>NC_080200.1:60700235-61305499 GCF_030028045.1 Hippopotamus amphibius kiboko | reverse complement strand
CAGACATTCTACCTGCTGGAAGGGAGTCCCTTTCCTCTTCAAAGATGCTGCCCTGCTGGGTGGTGAGAACTGTTCAAGAACAGCACATTTCCCTTCCTTCTTTACTTTCATCTGGTTACTGTGATCAAGCAAACAGCTTTCAGGTTTATGTTTTCAGTACAACTTTCCTGACACACGGCGGGAACGGAGAGCATCAGCAGAAGCCAGTTCTGGCAACGATTACCAGTAGCCAAGAGTTATAAAGAACGTCAGTCTTTCTGTGATGACCACCAAGGGGAAAGAGAAGTATGAAGTTACCTATTAGTAAAGGAGCAGAGGCGGTGCCCTCTTGCTTTTATAGTTCCACAGAACCACAGAGAAAATGAGCCTTTGAAGAATATTTGCTAAATAAAACACACACACAAACACAGATGGATTCTTTAAGTATCTACCAGCCAGGGCTCCTCAAACTTGAACATCCACACACATCACCTAGACACCTTGATAAAATGCAACTCTGATGCACAAGACCCTGAATGGGTTAGGGTTAGGGTTAGGGTTAGGATTAAGGGGCCAGAGAAGCATTTCTTCTGTGTTTCTAACAAGCTCCCAGGTGACGCTCATCTTTCTGGTTCCCCTACTTGCCTGAGCAGTGAGGCACAACACAATGCCTTCTATTCAGGTGTTCACATTGAACTTGATGTGTCTATCTTACTGGTAGCTGTCCTGTATAACGAATGCTTTCTTCCGAATGAGAATTGGTTGTGTTACAGGAGCTATTTAATCCATGCCTAGTAATTAGACAATCTGTCTACTACCCAGCATCTTACACGTGGATATTTGGGGCTTTCTTTCTGGTTTTGCATCACAGTAGAAAATCTGCCTTCTACCATCAGATAAAGCATGTGGTCAGAGTGAAATAAAGATTGCTTTCAAATCGGAGGCTGTTTTGATGACCGCCACCACCCACACGTAGGCTGTGTCACAGGTGAGTGAAGAGCAGTGGGGAATATTAGTTTCTGTTTCCATTTTTTATGCATGTTGAATAGAAGCTAACTTATTTTTTACAATTCCAAGATAGTTCACAGGAGTCAAAGGGAGACATGAACACCAATGTGCTACAGCTCGTTTACCTGGTTATGTTTGATGTCTTCAGCGGGTGCACCATATGAATTCCTATACAAAGTTGAAATTCCAGTACTTTGAGCTGAAAGCAAAAGGGAAGCAAAAGTATTAGCAAAGAATGCAAGACCTCAAATGAGGAATGATGGTTCTCGAGGCCAGTTTTGACCTGACAAAGCCTGGTGTCTTCATGGACCATTTTCCAAGTGGAGGAAGTTCTTTAGCCCTGAACACTTCATTTTACGTACAGATATTAAGAAAGAACAGTTATTCTGTAAAATCCCCATAGCATGTCAGCCTCTTGCAATAACGTTCAGCTTGTAGACAGGGTCAAGGCAGGTAAAGCAAACAGATGGTCATCTTGCCAGTTCTACGGCCTTCTTTTCTGGTGCAAACTGGCAGATAATAAAGCCTGTCACCTGCACTGAAGCATGCAGGAATCTGGATTGGCGACCTAGTTTTTAGCTGGAGGATGACAAGAATGAAATTTCTATTTTGAGCTCACAGAAGTGCTTCATCATCTTTGAGACAGTTCATTTCTCAATGGCCTGAAGGACTGGCAGGAAGCACCACCTGCCTTTGCCCTGCACGTCTGGGAGGCTGGGGCTTCGGAGTCCTGTTCAGCACAGAGATGGAAGCCCCCACTCTGTCTTGTGACCAGCCTGTGGTCTAAAGCAAAGGAAGGTCTCCTCTGGTTGCCAGCAGCTTCCAAAGTCCTGGGCAAGATGCCTACTTGCCTGCTTCCTCACCTGGGGCCCTCGAGGCTCCTGCTACAGGCCCAGAGGAAAGGCTCAGGGCAAGACTCCCCTCATAGCTGCTAAAAGGTCCTGGTTTAAGAAAGCTCTGGGAAACATTGCCTGTCGCGTGTCAGCGGGGTAGAACACATTCTAGATATCAAGAAAATTTATCTTTTGCTTCCAGTATCTATGGGATCATGAAATAGGATGACACAACATCTACTGCTCACAGGTACAGGCCGTCATTCCACCCATGAGTATTACTAAAAGCACATAATAGCTGTGCAATAAAACCCCTCTTAAGAAATTTTGCTTAGAATGTGAGAGCTGAGAGCCCATTTCCCATTTTAAAGACCACTCTGATAGCTGAACGCCCATCACTCCTGTCTCTGCATCACTGCGGAAACCACCATTCCCTGCCTGGACCACTGCTATAGCAACCTCCTCGAGGGCCCAGCTTCCCCTCTGCCTGACCTGCTCCTCCATCCATGCTGTTCCCAACAGCTGAGTGATCATCATGTTAGACAGACTGGATTACGTCAACTTCAGTGCCCTGCCCGCTGTGATTATGGTAAAAGCTGAGCTCTCATTACGGTCTTCGAGGCTCCGTGTGATCTGACCCCGACCTGACTTCTTGCAGCATTTCCCGCTCTTCTTCCCTGGTTCAGGGAGCTGTGCTGACCCTCCTTCCTGGCTTAAGCATCCAAGTTTATTTTGCCTCAGGGATATTGGACTTCCTGATCCTTCTCCCTGGAACTTGCTTGCCCCAGACTCTGGACTACCTCTCCTTGTTGCTATTTGGGTTTCAGTTCAAATGTCTCCTCTTTGCCCATGTTAGTTAAAGTTACCCCGCTCACCTGGGGCCCTCTATCTCATTACCCCGTTTATCTTCTCCATCACACTCAACACCATGTGCCATTACCTTGTTAGTGAGTTTGTTCCATTGTTTACCTTGTATATTACCTCCCTTCACCTAGGAAATAAGAAGCTCCGTGAGGACAGAGATCTGTCCTGCCACCTTTGTAGGTTTCCCTAGCATCTGGGGCAGTGCCTGATCTTGAGGGATGCCCTCAGAGTGAGTGCTTTGTTTGCTGAATGAATGAGTGAATGAGTAAACCTTAGAAAAATCTGCTTTCAGAGCTATAATCCGCTGATGGAAAATGTCACTTCAAGGACAAGTGAAATTTTTTTTCTGTTACTCAGAATAAAATGCATTTTTTTTGGGGGGGGGGCGTAGAACATGCATTTTTATAGCTTTGGCCTCCCTCCCTGTCATGCTTGTGGCTTCTGAGCTAAAGAAATTTCTACTGAAAGTTCTTTCCTCCTGCTCTTTGGCCCAGTTCACCTGTTTAAAGGAGACTGTGCAGCTGAGATTGAACTTGTGGCCTCTCCAGACACGTGAAGCACGTATCTTCGGGGGTGCTCTGCCTTGTATGTGTCTGAGCAAAGAGTCGACTCGTAGGGAAGTGCCTTTATTTTTTGGTATGGGCCCCGATTTCCAACTAAATCAATATATTGAAGATGAGTGGCTTTAAAAGGCGTAAGAGAGATACTGACAGAAACAGAATTGACCACTGGATGTTAAGGTTTTGGGGAAGCTCAGGTGGGAGGGCAAAATCCCTGGGGGGAATTGTAAAGTCAGGCTGTGTAGCTGCTGGGATCACGCAGCCCTCCTCTGATGCGTGCTTCTGAGCACGTACTGCTCGGAGGGAACCATGACCGCGAGAAATAGCTATAACTGCGCTGCATGCCTGAATGAACAGCTGACTTTGGCTTTCCGAGGGCTCCTTAGTGGCAGAGAGACACTAAGGAGAGAAGACATTTTTTAAGAGACCAGACTCCATCTAAGCTAGAAAATGAATACAGAGAAGATAGGCGGGGTGGGGGTGGGGGGCGCAGGGAGGAGCCTGGAACACAAGCCCAGATGGACCTGCATTTCCGAGAGCTCAGGAGAGGAGAAAGCGACCCAGGCAGGGACCCGCTTTTCACTTTAAAGCTTCTGTATGTTGCATTTTGAGGGTGAAGTTTCCCATGGTTTTCCCACAGCAGAGGGAATGTTTCCTTTGGGGAAAATGGTATAAGACATCCTCTGATGCCTTAGAGACAAGGAGGATGGCAGTTTTTCAGAATTTTTTTCAGTGCACTGAACTTTAAATGCCCCCCGGATGTACTGAATGAGAAAAAGTACTGCTTTGGATATGGAGGTTCCAAGAAATCTGATCTGCAAGTAAATGCTGGAAGGATGGGTATTTGCTAAAGAGAAGGAGAACAGAGGTTGGCATTTCATCATTTCTACTCCTACATGAAATGTTGATTTCCACCCAGCTTGGCTGGGGCGTTATTCATACCATCATAGACAGGGACAAACACACCCACCAGCCTCACCACCGACACCACTATCTCCACCACCCTCACTCCCAATATCCCCCCCACCTCCCCCATCACCAGCACTCCCCCATGACCACCTCCACCACCACCACCTCCTCCATCAGCACCACCATCACCATCCCTGTGATAATACCAACTTTTACCCAGAACTTGTTGCCTTAAAGGGAACCCTCTTGTATAAGCGTATTATTCAATAACGATCTCAATGTTCTTCTAGGTTTGCTACATGATTGATAGCGTAGTTTTGAATTGCATTTTTAAGTACGTTAGAGCAAAGTGTGTGAGCCTCTAAATAAGTTTGAAAAGTTACATATATCTTAATGCTGCAGCTGTCAAGATCCCTGCCATCTTCTAGGAAGATTAAACATCTAGACACATGTTAGATTTTATTTTTGATTTTCTGATGTGTGCAGTGCAGGCTCCTATACCATTGGAACGATTTCAACACAAACACACCCACACTGGAAAACCTTTCGGATGATTCTCCTGGGTAAGAGAGTTAAAGAGAAAAGGTCAACTTAAATAATAATAGTGCAGTCAATTTCACAATTATTCTTGTAATCTCAATTTGTCATCCTTGCCTGCTGGTGATGTGGTTATCTAGGGCGACAGTGATTGAAAAACGAATGGGTCAGGTGAATTTGGTGTCTCCATTGCTCTGGAGTAATCAGGATAAATTACATTCTCTGCTGACTATCTCGACTCTAGGGACTCTGCATTCAGATTCATAAGCTTCTTTGTCCATGCTCATCTACACCAGGGGGCAAGATTTATGGGGGCAAAAAGAACCAGAGACTGAGAAGCAGAAGGTATGTCCTATGTTGGACTTCCCTGGTGGTCCAGTGGTTAAGAGTCTGTGCTTCCACTGCAGGGGGCATAGGTTAGATCCCTGGTCGGGAAACTAAGATCCCACAACGCCAAAGGGCTTGGCCAAAAAAAAAAAAAAAAAAAAAAAAAAAAAAAAAAAAACAAGATGGTATGTCCTATGCAGTGCATTCAGTTCTCTTATTCAGGGGATGTTTCAGGCGTGAGGGTGAGGCATTCCCTGGTGGAGTGTGTATGTGGAGGCAGGGCGCTGAGCTGGGGGTGGGGACCACGAGCATTTGTTTACGATGCTTTCCTTTCTGCAGCCAGGGAGAGTTACCATGGAAAACACTGCCTCTGGGGTAAATACAGTCACCATTAGAAACATTTATCTTAGACATCCTGGGTCCAGAAGACATGTTAATAAATTACCCAATCTGTGTATTCTGCTTCCCTGCTGCAGGTGTACACCTAAATAATATCAAGGAAACGTACCTCATGCTTTTAAGATTCTTCTGATAAGAGGGTCTCAGTGTCTGTTTAGGATTGCACCCTTGTACCGCAGTTTTATGAATGCCTTAATCTGACCCTGTTCTGTTGAAGTCTTTATGGTCTGTTTTCAGGAGAGGCCCATCTCCACATCCATGTGGCAAAGAAGGGTGTGGAATCCCCAGTTAGAGATCCTGCTGGTTCCAGCAGCTCTGCTTTCAAGGCATAACCACCGGTCAATACCATCAAATCCTGCTCCTGCAGGAGGGGCAAACCAGGGTGGGAGGAGGTGTGGGGAGGCCTGGAGGGGATGATGAATGTGGACATTGAACCCCACCCCAAGGAGAGCTGTACAGAGTAAGAGGAGAGTTGAGGTCAAGGCTGGTCATTAGCCAGGCTGGGCTGGGCATGCCGGGTGGTGATGGCAACCCATTTTGGCCTCCAGAGAGTTCCAGCTGATGAGCCAATGGGTGTGACTGGGGGAGTGAAGGATGAAGGGCAGGAAAGATCCATGCCTCCTTAGGGAAATCGCGGTTGGCGGTTCTAATGAATCTTCCTGGGAGTTTGTCATGGCCAGAGAGTGGTTTCATGTTAAGAGGGGAAAATGTCAACAGCTGTTCTGGGGGTTTCCCTGAAATCCTCTCCTCCCCTCCCCTCCCCTCCTCTCTCCTCCTCTCCCCTCTCCTCCTTTCCCCATCCTTCTCTTCCCCATTCCTAATGGGCAAAGCTTGGCTATACATCGCCCACCATCTTGGGTTATGCCAACTAAGAAGAAATCTATGGTGACCTCGTTCTTTAATTTGAGAAAATATCATGAATTGGGCAATTGAGAAGGAAAGGGATAGGAAAAGAAAGACTGAAGATAAAATGTGTGCAGAGAACATTTTCTTTTAGCTATTCCAGGAATAAGAGGCTCGGTTTCTAAACCTCTGGTTTAATCTCCTCATCGCCAATCCCTGGGAATCTTTGCCGTCAAGCTCTCACGTCCTGCTGAGCTGCTAAGCACGGCTGAAGCCTGATGTCCCAGCCCTCTGCCCTGTCCCAGGCCCCGTCACCAGCTCTGCAGAGGAATCACGCACAGCCGAGCTCACCTGTCATGGTGTCTTTCCTGGAAGTGTGTTCCCCTTTAGCTCCGTGGTACGTTGCGTTGCTGCCGGTGGACTCGTAGTCTGTTTTCCTTTCTTTGAGGCTGATCATTTCCCGAGGTGAAGCTGGGGCACTTGCTACATAAAGAAATTGAAAGGATGACTTTCCATGTCTCATTCCACAGCACATGTAGCTTTTCACACAAACAGGTAAAGTCATAAATGTACATGGCTCAACACACGTCAGTACGTGTATGTAGACCTGTTGATTTTTATGTTTGTTCTTTTGGCTCTTGTCTTTCCCGCTTCCCTTACTCCATGTCACTGGTACTTTATAGTTAAGGGGACCCGCAACTTGAAGGCAGGGAATTAAGCACTATATCCTGGCAGCGTCTTCCCTACAGAGACATCCTCGTGAGGATGTGACCTGCTCAAGGCATATGGGACAGTTTCAAGAATGAGATCTGTCTTGATTTCTTTTTCTTTCTCATCTTTTTTCCTTCCTTTTCCCTCCCTTTTCCTTTTTTCTTCCTTCCTTCCTTCCTTTTTTTAAAAATTAGCTGTGTTTTAGAGGAGCAATTACTGATATTGAAGAATCCCTGATTAAAATAGATGAGGTTTTACTTAAACACCGAGTCACCCAGAAATGACCAAGAAGGAAGGCAGAGGAAGAAACTCTGCACAGAGGATGATTTGTCGGGCCAGCATAGCCCCGCCCCAAGGTCTTCTCCATTAGTCTGTGGGGTTGGCTCGGGGCAGGATGTGAGGAGAGCGCCCTTCTCCTGATGGGCATCCTTGCTCCATCTCAAATGCCCCCAACAATCTTGCACACATACCTCGCACCCCAGCCCCTTGCTGCCTGTCAGACCTGGGGACTGAGCCCTGTTAACCCTTCATGTCTTCATTTCTAAAATGATGGGCTGTAATTAGAGGATTCCCCTGGGAATTCCATGATTCTTTAACTGGGCCCAGAACAGGAAAAGCTGAACTTGGACTCGAGGAAGCAAACAAAAAGAGGTTTAGTTTTCCTTAAAGATTGGATGGGTTGAAAGCAACTAAGCTGCCAATGCAGGATGTGTTGAAAGAAGTGGAGATTAAGCGTGTGTGCTGGCACTACGGCAGCTACTCTGTGCTCATACTACGGGCTGACCTCACATTGTTCTCCATGCTCCTCAATGAGGCCACTCACATTCTGAGCTTAGTCAACTGCACCTCACCCATTCTGAGCGCAGGCATGCTACTCTTCTGCCCCAGAGCCTTTCCCAGCTTCCATACCCAAGGGCAGTACTTCATAAACTTGTTTACCCTTAACCTAACTCACCTGAGAACCTAGGGATCCCAAAACCTGACCTTGGACCTTTTGAACCTGAATTTTCAGTGGATGGGTCTAGGAATCCATATTTGCAAGCATAGCTGGTGATTATTAAACTGGGGAATCTGGGGAACTCAGAGTTTTAGGATAAAGCTCACTTTCCTTCACTAGTGTCCAAGCGCCTCTTCCCAGTCAAGCCACAGTTTACCTTTCAGCTAATGGTTCACACCCTCTGCAGGGTTCCCCAGCTCCAGCCCACTGGCCTGTTTGTTTCCTGTCTGAGTCACCTGATTCTTTTCATCAAACTTAGTATCTTCCATGTGCAGAGCCCTGTGCCAGACACTGGGGACAGAAACACAAGTCACAGCACACTTTCTGGATGTAAGGAGCTCTTCACTGAGTGAGGAAGTGAAACTAGAATAAGAGGGGGACTGCTCAATGGATGTCTCAGCTGAGTGCTGGGAAGGTAACAGAGGGGATGGCCCACCTTTCAGACCTGTCAAATAAAATCACTGTCCAGCTCTTGACACCCTCAGAGATTTCCAATCCTAGCTTCCCATCAGAATTAGTTACCTGGAATACTTACAAATACATTGATGCTAGAATACACCCCCCCAACCAGTTGGACCAGAATCTCTGGGTGTAAATCCAATGGGAAGTCAGGGAAGAAACCTGCAATTGCTCCACGTAACTCAGCTGGGCTCTGGGTCCAGTTCCTGAATGTTCTCAGAACACGGGCTGCTACGTCTCACTCACGCCCTCCAACTTCTGTCCCCTCCCTTCTCTTCTCTCTCCATCCTTCTCTCCCGGGAGAGTCCCTTCCTGCCCTTGCTCCTCTGTTCCCACGTCTTCTGCATAAAGACTGGCCTTTCATGAGTCACTGCCAGGCAATCACGAAGGGACAACATTTCAGAGTCTCTTGACCAAAGCTTTTAAAATGAGAATCTAATATTGCACAGATGGTGGGGTTTATTAAACTATGTCAAGTGTGTAATTATCTCCAGAGACCTCACACACAGTGGTCCGAGTTTCCGGTAAACCAGGATGTTACTCCTGGAAAAATCAAATCACAGCAACAAGTGTTTATGAGGTGTCTTCGATGTGTCTCACCCGGGAACCACCAGGCAGCACCCCAGTGGCATCCCTAGGATGCTGACCTTCTGAAAGATGCTGCTTCTCTTCCCCGGCATCTTCCAATCTGTCACATTATTCCATCTTCCTAACACTGATTGGTTCTTCAAAATTAGAGCTTTCAAAAAGACACCATCCTTGAGCTTCTCAGACACACTTTATTGTTTTAAGAATTAAGAAAATAAGATGTGTAAAAGGCCACCTCCACGCTTCTAAGGCAAGTGGACGTTTCTCCAGTTACACGGGGTTTCCTAATCCTCGTTTAGTGTGGAGCTAAATGTTACAAGCAATAATGCCGCACTGAAAATACAAGCTTTCATGGGGCTGGGAGAAGGTAATTTATTTCAGTCAAATACTCCCCATGCATTTCTGATTCTCCCCATCATTCTGACAGTAAAGTATGGTGTACAGTTTTATGGCAAACGTCCTCAAGGGCAGAGGGGCCACCCTGCTGGGGAGTGCTCTGTACCATGCCCTTGAGACTCAGTTCCAGGAAACACTGTTTCCTCAGCAGGGGGAGGGCAGTGACAAGCAAGGAGAAACTTTCCTTAAATAAAAGCCTTTATCGGTGCATGTGTGTGTGTGTTCACACATATATAGTTATTTACTGCACATTGAATAAAACAGCAATAAAATCTACGCCACTTATGTATTAAACAATGTGCTCATATTTTGCCTTTATTTCTTTAATCTTTGGCATTACATAATGTGGCTGCAAAAGGGTGTAAAAATAAGGTATCTTTACAGGTAGATAAGAAAAGTCAGTTTCAAATTTAAGCAATGGGGGGGCAACATAGGAGTAGGGGACTAGGAGGTATAAACTGTTATGTATAAAATAAGCTACAAGGATATATTGTACAACACAGGGAATATAGCTAATACTGTACAAAACTATAAATGTAGAACATTTAAAAACTGTGAATCACTGTACACCTATAACTTACATAATATTGTACATCAACTATACCTCAATAAAAAAAATTACAAAAAAGAATGAAACAAAATTAGAAAAAAATTAAGTTGAATGATTTGAGTTACAGTTGGTTGTAACATGAACATATGCATGATTTATCGGCTAGTTTACAGGTCATAAAAAGCGATCAGGTATAGAACAGTAATGGAAGCCTCCGTGATAGATTTCAAATGTGTGTCATTCTCAGGGAGGAAGGAGCACACCCTCTCACCCCTCCTCTGTCGTCCCAATTCCAGTCGATAAAATGCAACTTAAACTATCTTCAATTGGTAAAACGTCCATGGAAAACCCTGATTTGCAAACACGTGTTCCTCCCTGAATGCAGGTCCAGGGTGTGCATTTCATGGCTAGGAGACCTGTTAGAGCTTTTTAGAAATCTGTTAGAAAGATTTTTGTTGAGTCTCTGTATGTATAATACAAAGTCGCCACCACTATAAAAAGAAAACAGATTCATTTGATATTTCCAGCAAATGTCCCAATCGGGATGGCCCTCCTCTCTGTGGGGTCCGCTAAGGGGCCAGGGAGGGGGGCCTTGCATCCAAGGGAAGCAGCCGGCTGGCCCTGGGCCTCTCTTACCTGAGCGGTTGTTAGGAGACACACGCACAGGCGAGATGGAGGGCGTGCGGGAGGAGGAGTAGGGTCTTTGCCGATCCCTCTCGATGGTTGAAGATGAGGCTACGAAGTGATACTGTGACCATCCATCCTGCAATAGACAGCACGCTCCTGTTAACTGGGGAAGGCAGAGGGATGCCTCACTCCTGCCACCTGGACGTTCCCAAATCCTGGCATTTGCAAAACATTTCTCCAGTCCATCAAAAGAGATCTCGGATCTCTGCTCGGGCATCCAAGTTCACAGAGAGGAGTGTTAACTGAGACCCACCTCCTGCTCCCTCCAGACAGCCTGACTTGGGGAGGGTCTGAGCTTAGTGCTTGCCTTCCTCCCCAGATGTGGAATAAATGGTCTCTTTGCAAACCTGCTTTGGCCTGAAGATTGTATTTAAATGAAAATATGACACTTAGAATGACCTTGAAAGTGTCTGTTTTTTGCCTACCTGGCTCCCACTCTGTCTGGCCCTGTTATCAACTGCTTCGAAGTTTTCCAAAGTGTTTACTCTCTTTTGTTCTCAGGACCAACCTGCTGGCGATCAGAATGCCTAGAAGCATCCTCCCTTCCCTTTTATCTCCCTTACATTGTTTCAACGTCCTTCTCTGCCTCAAATGCCCCACCCCTCCCAGCTCAAGGCTTCAGCATAGATGTTGCGGAGTATTCACAGCCAGGTTGCTATGTTCTCTGATTTGCCCCAGGATTTATATTTTTCAGTTTAGAGCATATTCAAAATGCTTCCTACCAATGAATACTCCATTCGTCTTCCAACATCCAGTTAACATAGGTAAAGCATGTATACCATTTTTCATTATGAAAACCATATAAAAATATTATGCATCATTTTGTGAATTTAGAAAGCATAAAGAAGAAAATAAAAATAGCCAACAATTCCACTCTCCTCCTCCCCAGAGAACACCTGTTGAGATGTCACAGTATTTCCCTTCAGTCTTTTTTCTTCTTTAATTCAAGTTTAGTTTTATCAAAGCAAGATGTCAAATAGTACTGACATTATCCAGGAAAAACACACATCTGCCCCACTCCTAATTCCTGCTTCATAGAGGCAACCGTTTTCAATTCTTTTGGCTTTTTCTTTTTCTGACTTTTTTTTTTATGGGACTCAATTCTCTATTAAGAATCATAGCAAACAAAATCAATGAAAGTTAACAAAGGATAGAATTTATACCCATTTTAATATTTGTCTTTCTTTGTGTAATTCTCATTATTCCTGTTCTACTTGACAGGTAGGATAAATCCAAAATTAGAAGTATGCTGTTATTTATAATAGCTTTTAAGCTATTACTTAGCACTTACTGAGTATTTACTCCAGGGCAAGATTTCCTCAACAGTCCCATGGGGTGGATACTATTATTATATTCATTTTACAGAGGAAGAATCTAAGCCTTAGAAAGTTAATGGGCCACCAAAAATCAAACGGTAAACAAGTGAAGACTTATGTTAATACTAAAATGTGGCATATTGAAAATATGAAGACTCTAATTTGAAAAGATACGTGCACCCTGAAGTTCACAGCAGCACTATTTATAACAGCCAGGACATGGAAGCAACCTAAATATATGACAGATGAATGGATAAAGAAGATGTGGTACATATATACACAATGGAATGTTATTCAGCTATGAAAAGAATGAAATAATGCCGTTTGTAGCAACATGGATGGACGTAGAGAATCTCATACCGAGTAAAGTAAGTCAGACAGAGAAGGACAAATATCATATAATCACTTATATGTGGATCTAAAAAATGATACAGGGACTTCTGTGGTGGTGCAGTGGTTAAGAATCTACCTGCCAGTGTTCACGGTGCACCTGTTACACACCAAGCACTTCCACGGGTGTGGGAGACCAGCGCGCTAAGGGGTCCGTGTCCTTTATTCACAGACTATCCACCATCAAGTGGGAGGCTGACAGTAAAAATAGCAATAATGCTAAAAAAGGAGAAATTGGGAATTGAAGAGTCCACATCATGCACATTATAAAGATAATACTAAGGAAGAGGGTAGGAGGGGCGTATTTCATGGAAGAGCGTTTGGGAATCTTCCCCAGCTTGAGGCTGATATCTGAAGAGAAGTCAGAGAAACGGCCTGACAGCATCACGAGCTGAATTTTCTGAAGGAAAACAAGGGAGGCCAGTGCGGCTCATGAGGGTAAAGTGTTGGATTCAGTAGTTTAGGAGTTTTAGGCCGTGAGAAAGAGTTTGGATTTTCAGTCCATGTGGAATTGGAAACCTCTGGGAGTCTTTAAATAGGGAAAGGAGACAATAAACTATGGCTGCTCTTTGGAAAGTGGACCAGAACATCCAAGAAGAGAAGGGAAGGTCAGTGAGGAGAACATTACCTATTCTGGAGGGGCACGACTGGGGTACAGTGAAATGGAGAAAAGAACGACTTCATGTTTATTCACAATTAGAAAAAGAATCGGACTGTCTGATACAGGCTAAATATTACGGTATGTCAATTATAGCTTTTAAAAAATGGAGAACAAAGGAGAATCAAGAGGAACCTTAAATATATTCCAGGTGAACAAAAAAAATGTATAACATATGCATATATATGGCATTAAACAAAATGTATACTTCTGTGTCTGACATTTTTCACTGAACAAATATTTTAAAAATTCATAAATGTAAATGAATGTATCAGTAAAAAAAAAAAAAAAAAGAATCTACCTGCCAGTGCAGGGGACACAGGTTTGATCCTCAAGCTGGGAAGATTCCACATGCCACAGAGAAACTAAGCCCGTGCGCCACAACTACTGAGCCTGCATTCTATAGCTATGAGCCACAACTACTGAGCCCATGTGCTGCAACTATGGAAGCCTGCATGCCTAGAGACCATGCTCTGCAGCAAGAGAAGCCACCGTACTAAGCTCATATGCCGCAATTAGAGAAAGCCCGCGTGCAGCAATGAAGACCCAACTCAAGCAAAAAATAATAAAGTTCTAAAAATAAAATAAAATAAAAAATGATACAAATAAACATATTTACAAAACAGAAAAAGACTCACAGATGTAGAAAACAAACTTATAGATACCAAAGAGAGAAGGGAGGGAAGGATAAACTAGGAGTTTGGGATTAACAGATACACTACTATTTATAAAATAGATAAACAACAAGGACCTCCTGTATAGCACAGGGAACTATATTCAATATATATTAATAACCTATAAGGGAAAAGAATCTGAAAAGGAATATATGTATATGTATATACAACTGAATCTCTTTCCTGTACTCCTGAGACACTGTAAATCAATGCACTTCAATACAAAGATGTGGCATCCTGCTAAGTCCTTGAAGGCAAGGTGAGGAGGTTGAGGAATGCAGGTGGGGAGTTGCTACTCTGTGGTGTGTGGTCTGGGAATAGTTAACACTGCAGCAGGGACCTGGCAGACGCCAAGAAGCCACACACTGAAGACACAGGTTGGGGTTTTCAAACCAAGGGAAGAGCAGAGGTGAAGGCCCCGGGGGTGGGGAAGCGCTTGGCTGATGTGAGAGCAAGAGAAAGTCTCCATGACTGATGGGGACTGAGCGAGGCGGGCCAGGAGGACAAGAAGCCCTCTGCGTGTCTAGGACAGGCTGGGGGAGTAGAGCAGAAATAGGGAGATGGTTAAGGAGCCATCCCCCCCAGAGGGAGGGAGAGATGACCCTGGCTTGCGTGGGGGCTGGTGGTGAGCAGGGGGCACTTCTGGCATCGATGGCGGGAGGGTCTGCTGATGCCTCGGCTATCGGGTGTGGAAGAGAGGAGTCAGGCCTGACCCTGATGCTGCCGGTGTGAACAACGGGCACTGGAGATGCCATTTGTTGAGACAGGGGACAGTGCGAGAGGAGCGGCTTTGGGAAGTGAGATCAGTACTGCCATCTGGGATGTCCTGGGTTAGAGATGCCTGTCGGACGTGAAAAAAAACCAGAACAAAGCAGAACCTGAAAACTGGAATTTCAGAAGTGACGTCAGAGCTAGAGGTAAAATCTTGGAGTTCGGTATACAGATATCATTTAAAGCTAAGAGAAGGGAAGGAAGCCTTGCACGTGAATGCAAATAGAGGAAAGCAGAGGACACAGGACTGGGACATGCCAATATTTAGAGGGCACGGAGAGCAAGGAGAGAATTCACAGGACACCAAGGAGGCGCAGGGTGAACTGGGAGCAGAACCAGAGGATGTGATGTCAGGCAGGGCCAGGGAAGACGATGCAGAAGAGAGGAGAAGGAGACGAGCTGAACAACAAAGAGGACCAAGAACGGCTTGCTGGCCTTGGGAAGATGGAAGTCAGAGTGACTGGAACAAAAGGACTTTGGTCTGGTTGGTAAATCTCTAACTCAGGCAGGCTCGAAAGAGAGTGAGAACTGATGAAGGAGAAATGGTGAGTGCAGACAGCCTTTGGCAAAGGCTGATTATTAAGAGGAGCAGAGAAATGGGGCTTGAAGAGCTAGAGCGACTAAGAGATGTTTTAACATATCACCTGGAAGAGATTGTGGCATTTCGCATGCTGATGGGAATGACTCGATATAGAGGAGGAAAAACTGGGGACGCAGGAGAGAGAGGGAAACGTTTCTTAAGAAAGGAGGCTTGATGGGATTCAGTGAGCGGTGGGGTCACTGGCCTTGGAATCAGGAGAGAAGACAGACAGGCTGCACAGCCACAGACGCAGAGGGGAGATGCGCTGATCTGGAGATGGGACGATGAGGACGTCCTGCTTTGTTTTCTGACATTTTCTGGTGGGGGGCGGGGGACGAGAAGTGAGGTCATTCATCCGCTGAGAGTGAGAAGGAGCTGGAGTTTAGAGGATGGAAGAGGAGAGGGGAAGGGAGGGAGAGGGAAGAAGGGAGGAAGAGAGATGAGCGAGACTGTTCTTGAGGTAAGTGGGGAGCAGGTTGACGGTGGCCAGGTGGTCTGGTGGCCAGGAGCTGAGAGGCAGCTTGCGGCTTGCAGCAATGAATTCAAAAGGAGAAGACTCATCCCCATGGTGGCTTGTCTTTCTCCAGCCACAGTCAGCTGCCCTGGGGCAGGTGTGAGTAGATGGAATCGGATGGGGGGGTGGGGGTGGGTCAGGAAAGTGATTTCGAAGGAGACAGGGACAAGGGGATGCGTAGGGCACGTCATGGAAGCCACAGAATCTAAGCTAGGTAGAGAGGAAAGTGAAGATTGGGGGAGGGGATGGGGAATGAACACTAGTCAGTGGGCTGAGGATCCAAAGACGGTCAGAGACTGTTGGAGTGAGGGCACTTCACAGTTTCCAGGAATTTCCTTGAGAGAGTAGAGGAGAACTTTCTGGAAAGAGCTAAGAGGAGCAAGGGAGATACCTGGTCCATCTCCAAGCCTAGTGACATGAGGGAGAGCGGATGGGACATGAAAGGCCACCACGTGAGAGGGTTGCAGGGGGCTGGGGGGTGTCCTCGGGGACAGCTGGTGTCAGAGCAGGAAGACTGAAAAAAGAATGGATGGGTATTGGATACAGGGGGTCTTACTGACAGCAGACCATGGGTTCAAGGAGGAAAGGATGGGAGGTGGGGAGGAGAAAGGGGGAATCCTGGGGCAGATTACTGGTTATTTAGAGCCTTTGAGGGAGAAGAGTCCAGAAACGATGGCTGACCCAGGAGTCTTGGGCAGCTGCTGGTGACCGAGGTAAAGAGTGTCTAAGGGCAAACAGCTAACATCTCCTCCAAGAAGGGTGGGAGCCGTGGTAACAGGCAGGTGTTGGGGCAGGAGGGGAAAATGTACTGTCTCCGCAGGAATTCTGGGCATTTTCCTTAAATCCTCCGGAGGATGGCGGCAGAGAGAGAGAAGGAGCAGTCTTACAAAAGCATACAAAGTATTTCGGAAGTGAATGGACCCGTTACTCACGTACAGGAACAATTCGAAAACTTGTTTTAAAAAGATATTCCTTTCTTTTGAAGGGAATGCTTTGCTGGCCACCAAAAGCCTTAAATATGACCCAGTAGAGGCAGATCATTTTGTCTGTCTCACTTGCAATTTAGAAGATATACCTTGTGGGGGGATTCCAAGTAGTGGCTCAGGACATTGCTTTAATCATAACCTTGGTTTCTTTGGTTATGAATAATTAATGATACCCCGTATGTCATGAAAGGTGGGCCAGGTTTTCATTTCTTTTGAGGGGACAAGGTATTTTGTAAGAAGAACACTGGCTAATATCTGATATGTTCTAAGACCTATGGAGACACCAGACATAAAGGTGGTACAGCTCTAGGTCTGGTTTCACTTGGCGAGTAGCACTGGGTTACTTAGCATCTCTCTTATGCAGGTGAGTGGCGATGTTTTGCACAAGAGATCAGAACTGATGATGCTTAGAGTCCACTGGGACCAGGTAAGTATTCACATCTCTGGAAGTGTCAGCAAAATGGACATAATAATAAAACTTCTTATGAAGGAAGACACTCATAAAAAAAAGCACCAAAAAAAGCTTTCAAATCCGTCATAAGACCCATTTCTGAGAACGGAAACACGTGACAGAGATGTCTTGCAGGTGACTTGTCTGCGGGTGATGGGATTAGCAGACAGCTGAGGACGACAGGGAATGTGTGAGAGGCACCGAGAATGCCGCCCCAGCCAGACACCTCCGCTTACAGCCAGCGACTATATGCACGCGGGCACAGAATCTTGAAATGCAGGTGGGAGAAGGGGAGCCTGGGGAGCAGGGCAGAGTGGAAACCCAGCTAAGGGTCTGGGTGTGAGCAGTTTGCTGAGCCACTGCTTGGGAGCTCCCGGAGGAGCAAGGAAGGTGACCTGGTTCCCCTCCACCTCCATCTTCCCCCTCATTCACTGATGCAGAGCGAAAGGTGTGATGACCAAAACAGAGGGACCTCCATCGTCGCTGCAGTCACCAATGCCCAGAGGGACCTCAGTTCTAATTCGGATGGCACATCCTTCCACACATCATGGAAAAGCATAACCTCAGATGCTAGAGGCCAGGGTGCAGACGAATCAACACTCGTTCGAGTGATGCTGAATAATTACCTGGAGGATAGATCTCAGGACCCTCGGCATCTTTTACTGCATGAAATGTTTAGTCATTCAGTTGAAGAAAAAATGTTTTGCTTTCTAAAGAAGAAGGGACATGAAGATATATTTTCTTTGGGAAAGTTATTGCTGAGCTAACATGTCTTTTACCCAACTAGCCATGGACATACTTGTTATCTAGCCAGCCTGCAATCAATTTATTATGCATTTACTTCTCATTGTCATTCGGAAAGACTTGAAAGTGGTTTATAGAAACACACAACTTGGGCACACAACTTTTAAGTCATTAGTTGCCTCTTTGATGACTATGTTTTCTTTTTAACATTTTAACTCTCTGTAGACCAGAGGTTGCTCTCCAAATTCTATTGGGTTCTTAACCACAGTTCCCCTTCACACCATCCCCTTGGCTTAAATACGAAAGTTCAGGAAAGCAAACAGAATGAAGAATAGCCACAGTAACTAGGGCAGGGCCGTTAATCCTTAATATTGATGATAAAGAACCTTTTAATGTCTATCTTTCACCTCCAGCAGAATGACCGCCAAGTTGTGCCCTTCAGCTCAAGACCCAGCCAAGCTGTCAAAAAATGTGATATGATATCTGCACCTCAAATTGGTTTTTATTTTTAACACATTAAACTTGAAATCGGAGGTTGTTAAATTGTTCCAAGTATATAGAGATAGAAATCCAAAAGAGAAGAGGAGTTCAAAGTCATTGAACTTTAAATTGCCGTCAGAAATAATCTGATTTTCTTTATCTTACCCTTTTACTGTCCTTCCACCAGTTTCAGCTTCTGTGTGAAAGTTCCCGGCGTGTTTCTTTATGGAATTGTTTTATTCCCCAAAGCTACTCTCATCTGCATTGTTACTTTCCAAGGCCCAGAAAGTGCAAGAATCAAGGTAATTTTCTTCATAGCCTCATGACCATTGGGTCCTGATGGTTTGTCTACATGGTGGTCACTCTATGTCCTACAGATTTCCCCTGAAGTATTTTGAGGTCCCTGAATTTATAACCATCTCCATCTTATTTTATTTTATTTTTTTTTACCATCCCATAAACATCTCCAAGAAGACTGTGTTACTGGAGACAATTCTACCAACAGCTCAGATGCGGGGCTCAGTGGTTTTCAGACTCATCTACAAGAGGCTCGCACAACACACACCTGCACCATAGCCTCTTATTCTGGAAACCGTGAAGGATATTCAATTCAGACCAGCATGTGAACGTGTTAGTTTTGTGTGCAAAGAATGAATAGAGCTGTTTGTCAAGCCTCAAAACTGCTTTCACCTTGGGTCTCTCTGTTGATATAGGTGGAGTCAGACTGTTGCCCGAGTCAGCCCTTCTCTCCCAGGATCCATTAGGATCACGATGACTGGTCAGCTTAGTCTCAGTTTCTTTTCCATAAATTAAGGGCAAAAATGACTCCATCTGCTCGGGGAGTTTTAAACATAGTCCTGCCTGGGCCTCAGGCTCTGAGATCCTATTTGTATTGTTGTGAGTAAGGTCTGGGCGTTGGTGTTTTCAAAAGCCCCCAGATGTTAATCCCAAGCTTGGCTGGGAACCACCGGCTTGGAGTTTCCATGCATGCTTGGCAGTGACTAATAGGGATACCGAATACATTTTACAGGGCTAAATCCGGAGGCCCTTACATCTCTGACTCCATTTGGCAATGTCAGATAAGGCACTGACTTCTACAGGAACAAAAATAAGTCCAACCTCAGAGCAGAGAGGGACCTCCCCCCGCCTCAACGCCCACCTTACTGAGCCCCAACCACACCCGATTACCAGCAATCACCACGTGACTCAATTTCACAGTCTACGCCTTTGATCAGGAAGCTCTGAGACCTGACACACCTTCTCTTTTCCTACCTGTCCTCCCGCTCAGTCCTGTGCTAGGTAAACAGAACGCAGGCAGCACACGTTCGTTAAATCTCTACTGCTAAATGAATTATGCCTCCAAGGTTCAGGGGAGCTTTTAGCAACACAGCTATGGTTTTCCTTGCCTGCTGTGAACAAAACACTATGACCTCACACTTCTGTCTGCTGCGGGCCTGTCTTACCTGCCCAGCTGTGAGGCAGGGCTGGGCGTTATTTCCTTGTCTCTAGCATAGTACCTGCAAAACAGAAGTGCCTAATAAATGCTGCTAGTTGGATTCAGTGATTTAAGATGACCGCGTTAATTATTATAAATGCAGCGACAGTTGATGTCATAGTTTTACTGTTAACTCTACAGTTCCTACACTCTTACGGTTATCAGAGCCTCACAATTTTTTTTTTATTTTAGCTTACAGCAACCTCGTCGGTCTCATCTGCTACTGTTGGTACATCTGTCCTTTATGACATACCTACTGCTGGACTGAAGGCAGTGTTAGTTTAGGTAAAATGGTACCTAAAAAAATAGAAAAAGAAGAAAAGAAAAGAAAGAAAGAAAAAGTAGCCCGCGACTTGCCTACTCCACTTTAAATGGTAATTTCTCTCCGTTCCCCATGTTTCAATGTGAGGTACATAAAACTGCCTCCTCTTTAATCAGTCTTGTAAATAATTCTGGAGCATCACGACTGTACCTGCCACATCTGGCCCTGGCCTGGCGCTGATTCCGGTCATAGCTCTCGGAGCATGTCCCTCTCGCACCACCCCCCAGCCTCTATCTCTACTGCTTCTTGGCTCCTGCAGCTCAGAAAGCACGAGCCCCTGTCCACAGCAAATACACTCAGTTTTCCACAAACACGATGCTTAGGCGAACTGGGGGAAAAGGAGCAGAAGGGAGAGTGCATCACATTTCTCATTAGATATGCTCCAATGTCCTTTAGGTTGGGCACAGGAGCCCACACCTGCTGCGAGGTGTGACGTGCCCACTGGACTGATGGGCTGGTTTCTGGAAGGGTCACCTTGTGGGAACATTACTGGGCAGGAAACTGTGAGGACCAGAGTCGCTACTGTGGAGGGGAAGTAGGGCACCGTGCACGCCAGTAGGCGGTATGCAGAGTGATGGAATGTGATGGAATGAAAGAGCCATACAGGAGCGTTCCCAGACCTTCTCCTCCCCTGACCGCCAGAGAGCATCTTGTCGCTGCCAGCTGAGCAGGGCAGTGAGCCCCGCCCCCAATGCTGGATCAGAGAAGGGAAAAGGACACTGCCAGCTGGACCAGGAGGGAAAAGAGATTAGGGAGACAACTTGTTCAATCTGTATAATAAAGAGCTTAGAGTGAAAATGAAGAGGAAGAGTAAATATCTCAAGGGCTGTTTGGAGAATCTGCTGATGAAGCAGTCTAGAGAAAACGGGTTCAAAGCCAAAACTTCATCAATGCGCTTCGGGAGACGAGATTAACAGGGCACGGGTGGATGTACAGGCATGTATAACTGATGCACTCTGCTGCACAGCAGAAACTAACAGAGCATTGTAAATCAACTACATGCCAATAAAAACTGAAAAAAAAAAAAATCCCAAACAGGGCTTGGGATTTCATTTTAATGTGCTGTGATCTCTGACCTCTGGAAGAGGCTCCCTTTAGTGACTAGACAAAGAGGGGGTGGAAAGTGAGAAAGTCAGTGAATGTCTACAGCTGTGAGGATATGTTAAATGGGGAGGTTCCCATTTGCAGTTCTGTTTTCAAAGTGAGTTTTGGTAGCTTTATATTCTATACTTAGAATTTAGATGTAACAAATCTTTTCTAGTGACAAGTGACATCTCTGACTTGGACAAAACTTCAGTAAATAATTAACCTTGAGGAGAGAAAAGATGGCGGCGAAGTAGAGAGGCGTGGAGTGCATCCCTCTCCACAGATGCATTGGGAATGCACGGAAGGACGCAGTGATTCCCACAGAGAACTAGCTGAACACCAGCAGACAGCCTCGGACACCAGAAAGGGCTGCGGGGAGCCCGACATAGCCGGTAGGGAGGCAACTACGACGGCTCAGAGAGGGTGAAGCGGCGGAGCTGAGGCAGACGGGAGGGAGTGAGAAACATACGGAGGGTCCGCAGCGCAGCTCAGCGTTCCCGGACCCAGACATCGATCCGCGGCTGAACGGAGGGTCCAGGAGCGGGAGCGTGGGAACCGGAGAGCTGGTTCAGGGGGAGAAACATTGTTGCCGGTAGGGTGACGGACCGAGAGGACAGGAGGGAGGAGGTCCGCGGAGAGGAGTGCCCGTCCCTGAGAGCTGCCCGGCCATGATGGCGGCTGGAGGCTGCAGGCTCCCGGGCGGGGGGGAGGAGCCGCGCGCGTAGCCTCTCCCTCTCTTTCGGCGCCTCTGCAACAGGCATTGGAGAGACGCCCTGCAGGCCACCTAAGGCGCTCAGGGATAACAAGCACCCTCAGGCACTCGGGTGGGGCTAGATTAAAACCCCTTGCAACGCCAGCAGCAGGGAGGCTGCCGAGAGAAAAAAAAAAAAACAAAACAAACAACAACAGCAACAACAAAAAAAAACCCAAGAGAGGCCCAACTCTAAGACTTTCTGTTTACGCCAGAGCCACCTGCGTCCCTCTGCAACAGGCACCTCCAAGCCCAACTGAAACAACAGTGCGCCACTGCTCACTCACTCCCAGGAGAAGGGGCCACTATTGTACCCTCTCCCTCCCCACACACCAACGCTTACAGACGAACAATAAAGGAACCTCTGCTGGTCACAGAATAATGCAAAAAAACCCAAGACAAGGAGAAGGACACTTACAGCTGAGACGCTAAGGAAACAGAAATAGTAGTATCAATACCTATTGAATTGGTCCATTCTGGGATCAGTTCTGGATTTTTTTTTTTCCTCTTTTTCTCTCTCTTTTTTTTTTTTTTTTTATTAAATACGATCTTAGCCCTAAGGGATCTATAAGTTTTATAACATAATTTTTTAATGATATTTTTTATTCTTTTTTTTTTTTTTTGCCTTTTTATATACTTCTATATCTAGCTAAGTTTTTGGTAGTATGGACAATATATCTCTCATACTTTCCTTTCATCCCTATCTTTTATACATTTCTATTCCTTTCTTTTTATTTGCATATTTCCAACCACACTACGCTCTTCTGTTCCCCTTTCTTCCAGCCATTTTAAGTTTATTTTATCTTAACATACTTATAAGCAACACTATCGGTCTGCTCAGACTCCTTGCTCTATTCTCCAGATGACGCACTGCCTTGGTATTTAATATTAGGCTTTTGTCTTTATCTTAGTTCTTAGTACAGTTGTCTAATTACATTCTGAGAATCTCCATTCTACATTAGTGTGAGGCCTGGACAGTCTTCTATAAACATCTCTATTGCCAGGACAAGCAACCCCAAAAGTTTGGACAACCATGAGGAAACAAAGAAACACCATGCAGGCAAAGGAGCAGGAAAAAAACCCACAAGACCAAATAAATGAGGAGGAAATAGGAAAAATGCCTGAAAAAGAATTTAGAGTGATGATAGTAAAAATGATACAAAATCTCGATAACAAAATAGAGAAAGTACAAGAAACAGTTCATAAGAACTCAGAAAAACAAACAGCCATGGATAACAAAATAACTGAAATTAAAAATACTCTAGATGCTATAACCAGCAGAATGACTGAGGCAGAAGAACGAATAAGTGAGTTGGAAGATAGAATGGGGGAAATAACTGCCACAGAGCAGGAAAAAGAAAAAAGAATAAAAAGAATAGAAGACAGTCTCAGAGACCTCAGTGATAACATTAAGCGTACCAACATTCGAATTATAGGCATCCCAGAAGAAGAAGAAAACAAGAAAGGGTCTGAGAAAATATTTGAAGAGGTTCTAGTGGAAAATTTCCCCAACATGGGGAAAGGAAATAATTCACCAAGTCCAAGAAGCACAGAGAGTCCCATACAGAATAAACCCAAGGAGAAATACACCAAGACACATATTAATCAAACTAACGACAATTAAACACAAAGAAAAAATATTAAAAGCAGCAAGAGAAAAGCAACAAACAACATATAAGGGAAAACCCATCAGGATAACAGCTGACCTTTCTACAGAAACTCTGCAGGCCAGAAGGGAATGGCAGGATATACTGAAAGTCCTGAAAGAGAGAAACCTACAGCCAAGAATACTCTACCCAGAAAGAATCTCATTCAGATTTGACGGAGAAATCAAAAGCTTTCCAGACAAGCAAAAGTGAAGAGAATTCAGAACCACCAAACCAGCCTTATAACAAGTGCTAAAGGAACTTCTCTAAGTAGGACACACAAGAAAAGGAAAAGACCTACAAATACAAACCCAAAACAATTCAGAAAAATGGTAATTGGAACACACATGTCAATAATCACTTTAAATGGAAATGGATTAAATGCTCCAACCAAAAGACACAGACTGGCTGAATGGATACAAAAACAAGACCCTTCTATATGCTGCCTACAAGAAACCCACTTCAGACCAAGGGATACATATAGACTGAAAGTAAAGGGATGGAAAAAGATATTCCATGCAAATGGAAGTCAAAAGAAAGCTGGAGTAGCAATACTCATATCAGACAAATTAGACTTGAAAGTAAAGACTATTAAAAGAGACAAGGAAGGACACTACATAATGATCAAGGGATCCATTCAAGAAGAACATATCACAATGGTAAATATCTATGCACCCAACATAGGAGCACCTCAATACATAAGGCAAATGCTAACAGCCATAAAAGGGGACATCGACAGTAACACAATAGTAGTGGGAGACTTGAACACCCCACTTACATCAATGGACAGATCATCCAAACAGAAAATAAATAAGGACAACAAGCTTTAAATGA
Organism: Hippopotamus amphibius kiboko; assembly: GCF_030028045.1. Taxonomy (NCBI): domain Eukaryota; kingdom Metazoa; phylum Chordata; class Mammalia; order Artiodactyla; family Hippopotamidae; genus Hippopotamus; species Hippopotamus amphibius. The sequence goes on along the minus strand of NC_080200.1, from coordinate 61,281,154 downwards.
CACATTAGACCATCTTGACATAATGGATATTTATAGGACATTCCATCCCCAAACTACAGAATACACTTTCTTCTCAAGTGCACACGGAACATTTTTCAGGATAGATCACATCTTGGGTCACAAATAAAACCTTGACAAATTCAAGAAAATGGACATCATATCAAGCATCTTCTCAGACCACAACGCCATGAGACTAGATATCAATTACAGGAAAAAAACTGCAAAAAATACAAACATATGGAGGCTAAACAATTCACTCTTAAACAACCAAGGAATCACTAAAGAAATCAAAGAGGAAATAAAAAAATATCTAGAAACAAACGACAACAAAAACACAACAACCCAAAACCTATGGGACGCAGCAAAAGCAGTTCTAAGAGGGAAGTTTATAGCAATACAGTCCTACCTTAAGAAACAAGAAAATGATCGAATAAACAACCTAACCTTACACCTAAAACAACTAGAGAAAGAAGAACAAAGAAACCCCAAAGTGAGCAGAAGGAAAGAAATCATAAAGATCAGAGCAGAAATAAATGAAAAAGAAAGGAAAGAAACCATAAGAAAAATAAATGAAACTAAAAGCTGGTTCTTTGAGAAGATTAACAAAATTGATAAACCATTAGCCAGACTCATCAAGAAAAAAAGGGATAAGATGCAAATCAACAGAATTAGAAATGAAAAAGGAGAAGTAACAACAGACACCTCAGAAATACAAAAGATCATGAGAGACTACTACAAGCAACTATATGCCAATCAATTGGATAACCTGGAAGAAATGGATACATTCTTAGAAAAATACTATCTTCCAAGACTGAGCCAGGAAGAAAGAGAAACCATGAACAGACCAATCACAAGTACAGAAATTGAGGCAGTGATTAAAAATCTCCCAACACACAAAAGCCCAGGACCAGATGGGTTCACGGGCGAATTCTATCAAACATTTCGAGAAGAGCTAACACCTATCCTTCTCAAACTCTTCCAAAATATTGCAGAAGGCAGAACACTCCCAAACTCATTCTACGAGGCTACCATCACCCTGATACCAAAACCAGGCAAAGATGTCACAAAAAAAGAAAACTACAGACCAATATCACTGATGAATATAGATGCAAAAATCCTCAACAAAATACTAGCTAACAGACTCCAACAGCACATTAAAAAAATCATACACCATGATCAAGTGGGGTTTATCCCTGGGATGCAAGGATTCTTCAATATACGCAAATCAATCAACATGATACATCATATCAACAAATTGAAGGATAAAAACCATATGATCATTTCAATAGATGCAGAAAAAGCTTTTGACAAAGTTCAACATCCATTTATGATAAAAGCTCTCCAGAAAATGGGCATAGAAGGAAATTACCTCAACATAATAAAAGCCATCTATGACAAACCAAAAGCCAACATCCTTCTCAATGGGGAAAAACTGGAAGAATTCCCTCTAAGAACAGGAACAAGACAAGGGTGTCCACTCTCACCACTATTATTCAACATAGTTTTGGAAGTTTTAGCCACAGCAATCAGAGAAGAAAAAGAAATCAAAGGAATCCAAATTGGAAAAGAAGAAGTAAAATTGGCACTCTTTGCAGATGACATGATATTATATATAGAAAACCCTAAAGACTCTACCAGAAAACTGCTAGCACTCATTGATGAGTTTAGTAAAGTAGCAGGATACAAAATTAATGCACAGAAATCTCTTGCATTCCTATACACTAACAACGGAAGAGCAGAAAGAGAAATTAAGGAAACTCTCCCATTCACCATTGCAACCAAAAGAATAAAATACCTAGGAATAAACCTGCCTAAGGAGGCAAAAGATCTGTATGCAGAAAACTTTGACATTGATGAAAGAAATCAAAGACGACACAAACAGATGGAGGGACATACCATGTTCCTGGATTGGAAGAATCAACATCGTGAAAATGTGTGTACTACCCAAAGCAATTTACAGATTCAATGCAATCCCGATCAAATTACCAATGGCATTTTTCACAGAACTAGAGCAAGAAATCTTACGATTTGTATGGAAACGCAAAAGACTCCAAATAGCCAAAGCAATCTTGAAAAGGAAAAATGGAGTTGGTGGAATCAGGCTTCCTGACTTCAAACTATACTACAAGGCCATAGTGATGAAGACAGTATGGGACTGGCACAAAAATAGAAAGGAAGATCAATGGAATAGAATAGAGAACTCAGAAGTAAGTCCAAACACATATGGGCACCTTATATTTGACAAAGGAGGAAAGAATATACAATGGAAAAAAGACAGCCTCTTCAATAAGTGGTGCTGGGAAAATTGGACAGCAACATGTCAAAGAATGAAATTAGAACACATCCTAACACCATACACAAAAATAAACTCCAAATGGATTAAAGACCTACATGTAAGGCCAGACACTATCAAACTCCTAGAGGAAAACATAGGCAGAACACTCTATGACATCCACCAAAGCAACATCCTTTTTGACCCACCTCCTAGAATCATGGAAATAAAAACAAGAATAAACAAATGGGACCTCATGAAACTTAAAAGCTTTTGCACAGCAAAAGAAAGCATAAACAAGACTAAAAGGCAACCCTCAGAATGGGAAAAAATAATTGCCTATGAAACAACGGACAAAGGATTAACCTCCAAAATATACAAGCAGCTCATGAAGCTTAATACCAAAAAAGGAAATAACCCAATCCACAAATGGGCAGAAGACCTAAATAGACATTTCTGCAAAGAAGACATACAGATGGCCAACAAACACATGAAAAGAAGTTCAACATCACTAATCATCAGAGAAATGCAAGTCAAAGCCACAATGAGGTATCACCTCACACCAATCAGAATGGCCATCATCACAAAATCTGGAAACCACAAATGTTGGAGAGGGTGTGGAGAAAAGGGAACTCTCCTGCACTGTTGGTGGGACTGTAAGTTGGTACAGCCACTATGGAAAACAATTTGGAGGTTCCTTAAAAAACTACAAATAGAACTTCCATATGATCCAGTAATCCCACTCCTGGGCATATACCCAAAGAAAACCATAATCCCAAAAGAAACTTGTACCATCATGTTTATTGCAGCACTATTTACAATAGCCAGGACATGGAAGCAACCTAAATGCCCATCAACAAATGAGTGGATAAAGAAGATGTAGCATATATACACAATGGAATATTACTCAGCTATAAAAAGGGATGAGATGGAGCTATATGTAATGAGGTGGATAGAACTACAATCTGTCATACAGAGTGAAGTAAGTCAGAAAGAGAAGGACAAATATTGTATGCTAACTCACATATACGGAATCTAAAAATGGTACTGATGAACTCAGTGACAAGAACAAGGATGCAGATACAGAGAATGGACTGGAGAACTTGAGGTATGGGAGGGGGCGGGGGGGGTGAAGGGGAAACTGAGACGAAGCGAGAGAGTAGCACAGACATATATATACTACCAACTGTAAAATAGTCAGTGGGAAGTTGTTGTATAACAAAGGGAGTCCAACACGAGGATGGAAGATGCCTTAGAGGACTGGGGCAGGGAGGGTGGGGGAGACTCGAGGGGGGGGGAGTCAAGGAAGGGAGGGAATACGGGGATGTGTGTATAAAGACAGATGATTGAACCTGGTGTACCCCCCCCCCAAAAAAAAATTAACCTTGAAGATGGAGAATAAGTTGTTCTTCCCACAGAGGATATTAGTGCCAAAATAGATACTAAGACACTGCTAGCCAGGATATGTTTTTCCTCCCTTTGCAAACAGCTCTGAAACTTGCTTAATCTGATAAGATTTAGCTGGCATCTAAACAAGGATTTCTCAGTAGGCACACAGAGACTCTTTAGTTCTGAAGTAACACATACAAGCTTTTTGTATTAGCTGTCCTTGAAGGCTCTTGGCCCATAGAGCTTGTCAATTCTAATTTGCTATGAGTGACTTGAGATATAAAGAAAGCGTGGCGAAAATCCTTGGGGCTTTAAGCAACCCAAGTTCATCCACTCATTCAACCTAGAACACTTACAGCTGCACCTCAATCACTTCATCAGGAACCTATTTTTCAACTGAAAGCTAAAACCTGAATTGTTGCCATCTGCTGAAAAAGGTAACCAGCTGAGACATTGCTCATTTAGGAAAAACTTGATTGCCCAAAATTAGGCCAGTTTTCCAGTCATTTTTAAGGTGGAATAAACTTATTGATGTAATCACACAAAGAGAAAGAAAAGATTCCAAATTAGCGGTAGTTATACAAACATCCTCCTCTATAAAACGTATTATAGAGAAAAAAAAAGGAAATAGAGTATTCAGAGTCTGTGAGATTGAAGACCAAGCCAGATTTTGCCTGTCGATGAAACTGCAGCTCCTCTTAGCTGTAATAAAACAAGCTTCCATCTACTTTTAAGGTAAACTGTCTGTTAAAAGATTCATTAAAACTAGTTCCATCAACAATTCCAAAAGCTATTAGAGTTAAATATTTAAACTAAATCTGAAGGGCCAAAAGGGAGTATTTGCAGTTTAATGCAGAAATAAATACCACCTGACATACCGGTTACTTTCATTAGTTTGTTTCAGCTCTGGTGCTTTAATGACATTTAATGAAATTGATTTGGCTACTTAAAGGTACAGTATACATAAGGATAAGAGTCTTCTGCAGTATGTACCATCTTTTAAAAGCAAATACTGAGTAAATCCATTTTAGGAACTCAATTTATTACCATTGAACTAATTCTAAAGAACTGAGAAGATCTGACAAGTTGGAAAGAAACTGATATAATTTGGTCAAAGAAAGTATATCATGGTTAACTACCAGTAGTTAACTGGTACCAAACGGAATGCAGAAAACCATTTGGCAAATTGAAATAAGACCAGCTCAGGCCTTTTGTTTCCCTGGAGTCACTTTGGAGGCCTCAAAACAAAGACCCGACGTGGATGATCTTTAACTACAGCCTTTGTGTTCCAACTAGTGCTGCAAAGTTACATTCGGGGTGAAACTGAACAAAGTCCAGTCTTCAGGTTGACAAATCCAAATGTCTGGCTTCTAGCACCGAAGTCATCCTGACATTTGTAAAGCCAGTTATTTTGCATCTCTACTCATCAGTGGCCAACAAGTTCAAAGCTCACTCTGGGTCCCAACCTTAAGGTCTGCACATTCCACCCTGCTTCAGAACGCCTCAAACTACGGAAATGGAAGCAGAGTCACGGAATGAGCTGTCTGCTGAACTTAAACTCAGGGCAGCTACATGGTTTGGTTTGTTTAATAAACATTAATAAGTACCTGGCACTGTGCTGAGCACAGGGGTGAGAACAGAGACAGAGGTAGGCATGGCTCCTGAGGGGAAGATTAAGGGGAGATGTACGTTTCAAATAGGATTACGTCACATCACATTTCTGGTAAGAGCCAGGAAGAAAAAGCACAGGTTATTATGAGGGATCTTTCCTAGCCTTGGAAAGTTGGAGAGAGAGCTTTCCTTGAGAAAGAGACAACTAAACTGAGGTTGAAATAGCCAGGCTTGGTGAGAGAGGAGAGAAGGCATTCTTGGCTGGGGAATGAAACTTCGTCCATGCAGTACAAAGGTACTGAGGCTGGCACAGCCTTGCGTCTGCAAGGAAGAGCCGGGGGGAGGGGGATGGGGAACTAGGAGGCCGATGTGGCTGAGACATGATTGAGGGGAAGGGTAGAGGGAGGAGAGCTTGGAGAGAAGGGTAGGAAACTGAGAGAAACTGGAAACCACTGAGAAGTTTTAATCAGGAGACTGACCAGGTCAGATTTGGATTTATAAAAGTATATTCTGAATGCTCAAGGGAAAAGAGATTGAAGATGGTGAAGCAGATTCTACAAAACCAAGCAGGCAGCAATCGCACCAGGACTAGGGATGGACGATGTGAAAATAAAGATGGGAGAGGTAGCTGGATTTGAGAGAGATTCAGAAAACAGAATCCACAGGGCTTGGTGCTAAATGTACTGAGATAAGGAAGAAGGAGGTGTTAACTAAGTAACTCCTGGAACTCTGGAAAGAACAACCAGGTGGGTTAGGTGCTATTTACTGAGATGGAAAACAATAGATAGATTTGGGGAAGCTACATGTGAGATGTGTCGACAGTTAGAGCTTGTGAGCTAGTTCGGTGGAGATGTCACGTGGGTAGTTGTGTGTATATGTAAGCTTAGAGCTCAGGAGTGAGGACCACACAGAGAAATAAACACGGATGCCACTGGCCTTCAAATGTATTAAAAAAACCATTGGCCAGATGAGATCATCTCCACTAGACAGTATAGGATGAACAGCAAAGATACCTCAGGGAGGACCAGGAGTGTGCAAAAAAGACTGAGATGGAGGCTTGCAAGTTCAGAGAACACCCAGGGGACAGGGCCAGCTGAAAAGCCTGGGAGGAGATCGTGTAAGGGAGGAGGCTGTGGCCGGGGCTGCTAAGCGTTCTCCCAAATCCATTTCCTTTGCTTCCTGGACACACACCTGGACCACACGTCCCAGCCTGCCTTGGAGTTTGTGATGGAGATTCAGCCAATGGACTGTGAGATGATGGGGCTGCCATGTATGGCGGCTGGCAGGCCTTCCAACATAGTGGAGCCACACAAGTGGGAGAGTCTGGGTTCTCGAGTGTCTCCAGGGAGAAGAGCTGACTGCCCACCTGAACACCTGTCCAGAATGGTTGCATGAGCAGGAAAGCTAACTTCTATTGAGCTGGACCACTAGATGTTTAGGTCTGCTTGTTACAGCTGGGAGCCCTTCCTGACTAATACAGACTATGGGAATGGCTGAACCCTGCAATTCAGGAGCAATTTCAACAGAGATGTCAGGACAGATGCCGTGTCTGACTGCAGGGGTTTGAAGCATAAAAAGGAAAGTAGTGCATGAACTCCAAACTTTCCAGAAACTTATCTGTGCCAGATAAAGCGTGTGAGGGCAGAAGGCGAAAAGGTAGAAGATGGAGGATGATTGGGAGAGGACATTGCTTTTTTTTTTAAGCTAGAAGCACAAAGAGAATGTGTATCTATAGGGAAACAATGAATGGCCAGTGGGAGAGGCTGAAACAAGAGAAAAACTGACACAATAAGGTTCTTACTCAAAGAAAAAGACTTAAGACACCTGGGGGATTCCCTGGTGGGTCCAGTGGTTAGGACTGTGAGCTTTCACTGCTGGGGGCCTGGGTTCACTCCCTGGTCAGGGAACTAAGATTCCACAAGCCTTGTGGTATGGCCAAAAACAACAAACAAACAAAAAAACAAAACAAGAAAAACAAAAAAACAGAAAACTGAAAACAATCCCAAGAAACCTGGATGAAAAACAGGAAAAAAATTATATTTTAGAATAGAACCAAATATAAGCATAAAAGAAAACATTTAAGAAATAACTGTTACAATGCTGTTATATATTTGGGAAAGGTAATTTAACACGTAGATAATCACTTTTATATTTCTAGTACCTAAAATAGAGCCTAGGATATAGTAGCTACTCAATAAACATGTGTTAAATGAATGCATAGATGAAGTACTGTGAGTGGCCATTTGCTAATGGAATCTGTTAATGCAGCAACAGGAAACTAACAGAGGGCAATTTCTAACTGTTTAAAAGCCATGTTTATTTGGGGTGTGCGGACACAACTGATTAGACTTGAGGATGATTTTAGACGATTAAATACCTGCAACAAGGTACCGTGACAGGATGTGAATATAATTTTCTTCCATCTTCTGTGTTTTGGCTAAGGTCCCAAAGCAGGGAATACCAGATGCCCCACTGTTCCATATACATCCTCAAAATAAAGAATTCAACCATCTGTTCATAGTTGTGAAAGTGGAGGACAAAATAAGGTTCTGCCGTATTAAGACACGCTCCATCTCCAGATTATATAAGATTAGGCTGAGAATTCACTAGCAGGTGGAGAATGCCGGTGGGGAGGGTTTCCTTGGAGGCAGTCAATGGGCTGGGCATTCCCCATCCTCCCTCTCCTGAAGCCCAGCAAGAGAACTCCTTATTCTGCATGACCACAGGCTCTCTGGAGTTTGGGGGTTGCAGGGACTGGTGTCTGCAGTACCATTATCAGGGTGACGCACAGACTCAGCGCCAGAGGTGGACCGACCAGGGAGCTCAAGAAGCTTAGGTTTCAGGTCTGTCCACTGCATGGACCTCCTCCAAGACCTGTAGGAAATTATATAGTCATAAAGTATATTCTTCTTACACAGGATTTCCCAAATGACCTAAGCTACAGGGCACAAACTCTATACCCACTCTGGTCTATGTGCAGTGGAGTAATGGAAGCCTGAGGCGGATGGAGAGTTTGGAGTGATTAGCTGGAGGAGGCCAGGTCCAGGCCAGTGGCCCTCAGTTGGAGGTTGGGACCTGAGAGCAAACCACGCGGCTGCCCCCATGAGAGCCAGCACCATGCGCATCTGTCGTAGCCTGGACGTACCAATGCCAGGCTATAACCGCATGGGCCAGGCTCTCTCTCCTCTCTGCTAATCCCCCTATCTCTCCTCTCTGCTAATCCCCCTTCCCTGCCAGAGCCTGAAAGTGAGGGTGGGGGGTGGGGTGCCCTGGGACACAGGAAGGAACAGCTTACGAGATGGGGGAGGAGACAGAGGTAGGAAGGAGAAGAAACTGATCATGTTCTTCCTCCCCAAGCAAATTATGGCTCTCTTAGACATAGCTCATCCCATCTTCTCGGATCCACTGAAAAGGGAGGGGTGAGTTTGAGTGAGTTGCCCAAAGCAAGTAACAAGAATGATGGTAGACTTATATTATACTGAGCGAGTTTTTCCTAATTTGAAAAGAGACATGCACTCCAGTGTTCATAAAGCCACGGTTTACAGTAGCCAAGACATGGACGCAACCTAACTGTCCATTGACAGATGAATGGATAAAGAAAATGTATATTCCATTATACAATGGAATATTACTCAGCCATAAAAAAGAATGAAATAATGCCATTTGCAGCAACACAGATGGACCTAGAGATGATCATACTAAGTGAAATAAGTCAGACAGAGAAATACAAATATCCTATGACATCACTTATAAGTGGAATTTAAATAAACTATGCAAATGAACATATTTACAAAACAGAAAGACTCACAGGCATAGAAAACAAACTATGGTTACCAAAGGGGGAAGGGGAGGTATAAATTAGGAGTTTGGGATTAACAGATACACACTACTATACATAAAAGAGAGAAACAACAAGGAAAGTCCTACTGTATAGCATAAGGAACTATATTCAATATCTTGTAATAATCTATAATGGAAAAGAATCTGAACAAGGATATGCATACATACATATATAACTGTATATATGTGTGAGAGTGAGTCAAAAATTATCTGCATGCTGGCAGATAGAATTTATTTTAATTAACTTTTAGAAAAGACAAATACATCATTTTTTGACACAATCTCCTTGCTTTTCAATACACTGTGTCCATCTGTCAACAAGCTTTGACAGTCCCTTATTTAAAAATGTTTTAGGTTGAGCTGCAAGCTACGAATGCACTGCTGTCTTCACTTCTTCATCAGAAGTGAATCTTTGTTCTCATAGGGCTGCTTTCAGGGGACCAAACAGGTGAAAGTCCGATGGAGCAAGATCAGGACTATAGGGAGGATGCTTTAACACCTCAAAACGAAGATTTTGCAGGGTGTTGACAGTGTGGGCAGAAGTGTGCAAATGTACACACCCTCAGACCACAAAAAACGAATCACTGCACTGCTCTTCTTTCATGCAAATCACAAGTGGGGCATCCATTTTTGCTCACACCACAGTTACAAATGAACTGATGTAACACGTTCACACCTGCACAGCATTGACTAGGGAGACTTTGAATGGAAAGCGCTGATAGGACAGTGCAGCCAACAGAAGTTTTAATATAACCGGGGTGCAGATAATTTTTGACTCACCCTCGTGTGTGTGTGTGTGTGTGTGTGTGTGTGTGTGTGTGTGTGTGTGTGTGTGTGTATATAACTGGATCACTCTGCTGTACACCTGAAAGTAACACAACATTGTAAATCAACTATACTTCCAAAAACAAAAAAGGCTTAGTGAGTTTTCTAGTTCCTGATTCAATCCTTTTTCCCTGCCTTTTGTCTCTGGGGTATTTTTGGCAGTTCTGATTTAAAATGTTACGGTAAAGCCACCTGGGAGAACAGAGACAGAAAGGAAACATTCAGTTTGGCCTCTGCTCAGGAGGATTTTCCCCAACTTGGAGGTCCAGCCCCACAACAGCTCTAACTTAGTCACTTCTTGTTTAGCAACTGCCATGTGCATCGATTTCCACTTTTGCACAATTGATTTTTGCTTCTGTTTCCATTTGTGCCTTTGTTTTTGGGCAGATATCATATGATGAGTGTCTGAGAATTGTCTCCGAGAGGTCAGGGGACTTCATGATGGAGGACCTTATTTGTCGATACAAAAATCAACACGCAAACGCCCAGATTTACGGAGGAGACAATATCATAGCTGAGTTTAACCTCAGCCTTTTTGTTTCCTGCCCCAGCTAGACATGCAGTTATTCAGACAAGGAAGAGCTTGAGGAGCTACCACTGTAAGTCTTGAGGACCCTGCACTCAGGTTAAGTCTGGCCAAAATCTTCATGTCCTTCCCATCATCTCTTGGTGAAGAATTTTCCAGCACAGTAGAAAGATTAATAATTTCCTGGTAGGCATTTCCTTGATAAAATGACAGCTCTACATTCAGCCGTTTAATTTATTTCTATAGAGGATTTACTGCTTTTCCATCACCATCTTAGACACTCGCCAAGTAAAAATCTATTAATTCTCAAAATGGCAACATGCTAAAGTGAGTATAAAAGTGTTTCTTGCTCTTCTTGCTGCAAAGCTTAGAGATCAAAATTCTGAATTTTGATCATGTTGTTTTTTCCTCGACAATATTTCAAAATATCTCTCCAGTTCTCACCGCAATCCAGCATTGATTTTTAAATATCCAGCTGGTGAGGGTGATGAGGGACGTGAAACAGGAACCATGACTTTTCTTCGCAGGGATCAGGACCACTGGCTCATCAAGGTACAGAGGCCAGTCGCCCGCAAGCATCAAAAGACAACATGGAGCGCTGTGTCCACTCTCTCATCCACTGTGGTTTGGACATTTGAGGAAATCTGCAGGCACCCCTTCCCTATCCATAATTACTTATTGATTTCTTGTTTTGTGAGTGCAGTGGTGGCAAGGGCCAATGAAATGAATCCCATGGCAGTAAGAAAAGAGAGTCCTGTGTGATTCAGGCCGTGAAGGGCATGCCTCCGCTCCCATCAAAGCTCATTACTCACTGCTGAATGGTACCCGCAGCCTGAGAGTCTATCTTCCCGACAATAAAAGGAAGGACATTTAAGGATTAGTTTTATGCTTTGTTTCCCTCGTCCAAATGGCAACAGTGAACACAATATCTCTATCCGCAGAAACACCACCTTATTTGGTTTCAAGCACAGGCCGTTGGGCATCCTTTGAGACAAGCTTATCGTGCAAGATGCCAACATTTCACGTGGGGGGTGGGAGGGTGGGGCCCCTACAGGAACACAACTGTAGAAACATGGGACACGACTATTAGGGGAGGGAGAACGCGTCTGGTTTCTAACTCTGGCGATTGTCAACAGAGTTGGATTCTGATCTTAGATCGGTCTTTGATTCGATTCCTGCATTTATGAATGAAGGATTTAAATTCGCTCATAGAGTGGTCGAGTAGATGCTGTTCTCTCTGAAGCCCTCTGAAATACTTAGAGCAAAATAATGAGCCTCAGCCTCGTAAGCTGAACCCTGGACAAACTGTCTCCCCCCACTTAACAATAGGGATCGCCCTGTCCCTTTCCATGGTGACTTTAGGGGGCCTGTGTGAAGAGCTCAGCACGTCTTCTTGGCGAGCACCAAGGAAAGTGAGGGGGAAGCCAGGGAGTAGAACAGAGGTGGCGACCCCTCAGTTAACATTACCATTTTCCGGTACCCAGTGCTCAGAGGCAGTCTCACCGTGATGCCCTGAGGCTTCCTGCTACTCCTTCACTCCATCTCAGGACACATCTGCCTCAGAGGACAGAGCAGACTCACTGTACCCGGAGCTCCACGATTCCCCGCAGATCTTTCACTCTGAGTAGGGTTCCCATGGCATCACACAGCGTGGCCTGCGATGACTCCAGGTTGCTGTTGTGGCTTTTCTCAGAGCCTTCTAGGGTGGCCTGGAATTCCCAAGGGTCTTTGCTGAGGCAGAGAGGCCTCACCTGCTGAGTCCCATTGAGACCCAGAGACCAGAGCTTGTCTGAAGGTGCAGATGGGAGCCGGGAAGGACCAAAAGATGCTGTGCTGGGCGGGCATGTTCACCCTGGGAATCTAGGAACGTGTCCTACATGAGGCAGATGTCATAGGAGTTGGCAGGGGAACTTCCGGCTGGCACCTTGGCCTAGGGGCCGACCACAGCCAGGCAGGGATTAACCACCAGCCACTGCAACATTCAGGCATGCTGGCTGTAACTCTTTAGTAAGAGGTTATTTTGTCCCAACAGGAGAGCAAACAGGAAGATCCTGTTTGCATTTCTAATAATTAAACATTAACACTTACCTAGAATTGAAAGAAGATTTTGATTCAAAGCCTAAGAATCACCTGCTAAATCTTGTTCAAGTCTGAGTCCAAGGGATAAACAAGCTTACATTTTAAGTGACGGCTACATAAGTAACATTTGAAAGCAAAATGGGCCACGCCAATTTTAAAACCAAAGCCTGTTACGGAGTTTGTGTTTAGGAAGCCCCACTAAACTGGTCTTGGACCTAACGTCTCATGAAGACCAGCAGTGATCTGTACTGGCTGAGAATGAGATAAACGTCAATTTTTCTTGTCATTAAGCTGATGGCTGCACTGACAGCCTTCAGGGACACTGGTAGCCAAGAGGGGAATTTAGAAGTTTGCAGAAACAGAGAAATCAAAGTAATTTTGAACTGCAATTTTTTTTAAAAAAAGTTAAACCATCTACATTATTTTTGCCAAATAAGTTACATGAAGTAACTTATTTACTTCACTCCTGTTTTTGAGTACACAGTCACACAGTCTTTTTCAGGCAGCATTTGTTCATTTTGCATAATATATGTTTAAGGTAACCCTTCATTTAGAGTTCCATCCATTAGGAGTTGATATTGTGTTACAGTTGGAGGCAAGTCTCACTGCAATTTCTGTGAAGAAATGATTTGTAAGTTTGTAATATACATCCTCCCCAAATAAATATCTGAACCAAGGAAGAAAACTTTCTTCTGTAAAAGTACAAATAAATCTTATCTAGTTATTCAATATTATAGCACCATTATGCTACAAAATTTTTGGCTGTAAGTTCAAGCTATGACGCTTAAAAGTCATTCTGTAAATGTCTGAATTTAAAATGTATGTATGTATACATGTACGTATTTGTATTGAAGTATAGCTGACTTACAATGCTGTGTTTGTTTCTGGTGTACAGCACAGTGATTCAGTTATTCATCAAAATAATCTGCTCTGCAATTATTTCAGATTAACAAGGAATGATAATTCAAATCTGGGGAAGAGGTCAAAAAGGTGATTTTTCAGGGCAGGTGATATTAAAAAAAATGTTCAGGGAGGCAGGTAGGGTGGAGGGTGGAGTAGTGGTGGAGTACACGTGTGGAAAGACTCCAGAGGGTGGGGGAGAAGGAGGGAAAGTGAACTGGGAACACAGACGTTAGCAACACCTGGCAGCTGAGTGCAGGCACAGACAGGGGTTAACTGGAGAGCAAGGCTGAGGCTGCACCTGAAAGGTCTCCCCGGCTGTGCTAAGATGTCTGGATTTCTCCCTGCAGGCAGTGGCAGCCCCTGAGAGGGTGCCTCCGGGGAGTAATTTAATCAGATGTGCTTTTTGGAAAGTTCACCCTGGCTGCCCTCTGGAGAAAGGACAGGAGTGGAGGAAGCCTGAAGGCACGGAGAATAGCTGGCATGGGTGTCAAAAATCCAGAAGCTGGAGGCAGCTGTTCATGGCCATGACCATGCAGAGAGGTGGACGGAGGCACAGCCTGGAGTTTTCTGGTGGGTTGGACACAGAAGTGTGAAGGCGAGAAAAGAGCCAAGGGTGGTTCCTGGGTACGGCTTGGGTGATGGGTGGAGGGCTGTGAGCAGAGAACGCAGGGAGAGGAGCTGGACCCAGGAAAAGTGGGCTCTGGGAGGTGCTGTGGTCATCTGAGTAGGTTATCTAGTGGAGGGCTGGGTAAATGGAGAGGGTGGGCTGGAGAAAGAGATTCAGGAGACACTAACATGGCTGGTAACTGAACCCAGGGAAGAGTCCCAGACACCCGGGAAGAGACCACATGTGAGATGAGAAAGATGTAAACAAGGGACCCTGTGCGACATCAACATTTAGGGAATAAACAGGAAGACGAGCCTATAAAGGATGGAGAAGGAGCAGCCAGAGAGCCTGAGGTGACTCAGGGGACGGTGATGTCATGGGAGTCAGGAGAAAACTATTTCTGTGAGTGATGCTATTTTATCACATTTTCAAACTATCAACACACAGGATCACAGCAGGGCCTCTTATTGGAGGAACACGTCATGCTGTTTCCTAAGCCAGGGCCTGACCTCACACCTTCTCATTCCAACCCTACACTGCTGCATGACCCTCAATCCAACGAGCATGTCTTCAGCATCCTCGACCTGCCACGTACACAAATTCCGCACTAAAATGGAATAAAAGCGTTCCAACCACTTGTAAAACCATGACGGCTTTCATTGTCGCTACTGGGCTTCCTACAGAACACTCTGTGTGTAGTTTGGCTTACTGACACCCTGCCGTGCAAGAGTCTTCCCTTTGGGGCTGTACAGACATTGCCAGCACCGCTGGCTGGCACAGCTGCTTAGGAGAAAGACCGTGGGAAGGGGCACTGGATTAGGTATTGAGGGGCTGGAAAGAGGGAAGAGGAACCAACAAGAAAGGGAATTGTGAAAATGTAGGTGGAGGTGAACAGCAATGAATTTGATAAAATGAAATCCTAGGACCCAAATGGCCAGCTGCTTGTGGACAGGATGGCAAAGAGCATTCGTCAGCCAAACGGCATGAAAACTGTTCTAGGATTCACAGCAGTATCTCCCACTGGTACGTGACTCTCCAGTTGACAAAGCTCTTGGATGACCACTGTCCCCTTTGAGGTCATCAGTGATGCGGCCAGGCGGGTGTACGGTGTTTACTTCACGGATGAGGAAAGCAAGGGACGGGGATGGGACCGACGGGGAGATGCCCAAAGTTTCCATGAAAAGGTGTGAAGGTGCTCAGATGTGCGGGTTGAGGCAAGTTCTAGGCTCTGATTCACAAAGCAGAAGGAAGGTATCATGGAGGCCTATTTTAGACCATTTTCAGAGGCTATTTACTTTTCTTGAGACTCTGTCTCAGGAACCAGCCCCCCAGGTTCAGATAACTGGATACAAAACAATCCCAGCACCGGACTTGCCTGGTGGTCCAGTGGTAAAGAATCCCCCTTCCAGTGCAGAGGACTCGGGTTCGATCCCTGGTTGGGGAACGAAGATTCCATGTGCTGCGGGGCAACTAAGTCCGCACGCCACAACTACTGAGCTCACAGGCCTCAACTAAGAGAGCCCGCCTGTCGCAAAAGACAGAGCCCATGCCCCTGGAGCCTGCACGCCGCAACGAGAGAAGCCCATGCGATGCAACAAAGAGCCTGTAGGCCGCAACTAAGACCTGACACAGTGAGAAAAAAACAAAACAAAACAACCACTCCAGCGCATCTCTGAGCCCTGACTGTGAGGCCTGGTGAATCGAAGGACTATCCCTGTCCCTCCGAGGAGCCGGCCACAGAGCTACCCAAAGTCAACCACGGCACCGACGGGCAGAGAGGCTCAAGTAACTTGCCCAAGGTCATGCTGCTAGTAAGTGGCACGGCTGTGCCTTTAACCTCTGGCCATTTGATTCTAAGTCCTGTGCTCTTTGTACTTCACCAGCTAGAGTACAATGAGCCTCCCAGGAGCTGATATATGCCCAAGCTTCGTTAGTTGAAGTTAAGTGCCCAGCGCAAGGGAGGTATAGTCTCATTATTCTCTTTCCTCTGCAAATAAACTTGGAAGAATTATTCTTTTTGGGGTGCTACATTACAGAAGGGATGCTGACACACTTGCACGCATGCGGAAAAACGCGGTAGCAATGGTGAAGGTGGTGGAAACGCTGATATGTTACAACTGTGTGTGAGCTGCGTGAATGAAAAATGTCGCCTGCCGTATCAGTAAACTAAGGATGCAGCAGCCATCAAGCCATCACATTTCAGCCGCCCTGTGGTGAGTCCTGACAGAACTCAGGATGCAGGCAGGATGCCCCCCCACCTCTAGCAGTCAGCCTGCAGCCACCCCCAAAGGTGCACCCTGAAGGGACTCAGGATGAGAAAGCACAGGATACTTGTCTTGGAGAGCTGAGATGTATATCAAAGGAACGATTTCAGTGAGCCCAGTCTCTAGTATCTTCCCATGCACAGAAAAGCGCTAAATTCCTTAACTTGAGATGTCTGGTTTTCTTTAATTAACAGTAATCTTCTGATGCTCTGACGACCTGGTCTTTGTTGCAAAGACTCCTATATATCCTGGCTCCACCCCCCTTGCATCTTCAGAGCAGTCTGCCAGAGTTATCTGAGATGCTGTGTCCCAGGCTTAAGTCCTCAGTTTTTTTTTTTTTTTTTTTTTGGGCACATGGGGTTAGTTGCTCCGTGGCATGTGGGATCTTCCTGGAGCAGGGATCGAACCCGTGTCCCCTGCATTGGCAGGCGGATTCTTAACCACTGCGCCACCTAGGAAGCCCCAAGTCCTCAGTTTTGTACACCAAATGAAACAAAACTTTCGACTTTTAGGTTGTGCATTTTTTTTTTTTAGTCGGCAAACAGTGGTAATAATAAAAGTCGCTATCCCTACAACTGAGAAGGGATGACTTTGCATAGAGTTGATGACCTTCAAAAACTGGAAGGCTATCACAGAGAAGAGAAATTAGACTTTTCAGTCTAATGGGGTTGGAGGACGGAAGCTGTAGGTAGGGAGATTTTTGCTTCATGTAAGAAGTTCTAAAAAATCACAGTCACCCTAAAATGGAATAATATGCCCCATGAGGTAGTGATTGCAATGGATAGTTAAGATATTTGAATAAAAGCAAATGACTACTGGAGGTGACACCACCTTTCTTCTTTTAGTAAAATAATTGCCTTCCTCCTGCCACCATATTTTAGCAGGGATCATTGTGGCCCACTTTTCCTATCCTCCTCCACAGCTGGGTACCTGGGTGTGGCCACGGGACTGAGTTCCTGCTCCTGGGAGGGAAGCAGGAGTTTGGTCCCTTTTGCATCACTTGCTTCAGAGAACATGACTTGCCCTCACTTTTCCTCTCTCTCTTTCTATGGGCTGGAATGAGACGGGAAGAGCTAAGCTAGGGAGCTTTGTTCACACAGGCAAGGATGACACCCTAGTAGAAGGCAGAATAACAAGATGGGTCCCAGGGTCACCTGCTGACCCTGGACCACCTGCCTAACCAGGTACAGTTTCATGAGAGGGAAAGAGATACCTGTTTAGCTTGAGCTTCTGTAGTTTTGAGTCTCTCTCTTAGAGTGACTAAGCCTGTATCCCAATGAATACAGCTATTTTTTGAGATGTACATATGATTAAAGTATTACCCTTAGGTTTGTAAGAGATGATTTCTATAATCTTATGATTCAACATCCCCACCCCCCAACAAATTTATCTCCTTCCAAAATCTGTTGTCCCAACAGACCCCACCATACTCAAACAGAATCACTCTATTATGTCAGCGACCTCATTTTTTAAAGGATCAGTATCCAAAAAAGTCAAGAATTTTTGATCTCCTGCTTTTCTTTTATCCTTTTATCAAGTCTGTTCCAAGGCTCATCTTCTTTTCCTTTAGAAAACATCCTCTGCAAAAATACAGATGATAAACACATTTTAAAGTTCTCTTTGTGGTTATCTAATCCTAAGCATTGGTTTTTTGTTTGTTTGTTTGTTTTTTAAAAAAAGCTGATGCATTATTTAGCCTGACTGTGATAACATTCTTCTTCAATTGTTTATTTTCCCTTAGGGGAGAAAATCAGAAGTCCAGGCCTCACTGAAGTTGAAGGCTTAGATAATGCAAATCTGTTTTGGCTCACAATGTAGCAGGAACCAACATAATTTGGTCAACACATGCAGCCATGAGAGTATTCTGATATAAATGGCTCTCTCTCCAAGTAAAATAAAGTAGTCCAGCTAATGAAATGTGATTCTGGCCTCTGTGCTTGGGTCCTAGGAGGAAATAAGCCAGTGACAGATGGACCTTTAATTGTCTCATAGATATGCCATTTTTATTTCAATTTCCATCTCTCTACTCATGTTTTTCCGCTTATCCATAATGCCCTTTCTTCTCATCTCCTAACTGATGCGAACTCTATAGAGTCCTCAAGATTTTGCTCTACAACTTTCCTTCTGTTAAGTTATCCAGTAAATCTGGAGTACGTAACTCTGAAGCTAACTCAGCTGCTGGTCACTGTTCCATATTTCATTCTTATCCACAGCAGCTGCTCTATGTGTCATGTTTTCTTTGGAACTCTTCCTTTCCTAAGCCTATAATAGGTGTTTAATAAGTAGATTTGAAGCACAGATAATTAAAAGATACAGATCAGGCATGTTTTTAAATGATATTATCAGTTCGCAATGAAGAATTTTAAAATAGAAATCTACTGCCCCGCTGATTAAAAACAATTCATAAGGAGAATGAATTTGGGTTTTCTCACCGAAGGACCGTTCAAAAAGAAACGCTTTTATGAATTTTGAGCCTTGCTTATCCTGAGCAGTGCTTATACTGAGCACAGAGTCCTCATTTCATTTCACAACTGCATAATTTGGAAGTTATTAACAACAGCTCTTTCTCAATATTTTAAAATCATGGGTCAACTTAAAAACATCACCATCGGGGCTTCCTAGGTGGCACAGTGGTTAAGAATCTGCCTGCCAATGCAGGGGGTACGGGTTCGATCCCTGCTCCAGGAAGATCCCACATGTAGCAGAGCAACTAAGCCCGTGAGCCACAACTATTGAGCCCATGTGCTGCAACTACTGAAGCCCACGTGCCTAGAGCCCATGCCCCACAACAAGAGAAGACACAGCAATGAGGAGCCTGCGTACCACAACGAAGAGTAACTCCCACTCACAGCAACTAAAGAAAGCCCGCACACAGCAAAAAAAGACCCAACACAGCCAATAAAATAAATAAATAAATAAATTTAAAAATGTTAAAAAAAAAATCACCATCCGTGTCTGTAGCCCGTCTTTCGTTTTTTTCGATTTATTTACTTATTTATTTATTTAATTTTATTTTTGGCTGTGTTGGGTCTTTGTTGCTGTGCACAGGCTTTCTCTAGTTGTGGCGAGTGGGGGCTACTCTTCATTGTAGTGTGTGGGCTTCTCATTGAGGCGGCTTCTCTTGCTGCGGAGCACAGGCTTTAGGCACACACACTTCACTAGTTGTGATGTGCAGGCTCAGTAGTTGTGGTGCACGGGCTTTATTGCTCTGCAGCATGTGGGATCTTCCCAGACCAGGGACTGAACCTGTGTCCCCTGCATTGGTGGGCAGGTTCTTAACCACTGCGCCAACAGGGAAGCCCCAACCTGTCTTTCTTGGGTCTCCTCACATGAAACACATTTCAACCCCCCTTTAGCTCTTGAGTTTTAGCTCCATTAAATTCCTGTCAACACATTCTTTTTTTTTTTCATGGAAAGAGAAAGACAATTACACTTTCTGAACCCTACTACCAACACAGGAAAAAAAAATGCAGATGGAAAACATACTGCTATTCAACGAACAACTTGTAGAGTCTCTAAAAGCCGTTTCCCTTCAATGCACAGAAGTATGAGGAGATGCATTTCAGCAAAGTAATATTCGGGATCCGAGGGAAAGTGGAGTTTATTTGAGGCAGTAATATTTCATTGAACTTCTGGAGCCACTGATTCAGAACGACCAGCTCTTTTCTAATTTATAGTGTGTTCTTCATGTCTGGCTGCCTGTTTAGCTGAAGGAGCCTGTCCTGGGAGAGAATTCATTCGGGTCCTGGAAGGAACCAAGTAGGGATGCTGGCATGTGCATTTCAAATAAAACAGAATGGAACCCAAAACAGTTTAGATGAACGGCAAGATATTTAGGAAAGGATAAAATTAATCCAGAACACTCCTCTAACCTCTAATTTTGCAATGTTCCAACTTAAACATACTTCCTCTTAAGGAACAGAAAAATCTTGAAAGAGAAGTAGAGATTAGGATTGACACACATACACCACCAAGTGTAAAACAGATAGCTAGTGGGAACCTTCTGTATAGCACAGGGAGCTCAGCTCGATGCTCTGTGATGACCTAGATGGATGGGATGGGGAGGGAGAGGGAGGTCCAAGAGGGAGAGGATATATGTATACATATAGCTGATTCACTTTGTTGTACAGTAGAAACTAACACAACACTGTAAAGCAACTATACTCCAATTTTAAAAAAAAAAGGGAAAAAAAAGAAAAAATATATGGACTAAACTTTAAAGTACAAAGTAATGAATGCTTAAGGGAAATAGGAAGACCTTGGGGAAATCTAGAAATAGATTCTAATTTAGTAGCACCAGTTGTTAAATATTTACTTTTTCCCACTGGCTTAGAAAAAGACAAATTCTCCCTCTGGCAAGATGGGTCTTGGCCCCTCTGATGTAGCCTCTTGCTGTGGCCTCACTTCCTTATCCCAAGACTGGGAGGCTGGCGACCAAGGTGGCAATGACTTTCGGCTCCCCCCACCCCCCACGCAGGCTGCCAGGGGCTGCAAGGAGGTGCTTTGGGCAGTTGTTGATGGAAGCCCTGTTCACGTTTTCTGAATCCCTACAGAGACTGATACCCAAGCTACTCTCCCTGCCTATCTGTCAATGATGTTCTCTACTCCATTTGCTAACTCAGATCTATCCTGGGATCTCCGATCACTCCAACGAATCACATCTGCTGGTCTGGAAACAACAAAACGACAACTTCTGGGAGACATTGTTAAACAACTCTTCCCTCCCAACCAATAAAGAAAAGTTATGCATTCTTTGTTTAGCAGCATTTGGAAATGAGGCATAGAATCAAAATTTCTAGATGTGACCTTGTTCTCTTAAGGTTTTACTTTTACATCATTTTGGGGATGAAGTCTCCTTTGAAATGTATGATATAAATTCCTTCCCGCTTGGGAAGAGCCTCCTGAACGAATGCCCAGCCTCTTGCTATGATCTATGGCCGTCATTAGGATCATCAGCCCTCCACCCTGAGAAGTAACTAGGTCAGGGTCTCGGGCTAGGAACATGGGTCAGGCTGTAGGGTTCCTAGGCTGCAATTCTTCTCGACCTCATGAACTGCTTTTCACCTCTTTTTCTGTCTCCTCTCTACAATTACTTCAATTATTTACTGGCCCTTGTTGATGCTTTTCTTTTTTCTTTCTTTCTTTCCTTTGTTTTTTTGGCAAAATCCCTCTGTTCATTACTTTTTAGTCTATTGTATAATATAGAAGCTCAGAAAAACAAGCTTATTTTCTCTAAGGCAAGACTCTATGACTATAGGTCTGTCCAATCCAGAAAGTTCATGAAACTTAGTGGATATTCAGGGGACACTTAGTGATCCTTTTCTTTTGCTTCTTCATTGATTCTCTTGTCTCCTGTGTTTCAATTGCTCAGACTATCGGACAAGGTCTCTTCGTATCTATGACACATCTCGTTATGACCAAATACTGTATCTTTGGGCTCAGGGCCTGTGTGCAGCTCACAAGCCAAGAAGGTTAAGCAAATCTTACCTTTTTGTAGAGACTCCTCAGATCTCGGTACTGCCACATGCTGTTTAGGACCTGAGATGCGGCCTTGACCACCTTCGGAGAGTGTCTGATAAAGAAAAGACAGGACACAAAAGATGATGAGTGGGACAGCCGGGCTTCAAATTGGCTAGTCGGAACACGGCAAGAATAAAGAGAATAAACGCCTCATAGCTTTTCTGGCTCTTTTCTTTTTCCAAACTGGACATTGCAAGGGCTGGTTTTCACCAGTCTCCAACCTCATTCTCACCCAAACACTGATGAGGGGGAGAGACAGGAAGGCCCTGCAATTTGGCACAAGAAGTTTCGAAATGCAAACCCTAGAGCAGCGCATTGAAAATGCAAACTCAAGAGTTAGAATGCAGATTCAGTGTCTGACTACAAAATGGAGCAGAAAGGAGAGAAGCACAGTGACCAGGAAAGGCCGGATGAAAGGGTTTTAACGGCAGTGTTGTTTAACACCTGTGTAGTAAGGAGAAAAAAGCTATTCATGTTCTCAGTTGACGTGTGGGAGCATGCATAGTATTGGCTCTACACGCCTGAGGGTTACAGGGAGCTGCTTTCCATTCGCTGATGATGCCAAGCACAAGCAACTGGCATGAAGCTGACCTGTGCACGCACTGGTGCACACACTCTCTTACATTTATATGCAGGGATGCGTGTGGATAAGCATCTATAAACAAAGCCCTTCATACAATTAAAATTCTGTCCTCTGGACCAGAGTGAGAAACTAGGGTCATGGAAACCTTTGGACGAGTGATTCTTACCATTTTTTTTTTTTTTTTGAGTCGTGGCTTTGAAACCCCTATGAAACTATAGCTAAATATCGGTTCAGGGCCAACCTGCATCTCAGAACAGACACTGGGTCAATACATCTGTGTCGATTAAATTCAATCCAGTTCTTGGAAGTCCCCTGGATGAGTGGCGAGGGCAACTGTTAACTACCTGCGGATCCTTTGTTCCAACGGGCTGGGTCCACAGCCAGCTGTACAACTCGAGTGGCTGCCGTGACATTGTGCCCGACCTCAAGGGCTGGCACACTTTTGCTATCAAGGGTCAGATCATAAATATTCTTTGATTTCTGGGCCATATGGTCTCGGTTGTGGCTCCCCACCTCTGCCCTCACAGGACGGGAGGAGTCATAAATACTGCACAAACGAACAGGAGTGGCTACGTTCCAAGCAAGCGTTATGTACGAGAACGGGCGGTGGGTGGGATTTGCCCTGTGGGTTGCAGTTGGCTCACCCCTAGTCTATGTGGGGACTCCTGGAGTTGGGCAGGATATAACCACTCGTGAGGACTCCAGTGTGCAGTCCACCCGAAGCTGACCTGTGGTGCAGTGGCCCACAGATCCCTCAAAGAGAACATCTACATTGAGACAAAAAGTATTTTTTAAATGGACATAAAATAGTCTTTAAAATGGAAGGCAAGTAGATGGTGAGATGGGATCAGGTTGAGCTTGGATGTGAGAGCCAGAGCAAACGGGTGTGTGAAGACCTGCATTTTGTAATGAAATGATGGGACACTAATATGTGATCAGTTAAATGCCTGCTATTTTCCTGGGTCTTCACATTTTCAATGCAGACCAATGGCGTTTAAGATGTCTTCATCCAATTACTTACTGGAAATAGTAACAGTCTCTCTTACTATGATTATTGCTGACTTGGAATTCAACTTCGGCTGTGTGAAAATCTCAGTTATATCACGTACTTTCAAAAGAAAAAAGCATGGAATTCTTATAAACTTCAAAAATTTTTCCCTATGAGGGATGATTAAGTAATATACATATTTTCTTTCACTAAAATGGACAGTTGCTAAGTGATTTCACATTTATGCTACTGTCACGCTCTAAATATATTAAAATACATTAAATTCTTTTGACTTAGAGAATTCTAGATCTTCATGGATATAGATACAGGTACACTTTATTCTTCTTTAAAAAAACTGAATTATAATTGACCTACACATTCTGTTAGTTCCTGGTGATCCAATATCTGTATACATTACCAAATAACCACTGCAATAACTCTCGTTACCATCTGTCACTACACAAAATTACTCTCATATTATTGATCATATTCCCCATGCTGTGTATTTCATCCCTATGACTCATTTATTTTGCAACTGGAATTTTGTATCTTTTAATCTCCCTCACCTATTTCACTCATCCGCCCACCCATCCCTCTCTCCTCTGGCAACCACCTGTTTGTTCTCTGTATCTATGAGTCTGTTTCTGTTTAGTTATGTTTGTTCTTGTTTTGTTTTTTAGACTCCCCATACAAGTGAAATCACATGGTATTTATCTTTCTCTGTCTGACTTATTTCACTTAGCATAATACCCTCTAGGTCCATCTATATTGTTGCAAATGACAAGAGTTTATTCGTTCTATGGCCAAGTAATATTCTCACACACACACACACCCCCCACACCACACCACATCTTCATTATCCATTCATCTATTGATGGATACTTAGGTTGTTTCTGTATACTATTGTAAATAATGTTGCAATGAACATTGAAGTGCATATATGTTTTTGAATTAGTGTTTCTGTTTTCTGTGGAAAAATATACAGAACTGGAACTGCTGGATCATATGGTATTTCTATTTTTAATTTTTGGAGGGCTCTTCCTACTGTTTTGCATAGTGGTTGTGCCAATTTACATCCCCACAAACAGCTTATGAGAGTTCCCTTTTCTCCACATCCTCACCAACACTTGTTATTTTGTCCTTTTGATAATAGCCATTCTGACAGCTGTGAGGTGATATCGCATTGTGGTTTTGATTTGCATTTCCCCGATGATTGGTGATGTTGAGCATCTTTTCGTATGTGCCTATTGGTCATCTGTATGTCTTCTTTGGAAAAATGCCTACTGAGATCTTCTGCCCATTTTTAAATTGGGTTGTTTGTTTTTTTGATATTGAGTTGTATGTGCTACATACAATATATCATGGGTATTAACCCCTTGTTGGCTATATCATCTGCGAATATTTTCTCCCATTCACTAGGTTGTCTTTTCATTTTGTTGACAGTTTCCCTTGCTGTGCAAAGGCTTTTAAGTATAATTAGGTCCTATTTGCTTATTTTTGCTTTTATTTCCTTTGCCCAGGGAGACAGAGGCCTCAAAATATTGCTACGACTTATGTCAAAGAGTGTCCTGCCTCTGTTTTCTTCTAGAAGTTTTAGATTTCTGGTCTTCCACTTATGTCTTTAATCCATTTTGAGTTTACTTTTGTTTATGGTGTTAGAGATTGTCCAAATTTCATTATTTTGCATGTAGCTGTTCAGTTTTCCCAGCACCATTTATTGAAGATACTGTCTTTTTTCTCCATTGTGTATTGTTGCCTCCTTCGTTGTATATTAATTGAACATAAGTGTGTGGGTTTATTTCTGGGCTTTCTATTCTGTTCCATTGATCTATCTCTCTGTTTTTGTGCCAGTACCATTCTGTTTTGATGACTGTAGCTTTGTGTGACGGGTTATTTTTCAAATTTTCTAGTTCCTTGTTAAAGTTTTCAGTGTGTCCTTCTAGTCTCTTCCTGATTTGAGTTAGCATTCTTATTGCTACTGCTTTGAACTCTATCTGGTAAATTATTTATCTCTATTTCATTAGGGTTGTTTTCTAGGGCCTTCTCTTGTGCTTTTGTTTGAAACATGTTCCTCTGTCTTCTCATTTTGTTTAACTTTCTCCATCTCTGTGAAATTAGGGGTGGCCTTGTGTGGAAGCATCCCTATGCTGTCTGTGTGTGCCCAGTGGATTTGGTGGGAGAACTGGATCTGAAGTGACCATGGGTCACGTCTTCCCCTGGGGTGTGCTGGCAGCTACCACCTTGTTGGGAGATATGGCTGGAGATGGAGGGGTTAGAGTAAGAGCCAGGTGTGAACCAGGGCTTCTCTTGTGCTTAGTGGCAATTACCACCCTATCAGTGGCTGCAGTAGAAGCCCTGAAGGTCTAGTCCGAGCTGGCTCTGTTCCCTGCAAGTGTGCACACTCTCCTCGGCCACGGTGGCCTCTGCCCTAGTGGAGAGCAGCACTGGAGCAAGAGGGGCTGGAGCAGGTGCCCAGGATGGGCTGGGGTGGTCTTGGGAAACCAGCTAGAGCCCCAGACAGTTTTCACTCTGCTTCCTCTGAGCTATTCCCAGGAGTAAACAAGTTTGTGTGTGGGCTCTTCACAACGGAGTCTTGGTTTTCTTCTCCTGTAAGTCCTACTGGTGTTTAACGAGGTAAGGCGACTTGTCTTCCTGGTTTCTGACCCCAGGGCCGGGGTGCCCAAGGTGTGATTTGAACCCCTTGCCCCCCAGAGAGGATCCCCAAGGCCATGATATCTCCCTCCTCTTCTGTGTCACCTGCTAGGGGCACGGTTCCTGACCCAATCACAACTTCTCCATTCCCACCAGACTCTGTGTGTATCTTTCTTTACAGACTTGGTTGTAGAGGAGCCTTTCTGCCAGCCTCCAGGTTGTTTTCAGTGAGAGTTGCTCCACATGAAGATGATCTGATGTGTTTTTTTGGGGGGAGGTGGCCTTGGTCCTCTGCCATCTTGATCTCCCTCCTTCACATTTAACATTTTTTACTTCATATTTTATATCTTTTTTGTTTTGTGTATCCCTTAACTATTTATTGTGGTTATAGATGATTTTACTACTTTTGTTTTTAACCTACTAGCTTTATAGGTGGTTTATTTACTACTTTATAAGTGGTTTATCTACTACCATTACTGTATATTTTCCTTTATCAATGATATATTTCCTTTGGTAATTTTCATATTTCTAGTTGTGATCTTTTCCACTTAGAAAAGTCCCACTAATAGTTCTTATAAAGCTTTAGTAGTGCTGAACTCTTTTAGCTTTTGCTTTTCTGCAAAAATCTCTATCTACCCATCAAATCTGAATGATAGCCTTAGTGGATAGAGTATCCTGGGTTGTAGAAGTTTTCTCCTTTCATCACTTTGAATAAATACATCATGCCACTCCCTTCTAGTCTGCAGCTTCTGCGGACACATCAGTTGAGAGTCTTGTGGGAGTTCCCCCGTACATACTAAGTTGCTTTTCCCTTGCTGCTTTTAAGACTCTCTCTTTATCTCTAATTTTTGCCATCTTCCTTACAATGTGTCTTGATGAGGACCTCTTTGGGTTCATCTTGTTTGGGACTTGCTATACTTCCTGGGCTTGGATGTTTCCCAGGTTAGAGAAGTTTTTAGCTATTATCCCTTCAAGCAAGTTCTCTGCCCCTTTCTCTCTTTTCCTTCAGGGCCCCTTCAATGCAAATATTAGTATGCTTGCTGGCATCCCAAAGGTATCTTAAACTATCCTCATTTTAAAATTTTCTTTTATTTGTTCAGCTTGGTTGATTTTCACTACTCTGTCTTCCTGTTTGCTGATGCATTCCTCTGTGTCATCTAATCTACTATTTATTCTTTCTAGTGTATTTTTTCAGTTATTGATTCTTCAGTTCTGTTTGGTTCTTCTTTATATTTTCCAACTCTCTGCTAAACTTCTCACTGTGTTCATTCTTCTTCTGGAAACCTTTATGATCATTACCTTGAACTCTTTATTGGGTAGGTTGTTGATCCCTACTTCACTTACTTCTTCTCCTGGGGTTTTATCTTGTTCCTTTATTTGGAACATATTCCTCTGTCACTTCATTTTGCTTTATTGTCTGTTTTTCTTTCTATGTATTAAGTAGGTCTGTTATGGCTCCTGATCTTGGAGAAGTGGCCTTATGTAGGAGATGTCCTACGTGGGACCTTCTTTTGTGGCAGGACTGACTACTATGCGTGCACTGGTAGGTCAGCTGGCCCCTGCTCTGGCTGGCTTCCAGGCCTTATGTGGAGGCTGCTGGCCCACTGGTGGGTGTGGCTGGGTCCTGAAACAGGTGGCTGCTCGACGTAGGGGGTCCCGGGACTGGGGCTCACTGGCTGTTGAGCAGGCAAGCCTCTGGTGCTAACAGCCTAGAGGGAGGACCTCAAAAGGCACTTGCTGGCAAAAGTGTCCTTGTGGTAGAACTAGCTTCCCCAAAATGCCTGCTGCTGGCATTTCTGCCCCCAGGAGGAGTCTCAGTTGCCTCCTGCCTCTCTGAGAGGCTCTCTCAGATCAGCAAGTGGTCTGACCCAGGCTCTTTTCAAATTACTGCCTCTGCACGCTCCGTCTTGAGGTGTGTGAGATTTTGCGTGAGCCCTTTAAGAGCAGAGTCTGTGTTCCCTCCAGCCCTCCAGCTCTCCCATCTGTGGGGCTGGTCTTCAAGGTGCTGGGGAGCCTGATGTAGGCTCCTCCAGGAGAGCCTCTGCAATTGTGATGATCCTCACACATTATTCTCATAAAATCAATGCTAAGCAAAGATGAAACGCTATGTTTTGCTGCATTTGATCGCCGCTAGCTAGATATACATCTGTGACAAAAGTCAAGCAACTCTACAGAAACATATATTAATATTCAGGTAGCAATAATACAGTTGAAACATATTTAGTATGCAAAAATCCCTCTGATGGTTTAATTTTTTTCTACTTTTTGCTTAGTTACAAAATAGAAAGAGGCTGTGAATGTGTAATGAATAGCAGCTTTTAACCACTCAATTAAAATGCCAATACATCACAGTGTTATAAAAACTGATGAAGGTCAGGGAAACACTACTTTCTTTTCAGACTTTAATTTCAATTCATCCACTAGACCAGTCCCACGCAATGTCTACTTGAAAACCTATAACTCTTGATTGAAGGACTTGAACAATTGAGTGCTTCTAATGTGACAAGCGATTATAACCTCAGCCACAAACACAGTTCCTTACTGACAAGTAACAGTTGAGACTGTTAATGGCTTTTCTGTCTTATGACAAAATACGGTGACACATTCAACACTATTTCCTACATAACTGTTAAAATCTGAAAAACACAAATGTACTTATGAGGCAGATGGACATGACAGAATGTCCATACTGCGTGTTTAAAATGATGTGAGAAGAATAATGTAAGTTATCAAGACTTCAAAAATGGTAAGCATAAGACTGCTATAAGAGTCATTAATGATTACATAATGCCTGATCTTCACCAGAGGTGTCAAATTAGGGGTGGCTGAGAATTTCAGTTGGTGCGATTCTTTGTGGGTGTTCAGCACAGCCATTCTAGCAGCAGGATTCCAGAATAATTGTTCCAGTGTATTGGCAAGACACGGTGAGTTACACAGTTCAAACAGACTGTGATTGGCAACTTGCCAGTCTGAGTCATTAATATCATGGCATATTTAAGCTTGTGTATATTTAGAAATAAAACTTATAAATACGTAACAAGGAGAATCATAGCTATGCACGTTTTTTCATCTGTTTTCTCATGTGATCTCAAATTAAAAGTCTGAATAATCTGGGGGGGGGCAAGCGCACGTTTGCAAGCACATTATAAATTAGCTAGAGCAAACTGATATTCCTCCCTTTTCCAATTATCAAATCACCTGCAATTCCAAAAATTCTATTTCTCAGTAAAGTACTTCTATTTTGTTCAAACACGTCTAGACGGTCACGGGAACCTCAGTGCCTACTACCATGACAGAACTGAGTGATAAATGGTGAGTTTACTGCTAAGATCCAGAACAATTCTTCTGGATTCATTTTAAGAGCAGTGAGAAGCAATAATGAACCTGAAGTGTAGGTGGGAGATGAGGGTGTCTCCAGTTATAAAAACCTTCCTTGATCCCCAAATTAGTCAGTATGTAAAAAAGAGAGAAAGCACATAAAAGAATGGATGAGACTGACTAAGCAGGAGAATTAAAACTGGGAAGATGCTTGACTCAAACCAATTCAACACTTCTTATTAAATTCATAAGTCCAGACTGCTAACATTGGGAAGAAAAGGTAAAGAAACACTGATATGAAATAAGTATCTATCCCACAAAGAAATTTTCAGTCAATTTAAAGTACCTATTTGAGATTATTAACAATAATCAGGATGGGAACAGACGGAACAGGACTGTTTTCTGGACTGGCAGTATAGATAGACACTATTTCATAGATGGTTTCCTCAAATGAGTTTTTAATTAGTTTCACCAAATAATTTTCTTTGCCCATAGGTCTGATAAAAGCATCCTTTCTCTTTAAGGCCCAGTAGGGATGCTCTCACAGATGGAAGGAATTAATCTAACCACCTCCCAAAGCTCTATAGTCTTATGATTCATAGAAAACACGTGACTCTTTGAATGTCTCATGAATATAGACAGATATATCAGAATGTTTTTGTGGACTATGGTTTTACCATGTATGCATGTGTGTTTGCTTAAGAAAAGCATCAGCATATTAGGTTCTTAATGCTCAAAACAGTTAAGCACAAAGGTCTACTGAAGCTATATAAAAAAGAAAACCATGTGGCTTCCTGCCTATGGAGAAGAGCATTTTACTGTAAGTACAATATTATAAGATATAATTCAACAACCATCTACATTGCACAATTATTACAGGAGTCCAATGGGGCTTCTCTACGTGATATAGAAAAGTACTCAAATTCTAATCCTGAGTTGTTCATTGAACCTATTTGGAAGTCTCAGGGTGCTTAAACAGAAGCCCTGAAACTTCTTTTATTGTACAGTGATAATATCTTGAATTAAACGAGAGAATTTCCAAAAAGTCTCAAAGTGCATCTTTCACAGCCTTTAATAACAAAAGAAAAATTATTTTGCATTTAGATGTAAAGGAATGGGCAGGGGGTGGGGGATGCAAAGTCAAGAAGCAGACCCTTGATAACAAAAGGTTTACCCTTTTACTCTTATTTGATTGCACTGAGGGACTTCCAGAAGGTGAAATTTAATTAAGGTTAGTGAATGTTGTTGTCAAATTGACAGCCTGCTGATACACTGACACTGTGGCTTGTGAAGATACAGTCTGGTTACATACACTAAGATACCATCGATTCTTGAATCAAACTGGGACATTCCTATTTGCGGTGCTGCCGTTCCTTTGACACGAGCCTTCTCTCTCTTTATTCCATTGGCATGCAAGCCCTCCATCCTCTCTGCCCCGGAAATTCCTATCCAGTCTTGAAGACTTGATTATTACCTCTTCCGAGGCAGTATTTTATTGACAGCCCCTCCCTCAGTTTTAGATTGGAAAGTAGGAGCACAGTGACTTGTTAAATTCAATAATTTGTCCCAAACACATGGCTGGTAAGAGAAGGTGCGGGAGGAGCACTGAGTCCTCCCTGACTCCATTACACTCTGTTTTCTTCCCCACGCTCCGAGCATGATGCCTCGCTATGCAGATCTGAAGAGGCAGAGGACCAAAGGATGAGGGTCCATCACTAACACTCGGACTCGCAGCCAGAGGAACAGCAGCCACACGATTCCATCATGAATCGGGTCGGGTCGTCTCTTCCGTGTGGAAGGAACATGCTAGTCACCAGACTGGACGCCGGACTGGCCAGCCTATCTCACCAACATCCCAGGAGTCACCAAGTCATGAGCTATTTATCAAATCAAAGTTACCAGTAAGATCAGCTTTGCTTGTAGGGTGGGAAGACTGGAAACCGTCGGCTGTTTCTTTCTCTTGATGAGCAGACACCAGTGCTTTCCAGTGACATTCACTAGGGTCACCCATAACCAGGGGACACTGATTCTACCAAGACCAATTCTACGTGACAGGAAGTCACCGTCTGACTTACTTGTCTCCTTTGCTTTTGGAGATGCCGACCAACTTCTCGATGCCGCCGGCATCCCGTAAGGCCTTGGCGTTCTCCATGTTCTTGGTGATCACCTCGTGCAGGGTGCAGCACACGGCCGTGACTGTGTCGTCCGACATGGCCTTGCTTGCCGTGTTGTTGCTGTTGTTACTGCCCGGAAGCCGGTGGACCAGGTCTCGCATGGCGTATTTGCCTTTGGAAGAGAAAACAAAGGGGAGAGTTGAAATGTGGTCAAAACAAAGGAAGAGGGAAGAGGGAGAGGTGGGGACAGGGCTGAAAAAGAGAACACAGAGGTCACGTTAACGCAATGTTTTCTGTTCCCCATCACGGCTTATTCTTTATGGGGTAACTGTGGTCACATACACAGAGAAAACATTATTTCCTTATGGCAAATGCATAGACTTTTGGTGCTGGATGGATGTGGGATTGACTCTGGACAAGTTATTTCATGCCTCTGAGCCTCAGCTTTTTAAATTGTGAAGCAAGAATAATGGTACCTACCTTATAAGATTGTTGTACAGATTAAATGAGGAAATGGGTGGGAAGTATTTAATACATGGTAATGACCCTGGACTTGGGACTCAGTAGCGGTTAGTTATCAGTGGGTTCCTGCTTGCTATTCACAGAAGTCAGGAAAACATATGGTAATTCTAACAAAGCCTCAAAATGCTTTGATGGGTTGGGACTTGTATTATTTAACAAATGAGAGTCAAAATATAAAAATGTACGTACATATGACACCTGTATTCTGGTCCCTATAAAACAAAAGGAAACATGTAAAGCAGGGGAGAGAATCTTTACAAATAATATATAAAACTAGGTGTCCTTTGAACTAGGGTAACTGGGTGATTTGTTTGTCTCTCTGATGGGATTTTATTGAATGGTTCTACCATATAACATTTACTAATTTGACATGTTTTACTTCCTGTGGAAAAAATAAGATAAAATACAACTTTGCTTTCTTAATTCACTTTATCATTATTAATCATGCTACTCCCAGTGACAGAGGTGCTTATAATGACATCTTTATGGAGTAGTTCTAGTTTACAAAGCCATTTAGGCATTACCAATAATCCTGTAAGACATTTAATTCATCCCACCTGCAGCGTCCAATTCTGTTCCATTAATTTATTTCTGGAATTAAGTAAAGGAGTGCCTGCAGCAAAGTTGGCTGTTCTTAAATTTTTCAGGTGGAATTGGCACATGTCCAAAGTTAAATTCCTGCCTTGTCTCGCACCCCCAATTAGACATATTTAGGGAGATCCTAAAAGCCACTTGGAATACTTTTCCACTTTACAGGTCTCTAAAGGATACCTTCTTTTGCTGTTTAATTCTCTGGCACATGGTGCTTGGGGGCAGGAAATGGAACCCCATGGGAGGAGGCAATGATATCTTAGTTCCAGGCAGTAATAAATAAAACACAGGACTTTGTAATTTTGGTATCCGCTCTTATCCTATGTTTAGGTGGCTTATTTTAGCTGGGATGAAAAAAAATGCTGATGTCTAAATTACTGAAATAGGGAAGTGTCTTCATTCACTTGACGGCAGCAGAGAAGTGTCTGACAAAGATGGTTTGACTGAAAACCCCCAACTGTAGCATATTTATTTTCCAATGACAGCACTTAAAAAACAGTGCAGAAGATCCTTTGTACAAGATAGTCCTCTGAGACTTGCTTTATCTATGTATCATTAAATCACACTCAGCTCTGGCTGAGAGTTTAGTTCTGGTGAGCTTGGCACGCTGGAGACTTTATCATTAACCCCCACAAACCACTGTCAGACAGACTTGAATTCGTAGACGCAAGAAGATGGGTGGGTTCTTTTCCTTTTTCAGGGAAGTGATGGGGGAAGGAAACAGCAAACTCTCTTAATTCTTGTGCACAGGCGGCATTCTCACTCCTGAATGAGTATGGAAGACTGGTTTTGTGACTTTGGATGTCGTCAAGGTTGAAAGCAAAAACGAGGAGTGGGGGACTTCCCTGGTGGTGCAGTGGTTAAGAATCCGCCTGCCAATGCAGGGGACACGGGTTCAAGCCCTGGACTGGGAAGATCCCACACGCCTCGGAGCAACTAAGACCGTGTGCCACAACTACTGAGCCTGTGCTCTAGCGCCCATGAGCCATAGCTACTGAGCCCACGAGCTGCACCTACTGAAGCCCGTTCGCCTAGAGCCAATGCTCCAGAACAAGAGAAGCCACCGCAATGAGACGCCCGTGCACCGCAATGAAGAGTAGTCCCCGCTCGCCGCAACTACAGAAAGCCTGCGGGCAGCAATGAAGACCCAAAGCAGCCAATAAATAAAAATAAATAAATAAATGTATAAAAAATAAAAAAAATTAAAAAAAAGAGGAGTAGGCGAGGATTCAGCTAGAGCACTTTTTTTTTTTTTAAGTTTTTATCATCATTAAAAAAATTACAATAGACAGACTTGAAAGTGTCGTTTCATCTTACACAGCTTCATGACCTGTGAACCCCGAAGTTGAAGCAAAGCATCCTGGTGATGTTCAAGTGGCAGGAACCACCACTTTCCCCAGCGCAGCCTCTTCCACGTGCCCCAGTGTGCTGGACAAATACTGTCCTTGTGCGCGTGCTCCCCGGTGTGACACAGCAGGGGTCACGGCCATGTATATGTGGGCACAGGGGCATGAAGGGCACCTGGGGCTCAGCGGTGCTTTGGGAGGCTATGAGGATGCAGAGGAGGAGAGCGCGTGAGAACAGGCCTCACCCTGCGGGCGAGCTGCCACGAGGTGGAGGAGCTATGGTCTTAGAACGAAGGGCGAAGGCCCCAAAATGGGGCAATGGCCCCAGCAACCACTGCAGACTGGAGACCTCGCCCCCTTCCTCTGGATTTAACTTGGTTTAAAAATAAGTGAATACTATGACGCAGACTAAACGTCATAGAGTGACTTGTGCTGACGATCCCACTAGCAGGTGGCGGTAATATTTCAGGACAAAGGCCAGGACATGTGGCTACAAAGAGCTGGCCCTGAGGGGCTCAGGAACAGCAGAGCAGCCGTGATGGGGAGTCCGCAGACAAAGCCTGGAGTCCAGTGACTCGGTGGTAGTAACACAGGCAGAGGATTCAGAAACTTCTAGCTGGGATAATGGGGTGGTAGTGAAAACCAAGTGGATTCTAAAGCTTAATAATAATGGACGCGACTAACACAACATTGTAAAACAACTACACCCAAATAAAATAAAATAAAATAAAATAAAATCCCCAAAGAAGTTGTTCTGCAGCCCTGTCTGCCAGCCCACAAACCCTTTCATGGGTTTTTTAAAAAAATAGGACACCTTGGATTTCTGTTTATTTTTCCACATAAAGAAAAACATGCACAGGAATTCCCTGGCAGTCCAGTGGTTAGAACTTGGCGGTTTCACTGCGGGGGCCCAGGTTCAATCCCTGGTCAGGGAACTAAGATTCTGCAAGTCTTGTGGTACCGTGAAAGATGAAAGGAAGGAAGGGAGGGAGGGAGGGAGGGAGGAAGAAAAACACGCACAGCTAGTAAACATTATACGGGAGAACCACAGAGCAAAACCCCACGGGAGAGACAAACAGGTCATCAAGTTCCAAAGACACTTAGATTTGTGAAAACAAAGTGAACACCTTGCCCTGCCTCCTCTTGTGGCATCACACATCACAAAAGAAAGACATT
This sequence comes from Hippopotamus amphibius kiboko, assembly GCF_030028045.1. Classification (NCBI taxonomy): domain Eukaryota; kingdom Metazoa; phylum Chordata; class Mammalia; order Artiodactyla; family Hippopotamidae; genus Hippopotamus; species Hippopotamus amphibius. The sequence continues at coordinate 61,246,028 of NC_080200.1, read as the reverse complement.
GTTGCTTGCAGGTTAAGACAGACACTCCCTGAGGTGAAAACGAAAGAAGCACAACTCCACCACCACCACCACCAACATAAAGGTCACTCTGTCTTGCTCAAATGCTCAGCAGAAATGAATCCTTGGGCCACTTCTTCTAAGTTATCTAGTCTCTTATGAAAATAACTTTATCTCTGGCTTTTGGAATACTGATATGAGATGCCCATTGGACATATTACAATCTTGTAAAACAAAAACCAAAAACCAAACACTACTGTTTCTATCAGTGATAGACTAAGTGTAACCTTGTAACTTTACCAGCCTTCCTTCCCTGTGAGTGGGCATGTGTGCTTGTAAATTACTAGTAAACACTGTTTTCTCTTTAGGTTTCTTTTTGGAGTCTTCTGTTTAGAGCTTTTGGGCACGTGGAGGTGTGTTGATGGACTCAGGGGACCTAACAAACTGTGTTCCCCAGAAGAGCATTCCTTGCCCAGCTCCTTGTACGTCGTCGTACAAGAGCTGGTGGGAATTTCACGATGGGGTAACAGAGCTTTGCTCTTGCTGACTGCACCTGTTTCTGTGTTCGTTTGTTTATAACTGTTTCTATTTCTATTTCAGGACTAAGCCTGTTTCTGGTATTGATCTGTGCACTACTCCTTGGTTTCCCCTTTGGTGGCAGCAATATTGAGTAGTAAGTGGTTTTATGGTCTAACCACTTGTGCTCTTGAGTCCTTTCCTAAACTGACTGTATATCACTCTGGATCGTTGATAGAGTCCTCTGTATAGCTGGTCTTTTTTTAAATTAATTTTATTTTATTTCTTTTATTTATTGGCTGCGTTGGGTCTTTGTTGCTATGCATGGGCTTTATGTAGTTGTGGAGAGTGGGGGCTACTCTTTGTTGTGGTGCGCGGGCTTCTCACTGCAGTGGCTTCTCTTGTGCAGCACAGGCTCTAGGCATGCAGGCTTCAGCAGTTGTGGCGTGTGGACTCAGTAGTTGTGGCTCGTAGGCCCTAGAGTGCAGGTTCAGTAATTGTGGCACACGGGCTTAGCTGCTCCGCGGCATGGGGGATCTTCCCAGACCACGGCTCGAACCCATGTCCCCTGCATAGGCAGGCCGATTCTTAAACCACTGTGCCACCAGGGAAGCCCTAGCTGGTCTTTGTGATGCACCATGGTAAACTCAAGTCTCTCAAACCAACATTAGAGGAAAGATGTTAAAAAAAAAATGTCAGCTGAGAACAGCCCTGAGGCGGGAACATCACAACTCCTTTGTCTATGAGGTCTTAGCACCTCTTTGGCTTCCCTGTTTCTGGAGATGCTAAAACTGACCTGTGAGTTTTTGCTGAGTTGCTCTAAATTAACTTTTTCTTCCATTTTTTTTTTATGGTGGTAAAATACACATAAGAAAAATTTACCATCTTGTCCATTTTTAAATGGACAGTTCATGATACTAAGTAAATTCATATTGTTGTGCAACCATCACCACCATGTATCTCCAGAACTCCTTTCATCTTCCAAAACTGAAACTCTATTAAACCCTATGAAACCATTAAACAATAACTCCCCATCTCTCCTCCCCCTAACAGCCAACATCCTACTTTCTGTCTCTATGATTCTGACGACCTGAAGGAGTGGACTCAGACAGTGTGTCTTTATTTTGCTCAGCATAATGTCTTCAAGCTTCATTCACATTGTAGAATACATCAGAATTTCCTTCTTTAAAAAGTCTGTGTATACCACAGTCTGCTAATCCATTCATCTGCTGGTGGACACTTGGGTTGCTTCCTTATTTCAGTCATTGTGAATGATGCTACCATGAACAGAGGTGTACAAATATCCTTTCTCTTTCAATCTATGTGTCTTTGGATCTAAAGTGAGTCTCTTGTAGACAGAATATAGTTGTATCATGGGTTTTTTGTTTTTTTTTCTTTCCATCCTGCCCATCTCTGTCCTTTGATTGAAGAGTTTTACTGCTTTATATTTAAAATAACTATTGCAAGGAGGCACTTGGTTGTGCTACTTTGCTATTTGTTTTCCATATGCCTTGTAGCTTTTTTGGTCCCTTATTTCCTATATTACTCTCTCTTTTGTGTTTGATTTTTTTTTGCAGTGAAATGTTTTAACGCCCTTCTCATTTCCTTTTGTGTGTATTTTGTAACTGTTTTCTTTGTGGTTACCATGTGGATTACATTTAATATCCTAAAGTTATAATACTCCAATTTAAATGTATACAAGTTTCACTTCAATAATGTACAAAAACTCTGCTCATTTATAGCTCCATCCCCAATCTTTTCAATCACGGATGCCACAAAACTACATCTTTATATGTTGTATCCAAAAACATAAAATGATAATTGTTTTTAATGCATCACTTTCTTAAAGTATACAGAAAACAAAATTTGGAATTTTAAGCCAAGGATACAATTACTAGCTTTTAGATTAATAATTAAAAAAAATGCTTTATTCTCTTGAATCACATAAAAAACAAAAAAAGTGGAGTTACAAACTGTTTTTACAATGATACTAGCTTTTATAATTACCCAGTGTTTAAAGTCTTTGTCTAGCAGTTCTGCCATTTGGTCTTTCTCAGGAAAGTTTCTGTTGGTTTATTTTTTTCCCTTGGAATGGGCTATACTTCCCTATTTCTTTGTATCCACTGTCATTTTGTTGTTGAAAACTGGACATTGCAGTAACAATGTAGCAACCCTGGAAATCAGCGTCTTCCCCTTCCCCAGGTTTGCTGGTTTCTGTTTTTAATTACTGTAGGATGTCTGTGTGCTGAGGCGTAAACCTAAGGTCTCCTCGGGTCTTTTCTGAACCTGTGCCTTTCCCTGGGCATCCATGGTGACTTTCTAATTTCCCCCACATACATATTTGCTTTTGAATGTCCTGATCTTTAACATCTGGCTCCCAAAGGGGGAAGAAGAGAACGATGAAGGGGGAGGGAAGGGCACCAACCCTTTAAGTTCCCTGGAAGTCACTTCAGCGGGAGGGTGAGGGGTTTTCAACAACTGGGGAGTGTGGACAACAACGGCTGCCTTTATGTCTGCAAGTCCATATCAGTAGCAACAATATGAACACAGATTCCCCAATATTTGGAGGGCAGAGTCCTTACTGCCCACCCTGGTTCCCACCAGCTGCATGCAAGCTGCTCCATGAACAATGTATAGCTCCCTGCCAAGGGCTGGGGGTGAGAAATGGGTAGCTGCTACTGTGCGAAGAGCTGACAATGACCAAAATTAACCACAATTCACCGTCCAAGCGTCCCTCTAACAGTTGCAAGCCTTCATTAGACTCCAGAGTTGCAAAATGGTTACACTGGACAGATTTTGCCAGTGAGATGGCTGTCTGTGTGGGGGGACAGATTCCTGGTGTTTCCTACCCACCATCTTCCAGAATTTTCTCTCCACTCTGAATTTACATTGTTCAGTGGCTGAAGATGTAAAAGTGAGGCACTGATTTCCTTGTGACTGTGGGTCTATAAGTAAATGCGAAAAGAGCCTTTCCCTCCTTTGCCAAAGGAAAACTGTTCGTCCTTACTAAGGATCAGCGGTGCAATAGTCTGTGGGTGGTCACAGCTCTTTCTGCCATGCGGCTAGCTCCTTTTTCTCTTTCCTTTTTCTTAGAAATGTTTGGAGCTTAATGTTTCACAAAAATCTGCCACTTTAAGGACATCTAATACGAACAGTTTATCACAAAAGGGGAGAAAACATATGCAAAAAAAAAACTTATGTGGCTTTCAGACCAAAGAGGTGAGGCATTCAAGATGGTATTGTCTGCTGGTTGAAAAAGTTTGAAAGCCTGTTTCCATGGGAAAGTTCTGAACCAACCTGCAGTTATTTTCTGTCTTCAGGCACGAGGAACTCACATCTTGTGTCTCCTGATAGCCCTTTTTGAAATGGCCTTCTCCAAATCTACATCCCATAGTCAAACTAATAAAACTTTAAAAACATGTCTTCTGTATCTAAACCATCTCTGGCACTTCCCAGACTGCTGTTGGGTAACATCAAAGAGTTTTCTTCACCACCTTATGAAATAAAGGATGGTAGAAATCATCAGGAATGCTTGGCCTTCTGCAAGTTTTTATTTGGTTTAGTACTACTGTAAGAGCTGTCCTGTTTATCAAGTCTTCTGTAAAACGGACCTGGCAAATGGAAAAAGAGAAACTCAACCTCTACTTACTGATGACAAGTCTTACGATGATGCTTCAGCCGTTATGAACCTTTCGGTTTGGTTAGAAGCACGTTCCCTTTCATGCTAAAGAATGGCACACTGACGGCCAATAAGTTTTTAGAAGAAAGATTCCATTGTTAGGTTTAAAAGAGCCTTTTCAGTTGGTGGGAATCCACGCTCTTTATGGAAGGGTTTTCAGTACCCTCACTGTCTGTAATATATACATATTGTAAAGGTAGCCACGGACTAACTTCTTATAAAACTAGTTTCAAGTTTGATATTATTGGTTGTAATGAATAAATAATCAGAGCAATTCAGCCTTATCCTCAACAGGTGGTTTCTGATTCTCTCTCACACTCTCCTAAAGACCCCGCCAGAGCCACAGATCAGTAACTGGGTCTGTTGGAAGAAACATCAAAAGAGCCTGATCAAAGAACTCTAACAGGTACCGTTAACACTTGATACAATAGAAAATAGGCCCTTGCTTACAGACACTTCTGTAAAGGTGATACCCTCATAACAAATGAACATCTTTCAGATTACCAAGGGACTGAGTCAGGGTTCCAGAAGTCACTCACTTTGAGAATCTGGACTTCTAACTAACCCAAGATCAAGAGAACAAGGATTAATTACTTAGTCTAAATGAAACAAGTTTAGTTGTGGTTAATGTTCTATTTTGAATTGTGCTTATTATCAAATCCTTCTTTTTTCTACTTCCTCTGTCTTTAATGCCTGATTTAACAGGTTATGCTTATAAAAACTAGATGAAACGTTCTTTAAATGGAATCTTGTTCTAATTAATCCCTCAGAAGTCAGGAAAAACCTCTTGAAAATTCTTAAAATACATAATTAGTTATCAGGAAAAGTTAATATTCCTTTTAGTATAACAACATATATGAGTGGTCCTGTCTATACAGTTTAAAACAATAGTTAAATAAAATAAAAAATACCTTGACTAATCTGTTTACCTCCTTTCACTACAGGTTTTTATAGACAACTAGAATCTGTCCTCCTCTATTAGAACATAATTGAAAAAAATCAAATCTTTACCCATGACCATGCCATAGATGTCACATTTAAAGGCAAATATAATTTAAGTAGGCAAGACAAGCCCATTAGAAACAAGTAGATTTAATATGTGAGATTGATGTCTACAGCACCCTCCTAGGATACTGGCTTGGCTTCTGTTGCATGGCCTAAGGAATCCTAGCCCTGCAGGCAGCACAGCCAGGAGCACTGAAAAGTTGGCACTCAGAGAGATGGAATAATCCCTGACTTACAGGTAACGGACGTGGAGCCTGGCAGAAGTGCCTCGGCCAGTGCTGGGTCACTCACTGATCCCAGCAGATGAGATGAAAGAGAATAAAATATTTCTGCTACATAATGGAAACAAAATTACAGACCTGGGATCTACAAACAAAACAAAAGCTAACTCTCAAGATTTATTATCACATAGGTCTAGTTTTGATAACCATAAACAGAGGTCTCTGAATCCATACTGCTTGATATACCTATGCCTGTACAACTGGTGAACCATCGAATTAAAGGTCACAAATCAGAAAACTGCTAAACCACAAACATCAGTGGTTAAATCTGAGTTGTAGGAGCCGAACTTCAACATCAGCAGGGATTGAGAAAGAAAACTGGTACCTTGTTTTGACTCCATCATGACTGTCTGCACATCACGTGCTCGTCACAATCTAGAATCAGGAAGACAGAATAAAACAGGAAACCAGTGCAGGGAAATAAATCCAAAAAAAAAAAAAAAAGAAAGAAAGAAAGAAAAAGAAAGAAAGGAAGGAAGGAAGAAAGAAAGAAAGAAAGAAAGAAAGAAAGAAAGAAAGAAAGAAAGAAAGAAAAAGAAAGAAAAAGAAAGAAGGAAACACAGGATCACCCTTCTAGCCCTAGTCCCAATGAATGAATCATTGAGTAATTTTCTAGCAGCTGCTGACTCTCTGACCAACTTTACCTCTGATGTTTGCAACACTGTTGTGTGACAGATGGTATGATTATCTTGTGAGAAAACTGCTGTTTGTCCACCATGAAAGGACTAAATGTGACCTTACAAACCATGGTAAATTTGTGCTTTTTTATTTTAAATGTGGAAGGCTGGTTCTTCTTAAGTCTGAATCCCTAGCAACGGTTTGTTAGTAAAAATCCCTTTCTCTCGATGCTTTTGTCCACATACCTTCCTTTCTCAGATTGGAAAATGATTGCGGTGACACTGAACCTCTGGTTTCATCACGCCAGCCCCTTTTTCCCAGAATGGAACCTGTTCATCTCTACATCTGCCCCTTTGCTTCTGCTAGATTAGAATAAATATTTAATGAGATGCACTGATTTAAAAAAAAAACACCTTCTTTTATGTATCTGCTAGTTGCTTTAACTGATTAACGAGCTATCCAAATAGAAAGAGGAAAAGAGAGAGGAAAAGCCATCATAAGAAGGGATCAGCTGGAGTCAAGGAGTCAGTGGTTGCTGTGGGTAGAGGCTGAGGTCAATTCTGGAAGAAACACTAAAGTTTCTTATGCTTTTTTCTAATAACGATGACTTGGAAGAAAACAATCACAGCTTTACAACACATATCAGGATCTACTTCACATGCCAGAACTGGTAAGCAGCTGGTCTGAGAAAATGACTCAATCAGTAACTCAACCTCTGAATAGAGATAACGTAGAGGAAAGCAAACCTTACAGGTCTGCGGTATATGGTATGCAGTTCTTCCAAGAGTTATCATCTCCAAATAGATAACCTATTCCATCTGTTTGGAAGACAAAAAGAATTGTATTTTTCAGCACACTGAGATCCTATGCAGATGATTTCACTGAATTAGGCTCTGAGAAATCCTCACATTGTTGAAATGTCAAGAAGTAAGGTAATGAGTAGAGATACGGACAAGAAGGTGGTGAAGATATGCACATTTAATGTGTAGAAGAATCACTCTAAAAATAAAAACCACAGTTAATTAACAGGAGGTTTGCCAAAGCACCCTTCTGAACTAGAAATAAATTGACTTTTGAGAAATCTTGAAAACGAGGCAAGTAACTGGTATAATACATTTTAACAGGATTTAAATAATTTGATGAAATATTAAGCGTGATAGCAAAAAAAATTATTATCTCTATTCATTGCCTCATTTTAAAAGCAGAAAGGAAGTAAAGGTGAAAATTTAAACACAGATTCTAGTTTCAGGGGAAAAACTGAGGGAGGCTTTTTATTTTCAGGTCCAGATCGCTATCTAACAAGGACCCAAGAACTCTCCCGGGATGAAAATTCCAGACAATAGTGTGTCTGAGACAAGATGAGGTCAGTATTTCTGTAAGAAAAGCTTGTTTTCAGGAATAGAGCTCGCAGTTAGTCCTCTGGCCTGATATTAGCACACTGGGATAACAGTAATACACCGATTAATGCAAGTAGCCTAATGAAGAATTCTAACATTGCATTCTCACCTTCTTGCTTTCTCAAATTGATCTACCCCTCTGCCAAAATAAAAGTTAGTCTCAATAAAGGATACAAAGGGCTTCTACTCATAGATTACATTACAGAGTGGTTTAATGTTGTCAAGACAAGTCACACCTGTTTCAGTTTCTACTTTGTATCTTCCTAGGGCTACAGAAAAGGCAGGTACAACTTCGAATCTATATAGAAGGCAAATGCAGCCCAAAGAGATTAACTGATGTATGTAAACTGCAGAGCTGACTGCCTCCTGCCTTGGGTATCTTTCCATGAGTCTCTTGGCCAGAAACTCCCCTCCCCAATCAGCCCTCCTCCCTCCTCTGAGCTCTTTTCACAGGTATAATCTGTACCACCTGTATGACACCTACCCCCGTAACTCATTTATTCAGTCATTCTACAGACTTCACTGAAGTTTCCTCTAGCTAGCTTATGCATGTAATTGATCTTTCCAACAACAGTAGAAACCAAGGAAAGGATGACATCTAATAATCTCATGTTTACTGATAAATGAATAAACAACTTACATGAGCTCTTTGACTACACAATGTGAGAAGATGCAACCACAGGACTTTGATGAGAATTAATTCACATTTATCCTGCTGTTGTTACCTACCTTTGTGATGGATCCTTGGAACACTAGTTCTACAGGATGCTGAATTCTAAAAAGGGTTTCACTGTAGCATATGCGTGGGAAATGTTATCTTTGATATTCAACTCACAAATTTACAGTGTATTGATATTAGCAAGGTGAAGGTTCTTGCAGTCCTGCAGTTAGACAAAATGAAATCCCTTGGTGAATTTAGTTTAACCTAGAGTTTCCCAAATTTATCTGAAAAGAGAAAATTTTTTGTGCATGACACCCATGTCCTTCCCAGAGGACTGGGGCTCTAGGGGGCTCGGTCTGGGTGGTCCTGCTTGATAAGGCCAGCTACACTTCTGTTCCTTTTCCTCTGCTTATATGTCACCAAATACCCCTAGATCTGTACCACCAAAGACGTCTTAATTTCATAGTAACTTGATTTAACATTGATAAAAATCAGAAACAAAAGAATTGCTCTCACTATGCAAAAGGATGGCTGGAAACGATGCATGGTAGTGTATTTAAAGCATTAGCTGTTAGAAACCACTCACTCTAAATAAACCTTATTCCTAAATGCATCTGTCTTGTTCTGATTTCATACATTCATCCCCTACCCCCATACTGTGTTCACAGAGGACTTCACAAACAAGAAAGATAAATGTCACAGAAGAAGGATTTATAGTTATTTGCCTACAATTTCACCTTCCTCGTTAACCAATGAGCTGCTTATGGAAGAATTCCCAGCGCAGGTTCTCAATAGAGGAAATTCATTGATTGAAATTCACTTAATTTTGTGCCCCAAGTTGATTTTCTTCCTAGAACCTACCAGCCAAGCCAAGCACTGGTTTCTACAGGCAATTCTAATTCTAACTCATATTACTAAATTGAGCTTGGGATACCAGTGGGTCTTATCTGGTTTTGGGTGACTGGTTCCCCAGGGTCTGATCTTGCTTATATAAAACCTGGGCATGAAAGATCCACCTTCACAGGTGAAATAAACCTCGGACTGCAGGTAACTCGAGGCATCTTGGGGCTGTCTGGATCATCAGTCCCTGTAATCTTCTAACACACATCATGGGACCCTAAATTATAAGCCAGGGACCTGAACTTGTTCCAGACCTTATAAAATCTGCATCTCCCTTGTGCTTAGGGAACCATCCTTCCCTACGTATAGGATGATTTAGAGCAGCCCTTATCACCAACAGTAATAATACCTTTTCTTTAAAAAAACAAAAACAAAAACAAAAACTTCTCATTTTTCCTCATTTTGAGATTGATTTTTAACAGTATTTATTTATAAAAACTCAATGTCTAGGTCAAAGCTTATTTTTTTTAGTTTCTGCCTATATTTTTAAAATTTTTCAGAACATAGAAATGTGGCATCTTTTATAGTTTTAGAGTAGACAGAATTCCAATTTCAGTTTTGCATTCATTATTGGAACCCAAAGATAATGACAAATTATTTTAATAAAATTGGTTGTGTTTTAGGTATTTCTCCAAATTCCCTAGCTAGTGAAAACATTCCTCCCATGAACTGTAAAAATATCTTGGTCTATAAAATACTGCCTGTTTCTTTATTAATTAACCACAGTGGACGCTTCATATGGAATTGCTGGCATTATTAACGTATCCAGAAGTTCAGTGTTTATATTGTAGGCTTATGCTGCGTGTGTACAATTAAAACTTAAAGAATTTATACTTTGATGAGTTTAAAACTTTGGTGAGTGTGTTTATGTTATACTAAAGCAAAATCAACAAAATTTTTATCACTATACAAAAATCAATTGTATTTCTACACACAGCATGAACAATTAGAAAATAAACTTAAGAAAGAATTCCACTAATAACAGCATCAAAAAGAATACTTAGGAATAAATTTAACAAAAGAAGTGTAAAACTTATAGTCTGAAAACTGAACACTGTTGAAAGAGACTAAAGAAGAGTTTAGTGGGGAAAACAACACATGTTCATGAATTGATAGACTTAACATTATCAATATGGCCATCCAAATTGTTCTACAGATTCAGTGGAGTTCCTATCAGAATCCCAACTGATTTCTTTACAGAAATTCACAAGCAGAGTAATCGTAAAAGGAAGGATAAAATTGGAGAACTCACATCTCCAATTTCAAAACTTACTACAAAGCTACCATAATGAAGAATGGCGTAAGGATAGATCAGTGGGATAGAACTAACAGTTCAGAAATAAACATTTATGGTCTACTGATTTTTGACAAGGATGCCAAGAGAACTCATAGGAAAAGAACAGTCTTTTCAACAAATGGTGCTGGGACAACTGGATATCCACATGCAAAACAATAAAGTTGGGCCTCTGTCCTATATCATATACAAAAATACTCAAAATTGGCCAGATCTAAACTTAAGAGCTAAAACTATAGAACTCTCCAGGAAAACATAGGTGTAAATCTTCGTGCCCATGGATTAGGCAATGGTTTCTTAGACATGACACCAAAAACACAAGCAACAAAAGAAGAAGAAAAAAAAAGATAAATGGGACTTAATTGAAATTAAGCTTTTGTGTTGCAAAGAACACCATCAAGAAAGTGAAAAGACAACCCACAAAACTGGAGAAAATATCTGCAAATCATTTATCTGATAAGGAAGTAACGTCTAGAATATATAAAGAATTACAACTCAACAACAAAGAGATGATTAAGATGATTAAAAATGGGCAAAGGATCTGAGTAGCCACTTCTCCAAAGAAGATATACAAGTGGCCAATAAGCACATGAAAAGATGGTCAACATTAGGCCTCAAGGAAACACAAATCAAAACCACCATTTGATACACATCACACCTATGTGTGATACCACATCACACCTATGATGGCTACAATAAAAAAAGAGATGATGACAAGTGTTGATGATGATGTGGAGAAACTGGAGCCCTTATTTACCGCTGGTGGGAATTTAAAATGGTGCAGCTGCTTTGCAAAACAGTCTGGCACTTCCTCCCTTGTGGGAAGACATTCAGGAGCCTTTCTGAAACCTTGAAAATGTTAAAGTATGTGGGCCCAGCGATGGGATTCAGAATGTCCTTGTTGAGCAGTGGAGGAGCTGAGGGTGCGGGGCGTGGAGACTAATATCACCCTGTTTGGTCCTGAAGGATGGCTGGTTAGCCAAAGATGGGTAAGATTCCTCAGAGGAGGAACAACCTAAGACAGGCACAGCCGCAGAGGGGCCAACAGGGGTGGTGCATAGAGCCTTCCTTATATCACCCTGTTTGGCCCTGGAGGATGACTGGTTAGCCAGAGACGGGTAAGATTCCTCAAGGGAGGAACAACCTAAGACAGGCACAGTCACAGAGGGGCCAACAGGGGTGGGGCACAGACCCCTAATATTCAGATATTAGGAGAGGTCTCCTGCCCCCAGGGCTGTTTTGCTCTCCAGGCCCAGCTCAAATCCACACCTGCTCAACTGGGACCCAGGAAGCAAACAAAGATAATTGCCTCAGTCATGTGAGGCCTTTGATTGTTTATGGGTGTAACCTGAGAATGTTAGCCCACGAAGTCAATAAAAGCAACCTGGGATGAGTCAGCAGGGCTCTTGATCCCAGAGGTCTTGAGCCCCCCTGGTCCCACTTTTCTCTTCAGTCTGTGTCTGTGTCTTCTTCAAGCTTGCGGCACCCGTCACTCACCTCGAGTCGCCAAGCTGGTCTCGGCACTCCCAAAAGTTAAACACAGAATATGACCTAGCCATTCCACTACTACATATGTACTTGGAGAACTGAAAACATATGTCCACACAAAAACGCACACACAGATGCTCACAGCAGCATTATTCATAACAATAGTGGAACTTCCAGAAAGTGGAAACAATCCAAATGTCTATCAACTGATGAGTGGGTTAATAGAATATTATTCTGCAATAAAAGGAAATGAAATATTGACACATGCTACAACACGGATAAACCTTGAAAACACATCCTAAGTAAAAGAATCCAGTCATAAAAGATCACATTTTATATGATTCCATTTATACACAATGTCCAGAACAGAGAAATCTACAGAGGCAGAAAGTAGATTAGCGGTTGCCTAGGACTGGGGGAGGCGGGGAGTATGTGAAGGAACAGGGAACAGGGAAGTGACTGCTAACGGGCACAGGGTTTGGGGGAGGTAATGAAAGTGTTCTAAAACTGACTGTGGTGATGGCTGTGGAAACTCTGCTGTACAATTTGGTTGTATCAAAAATCACTGAATTATATACACTTTAAATAGGTGAACAAAACAAAACCAAAACCAAAACCCACACCAACTATTATAATTACAAGGACTGTCTACAAGGTGATGACAGAAAAAAGGCATGAAGGTAAAGCATCAAAAGACCAAGTAGATATAAAGGCAGAAGCAAAAAATGAGCCTAGAAGATCAAATATAGACCAAAGTTTATTCCCACTAATCTCACTCAATCAAAATGATGAAATATTAGATCTGAGCCCAGCTGATGACACATTTATCACAAGCAACACAATACTCCAGAACTCTGGGAAAAGGAAAAAAAACTGGACAGTCCTTTGGCAAGTTCTTTATTGTAAAGGGATTTCACTTGTAGCAAAGGAGGAAGATATGGTGAATGGAAGAGATTGTAGGGAAGATTAAAAAAGGCAGGAAAATACTAGACACGGAGTTTCTGTAGATCAGTTGCTCTAAAGGCCGGCAAAATGGCTGGTGTCTGAGTTTTCTTATCTAAACAGTTGCAGTTTTTGAAAACTTGAAGTATGCATTCAGCTGCAAAAATCTGATTTTTCTAGCTGTCTGCCCTCATGGCTGTGAGGTGTGGTGACTGGAGGGCCAGTCCCTTGGTAAGGATGACTCCTTAGCAGTGTCGACTTCTAGAGCGGACACTGCAGGTTTTGCCCCGGCACTGGGTCAGGCTGATTCAGCGTGATCTACAAGGATCACCCAAGAGCCTAAACTCTGGTCCACAAACAGCTTAATTATTATAATGCAATGACTGTGGTCAGCACCGTAGAAACAAACCAAAACAATCCATGCAAATCCAAGCCAAGCATCAATCAAAAACAATGAGGAGTCTTCATATTACAGAAAGCTTTTCTATGTACATCTTATAAACCAGTATGAACAGTCTCTGTGATCTTATTTTCAGAGTCAACAGGAACTTGGAGTATGCTTCCTAGAATGTATGGGCCATTAGCTTGTTTGAAGGCATGAGGATTCAGTGGTGCTAGCTTGGCCGAACAGGGTTCCATTAGCTATCTGGAGGGAGGTCCCACAGCAATTACTTTCCTCACTCCTTCCTTTCTCCTTGCTCGTTATTTTTCTTAAAGAATATTCCTTTCCCCTTTCTGTCTTCTCTTCTTTCCTTCCTTCTTTGGAGACTCAGGACTGCTATCTTCGCTGGTTCTAACCAGTAAAATTAAGTGGCTGAGCCCCACCCTGTGGTGAAGGGCAGAGTGGCTGCCTGCCTAGCAGCTGATAGGGCTACTCTGGGTGAAACGGGGTGAAAACAGGAATGCTGCTGTTCACAGGTAGAACTGGGTATCTCCCCCCACCTCCCCATTCATATGTTGAAGTCCTAGGCCCCATTACTCCAGGATGTGGCCTTATTTGGAAACGAAGTCATTGCAGATGTCACTATTTAAGATGAGGTCAAATTGGAACAAGGTAGGTCCCTAATCTAGTATGGCTGGTTTTCTCATAAAAAGTAGAAATCTGGAGACAGACACATACACAGAGAGAATACCATGTAAAGATGAAGGCAGAGATCAAGTGATGCTTCTAGAAGCCAAGGAATATAAAAGATGGCCAGCAAATGCCATAAACTAGGGGGGACGCATGGGACAGATTCTCCCACCCAGCCTCAGAAGGAACCAGCCCTGCTGACACCTTCTTGCCACCAGAACCCCGAGACAATAAATACCTACGGTTCAATCCGCCCAGTTGGTGGTACTTTGTTAGAGCAGCTGGAGCAAATGAATACACTGGGCACCATATGGATTTAGGCCCATGTTTAGAGCAGCTCCTTTGAAGAGGAGACCACAGATAGTTCGCTATCTTTCGTTTTATTTGACAGATATTCACGTATCCTCCAACCCATGTAATCTGTCATTCCACTTCTAGCACACTTTGGAAATGTCCTTGGAATGCCCTCCCCACCTTTGAGGTCCCTAAGATTAGTGCTGGAGACAAAATAAGCAAAATCAAATAAACATGACTTGAAAATGATGGTTCAGCCCATGACACCGGCTGTGATCACCACTGTCATTACCACTGGATTCTGTGTCATGTTACTCTGTTAGAAGGAAAACTCGCTCTGTGGTCCCCAGAGTCAACAGCAGACAGACCCGGCTCAGGATGCAAAGACAAGCTGAGGACCAGTTTTCTCTAGAAAGTCCTGAACAGCAGCAGAAAGCCCAGGTGTCTTCCTGGGGATAATCTCTGACGTTACTGGGAATAGAAAGTCAGGTTTAAATTCTGTCCTAAGTCACTCCTCTCAATGGAGTCTCCTCATGATTTCAAGAGCGTTAATAGACAGATGTCACCACGGCGAATACCTCTGTGGAGAAGGCTGTGGTTCTCCCTGGGAAATGAGTGATTGTAAAGGGTCTCTATCTTGGAAATGCAAGATGATGTGCACACACACCTCTGCCGGCTGCCGAGAAGCAGGGGAAGCTGCCAGGGCACACCTCCACCTGCCTGGGAGGTGACGGCACAGCCAGGGGCTGGGACGCTGGAAAATAAGTCTCGGCACACACAGTTTACCACCAACCGCAATGACGAAAAAAAAAATTGCTCTGGTTTTTTTCCCATGTAAGAGGCATTATGCTGGGTCCAGGTTTCCAACCAGACCATTATCCACCAAGGGGTTTCTTGTCTACCTAAAGGAGGGACAGAATGCGTGTAGAGTTAGGAGGGTGGGGAATTTGGGAAGCAAATTTAATACGTGACTTTGTTCATTGGGAGGTCAATAAAAACAGGAAAATCGATCTCTCCCATTGCTTGATGCCGTGGAATAGGTCTGAACATGCCTTAATACATGCAAATCAGTCGCATTTTCATCACAGCATGCACCAGTGTGTGTGTCACTCTTCCTCTGACCACATCCGTGCCACCCCCTTGCTCACCAGATAAAACACATGCTCCCTGGGGCGGGCCACCAGGACCCCTGCAGGTCTCGGGAGCTCTCTCCGCCCACCAGGCGGCCCTGGTTGTAGTTCTGTGAATTACGCACAGGAGTTGGGTCTCTGTTGTTCTTGCTTCCTACCTCGTTTGTGCCTTTGTCTGGTTAACTCTGACTTGTCTGGGCTCAGCTCGGGGGTCACGTCATTTAGGAGGCTGCTCCTACATCCCCTTCTCACGAAGATACTTTGGCTCCCCTCCCCATCCTCAAATCCAGACCTATCTCTAGCGGAATGTGAGGGTCTGTTCACTTCAGTAATGTCCTTAAGGCGCTTATCACCTGAGCTCCTGGTACCCGCGACCAGCTTGGATCAAGGCAGGCATTACACAAACACTGCACTGAATGATGCACCGTCCAACCAGTAGCCATGAACAAACAAAGCAGAGCCCACCCAACCCCAACCAACGCAAACACTAGGCAGTCTGGCTTCTCAAGATAGTACTTAAAACTGAAGCATTCGTTATTCCCCGAGGGAAGGGAGTTGCTTTCAGAGATCTGAATGGTCTCAAATGTTCGTCCTAATTTTAACGTTATGTTGTTTTATTTTTACCATACAAATCCTGCATGCATATATTTTTTGGTAATGCATTTAGTTGCCTGGGAAACCAAAAGGGTCTATGCCGAGTAAGAGGAACGGTTTGAAGAGAACTGGCCACAGACGTGCTTCTGGACTGTTCTCTCTCAGTGCCATCACCTGCCCCACGGATGCCCATCATACACACTTGAGCTGCTGGAAGTCCCGCCCCTGCACGGCCCCCGGGGTGAGGCCACAGGGAGAGCAAGGTGTGCTGACTCAAGCATGGATGAGACGGCCCAGCTCGACCATCTGTAGGGGCCGCATCTGTGCGATTTCCAGCGAATGTCATCTGGCCCCAAGAGTAGAGCTTTCATGGGTTTCCTAGTTGTGGGGTTTTTGGAATTATCAGAAAAAGACAGGAGTTATTAATGCTGTTGGGGAGAGGTGGGATGTGTCAGGTTTCCAGGGCTTCTTAGGAGATGTCTATACCGAATTTGGAGCCACTTTCCTCAGTTTGGGCACTCTTGCTATTTGGGGCTGGATCAGGCTTTGCCATGGGGCAGGAGCAAACCCACCACCCCAAGAAAAAGATGTCTCCAACCTTTGCCAACTATCCCCTGGGGGACACAATTGTGCCTTGTTGAGAGTCGCTGCTCTAGGGATTCACAGCGAGGAGAGCCCGGGGTCTTCGTCGTCTTGGGCTGCTGTACCAAAATAACACAGGTTGGGCGGCTTAGACAATAGATACTTATTTCTCATGGAAGCTGAGGATGGACAGTCCAAGATCAAGGTGCTCGGAGACAGCACCTTCTCTGTGTGCTCACATGGCCTTTCCTCGGTGCATGTGGTCCTCTTCTCATAAGGGCACTAATCCCATCAGGAGGGTCTCACCCTCATGAACTCATCCTAACATAATCACCTCCTAAAGGTCCCACCTCTGAATACCATCACAGTGGAGGTGAAGGCTTCACTGTGTGGATTTGGGGGGACACAAACATTCACCTCATAACATCAGGTAACTACTAGAAACAGGTGAAGGTAGGTGCCTTTCTGAAAGTCATGGACAGTCATATCAAGTTGCTGATGGGAAAATTCTTTTTGCTGACGTCTCCTTGTGTCTCTTCCGTACTTCTCAGTAACCTCACAAGCCCCTGGAACTTCACGCCTCGTGGGCTTTGCGTGATTAGAGGGGCAGACGAGGGATGTGATTTGGTATGACTGACATAACACAAATTGCTTGTCAAATTTCCTCTCTCACTTGTCTGCAGAGTGTAATGTAAGAAAAATGAATGTCTAAACATGCACAGGCATGGATGGTGTACTCACTTGCAACCTGACAAATGAAGATGTAAGACTTGTCGAATGTGTGCTGAGAACTCCCTTGTTCACCGGCTGCAAGGAAACAGCACCCTCCCCAGGGAGACCCCAGGGAGCCCTGGAGTTTATACCACTCAGGAGGGGCACTTACCATCTACCAACACACGGCAGATGTGTGCATCCATCCCTTATCTACAAGGCTTCCCGAAATTCCTTCCAGTCTGGAAACACTTTCCATTTTCCAGACACCTGACCCAGTCCCTTATGTGCGGTGTGTGTTCAATAAACCACTGGTTTCAATACCACTTGTGCAAAAGTAACAGTAAGAGTGCTTTTTCCTTCAACAGGAATTATCTCACCGTTTATCTCTCCTGGTAGTTAGTCATTTCTTTTAAATATTAAATTTGGAAGCCACACGCTATTCACGGTCTTAGTGAAAACATATAGTGTTTTCCCCGTGTGATGACAGGCTACAGTTAACAAATAACAGTGGACATATTTCCAGAACCAGGCTCGGAGTAGGCCCAGCAAATGCTCAATGAAAGAATCTAATGAATTCCATAAAGCACCTATTCAATAATCTCTTCTTAGCAATTTGTTTCTTGAGTGGTTTATACAATAGAATTATGTATGTGTTATTCGCCCATGGAGTTTTAACTGAATGCTCCTTTTTTCTCCCCTCTCTACCAATCTCTGATATATTTCCTTTTTTCTTTCAAGCCATATGTTTCCTTGCTCTTTCTTCACCCAAGTCTGCTGGTCCCTAGACCTGTAGACCAAGAATTCATGAACACTTCTTTGCAAGAAACACACTCAGGGGTTTCCACCAACTCAGGTTCCAATGGAAAATAGACCCAAGGAGACAACGAATTATGTTAAGTCTTTGTCACTGGATAACACACTGATTCTTACATTTTCTTTACAATTAGTGTGCACTGCTACAGACTGGCCTATCTATTTAATACTGAAGGGAGAGCAAAACCTATGGTAGATAATTTACTCCAAATTACCTGGTTATATTTAGTTTTATTACAACTGAAACTAAAATACAATTTGGAAATAAAGTATGTTTTAAAATCAGAGCTCTGTTATATCATAACTTTCACACACTGAGAGACAGAACATACAAACGGGCAGTGGCCAGACCATTTATAAAACAGAACTTTGATCCACAACCTGCAGCAACAACCTGCCCAGGAAACCAGCCCCTGATACAATAAACCCAGGAAGCCAGCCCGCTCTAAGGCAGACTTATGGGAAAGTCACATTACCTCTAGTGACAATACAGGAAGCTAAACAATAACTGTAACAATTGTCCCCAAGTGGCTGACACCTGATTAATAACTGGCAGCTTCCCTAATTTGGGGACCAATTGAAAACCAACCAGAGAAAACCATACGTGCACCCCTAACCACTCACATAGGATGCCCTACATCTCCTTAGCCCTCCCCCAGCTTCCCAGGGCATCAGCCTTGCATCAGGGCCCAGTGGAAGCCTCCCCTTTCCTCCACTATGAAGCCTTCCCACTCCCCTGCCTGCCTATGGGTCTCTGCCAGACACAAGTGACGGTGGCCGACTCCCCTGCTACAGGAAGCTCCGAACAGACAGACACTTAGGATGGTCTTCGTTCATTTCTATACCACCCACCCCACCAGCATGAGCAGTGCATTCTTATATAAACGGCCAGATCAGCTGCTTTCCTTCCTAAGGGTCTCAAGGAGAGTCTCTCTCTTTTTTTTTTTGCTTGCGGGATCTCAGTTCCCCAACCACGGATTGAACCTGGGCCTCTGGCAGTGAAAGCAGTCCTAACCACTGGACCATGGGGGAATTCCCAAGGAGGCTCTTCATGAAAGCAGGCTGCCATCTCTAGGATGGATGTAGAATATGCAGATACAAGAGCAAACTGAAACTGAAGGGAATTCTGGAAGGGAGACAGGATCAGCCACACAGCAACTCGGCCGGTTCAAGAAGCGTGTGAGACACAGACACGCACCTCCGTGGTTAACTGCGCTCGTCGTGGTAGGGAGTTCATGAGATGGACTGACAAGAACCTGGGCCCTGACAGACAGGAGCTTCACCCACCCTGTGAAGCATGCATTCAATCTCATGCATGTGGAACTTCTCTTGGTATGTCTACATCTAGTAGGAAAAGAAAAGTGAGAAATAGAGAAATACAGACCTTTGACACCAATACAGAAAAGTCTGTAGGAGACATGAAAATGTTCTAATCCTGGGAAGTCAGACTTGCAAAAGATTTTTTATGAGAATTAAGAATTTCCCTCAGCTTGTATAGAATTAGATTTTTTTAAGCTGTAGATTCTGTAATGTCTGTTCTCTATGAACTTAAAGCATGAACACCACTTGTTTGTTCATTCAACAAATATTGATTGATAGTCGGAGATTTTGTTGGCCTTGGACTCATTCAAAAGGCAAACAGGAGTGATGTGACCAGATCTGTGCTCCAAAACAACTGAGAATAAACTTCAAAATAAATTTTATGCTAAACATACTCAATTTTTGTTTATTCTTTCTTCACAGCTGAAAGCTGTGTGTTTAATAAGCCTTGTCACCCATTATGGTTATTTTCTGCGAACTCCCACAGCACTTAAAGTGTGCAGTGTGATCTGAATGTCTGTGAGGAAACACATAAGTGTGGCTTCTTGGGTCAGGGCTCGGTCTCCAGCTGAATGACACAGTCCCTGAGAGCAGAAACCCTGTCACACTTTCCACTCCTACCTGGGAGGGAGTAACTGAGTGTGGCTGGAGAGGTGGGGACCCTGGAGCCCAAATGCTGTTTAAGTTAAATGAAAATGAATTTTGGATCATCAACAGCTTTACGTTTCCTGTGCCTCTATTGCCTCTCGTGTTGTCTGGCTACCTGTCCACGACAAAACAGAGCAGTTCTCGAGATGCAAGTACCCTTTCAGGCCACGGAGAATGGAAACCCCCTGCCCCCAACTCCTGACTCGCCATCCCCTCTTCCTGTGCATGCACAGCTCGGACAAGGAGCATCCAAGTACTGCTATCTCCATGAACATCGATTGATGACCTTACTGTCTTCATGAACTGAGCTTACTACCCCAAGAGACTCTTGCCCAGGCAAATAATGTGACTGTTCAATATGGAAACTTTGGGAAAGACCCATGAAGTCTTCCACGGAAAACATCAACAGACCGTTTGTGCCCTATGATGACTTGAACTCCCATTTCTACCAATCCTGAACTGTGGCAAGTCCTGGCATCGAAAGACCCACCTTAAAACAGACTTCAACAAAGTCTGACATCACCTCATTGCCCTGAGACACTGACAAAGCTCCGTTGAGTGGTGGTGTCCCTCGCCAAGGTGAGCAGTAAACTCAACTTTGTTTTAGCAACAGGCTGTTCAGATGAGATTTGGGGGAACCAACTCTGGACGCCATTGAGGACCATTTTTTCTCAAGAGAAACTCAAGTGGGAGAGGGCATTTGAAGTAACGAGGCTTTTGCCCTTGCCCTTCATTATATATGCTATAAAAATTATTATATAACACTTAAGGCTTGTATATTTTCCTTAATAAGGTAATATTTTCCTTACTTTTGGTCTGAGCCTATAATGCTTTTATCCCCCCATAAGTTGATTTATTTCTTCTTATTTAGAATAAACAAGACACAAATAGGGCAACAGCTAGTTTGCTTTTAGATTTAATCAGCCTCTCTCTTAACGATATGACTGAATGTAGGTACTTTTCTGAAAGTTTTAAACAGAAATTAGAATAGGCAAAGGGGGATAAACAGGATCGGCTGTAAGCTTACTGCCAAGCCAGCTTAATCTCAGATGACTAATCAATTTGGTCTCATTTGAAGCTGAAACTAAAAGGTGCTTTTCTTTTTTCTTGCCTAATAATTTCTCTCCAGGCTTTGATGTTTTTGTAAGTGGAGGCAAGTGTATCAGAAGTTTCAGAGGGAAAAAAAAAAGCTTAAATGATGCCATGAGTGAAACAGATGAATTTCAATGTCTGTAGCAAGAGGCTGAGTTTGTTGGTATAAAGCACAGCACATTCAATACCAAAGGAGGAATTCAACTACACTGGATAATGCACTTGAATCCTGCTGGAGAAACCTCATCGCAAAGGATTTGCCTAAAAATGTACTTTTTACCTGAGATTTTTTGTGGTTCACTGGAGAAACCGTGAGATGGCCCTTTTTATTGCCCCACGAGATGGTACAGGGACAATGGCATATCAGAGAGAGACACGGATGGAAACCCTTGGAGAGTGTATCGAGTCACAAAATGCATTCGGTCTCCTACTTTGCATTCATGCGTCTGAATCTGTCTCAGGCAAGCTTGTTTTGGTCATTGAAGCCTAGAGAGCTCTTGGCAGTTGTTTCCTCTTGAAATTAAGGAATAACAAAACAGGCTCTTTGTTTTTATCGAGCTCTGCACATGTGCAGACTAATACAGTTACAGGGACTAGGGATTCCAGCTACTTGTGTCATTTGCAGATAGTTCTTTACGGCCAACACTTTCCCTCATTTTTCTATTATTTGCCAGTGGGCTTCTCAGAAGAAGAGAGATATGATGACTCAATAGAAAGTCTTTGTGAAAGGAGTATGTTTTTTATTGGGAAAAACATTTTAAGCACCTGCATAAAAAAGATTTGTGCTTGCAATAAAATAAAAAATGGGCTTTGGAGAAAAGGCCTCATTGCAACACACCTGAGATAACTTTAAATATACTGAGAGTCTTTAATCTCTTTCTCACAGAACAGACGCACTGAATAACCATTGTCTGGGAGCCTCCACTGGACCAAGGGAAACACATGCAGGGGCAAGTCAGACACTACTACTAGAACTAGTACTAGTACTAGTTAGAACTAGTCCTGCTGCTCTTGCCATGAGGCATAAGACTCAGTGGTTAACTCAGGGCCTGACAGTTCCCAACGATCATTTCAAATACTCTCTATGTCTTCATTTACTTCTCATGACTGTCCTATGAGGTCAACCCTATTTTTATCTCCATTTCAAACATGAAGAATCAAAGGCACAGAGAAGGTAAGTAACCTGCCCAAGTGATTCAAGTGAGAAAATGCACAGTAACACCTCCCATCACTGAGCCAGAAATAAAAGGTCAACAAGGGGAAGTAAATCAGACAGAGAAAGACAAATATCATAAGATACCACCTTTATGCAGAATCTAAAAAATGATACAAGTGAACTTATTTACAAAACAGAAACAGGCTCACAGACTTAGAAAACAAACTTATGGTTACCAAAGGGGAAAGGTGGAAGGGGGGGTGAGGGATAAATTAGGAGGTTGGGATTAACACATATACACACTACTGTATATAAAGTAGATAATCAACAAGGACCTACCGTACAGCACAGGGAACTCTACTCAATACTCTGTAATAACCTATATGGCAAAAGAATCTGAAAAAAGAATAGATAAATGTGTATGTATAACTGAATTGCTTTGCTATACACCTGAAACTAACACAACGTTGCAAATCAACTATACTCCAATATAAAATCAAAATCAAGAAAAAAAAGAAGGGACTTCCTAGGTGGCACAGTGGTTAAGAATCCGCCTGCCAATGCAAGGGACATGGGTTTGATCCCTGCTCCAGGAAGATCCCACATGCCGCAGAGCAACGAAGCCCGTGCACCACAACTATTGAGCCTTCGCTCCAGAGCCCGTGAGCCACAACTATTGAGCCCGTGTGCCGTAGCTACCCATGTGCCTAGAGCCTGTGCTCTGCAACAAGAGAAGCCACGGCAATGAGGAGCCCGTGCACCACAACCAAGAGTAGCCCCCGGTCGCTGCAACTAGAGAAAGCCTGTGTGCAGCAACGAAGACCCAACACAGCGAACAAATAAATAAATAAACAAAAAATTAAAAAAACAAGTCAGCAAGGGGAAGAGATACTAAAAGGAATATCAGAGATACCAAGGGCAAGAAACATTTCCTATTATCTTCATCAGTGGTTCCCTGCAAACCCCACCTCGTGGTTCCAGCCCACATGTATCAACTCTCAGCCCCAAACCTACAGCCCCTCCCATTCTTCACTTCCCACCCCATTAATCACACCTCCCTCCCTTGAAAAGAGAACTTACCCTTGGCCTGGCACTGCTGTCAGTTAAGTTTGTAAAAAGTTGAAGGCTTACTACATAGTAAACACAATTCAGTATTTTCTAGATGACTCAGGGTCCCTGTGAGAGGCACCATTTATTTTTCTATATTATAACAATATTTTCATGAAGAGCTGTTTGCTCCACAGTAAGTGGTCCCTGTTCGTTCTATGTTTACATGTATCCAAAAAGCAGAGCTTCCCTGGTGGTACAGTGGTTAAGAATCCGCCTGCCAATGCCGGGGACACGGGTTCGATCCCTGGTCCAGGAAGATCCCACATGCTGCAGAGCAACTAAGCCCATGCACCACAACTACTGAGCCCATGTGCCACAACTACTGAAGCCCGCGTGCCTAGAGCCCATGCTCCGCAACAAGAGAAGCCACCACAATGAGAAGCCTGCACACTGCAACGAAGAGAAGCCCCTGCTCGCTGAAACTAGAGAAAGCCTGCTCGCAGCAACAAAGATCCAATGCAGCCAATAAATAAATAAATAAATTTTAAAAAAGCAGTGACATTGCCATCATATAATATTGCCTGTTTATTTCTGGTTTATTACTTTTCATGTACTCTCCAAGGGTAAGCAGTAGACTGAGAGCTTTGACCTGGTTTTTAAGAACAAGGCATAGGCTTAGCAATGTGACGGGTCAGAGATGCCACCTGTGATGTGAATGCTGGCTTGAGGTCTGGTGAGACCTAAATCATCTCTTTCACACCATAGGCTTGGTCAAGGAATGAATGAAGTGAAAAGGTCTGAGAAAACAGGACTAAGGACATAGGAACTGGAGCCATAAGTGAGGTTCCCTAAACAAATACTCCCCAAATATTAAAGGGACCGACAGAATGACATAAAGATTATTTTAAGCTGGAGACATCTGAGATACAGCAGATGCCGAAAGAAGCCTTTTATGAGCTCCCCTCATCTGCCTAAAGGCAGAGCTTTCTGAGAAGGAAGAGGCCCTAAATCCTCTCTGTGGGGAGCTTCCAGCCAAGAAGGAGGCTGACCATTAGCACGGCGATGAGAAATTGCATAAATAAACTTTATAGAAGCTGACAGACCCTCCATTTATTCCCCCTAGAAGCCCTATTTCCCCCTCCTTCCCACCATTAAGCTGGTATATAAACCATTACTCTTGGCTGTTGAGAGAATTACTCAGATTACTGAGTGCCCCACATGCATGTGAATAAATGTTGGCTTTTTTCCTGTTACTCTATTGTCAATTAATTTGCACTCCTGCCAGCTGCCCCTGACCACGGAGACCTAAGTTGGCAGAGAAGAAGTCTTCCTCCCACGATCCGGTCTGAGGCTAGGAGCTGAGTGTGTGGGGCATGCCAGTGGTGGCTGTTTCAGAGGCTGGCTGTGCTTGGTGATGTTCTACTACATACACGGCCTCTGGAGAAAGAAAACCCATGTAATGACAAGCAGAGGCTGGAGAGCTTGAACTGCTGCTGGCCTACACTTGACACGGTTGTGGACGGTGAGGTGTGACAGGACCACAGCGGGGACTGCCACGCTGACCTGGCCAGGCAGGGTTCACGCTGGGCTAACTGTGTCTGTTGAA
The DNA here is from genome assembly GCF_030028045.1 of Hippopotamus amphibius kiboko. Classification (NCBI taxonomy): domain Eukaryota; kingdom Metazoa; phylum Chordata; class Mammalia; order Artiodactyla; family Hippopotamidae; genus Hippopotamus; species Hippopotamus amphibius. The sequence continues at coordinate 61,221,179 of NC_080200.1, read as the reverse complement.
GACCGGAGAGGTCAACCTGCACCACCAAGTTGGGTTTGAGCTGATTTCCTGACTGCAGAAAGAAGTCAGCTCCCGGGACGTCCCTGGTGGTGCAGTGGTTAAGAATCCGCCTGCCAATGCAGGGGACACGGGTTCCATCCCCGGTCCGGGAAGATTGCACATGCTGTGGAGCAACTAAGCCCATGTGGCACAACTACTGAGCCAATGTGCTGCAACTGCTGAAGACTGCACGCCTAGAGCCTGTGCTCCACAATAAGAGAAGCCACTGCAATGAGAAGCCCATGCACTGCAACGAAGAGTAGCCCCGACTCGCCTCAGCTAGAGAAAGCCCGTGCACAGCAATAAGGACCCAACGCAGCCAATAAATAAATAAAATAAATAAATTATTAATTAATTAAAAAAGAAGAAAGAAGTCAGCTCCCAAGGTCACAGCCCATGTGGTAGTGTGAGTTCTCAGAGATCCACCAGCTCCTGAGGACTGGGTCCTGTGTGGGGACCTTGGGCCATGGAGCTGGGGCAGGCTGTCTCCCACCTCTAGGGCTTTGCTAGGTACATGTTGGAATCAAAATTAGGTCTTTGAGCAACAGATTTTATTTCTGAGAATAAGTCCTTCACATCTCAATACTATTAGTGAATCTTCTTTTGAGAATCTAAATAAATGCCATTCTTGAATCACAGCACCTAGCATGATGCCTTGGATGTGTTCATGACTGAGCTAACTTAGATTCATTACTAAAGGAATACTGACAAATGAGATGCAGAATAAACACATTTAAATGAATCTGGGAAAATTTTAGTTTTATTCCTATATTTGTGTGTTACAGGACCTGATAGAGTTCATATAACATTTCAAAATGATGTTTCCTCTTCAAGTTGTTTATGTATTTTTTTCAAAGTCCCTGATTGTTTCATTTATTTTTATTTTTTTACACTTTGTTTTAATAAGACCCATATATTGCATTTCATCAATCTGTCTCTTAAATTTCTCTTTTTTTAAAGTTTTTTAAAAACTGAAGTATAGGTGATTTACAATATTGTGTTAGTTTCAGGGGTACAGCAAAGTGATTCAGTTATACATAAACATATGCTTCTTTTTTCAATTCTTTTCCATTATAGATTATTACAAGATATTGAATATAGTTCCCTGTGCTATACAGTAAATCTTTGTTTTTTATTTTATATATGGTAGTGTGCATCTGCTAATCCCATACTCCCAATTTACCCCACCCCCACTTCCCCTTTGGTAACCATAAGTTTTTTTCCAATAAAAATAAGCAACGCTTCATGAATTCGTGGGTCATCCTTGCACAGGGGCCACGCTAATCTTCTCTGTATCCTTCCTGTTTTAGTAGATGTGCTGCTGAAGTGAGCATTGCTTATGTACTTTACATTCACAGGCTCCTTGAACAATCTTAGAGGCACTTGACTTGAGTCCTTTAAAGATGCTAATGCCCTTTGTAAATAATAATTTAGAGTCCAGTCAGCAGTGGCCCAGTAACTGTGGAAAGGGAAGTGCACATTCACAAGAGGAAATGGCTAGTCTTTGGTGGAGCAAACACCTTTCAGTGAACATGATCCCCACCCTGACTGGTATCAGAATTGCCTGTGAAGCTTTGGAGACACAGAGATACTCAGGCCCCACGCCAGAGACTTGGATTTAGGAGGTCTGGGGTCAAGTCAGCACATGTGTCGTTCCAAATATTTCCAAAGGTGATTCTCTGCTGATCCTTTTTCACTTCATCGCGGTGCGTGGAGACCCTGTTTGTGCTACGCTGCTGTGACACAGGTCTAGCTGTATACCTATGACTATCCTTTAACCTGCACTATGGAAAACCATATGCCTTCGCCAACACCTGAACTCCAGCTCATGCCTTTGAGTAGAGGGCAGCTGTCCCAGGATGCTACCAAGACCAGAACACAGCCTCGTTCATGGAGCAGCTGGAAAACCAGAGGAACCAGGAAGCTCACAGGAAGGCTATTGAGCGTGTAAAGGGGGAGGGGGAGGGGTGTTGTGTGGGTCATCGAAACTGCAGAGCTGGGTCTCCATTATGAGTAAACGAATGTACACATTCTGTTGGGAATTTGAAAGCAGAACCACCATGATTTTCCATTTTGCATGAGTTTCATAAATCACTAAAAATGGCTTGGGACAAAAATCACATTGCTTACAAAAACTCTGGTGGTATACAAAGATCCAGTCATATATAAGATTAAGAAAATCATTCACCCACAGTCAACTAAAATTCAAATGAATGAAAAAAAAAGTATTCAATTTATAAGAAAAAGTATCACAAAACTCTCTGTTTCCAATATCTACATCCGTATCTGTATATCTATCTATCATCTATCTATCTATATCTATCATCTATCTATCTATCTATCTGTCTGTCTGTCTGTCTGTCTGTCTATCTATCTACCTACCTCTATCATTTATCTATCAATAAACAGAACTGTAATTTAGTTGAGCCTTATTGGGAATTGCAAAAGAAGGAGGAAGCAAAATATTTTTCTCCTGCAAAATAAAGCAAGCTTGACTACAAGGTGTCTCTAATGGTCCTCTATCAATTAGATTTATACCTCCTGGAAGCATTTCCCTCACTGCAGGCTATTCTCACTTCTTCGTGCTTGACAAAGTCTCCTGCCAAGACTTGCACACAGGTAAAAAATGGAAGATAACTTCACTACCAGACCATTTGTATGAATGGTGTCAAGGGGAGTTAGCCACCCTGCTGTGTTTATAAGTGTACTAGCAAAGAAGCATTTCCATTCATTTTCATTATAACATATTCCATGGATAAATAACTTGGCATTTCATGTATACACAGCTAAAACAATTTCTGCCAAGCGGAAAACTGAACAAGACAGAATGACTAGGTACGCTGTCCTGTTCACAGGGATTCATCAGTTCCCAGAAGCACTATAATAAGGGATGACTACATACACACACGAATTACTTGACAGATGAAAATTGAAGTAGTAAAATGTGACTGTGCAGAATAATGAGCCTTAGGAAATAAAAGTAAAACAAATAACACCCAAGAAGAGAGTCTAGACCAGTGGATAGAAATCCATACTGCTCATCAGTCTCAACTGATTGACCATCTCCCCACCACCATATTTTTTCCTGGGGTGGATCAACAGGTATGATGCCTTAACTGCAGTGTATGAATAAGCTTTGCTTACTGTACTTAAACAAGTAGGATAAACTTAAAAGTGCTCCACAATATGACCTACAGATAATTCTAAAATTATTTGAATGTATGTGGTCTTACATTTTTCAGTAGCACTCACAAAGGAAACCTTATCTCATGTCTGCTTTATTCAAAGGGAAAGAAAAAGAATACAATTATGTAAGAAACCTATCTTTAATGAGGCAAGAAATGCTTGTCTACCTGTGGCTAGGCATTTCAGTTTTAGATTAGGCTTCCTGTAGCTGTTTCTGTACTTACTTAGAGAATTAAAATAATTGGACCATGACTTTAAATATCTTTTTTCCCCCCACTGATGATACACCTATGAATATATCAGTCCTGAACATCAAAGCCATTTTTCCCATCTTCTACTGGGCATCTCCCCTTCCATATCTAATAGACATTTCAAACTTTCAGCCCCAAACCAAACTCCTGATTCTATTCGCTTGTGTCCTCTTTTCTTTTCCTATTTATAATGTTTTGCATTCCATCCATCAGCAAGTCCTGCTGGCTCTACCTTCAAAATACATTTCCCGCCCCCTCTGCTATAGCTCTGGACTGTGACAGCATGATCTCCTTCCCAGACTCCTGGAATCAAGCCCTCACTGACCTTCTTGCTTTCCTACAGTCTAGTCTCTGACCAACAACCAGAGAGGACTTCAGGGACTGTAAACCCTACCATGCTCTCCCAGCCAAAGTCTTCAGATTCCTTCTCTAGGCTCAAAGACTTCCCTCATTCACCATCACCAACTCCAACCGCTCCTGCCTCATTTACTGGCTGTAAAACATTTACACCATTTACACAAATGGTGACCATCTCACCATTTTAAGTACATGCCAAGCTCCCTACTGAAGCAGGGATTTTGCTTCGCTGCTCCTTTTGCCCAGAAAGCTCTTTCTCTAGATGGTTTAACATCTGGCTCTTGTCCATTCTTCAGGATTTGCTTGGGTGTCACCTGGTAGAGGCCTTTCCTGACCACCCATTCAACATTTCCCCCTTGTTATGCTCTAATCCCTTAAACTATTTTATTCACATCCAAAGCAGAAGGTGAATACTGTTTGCTTCCTTTTGAAACTCATTGGACCATATGCCCCAGGAGGCAGAAACTGATGCTCTACTGGGATTAGCACACCGTAGGCACTCAATAAATATTGGTCAAATGAATGAATGAATGAGTGAGGAGATATGTAATCCCACATTTTCAAAGTCGGCAGACAAGGAGAGAATTATGCTAACCCCTTGAAATATCCAGCTATTTCTTAATACAATATCTTGGCAACTGTATTAAACCATCACATCACACATTCATAGTATGAGAACTGAACTGTGGAGCTTCCAGTCTGAAAGCCAGACTTCTTTCTATTTAATTAGTCCCCAGGAAGTTTCAAATACTCTACTCGTTGTCTCAATAATGATATTTTATACATAGATAAGGAATTATGATAGGGCATAAAATTCATACTGTAGTCTTAATTAGCTTCAAATGTAATCCTTAAATCTCGCCTGGTGCTTCTCACCATGCAGTTGGCTGCTTTTCTCTACGCGGTAAAGCTCCCCCTGGGGAACCGCAGCTCAAAAATGGTGCGTGTGGAAACAGCTTGTGAAAACACGGCTAATGCATTCTTCTAACATCGACCCCTGGCCTTGAGGGAGCAACGGGAAGGTCATGTCTGGGGTCTGTCAGGGTCAGGCTATCCTGGGGCAGTGGTCTCCAAAACTGCACCCCACATGCCCAGGGACTTCACGAAGACTCTCTTGAGGGAACGCAAGGCTTGGAGTTTTCAGGGATCCCATTTTCAGATCCTTGGCTTTCCTATGCACTCTTCCAACAAACCTGATCTGCTTGGAAACCCACCCGGGTGCATGTCCACAGCATCTAGGACAAACCCAGTCAACTGCCTCCCCGCTCCTGAGTGGCAAACCTGCTCTGAGTCCAAACCAAGGGTTTTGCACGGTGTTAGTGTCTCAGTTGAGAAGGAAACAACTCTAATAATGAGTTCATCCTTTTTTTTTTTTTCCCTCAAAAAGGTAGTTTCCAATTCTTTACCATCTCCAAAATGAAGGAGAACCTATCCAGGCTGCCACTGGATAGATAACTAACACTAAGTTCTGGTGATGCATCCCAATGAGATTTTGAAATAAAACTCATGAGAAGTTCAAAGAATCAAGTGATATTGCTATAAAGAAAGACCTTTTCTTCCCTTCACCTTATCTGAGTGATGTTTCTCAGTATTTAAACCTATAAACACACACACACACACACACACACACACACACACTCATTCTCATTTTGTAGAATGATACGGAATCCTGTTCATTCAAGCAAGAGGTAATATTCATTTTTGAATATCTGAATTGATTGGGATAAAAGGCAACATCCATCTGAGGGATACACTTCAAACACAATTTTACTTAAAACTTTTAATCAACATATATGATACATGTTGTTTTGATCAATTGTGTCCTACTACTAACTATACTAATAATGCATAAGACAAGCTTAAAGCCTAATACTACACGAAATATTAAAAAAATAAATTTTAATTTGTATATCTTTTGTTTGCAGAAAGAATGTTTAATAAGAGACTTTTAAGCATCAACTAAAATTCTTGGGGCATGTGGAATGGTCACGTTCAAGAAGCAACAGAAATTATATGTAATTTCTAACATTAATGAAGAACTTCCTCACATATTATTTTAAAGGATGATGGTGGATATTAAACCACTGTAATATTCAGATCAGGTATATTTTAAAGAGGGATGTGTCAGTTTTATTTTTGAAATGCCACACAGGAAACTACATCCTTGTCAAGAGTTTATATTTAAAAATCTGATTCTGGGTAGCTAAAAAACCATTAAGGAAATGAAAAGACAACCTATGGAATGGAAGAAAATATCTGCATATCATATATCTGATAAGGAGTTAATATCTAAAATATATAAAGAACTCACAGACATCAACAGAAAAAAACTCAAACGATCTCATTAAAAATGATCTGAGCAGCCATTTTTCCAAAGAAGACACCCAAATAGTTGGACTCACTGATTTGTTTATCTAGTTAGACTGACTGGTATTTTAGGCAGTTGCTGTTTGTTTATTCTGCATCCAGTTTAAGCCAGGCTTTCAGCTTCCGCCCCGGAGCAGGAGCGGGTGGTTTGCAGATGAAGCAGGGGGGTCAGGGCTTTGGCTGTTACTGTCACTGGTATTGTCTCGTCTGCAGTTTTGGTTTTCCTCCCCAACACTGCTCTCCAAGGATCACTCTCATTCCAAACCCCCAAATCCTCTGCTTCATCCCTGCCCAGAGCCCACCAGCTCCACTGGGGGTGGCCATGGGAACCAGCTGGGAAGATGAAAAGCAGGGTGGCTGGATGTGCTGCTTTAAGCTAAGTGGGAAGAAGACAAAGCCTGACTCAGTCAGTCTGTCCCTTCCCATTTGCGCCTAGTCATTGTGGATGCAATCATGTTTACACATATGAGGTCACCTACCCGGTTAAGATGGGCTTTGTTGCAAATTGTACTTAATTACTGACTGCTCGGCATTCACTGTCTGTTGCTCACAGATCATTACTATCCAATGGAGTAGCACAGTCACTTGCTTACCATTTAAAATATTGATCCTGTGAGGTGCTCTACTTTGTAATTCAAATGTTTTTAGCTAGTTCTAGACCTTCGCCTAATGGAAAATAGGTAACTGAACAATTCCTCTGTCTTCCCCCATAATGATGCTTCAGAAACAATACGCTTTACCTTCATTCCACAAACAGCCTTGTCAATATTCACCACCTACCCTACCTCTTTTTATCCACTACCTCTTCTCCCCAGGCCTGGACCAGTTGTAAAAACTGGTGAGACTGCAATACAATTCCAGCATTGCTCCTTGGGGTAAGTGAGGTATCACAAAGAAAGGACACTAGGATATACAGTATTGGGTCAACTGAGGAATGTTCAATGAAGCCAAGAGAATTACTCCTTGGGTCTCCCCATTGTCTGACATTCCTTAGTTCAGTAGATTAGCATCCTGCCAAGAAAGCAAGGTCAAGTCGGATCCTCAAGGGAAGCCATTAGCTTCCTCCTGTAGCTGATGCAGCCTCCACACCAAACCTCAGAGACACCAGATTCGAAAGCAACTTAAAGCACACTCTGCCTAGCCTCACCTCTGCATATCAAAGAAAACACATTTTAATAAATCATCCAGGCAGAGGTATAAGGTCGCAGCAAAGAAGAGTATATTTGGGAAGCGATAAGTAGCTTTAGCTCAAGAAAAACAGCTCTCAGAAAGGCAATGCTAATACTTTTGCTTTTGGAAGGATGCTTGTGAGGCAGGGTTATATCTCAAAGTATTACTTTGTATACTTTCTGCTTATTTTCTTCTTCTTTGCTTGCTCATTGGTACCCTGCAGGCATGTTTTCCTTAGACGTTGGCAGGCTTCCCAAGTGGTGGGGAACTCGGACACCCTGCGTGGGGAAGGATGGCGTCAAGGGGACACCCTGCTTCCATCAGAAAAATCAAGACAGTCCCTGTAGGCTTCTCAGCCCTGAACTGTATTGTCAGTCTTACACTTGCATTCGATGTTTTCAACAAGTTCTTTACACTCATTCTCTTGATTCAATCAGTCTTTAACCGTAAGGGGCTTTATCAAGTGGAAAGGTAAAGTTAGAATCCTTTGCCAAACTGAAGAGACTCATGACAGTTTCACCTAAATGTGTGAGGAAAGATTATTCTACGACAAGGAGCTGATGCCCGCCTGATAGTTCTACTATGTATAAATATATTTGCAAGAATTCACGCTTTGTTTTGACTCTAGCTATCAATACCCTTAGTGGCAACTTTAACTGAAATCAGCTCTTTCAAAGCCATTATCCATTACATACAATAATGCAAGGAGGAAGTTTGAATCAGAATAATTTCTGGAGAAAATTTCTGTGTCTGTTGCAATGAAAGAAATGGGATGTCTTAGAGAAAAATACTCAGAGAATAATGACTTCAGGTTTAGACTGTAGTCATTATAAAACATTTTAAAATTGGAAGAAGACAGTTTTCCGGGATATTAGCAGGCTGTTTTTATTTACGATGGGTCTTACAGAGCTTTAAAGCAGTAGTTCTCAACCTTGGCTAGATATTAAAACCCCCTGGGGAGCTTAAAAATAAGTGCTAATAACTGACTGTCTCTGGGGTTGGGCTTGGGTGATTCCAATATACAATTGAGATCAAGAATCATGGTCTGAAAAAGTGTTTTTCATCTGCATTGGTTTACATAATAAAAATAAGGCTTGCAGCTCTATTTTTAGGGGTGTAGTGGTGGTGGTGTTCAAGGTGAGGAAGGAGGGGGAGGGTAGGTACATAGGTCTCATTTGTCAAAGATGCTATGCTATAGGTTACCACTGCAAACCGATTTTGAATAATTAGGAAAACTGGCAAATAACACTGGGAATTTAGTTACTGAAACCACAATATTGTGACTTCAACCTATTGTGCATTCAAATAAAACCTAAACAGTATCTGCCAGATGCCAGACTGTTCAGGAGGTTCTAGCAGCAAACAAGGAACCTACTTGCCCTGCCCGCCTGGAGATCATATTTTAGCAGAACGATGCAACACCTCCCTGTGGCTGTCATCACATTCATATAATGCTAGGCACTGCTAGGACTTTCAAAAGAAGCGTAAACAGAGAAAACAGAGAAAGATGTTTTTCTTGTTCCTAAAGAGCTATCAGCTTGGCCTAGGAGATGATACTGTTGCAGCAGAAGCATCACGTACCCATATGTGTCTTGTGCACAATACTCCTTACGTGCCAAATTTGGGAGAATACACTGATAAACATGAAAGAGTTCAAACAGAGCACAAAATAAAGCACAGAGTTCTCAGGGAAGCTTTGCAAAAGAGGCGGAACCTGAATCTGTCTTGCAGGACGGGTAAGGAGTGGATAGAAAGGAGGTGGTGAAAGAGTAACAGTGGGGAGTGAGGGATAGAATAGCTCAAGTGGAAAGAGAAGGGTAAGAGCAGGGACAGTGGGAGAGAGCCTGACTGGAAGGTGGGCTGTGGACTTAGGAACAGTAAGTATTGTGGTTGGATAGAGAAAGAGAGAGTTAAATTATTTAAAGTCTGAAAAATGTAGGTAATGCAGGGATCTAAATATCTCCTCTGACTCAGAAACAAATGACTGGGCTGTGATGCACAGAGAAATCTCCAGAATCTGTATGTGCTCAACTTCTAAGCCCAACTGCAGGTTAATACTGATAACTCTCTTGAAACATCTGAACTCAGTGGTAAAACCTGAATTTAACTAAAGCCAAGATGTAGCTAAGATACTTATTTGATTAACTCAGCCCTCCACCTTAGCAGACTAATAGAAGAAATGAGGTGTTTTTTTGGGAGGTATGTATCATCTACTTCAGTTGATTCTAAAATTTCAACACACGATGTCTAGCATAAATAAGAAATCACAAGACATGCAAAGAAGCAGGAAATTGAGGCCAAAAATTAAGAGAAAGGATAGTCAGTACAGGCAAGTCCACAAATAACTCAGAGGTTAGAATAAGCAGACAAGGATTTTATCTGTGATATGTATTAAATATCTAGTAGAGAAATCAACAACATGCATGATAAAAAAAATGAACAAATTCAGCAGAGAGATGGAAACTATAAGAAAGAATCAAATGGGAATTCTAGACCTGGAAAATACAATGTCAGAAATAAAGAATTTATATGATGGGCTTTACAGAAGATTGACCCAGGACAGAGCCTTGAGGTGGAGTGGAGGAGAAAAAGCCAAAGGAAAAGAAAGAAAGAAAGAAAACGAGGAAAGTTTTCTCTTAGAAACCAAGATAAACGAATATTTCAAATGCTTCTTGGAGGTTCGAGTAAGATCAGAAGAGAGACATGCTCATTCTAGGAAGCATGGAGACATTCGGAGGGGCCTTAAAACAATCTGTTTTATTGAAAATTAAAATCAGGCAGCAGAGTTCACTGCATGTCATTCATATCATGCAAACACCGAATATTTCTTTATTGGAGGATTTTACGAAGGTCATGGTGGCAGTAGTGATTTGGGGTGGGAGCTCAGAAAGGGTGAGAGGGACAAAATGACCCAGGTAGGATGCCGTGGATGTGCCCTGGATCTGCCATGCTGAGGGCTGCAATTGAAAGGTGAAATAAACACGAAGAGGACAATTCAAGTAACTCCCTGAAGAAATATCAAGAAGACGTCATGATGAATTTACTGTCTAAGGACAAAGAAAAGAAGGAAAAAACCCCCAAAGTGTCTATCCATTTCGGTCACTGGAAAATGAGGGCAAATAAAAAACTGGGGCTTGGGTTAGTATTTGAGGAACAAAGGAGAAGATGATCTGAAAGATCAACCTTTTGAGTTTCAGAGTGACAGAACGCAGGTGTCTCGTATTGGGCTGTGCAGGTGGGAGGCTTGTCTTGGGCAGAACTTCTAACTTGTCTCCTCTGCATGGCACACATAGGAAATGCTAATCCCTGTAATGTGTCTTGGGGTCAGGGCTATACCCTGCTGGGGGCTACAGATCCAGATGCTTGCTCCCCAGACCTTCCTGAGAGCTGAGGGCATCAAAGTTTCAGCACAGTTGTGACGCATTTGTGGTACACACTGTGGGAAACTCTGGTCTAAGGAAGCGAGTTGAGGCCTTGTTCCCTGCAGCAGTCCCAGTGGTCCCTCCATAACTATTTGCTGGTGAGAGAAGTCTGTGAGTCATCTTTCACACACACCCTCTATTCTAACATTTTAATAGTAACAAAGTTGCTAATAGACATTTCTCCAAAGAAGACATACAGATGGCCAACAGGCACATGAAAAGATGCTCAACATGGCTAATTATTAGAGAAATGCACATTACGACTACAATGAGGTATCACCTCACACTGGTAAGAATGGCTATCATCAGAAAGTCTACAAATAATAAGTGCTGGAGAGGATGTGGAGAAAAAGGGAACCTTCCCTACACTGTTGGTGGGAATGCAAATTGGTGCAGTCACTATGGAGAACAGTATGGAGTTCCTTAAAAAACTAAAATAGACTTGCCATGTGAACCAGCAATCCCACTCCTGGGCATATACCCAGAAAAGACAAAAACTCTAATTCAGTGTTCATACCGGCACTATTTATAACAGCCAAGACATGGAAGCAAACTAAGTGTCCATCAATGGATGAATGGATAAAAGAACATGTGGTACATATACACAGTGGAATATTACTCAGCCATAAAAAAGAATGAAATAATGCCATTTGCAGCAGCATGGATGGTCCTAGAGATGATCATACTAAGTGAAGTCAATCAGACAAAGGCAAATATCATAGGATACCATTTTATGTGGAATTTAAAAAATGATACAAATGAACTTATTTACAAGCAGCAACAGATTCATAGACATAGAAAACAAACTTATGGTTACCAAAGCGGAAGGTGGGGAAGGGATAAATTAGTAGTATGGGATTAACTGATACTACTACATATAAAATAAACAACAAGGTCCTACTGTGTAGGACAGGGAACTATATTCAATATCTTGTAATAACCTATAATGGAAAAGAATTTGAAAAATATATATATAATCACTTTGCTGTACACCTGAAACTAACACAATGTTGTAAATCAACTATACTCCAGTTAAAAAAATAGACACGTATTCCCCACCAAAAAGAGTAACCTGACTCTCACACAGACACTAGGCAGTATTAGTCTGTGGAGTTACTATTCAGTTAAAAAGTGTAACACCACTTTCCATTTCATAACTGTGCCTTTCCTTTCTGATGAGTTAGTGAAACTGTTCAGGTCTGAAAGTGAGAACCATGGGAATTTCTTATCTTCTGATCTACCTGGCACATTGACTACCCTCTAATGCTGATGCTGGAATATTAGTGACTCTTCATGAAAGCAACACGTTGTACATGACCATATGTCTGCACCAGCCTGGTTTGTACTGTCTCAAGTTCAGTTGCCTACATTACATAATAAGGATGATAAAATCTGTGATTCAAAGGATAGTATGTGCTTCAGGAAACAAGCCACTTGTCTTTTCTCATTCCATCCCAAAGCTGTTATTTTACCTCATATTGTTCAGAGACATTATCACACACATAGTAAATACATGAACTTCCTTGGTTATAAGAGAAGAAATCGCTGAATTTCAACTAAGTGTCTTGAAAGGACTTTTAGGACATTCATTTTGAGGAGGAGCTGTTGGTAACTGCCTGATTTTTTGCCTCTCCTATCCTCTTTGGCCTCGGTCTGGAAGGATGAAGAGTTAGGCTTTCTCTTTTCAAAGCATCTCAAGAAGAAGCTCAAGAGGTAAAAGCTGCTCTTGCTGCTTGTGCCTCTCAAAGACAGCACCCCCGCTCCTGGCCTCGGGCTGCCCAGATGCTAGGGGAGCTGCCCCGCCCATCTTCCATCACCTCCTGGGTTCCCGGGCTCTTCTGGGGCTTGCTGTGTCCTTCCTCCTGGGATGGCCGCCTCACCTCCCTACAGTGTCTGCCTTCTCCTCGTCTGACTGCCTTATGTGTCCTCCAGGTCAGAACCACTGGCCCATTCGATTTACGGCAGCAGCCTATACACACTCCGCTTTTTTTCAGCAGAACCCCACAAGACAGCTGTCCTTGCCTGCTCTGTGATTCCTCAAGCTCCAGCATAATAAACGCAATCAAACATAAGGCAGAATGGCTAGAAAAGTATTCACTTTAAAACTACTTTCTAATCCATTATTTTCAGTATTAGGAAGTAAAAATAAGAATTTATTTCCACCTGATTAAATGTTTTTCCCCCTTTTGGCAAGGGGGAAAAGCTAGCAGTTAACATGGAGAAGGAATATAACTTAAAAACATTATTCTGCTAAAATCCTCTTTTTTATTTTTCGATTCTCAAGAATTGGGGTATTTGGGAGAGCCATTTCATTTCTTTTTTTTTTTTTTTTTTTTTTTTTTTTTCATTTTTTTATTTTTTTATTTTTTATTTTTTTGGGGGTACACCAGGTTCAATCAACTGTTTTTTATACACATATCCCCATATTCCCTCCCTTCCCCATTTCATTTCTTATGCATTCTCTTCCCTAAAGCTTTTCTTCTGAAACTGTTTGACCAGGCATTAAAATATATACCGAAATGGTCCAAGTAAAGTTAGGTTAGACTTCTTTTCCTCTTTTCTTTGAGGTCTTTAAGCAGAGGTCCTGAAATCTGAATCAACTGGAAATTTCTCAGTTTTGCCTTTTTTCCACATGGAGTATTTCCAAGGGGCCAGTCATTAAGTCTTGTTTAATAAAATAATTATTGGTGCTTCAATTTATTTACAACTTCCCCTTCCAAGGAATTCTTATCTGCCAGACCCAGCCACCAAAATTCCCCAACAGGTGTCTGAAGTTAATTAAAAAGGACCCATGTCTTTGCTGGAAAGGGAAGCAGCATCCATGAGATGAGGCTCTTGGGTTTGGGAGATGAGAGCTCTAACACAGGCACCTAATCTGAAGATACCAAGTTTTGGCCAAAGCACACAGCTCTTCAGCTGCCTAGAATGTGGCTTGGGAAATCGAGTTATTAAAGCGAGTCAGCAAAGAGTGCTCTGAGAAATCACCTTGTCTGGGAAACCGGGCTTCTTTTAAAAATACTAATTGAAATTACATGTGTTTTAATTAAAAGAACATCTGCCAGGGTCTGAAGAAACATGTTTTGAAATGCAGAGAAGGTATGTCTCTAAAAACGTCCTCAAACCTACTTAATAAAGTAAAGCTTACACATTCCCAGGAATAAAAATATCACACTGCCTCCCCAGGTTGCACTGAAGTTTCCAGAGCCTTGAGTCTCTCCCTGGGCACAGGTGGGATTCCCCCGGGTGGGGAACACAATAAAGAAGGTGCCCACAGGGCTGTGTGATGAGGGGCCTGTGAAAAGTCTGCCCTCCAGAATAGGGTGCCCACGTCTCAGGGGCTTGTGCCACATGGAAGCCACTGGCATGAGATGAGACAGTAATAAAACACACACACGTGTGTATTTTAACTGATGGTAGTGCCATACGTTTTAAGAGCCCTAGGAGACACTGTGACTGCAGTGATATTCTGAATACACAGAGGATGATGCCCAGGATGTGTGTCATTCCTAGGCCAAAGAATTTTGACAAACTTTGAGGAATGATCTCCTGACATCTGGAATGCTGCTTCACAGAGCTGGAGACAGGCTTAGGTATCCGTTTGTTTCCCGAAAGAACACACTCTCATGATTCGAGAACTGGGATAAAATATATCCCCAAGTTTGCATGAAGCTCAGTGCCGCCAAGTCCAGAATTCCATGGGTACACATCTCAAAATTTCGGCTGTGAGATCACGAAATAAAAGAGGATGTTTACAAAGCTACACAACATTTAGGACAGCATGGAGACAATGAAGATTCCCCCCATTTTCCCCTCTAGTTCTCCGAAGGAACACACATTTCTTACCAAGTAAAGATCTGGCACAAGGGTAGGGTTTGCGGTGGAGGGGTGACTGTCATTCCATCAACGTTACCTTTTTCTTGATTCCGTCTTTATTTTCACTTAAAGAACATTTTTATGCCATCCTTTACATATAACCAACCATTGTCTATAAATAAGAATCATTAAAGTGGTCAGATAAAATCTTTGACCTGAATATTTAAAATAGACATGGCAAGAAAAAAAGCTATGAAGGGATGCCCTCTGTGTCAGCCCCTCTACCCCCTCCCTCCCCAGAGTGAATGAAAGGGGATGATCAGAAAACCTTGGGTGGGAAGGGAAATAGCAAAGGATTTGATGCTTAAATACTACTTGACTCCCAGGCAAGAAACTACCCTTATTTTTTTTTTCATGATATCATGAGTGTAGGAAAATGTGAGACATTCAGTACTATGTACCCTTGGAGATTTGGGGCTCCCTTCTTTTCCATCTCTCCTGGGGGACAGCAGTGCTTAGGAGCCAGCTGACTCCTCTGGGACACAACCCTTCCTAATGCCAGAAAGAGCTGGAGTCAGTCTGGTGCTCCCTTTGAGGCTGGATCCGGTTGAGAGGGTGTTGCTTAGATAGAAGAAGCTCAGATGGCTGACAAGGTGAAAAGAAGGTCAGCCAGGTGTGAAGCATGGGTCCTATGATGTGAATGTATGGAGGCATCCGTCTACAATTCCCAACCTGGGGACCCGGCCTCCAGGTGACAACAGAGCGCAGGAAAAGAGTCACGCAGGGCAGAGAGGATGCGGCTAAAGGACTGAGATAAGTTGGGGAAGGAAGGGCCAGGTTCACAAAGAGGAAGGTCTTTCTCTTCAGTCCAGGGAGGGAAGCGAGGCAGCTGGGAAGATGCTTCCGGCATCCCAGCCCTGGCTCAACTGCCAGAAAGTGTGGCATGAAGCCACCACTCAGGGCAGCAAAGGGAGGGTGCCCTGTGAGCTCTGCCAACACCACCCGCAGGGGTGCAGCGGCTCTGCCAATCTTTGGTAACTACCCGGGCACACGCAGAAAGAGTTACTATTTCCTACCCAATCCCAAACCTTTTCCAAAGTGGCAGCAGAATGAGTTTGACTAGAGTCCAGCACTTCAGGTAGTATCTGAGCTGTTGTTCCTTCCTCTCTTTCCTGGATGCTGTGGAAACAGGCTGAAACAGACATCCCTTCTACCCCTCCTTCTCTCTATGTGGGATTCCCCAAACCTCCTCCAGATCTGTTGTCCAGAATAAATAACCCGTATCATTCACCCACCAGAGAATTAGTTCAGAAAATACGTACTGAGCAGAGCAAAGGGTGAGGCATGGTAGGACGCACAAATAAATAAGGAACCTGATTCCTGTTTCTTTTCTCATTGAGGGGAGATGCAATGCATACACACACAAAAAGACAACACAAAAATAAAATTACATAGTGGAAATCTAAGATAAATTAAAATATATTTTTAATCGAGTAGGTATTACCCCCCTCCTTTCTGTGTTCAAGGAGCAGCATTCATCAGGGCTGTGAGTGATGGCTGGGGCTTGCGGGGTGGTGAGTAAACACACAGAGATGAAAGAGCATGCCAGGGAGGGAGACAGCTTGGGTTTGTAAGTGGGGATGATGGTACAAAAACCAGTCTGGCTGAATAATTCATCAAAAAGAGTGGTTAGAGAGAAGAGGCAGTTTGGTGATATCACCCAGTGTCTTTCCCGTCCAACGTTCATATGTACTTGAAGTTTTTCATTTTGCTCGAGTTTTGTTTGTTTGCTTGTGGGCAGAGAGGGTGGGAATTTGGCAAAAGAAATACCTGCCGTCTTCATCATGAACTGTCAACATGCTGAAATGGATGGTCTTTTGGTAGACTTATTAGAGCAATACAGCATTGTTTGTTCTTTTCTCCAGAGCTAATTATTGCCATTAAAAAACCCCTTTTCTGAACGATGAAATAACACTTTACTCAGAAGGATAATTAACATTTTTGGAAGGTTGCAAAGAAATGGATGGATGCGCATTCACCTGGACCACTGCACCACATCATTTGGAAGAACACAAAGACCACACAGACTCTAAAATCTTCAACAAAATACTAGGAAACCGAATCCAACAATACATTAAAAGGATCATATACCATGGTCAAGTGGGATTTATCCTAGTGCTACTTACTGTCTGATCCTCATCAGAGCTGATGGGGTGGAGTGACTGTTGTTCAATAGCTTATTCGGACTTTTCCTGATCATGGAATCTAAGGAAGATGAACCATTCCTTAACCAGAGTTGTGGCAGCTGCCCCTCCTTCCGCCCCTAATTAAAAGAATTATCTAAGAAGAGATGTAATTTAAACAGGACCCCAGTGATGGAAACAACTGGATTCCTTCTAAAATTCTGAGTGTCTGCACCGGACCACTTCAGGGACAGCTCACCATGGGGAATCCTTCAGAAGGATTGGTTTTGGGGGAAAAAACAAGGAACACAGGTCTGAAGATGTTATACTTGAGATGCCTGTCAGACATCCAGTGCAGGTGGTGGACAGACTGTTGGATACAGAGATTTGAGATTCACCCCAGAGATATCCATCTGGGAGTTCTCAGAATAGAAATGATCTTTAACACCAGGAAGCCATACGAGGTCACCAAAGCTTTGATTGAGAGTTGATAGAAAAGTTCAGGTTTAATTTTGTTTTTGTTCTTGATTCAAAATCATTGAAGCTTTCTTTTCAATATATGAAGTTCTGTATAGCATTTTCTTATTAAAAAAAACCATTACTTTGATACAATATTTAAAGCAAAAGAGTTAGCAAAGGTCACATTTCCTTTCTCCTAGACAGAATAGAAGAGCGTGTGTTTTTTTTTTTCAATTCTGCTTTTCTTACTCAAAAAAGTCATTGATTCCATAAAGCCTATGACTGAGATATTTTCACTCCTGTTTTTAAACGGTTGGCTCCCTTTCCCGTCTGGTGACATTTGATAGTAAAGGCTTAATTTAACGTGGGCAATATGGACCTCCAAATGTTCCTGCCTCAGAGACAGTTCTAGATAACTGGCTTCCTGGGAAGAAGGGACGCCTTGAAGCTAGAAAACCAATCACTAGTTCCCTATTTTGTTATATTTCAATCCACCAAAAGAAATAAAACATGCAAATGCACAACACCTAGTAGTTCATATCCAAGCAGTAGACTGATTAGCCATTGATTTTTCTTCCATTTTACAGAGGAGCCCCTGGATTTGATTGCAAGCCCCAGATCTGTCCTGTCTAAAACACCTACGTAAGGAAAAGGAAAGTGGATAGGGAGAGAGTTAAAGGAGTAGTTTAAATATGTATCATCCACCACCACCATTTAAATTAAACTCAAACTAAGTATAAGTATAAAATTGTGAATTTATTTCATGCCTTATGATGTACTACAAGCATAACAAATAATTGCATTTATTAGACACAGATTTGAAATCTGGTCCCTGCGAACAAATAAATGGCTTGGAGACCTGCAAATACTTAGGTATTTATTGGAGGATATGATGGGTATTGAGAAACGGCAGGAAGAAAAGTGACTGGTTCCCAGATCACAAAGGGCTTGGTACGCCATGCTCAGGAATTTGGATAGTGGAAATAGAACACTGCATCTACGCATAATGTGTACATGAGACTTAGACCAATGCCTGGTACTCCAACTGCCCCAGGAATGAAATCTTCGCCCTTTGCTCACTCTCACCTGCTTTCCCCAAATCCCCCAGAGGCTGCATCACCAGAACCTTTGCCACGATGAGTGGTCCAGCTCCCTGCTGCCTGACCTCCACTGACATCTGTTACCTGTGGTCCAGCTTGCCAGGCTTCATGCTGCACTGATCAACCACCCTATCGGAGTCATCTCTGTGATCCCAGGAGGACAGTAGTCTGTGGGGAGGCCGTGCTTCTCCCCGGGCAGGTCCCTGTGGTTCATCAGTTCTCCAGGCATCAGTCAACCTTGGCCTGGGCGGGCATCTTCCCAGTCACAGAGGGACTAACCAGAAGGTCTCTCCAACCTGGGCTCCCACCACTCACTCTGCACCAGGCACATCAGGCCTTACAAAGGCCTTGAACACACCAACCTGCTCCCAGAACACCTCCCGGGGAAGCTGTCTGCGAGGCTGCTCCTTCAGCTTAGATGCTCTTTCCCCCAAAGAGCCACAGGGCCCCGTCTCACCTCCCTCAAGTCTTTGATCAAATGTTACCATCCCAACAGCTCCTATCTTGACTTTGACCTCTCACTTAAAATCAGAACCTGCTATGCTAAGTGAAAGAAGCCAGACACAAAAGCTCACATCTTACATGATTCCATTTATAGGAAATATCCAGATAGGAAAATCCATAGAAACAGAAAGCAGACTGGTGGCTGCCATGGGCTGGGAGGAGAGGGAAATGAGGGGTGACTACCTAATGGGTACAGGGTTTTCCTTAGGGTGATGAAAATGTTCTGGAACTTGACATAGGTTGTACAACACTGCAAAAATGCTAAATGCCACCCAAATGGCACATTTTAAAGTGGTTAATTTTATATTATGTAAATTTCATTTCAATTAAAAAAAAATTGCAACCTCACCAATTAGAGAGTGCCCAGCTCCATGTCCCCCCATAGAACGTGTCTGCCACATCATGGGATTCATGCGGTTCTCTTGTGGGTTGTACATCTCCCCTCCCTACAATGCAAACTCCGCAAAGGCAAGGCTTTCTGTCTGCTTTGATATCACCTCTGGGCCTAGAACAGGCCTGGAACAAAGTAGGTCTTGGCCAAACATTTGTTGAATAAATAGACAAAGGTATGACCTCTTTAATGCTTCATTAGTAAAACATCCTCTCTGTTTCTCAAATACCAAACTAAAGGGAGACGATTTGTTCAAAAATAGGATTAAAGAGCCAGTATGGTCTAATCCAAAGTAAATTTTAAAATAGGGGAAGAAAAGTGGCCTGTATCCCATCAGAATTCCAGTTTACAATGTGGAAAGCAAACGAACAGCCTGACGAGGATTTAGAGGATCAGAACGCTGGTATCCAGTGCTAAGCACTGGGGTCGTTTTTAATTTGCAAGGATTAGAAATGTCAACAAACATCGCATTTTCCTCTAAATTCTAGAAGATAAATTAGCGCATTGATTTCTGCTAGAAGGAAGCTGGAAAAACAAGGCCTCTAACACACGCTCTGTTTCTGCACACGCACATACGTTCTGCATATGGATTCAACCAAAGGAAACATACGAGACTTCAATTAAAAAAAAAAAATGGAGACGCTGTGAATCAGAGGGCACATACCAATGAGCTCCTTATTCCTGACGTCCAAGGCCATGTTCCGGAGCGCCGTGGCCACCGCACACACCACACGGTCATTGTCTATGCGCAGCAGCTCCACCAGGATGGGCAGGCCTTTCTCTTTCCGGACAGCAGCTCGGATATATACCGACCACTGCAAATGAGGGGAGGCAAGGATGTTAGGAGCTGGGGTGGAAACCCTGCAAGCAAACAGCACGTGTGGGTTTTCAGACTGCCGTCTACAGGCGCCAGAAGGATGGAATTATCAGGACCTCGCTGTAGAATGGATTGAGTGTGTTCAACATGTATTTAAATGTTTTGACTTTATTTCTGCCTCCAACATGGGATAAAGGTTTCAGCGTTAATCAGTTAACCACACTTCATTTCTCTGGTCCCAGCCTTCTCAGTCCATGAGTTAGAAAGACATTTGCATGCTGTCTATGCTTAATATTTTAAGATATGGAGGTTTGGGACAGGAAGCGCTGGCTATGTGACATTAGGAGGAATTTTTTAAAAAAGTATCTTGGAAAAAAGTAGAAAATGCTAAAAGATAGAGTGTAGGTGATTTTTAAAAAGAGACTTGAATTTGGAGGTGGGGTTGCAAGACGAGTTACAGAAAGTACTGTCAATTAAGTTGTTTGCTGAATAATTAGGAGGAAATAAATCAGAAAATGGCAGGGGTGAGGAGGTAAATATGACACTGAAGATTAAGAGTGAAAACTGTAAAATTTTAAAAAATCGAAATGCATTACATCTAGAGCCATAATTCAGTGTCTAACTTATAAGGTCAGCATACAATTTGTTTTGGGTTGACGGTCATTGGCCTTAGTAGAACACACCTAAGGCTTTTTACAGAAATGTACTTGCAGTATCAGGACGATAAAGCACTCAGATTCATTTAATGGAGTACAGGTAGGCTCAGGTTTTCCAGACACCTGCGTACATAAACTTTATACTCTTGTGTTGTATTCCAGAGAAGAGCGTGGGCCATAAATATCAACCACTATAAGGGTTTACTCTGTTGCAATTTCATTTATGATCTATGAAAATTAAATTCATAACATGAGGTTTTGGATTCTGTGGCAGAGTCCTCTTGGGGAACCACCAAAGGTAGACAAAGCTCCCACCCCTCCCCTCCAGGCCCCTCCACCCCCTTTCCCCTTTGGGGCAGGCACCCCAGAGCTGGCTCTCACCTGTGGCAGGCAGGGAGCCCCCTCTGGCAGTGAACGTAGGGCATATGCCATGCCTGCCACATCCTCAGCCCAGCCCTGCATGAAATATGAGATTAAAAAAACACACAACTTCATCCCGTCCTACGTTAGAGAAGTCACATTCACATAGTTTCTTATCACCATCAACTCAGACCATATGCTTTTCTCCTGCCCCTATTCTGTGGTGGGAAAGCACAGGAATGTGCCAAAGCATCTCTTGATTGTGATGAACTATTTCATTTCACAGGAACTCACTAAAGCATCTCTTGATTGTAATTAACTATTTCATAGCCTCAATCTCAGGGAGCAAAGAAATGAATGGTTGGAAAGCCTTAGATATGGAAAAATCTCAAGGTTTGGAAGCTCCTTATTGAAATTTGGCTGTCAGGATGGGATATCCCTTCTAAGGGAAGGAGATTCATGAAGACAGCTCGAAAGCTCCGTCACGTCCACGGGAAATTTCATTTGCCTTTTCACATGCTGAGACATGATTTTCATCTGCCTCCTCCACTACTTGTGAACCTTTTGGTCTCCAGGGCCCAGAAGAGACTAGACACCTGGGCTTCTGCAGCCCTTTCATTGTTGGGTTCTTCTCTAAAACTAAGGAGGGACGCTAGAAAAAGGAAGAAAATGGAAATCAGAGTGGGGGGATCAACATTTCCATACTGTAAGGTGAACATCAACAATACACGTTAACACTGGGGAGATATCCTGGGCCTTTTGAGAGACCAGAGGGGATGTTTTTGGAACTCGGGCAAGCTGAAGCATGGGCCCAAAGATGACCTCTTTCCCAGAACCACCTCATCCCAGAGCCTGGATGCCGGCTTGTACATTAGTGATCTCTTCTAATCCCCCGAACTCCTGGGAGAGTGACAGTATTGTTCTTATTGTATAGATGAAGAAATCTAGACACAAAGGTATAAACAGCCTGCCCACAGGTGTCACCTGTGCCCTTGACCCTCAGTCCTCTTCCTCGAAATCTGCTCTCTGTGATGCTGACAATATTTCCTCCTCTGCCATCGTCTCATTCTGCCTTGCCTAAACCTCTGTGCTCCGTCTCCCAGAAACTGCCTTCCCTTCCCCTCCATCCTTCCCAATATTGACAGAGGAGACCCTGGCCATATTTGAAATAAACCAATAAAGGGAGGCTATAACTTACTTTTTGCTCCTTAGAAGTCTAGCTATTATATCCCTTCATGCTGGATGAAAACATGATTTGGTGTTTGGAAAAGAACGAGTCCTTCAGCTTTGCTGAGAACTGATTTGAGAGTAACAACAAATGCTGTGCATGGCCAAGGTACATCTTTTGGTACGAGAAAATGGGCAGCGGTAACATGTTCGAAGTGAAAAGGGAAAACCAGACAATGGATCTGATCTTATGTTATCGATGCATTGAAAATAAACTTTATTTTGAAACTTTCAGGTGTGTGTGTGTTTGCATATGTATGGAAAATCCCCAATATTAGCTCAGTATATGACAATGCAGGATAAATTATTTACATTTCATTCATAAGATGTTGCAAGTTTACATGCAAGGATAGTGATGCTTTTTAAGTAGCAGCTGAGCAGTCTTGGAATAGGTTATGTATAACCCACGTGTGAACCTATGTGTAATCCAACAAGAAGGAGTAAAGACAGCACAGAGGTGGAAAGAGAGAAAGGCATGATACAGTATTTGGGAAATGGGGAATATTTCCCAAGTGCACTCAACAGAGAAGTGCGAGGCTCATACAGAGTTTTTCCAAAAGAGAAGTGAGTTACCTCGAACAGTACTGCAGCCCCTGGCGTTAGCAAAGTGTGTGAGTTGCTGAGAGCTTCATAATGGAAACAAAAGCAGAAGTATCACTGGCATGAAACTAGATGAACAAGAGAGGTAAGTGTACCTTAACTCATTATGGTTGAGGTGAAAATCTTTGGACAGAACTTGACTTTTTGCAAACAGAATGAGAGCATCACGCACTGAGCCTACCAGTGAAGAGGGAAGGCACAAAGCTGGTGGACCAGGAAGGCTTTAAGAAGAATGGTGCCTGAGCTGAAGAGAGGTTGCTTGATGATTCAAAAGGAGAAGGAGGATGAGAAAGAAGAGATGAAGGAGGGACAGGAGGAAGAGGAGAAGGGGGAGGATGAGGGGGAGGAGGAGGGGGAGTATGGGGAGGGGGAGGAGGAGGGGGAGTATGGGGAGAGGGAGGAGGAGGAAGATCTGGTCCAGGAGAAAGCAGCTTACAAACAGGACCCAAATTGTTCCTGGTGAGATACTTTCCCAATGAGAACCTCAAAAGGGTTATAAGCCCTCAAAATAATCTCAGCTAAAACACACAAGACTTAAACCAAATGTCAGGCACTGCTCTCATTTCTTTACTTGTACTAACTCATTTAGTCCTCATCTCAATTCTATGCAGTGGGCACTACTGTTACTCCCATTAGACAGATGAGAAAAGGTCACACAACTTACAGATGCTCAACCAGGTCTCGAACCCAGGGAGCAGTGCCCTGGCGTTGGTGTGGTTGACTGCCATTCTCATCTGCCTCTCAGAAAGAAAGTTAGGCAATCTGCACTCATAGTTGATCTAATCCTGTACAAATTCACGGGTTCGCCTTGGTGTAACAATTCATGTTATTATTTTAGTCTTCCAATAACCCACCTGGCACTCCTCTAAACTCCCGAGTTAAACACCCTTCTAGTACTGTCAATGGAGCTACTGGATATTTCAATCTGGTCTTGAGAACAACCTGCTAGGATCTAGCAAATCTGAGACAAGAAGTCACGTATAATTAGAATGACAGTGAAGATGGTCTTGTATCAGGAAAGGATGGCTTCTATTTGCTTGTGATGGGACAACAATTTGAAACAATAAATGCTGTTCCTTGTCCTCCTTGCCCATGGCTCTTCCTGGAGAGAGGCTCCACCATGATTTGGTCTGATGAGGTGATATCAGGATGGGGCAGATATTTAGTGTTTAAGGCTAGAAGGCACAGGTGCAGGTGAAAGACGGGACAGACTTGAAAGGGGGTGAGAACAGGTAGAAAGTGTTATGACCCCCTCCTCAGATCCCACACTGAGCTTCCAATCAGGATCCAGGATCCAGGCTGGAGAGGAAGCAGGAGATGTGAAAGCATCTTGGGGAGCTGCCACCTGAAGTGCCCCTGGACTGGTCCTCCTCCTCAGTGTGTGAGGGGCTGGTGATAAAATCCCCTGGGAGACAGAAGAGAAGAGACTGGACAGAAACACTGCTGCCCTTCCTGCACCTCAGCGCTGGTTGCACAAGACCCAGGAAGTCCCATCATGAATCATGATGGAATGGGGGCCACACAGCAGGAATGGCAATATGACTTGCTGGGCAGAAGAGGATTCCTGTGGCCCCAGTGTGGCACAGGGTGGCCCCTGAGTGTTTCTGTGGTCTTGAGTGGGTGTGCTGTGTAAGTTAGCCAGGGACAAAGGCTAAGAAAAAAGGCTGCAGAAGGGTCAGTTGGTCAGGTGGTTAGGATGAATCAGAATGGCAGGCATGGACCATGTCTGCCTGGGTTAAGGAGAGGGTGTGCCTGCATCTTAAGGACGCTAAACAGTGGGGAAGGCAGGTCTGGGCCAGGAGAGCACCTTGGACCAGAGACAGTCCAGTCACCAATTGCCTCATCCCATCTGGGAAACCAATAGGACAAGGAGACTTGTCCTGGGCAAGAGGCAGCACAGGAGAGAAATGATTCCAGACAGAAATGAGTACCCAGTCTCCATCCCCTGCAGGGATATGCCTGCAAGACCCCCAAGTTTAGCATCAACCACAGGGGGCAGGAGAAGATGAAGGCTGACAAACATAAATGTGGCCAAGTGTTAAACCTGGAGGGACTGGGAAATAGCTGAATTTGATTGAGTTTGCCAGAAGTGTTTAGATTATGTGTGTTTTTTTCTTTTTTTCCTTTTTTGCATCAGGCAAAATGAGGGCTCCAAGATGGCTTTCAAAAGAGAACATTTCTGGTTGTAGATCTGCACTCTTTTTCTGCTTCTTGCTAGTGGATGACGGCCACAAGAGCAGCCTTGGAAGTCACCCCTTGAAGATGGCAGAACAGCTGTCAGCCTGGGTGGAAAAATTCATGGAGGGGAGCGTCCCTCCTCACTCCCCTTCCCTTCCCTGTTACATCAGGGAAAAGAGCATCTACCTCCTATCTTGTTTGAGGCCTTGCATATTTGGGGGTCTCTTTGCTACAGTTGCTAGAATGCCTCGAAATAACGAAATGGGCTAGTGTGTTAAAATGAACTCTATAATCATTGACTCCCGGCCCTAGATCTTAACTAGTGACGTTGGAAGTGCGCTTCCTCATCCCTGATCTCTTCCTTGTAAAAATGACCCCTGGGACACCCCTGTGCCTTGTGTGTGTGTGTGTGTGTGTGTGTGTGTGTGTGTATACTTGTGTATATACTCCTATTATAGCATCTATCATGTTTTTCTCTGGACTTTTTGTTTACATGTTTATCACCTTGAAAGGGACACAATGGAAGTCACTAAGTCCCATTCATCTCTTCATGTCAATTGTCTTCTAATTTCTGACTCCATTCATCTGTTTATGTTGATTGTCTTCTAATTTTTGGCTCACAGCTGGAGATCAAAAATGTTTAACTGGTGAAAGAAAATGTCAGGTTGATTTCTAGTACCAAGTGTGTATTACTTAACAGCATTCTCCACTGAAAGGCACTACATAAAAAGGATCAAAGCCACTGCAATTAGATAGGACCAGCAAGTTCGAAGCACTTCCACAAAAAGTGTCATCAGGGTTTGAAGAGATCATACATTTCTTTGGGAGTCTCTCCTAAAGCCAAACTCATCCCTCAGTTTCGTGTGTGAGGACAGAACTTTTGATGCAGGGCTTGTGAATGTCTGCTTGTCCTCAGGGCTGGAAGAACACAACACTGAGTGGCACGTCCTGGGACACCACTGCTCTGATCATGCTGGGACAGTTACACTGAACTTCCACATTAGAATTCCTCTGTGTCCCCACTGCTTAGGTAATTAATCATGTCAGCTCCAATGGTTGGCCCACGTCTTAAACTGGGCTCAGAATTTCTTCTACAGGTAGTTTTACAGCTGCTTTAGGAATCCTGGGAGTTTCCTATAGAGACAGGTTGTACCTGCTAGATCCCAAACCCAAATCAACTTTATACATGGTTGGGCCCCCCAAATTTAAAGATGCTCCCTCACTGTCTTCTCACTGGCATTATTGCTGGTGAAAAATCAGCTGTCATCCTTATCTTTGTACGGAACTTGTCTTTTTTCCCTCTGGCTGCTTTTGAGATTTTCTCTTTATTATGGATTTTGAGCTATTTGATTACAAAAAACCTTGGCATAGTTTCTTCATGTTTCCTGAGCTGGGGGTTCCTTGAGCTGCTTGGATATGTGAGTTTGTGGTTTTCATTAAATCTGAAAAACACGGGACCCTTTGGAAGATTTTCAACCATCATTTCTTCAAATATTTTTTTCTGTTCTCTTTCTCCTTTCTCTCTCCTCTGGGAATTCTAATGGCACATATATTAGGTCACCTGAGGCTCACTGATGATCTGTAGTTTTGTTTTTTGTTCCCTCTTTGCATTTCCTTTCGTATAGTTTCTGCTGCCATCTTTAAATTCATTAATCTTTTCTTCAGCAATGTCTAACCTGTTAATCCCATTCCATGTGTTTTTTCATTTCAGTTTATTTTCAACTCTAGATGTTTTATTTGGGACTTTGATATATTTTCCATGTTTCTAATGAACCTTTTGAATGCATGGAGTAGAGTTATAATAACTGCTTGTCTGCTATTTTTAACACTTTTGTTGGTTCCGACTTGGTTTTGAATGATTGATTTTTCTCCTCATTATGAATCATGTTTTCCTCTTTATTTGCTTTTAGGGTTATTTTCAATTGGATGCCAGATATTCTTAATTTTAATGAGTTTGGTGCTGGGTATTTTTGTATTCCTATAGGTATTTTTAAACTTTATTCTAGGATGCAGTTAATTTACTTGGAAACTATTGATCCTTCTGGGTCTTACTTTTAAGATTTGATAGGAAAGAGTAGAGCATGTTTAGTCCAGGGCTAATTAAACCTCAGTACTGAGGTGAGACCCGGGGAGTACTGTACCCAATGACCCATGAATTACGAGGTTTTCCTCCCTGGCTCTTGGGAATCCACACTATCCCCATTGCTGTGCAAGTGCCAAGTTTCATTTTGTCTAATAATTTCAGGAGGTGGTTTCTTTAGCCTTGGGTATTTCCCTTGCGTGTGTGCACTGACAGCTCTGTGTCGAATATTTGAGGGGCATCCTCTGAAGATTTCCAGGGTTCTTTCTCTGTGTGGCTTTCTCCCCTTTGGTGCTCTGTCCCATGAGCTGTAGTCCCCTTGGTCTCCCGAGATTCCCAGTTCCATCTCCTTAGCTCAGAGACTCTGCCGGGCTCCTCCTGGGTTTATAATCTTTGTGCTGGGGTCTGGAAACTCTCTCAAGACAGCGAGCAGGGACAATCATAGGTTCACCTTGTTTATATCCTGTTTCTCTGAGATCACTTTACTCATTGGCTAATGCTTGGTGTTTTAACAACCATTGTTTCACATGTATCTCTGGTTTGTTGCTGCTGCTATTGCTATTGTTATTGCTACTTAAAGGTACTTGGTACTCCATCTTGGCATCTTGGCTGGAAGCGGAAATCCCTTGGCTTTGGCTGTTTCTACAATTTCTGGATGTGATTCTGTAACTCAGCACTTTGCTATTCAATGACAATGATGAAAGTAAAGCCAGACTATCCAAAAATGAGCTTCCTCTCTAGTCAGTTCGGATGCTTGTGGCATTTATAACATAGGTGGAGCCCTTCGCATCAGTACTACTTGCTGGGGTCTTAGAAGCAACCGCCAAGTATTGTGTGATTAGAACCAATGACCTGGTTGTGACCCTGCTCCTCTCCATCTCCTCCTGAGGTTGGACCCATCCTCGTCCTGCCTCAGGCTGGGCATCCCGTCCAAGTGAGTGCATTGTTTCTGGAGACTGCTGATTGGGCAGAGTCCTCAGATAACCTCTGCTTATTCTGGCCCAATTTCTAGCCAGTTAAGCAGGATGCTTTGTGCCCTATTTTCTTCATAATCTTCCACAACTCTATTCCTTTGCATTTAAACCTTACACTTTCTAACATGCTGTTAACTAGGACAAAGATCTTTGTCTTAGATGTTAAGCCATGATTTTTTATTTGTTGCACTCCAGTCATCTGCCCTGGTTCACTTTTAATGATACACTAATTGCTAAGCTACACTAAGTTCAGTGCCCCTCTCCAGGCATTGTCCCTGTCCTTAGAAACAAGTCTCAAATTGCCCAGTTCTCTCATTTTTTATTCATTTGGGCCACATGGCCAGAGATTCTATTTCCTCCTCACTAAATCTACATTGCTATCATGTTACTTCATTAAATATTAACAGATTAATATCCAAGTACCTCTTTACTCCATCTTACTTCAAACATAAATAGTCAAACAATAGATTCTGAGAATAGTCACATTTTAGGGAGAAAACTGACCATATAAAGATATCCAAAATGTTTGACTTAATAGCAAGTACAGATATGTTTCTATAGTTCTAACCCTGAGTTTTCACAGAGTTCAATTACAATAAAAATAACTCATAAATGGGAGTTGAAAGAGCATTCATTCACATTTTGGAACTCTTTAAACTACTATATCCAACTGTTTTAATATTCTGTGACAAACAAAATCATTTTACTGTAAATGAGGAAAAGGTAACCAAAGTCCATGTTAGCTAAAAAAAACATTTCACTTTGCTTCTGCCATTATGTTTTTCTGATGCTCGTAAACCAAGTAATGAGTGTTTTAAAGTTTAAAAAGTATTTGGGGCCATTTTGAAGATCTAGTTTGCTAGTCAATTTGTCACAGAAAAAGAGTGTGCACGATCTCCCCATAAAGAGAAGTTACTGTTTCAGATGATGAGCTCTATAAAAAGCTCTCTCCATGTGAAATTCTGGTGTTTTACCTTCACATTTCTGCTTTTGTTGGGGTCATAAAAGTTAAGGACACTTAACGCCACTGAATTTCAACAGTTGCTATAAAAATACATTCTTAGAACCCTAGCTTTCGGATGGTAACGCTGTCTTGATAAAATCTGATGCTATTGTGTGTCGTCAGTCAATCTTTTAATTCCTCAAGTTTGCTTGTTTTCTTTTTTTCCCTTAAATCAAGCTTTTTTAAAGTAGTGATTTCTTTGGTTTTGCTACAAGTTATACTTGCTCTTTAAAAAATTATAACTATCAGTGTTTGGCTTAATGACAATCTTCTCAAATCATCCCTATAATCTAACTTCCTTCCCACATATTCCCTTACCATTTAATATGGTATGTTACTAAATTATACAAAAGATGATGATAATGTGATTGACCTTTATGCATGCTTCTGTATTTGTATTTTGATAAGAAAACTCTTACATAAGCATATATATTTGTAACTACACACAAATATGCTCTAACAGCCCTTTGCCCAGCCTGAGGACTATCCAATCTGCATAGAGTTATCAGGAAAGCCAGTGCTTCCTATAAGTAAGGTTGACATCCTGAGACTCAAAATTCTACTTTAACCCTTGGGATAAAAGTCTTCCTAAAATGCCTTTTGTCTTCTAAAGTTCCTGGTCATCATTAAACACTTTCTTGATGACAGAGGGTCAGCATTATGACCATCAGCGATTAGAATAAGTGAAACAGCCAAAACACTGAATGGCCTCTGACATTCTTTCTTTCTTGCATCCTTGTATTTACTTTTTCTATCTCTCCTACCTTTTCACTTTGCCATCAGGGTATCTACTCTCCCTTCTTAAGGCAGATCTGTGCGCCTGCTTATGAGTAACTTCTTGCATTTTAAAATTTTTGCTTGAAATATGATGAGGGCTGGGAAATCCAATGATCATAGTAAACTTTCTCTAAAATATAGAACAGCTTTTGAGATGTTGATTTCAGCTGTTCCAGATCATTCTGCCTCTTTCTCAGTGGTCTCTACTCTATTAGTAATAAAAAAAGTAACCAAAGCAATGCATCTGGATATGTGGCAGTAAATGTCACACTGGAGATAACTAAGGTTCAGGTTTATGCACTGAAAACAGTCAGCAAGATGTTATTGCTAGAAAATATTGAGAATTTTTATCAGACTTCTTCTGGAATTCTCATTACATAACCCAAAGTAGGAAAGAATTTTTGAATATTAAAACAGTATAAATCAGTATAAAATAAATTAGTATAAAATAGTAGAAATTGTGAACTTATTGTTTTATTACTCTAAACACCTAAAGACCCAGATACATCTCAGCAGCTTGCCTTGGCTGCTGAGTCTTTAAAGTCCCTGTGTCTTTAATTACCAATTTAAACAGAAAGTCCAGCACTACAGGAATTGTGGAACTGGGCACTGCTATCAAAATCTGCATCCTGAAAAGCACTGATGAGTCTGGAAACTGAAAAGAAAATAGTTCTCCCACAACTCCTTTCTATCAATTTTATATCATATTGATTACATATTCCCATCTAAATCAAAGGACCAAATAGAGAATCACAAAATGTGACCATCTGAAGATGGCCCAGTCACAGTATGCACTGTTAACTGCTTAGTGACTGATAGATGTTTGTAAATATAAAAGACTGTTATCCACAAGAAAGACATCTGGATAGAGACACTAGTTCAGTTACACGCTTGTGTTTGAGTACTATTGCTCAGCCAAGCATAGGGCTGAGCAGGGGGGTGCAAAGAAATAAATGGAACTTGGTTTCTGCCCTTAGAGGTCTTACAGATCAGATTCTCTTCTAGAGGACATTCTTAGTAACTCAACAACGACTCCTGTAAATAAATGAATACTTGGTGACACAGATCCTTACCTGTGGTGTTGAGATGTGGTAGAGTTTTGGTATATAACGTGTCTTTTTTCCTCTGGCTGCTTTTAAGATTATCTCTTTACTACTGACTTTGAGCAACTTGATTATTTTGTACCTTGGTATAACTTTTCATGTTTCTCTTAGAGTTTTTTGAGTTGCTTAGATGTGTGAGTTCATGGTTTTCATTAAATTTGGAAAGTTTTCAACCATTATTTCTTCAAACAGTTTTTTCTGTTCTCTTCCTCCTTTCTTGTTTTGTTTTGGGACACCATTTACACATATGTTGGGCCACTTGAAGCTCACTGATTCATTGTCCTTTTTTTTTTTTTATCTCTTTTTTCTCTGTTTCATTTTGTAGTTTCCAACTGCTGTCTTTCAGTTCACTAATCTTTTCTTCTGTAATGTCTAATCTGCTGTTGATCCCATTCCATGTATTTTTCATTCCAGGTATCATGTTTTCAACTCCAGAAGTTTTATTTGTATCTCTACAGATTTTCCATGATTCCAATTAACTTTTTCAGCACATGGAACATACAGTTTAACTTTTAAAGCAAAGGTTGAAGTCTTACATTCAAAATCCTCTAGAGCTCAAAGACATTTCTCCATTTTTAACTTGCTCTTATAAAAACCTAAGAATTTCTCAAGTAAAATAATAATTCATTAAAAAATCAAAAGATGGCAAATTTGATTTGCCACCATCTAGATGGCTTTGCATCTCAGGTCAGGCTCAGATCTGAAACCCAGAGTCTCTCTTCCCATCCCCTTCTAATCCACCCTCCAGGTCCAGGGAGCTGGGTAGGGACTTGCAGCAACTTAGTGCTCTTGGGTATATACAGTGACAACCCCTTGGCCTATGACATCCTACATCTTTGCATCTAGTGTTGTGACTGATCTGCATGATGTGGGGTAAAGCCACCATGATCGTCTCTGCTTAAAGAAGATGCATCTGAGACACACTGAGGTGCTTTAATTTTCCCATGGCCACAAAGCTTAGAAAGGGTAGAGTCTAGGTTTGAACTGTGATCTGAGTCAAAGCCTCCTAACTTTAGAAGGAGGTTAATGCTGAGGGTGAGTTCAGGGAAGTGACTTCCATTACTATCTCTTTCCTAGTTATGCAAGGCTATACCCTGGCATCGTGTCTGGTGAGACTCTACTTTTGAAGCTTTTCTCTGTTTGAGAGCAAGAGACAAATTCACTTGAAGCCCAGCCCAAACTGAATTCTTAAGGTACAACATTAGTGATGCCTTATGAGCAGGGAGGGAAAGGGATAATTAAATTCATTCCTAAGACTCTCAAAAGAAAGGATGGGCCTGCCATGCATGAGTGAGTAGCCAGCTCCTGGGAAGTATCGTCTGGGGCTGGGACCCCAGAGCTGGAATGTCACATCCAAGAAGGAAAATGCTGCAGCTGAAACTGTAGCAATGGAAAGGAAGATGACAGGAGGAGAGAAGTGACAAGAGGCAGGTACTGGAAGGTATAATAAGAAGGGAATGTATTATTACACGATGATACTGAAGCCAATATGTGCGGTACCCATGGTACCGAGCTTCTGAGAGTTATCTGTAGCTATGTGTCTGTATTAATATTTTTTTAAAGAAAATGAATGGTAAAGAAAAGAGTGATTTATGAATATCCCAAACCCCAGGCATTGATATTAAATGAATGAGAAATGGAAGTTAGAGGTCAAAACTCCCTCACTTGATATTTTCCCCATATGCCCTCATTCTTCTAAGAGGTTACACTCTTTTATGCAATAAGGCAAGTTAGCTCATGTAACTATCAGTGACCAAACTCAAGAATTCTTTGCTACCATGAATTCCTTTCTACCCAAAATGAAGGTCGTGGAATTTTTCCGTGAGAACCGACCAGAAACAATGTGTGTTTATTACAGACCCAGAGAAAAAGACTTCCTAATCTCTTTCTCAATCATACATTTGCTTTACTTTAACCTTTTGCTGAAGATAACTAGCAATACTATTCTGCTCTGTAATCCCAAAATTTAAAAATGCAAGAGGTTCTTTTCCTTTAGGGGCAGGACCGGCTACAACATTACAGGATTCACAGGGGGGTTTATATGAGATATTTGGGTATCAGCTCCCTTAACTGTCAATGACAGTGCTTTGAAAAGCCTCAGCATGTCATGGTCTCCCCTGAAAATGAAGTAGCTCGGCTATACAAATAGAATGGAAAGCATATCACAGCATCTTCAATGACTATACTTACATACATTCCTCTGTGTTTTGTAGCGATCTTCAAGGACCCCTCAGCCCTTAAGAAGAATTTTTAAAAACAATACCTTTCTAAGACCAACAGTTTGATGGAACTGGTCTTTTGAAAAGATTATCAGAAACTTTATTAGAATCGCACTTCTCAAAATTGGACTTCTCATATTTTCTAAGGACCTTCTCATCATTCCAGATTTCTTGTTTATTGTAACAAACTCATCATACCTTCCAGCTCCCTGCAGCCAAGTTCTGCAGGGCGCCTGCTGCCCCTTCCAGCGTGTCTGCATTTGAGCACTCAGAGAGCAGCGTGAGGTAGGGTTTGACTATTGATGGGTGCCACAGCATCTGGATCCCTTTTGGTGGTTCTGCACAGTCTGGAAGAGGTCCTACTCCATCCCACTGGTGGAAGAGAAATGAGAGAGTAAACATCTTTAACATCTGTACACTTCCCAGTATCGCCTTCTGCAAACATCAAAGATGAAAACAAAAGCAGGGTGTCACGACATTTGGTGAGCATCTACTGCAGGTAGGATATGGCATCCACAGTCCAAGGACCACCGGAAATGGGAGAGCCATTCCTGCCCGCTGAGAGCTTACGATGGAGGGTGGAGGGGGTTGGAGCATGTACGTAAGTGAATGTAACTGGTAGTACAATGGCTAAGCGCTCTAAGAACAATTCTAGCACACTGCTACAGGAAAGGAGAAGAGATGGGTTGATTTTGTTTGGGCAGGGTGGAAGAAGGCTACAGATCAAGGCAGCATCCTTTACAGTAAGCATACTACAGGCATAACATAGTAGTTAGTAACTACCGAATGCCCTCACTTCTTATACACAAGTGTTCACTTTGATAAATTCCTATATCACTTGTAAAATACATATTTTGTCATTGCATCCATGGGCATCAAACAAATGACAGAATGGACAAAAGAGATAAAACTGTTATGCTTTATTAGATACACTGACATGAGCCATAGGCAAATTTCGATCTTACAGAAATTCTGATGTTTGCTTTGAACTGAATCTAATAAATAACAGCATATGTCATTAACATTAATTACACATACATTTTAAATTATGGATTATACGCACAAAGTTATATAAGTAGAGCCTTAAAAATGATAGTTATGAAGATCATGTAGCAATTTGGGTAAATGTTTATGACAAAAAAATAAACAAAGCAGGATGCAAAATAGTAGGGGGTTTGTGTTTGATACTAAGTAAAATGCATCATAAAAAATGTAACGATAATAAAAATTTATTAATAAAGTGTTTGTCTTTCATTTTTTCTACATTTAAAATTTTCTGTTCTATTAGTCTTATAATTTAAAAAATATTAAAAGTTCCAATAATGATTCTGATCTTTGATCACATATAGCCTTTTTCTTTCATTAAAAATAAAGGCAATGAGTATAATGAGGGTAGAAATGAAGTAATGTGTGTAGAGAAAATACTCCCATTTTCATTTTTGAGAAAAATCATAGTAAAACAAAAGAATTACTTTATAGTATCAAAGTGGAAATATTAAGTTATTTAACTGCTTATTTGCATTTACTAATGATTGCTTAAAATATAATCTAAAAGACATATATCGATACTAAGCTTTCTCACAGATATTTTACGTACATACATAAATGTGCACGTGTTCATTATATATATATCTATGAAAACAAAATTGTATTTCAGAATGTGTATAAGTTCCTTAGTTCTGAAAATTTACCTGGAAGAAAATATACCTTATGTCCCATCCTTGCAACAAAAATAGAAGTGTTGAAAGAAATAATAAAAAGTTATTTAACAGTCACAATTTCAAAAATTTCATCACTTATTTTCCAAGAGAAAAATTAAAAAGTCATGCCTTCTTTTTCTCAATTATGATACAGCTTAACCTAAGTCAAGGCTAAAGCTCAGAGATGAATGACATCCCATCGATGGATGATGGACATACCATTAAAGGTCATTTTCAATGAGAGTGTCACTCAATCTCAACTTTATAACAAGGACACTCAATGTGGGCATCTTCCTGTTCTTTCAACCAAAGCCACTTCTAAACACTTCAAAGAGGACTTTGCATCTGTGCACAGACTATCAATGAAACCAGCCCATCTCTTTAAACACATTAAAAAAAAAATTGAAAGCGAACTGGACTTGTCACATTGCTCCTGGTTCATTATTTGAGACTGGCTCACTGCACTGGATGGAAAGAGAGTACCAGGCACAGGGAACAGTCCTTTTGTAGCTTTGTTGGCTTAGGTGATGAGGCAGGAGTGATATTGGCTTCTCAAAGCAAGCTCCGGGTATTGAATCTCTCTGCTAGTGCAACAGGAAATGCAAAATTATTTCTTTATTTTTTTCATTTTGTCAACTCCTTAAAACTTTTAAGCTATCATTTTCATATAAAGATTTAGATTTCATATAAAGATTTAGAACTCAATGTGGATGAAATTTCCCTCTCATGTAAGAGCCAAAATAACAGCAGGAGGTAGAAAGAAGTAGTGTTTACATTCTCACTACAACATGTGACAGACAAACTATAAAAAGAGCAAAAAAAGAAGAAAAAAAGCTGTGTTATCATTTGCTGGGTTTCATCTGATTCTTTTTTTGTAACTTCTTTGCCATAAAACAGGATAAATGGCTAAATCAGTAGACAATTTTCTTCCATTCTGACATGTGATCTATGTAGCTCTTACATACATTTTATTACAATCCTTTCTTAGTGGCTACAGAAAGAATCTGAAGGAAATAAAAGGAAAGCTGATGTGAATACGGATTGTCTTTGACGGCAACGAGAGACGTTCAAAGGGGATTCTCTGCTATTTCAGAACACTGATGACACCCTGGCATGTCAATCCACAAGAAAAAGAACTATTTCAAAGCCAGTGTATGTATGCCGCTTTTATCTGGGTAGTTTATTCAAACTTTTATTGAGTTAATAGGGAAAGAAGTATCTATTAACTACGCATTAAAAATAGATTTTCATCACCTATAAAAGACTGGAAGTCTTCTTTAAGAGCTGCGCTAACACGCCTGATGTCATGTCGCCCAGCCAGTCAATACCAAGAGGACTACAGGGCAATGGTGACATCAGGATCAGACTGAAGTCCTGAAACAGTTCTGCACATGCAAACGTTTAATGCCAACCTTCTTCTAGAGTGAAGACCCACAAGAAATCAAGGGATACGCAACTCTTTTACCAAAAAATGAAAATACAGGTACATCATTTACAAATTTAAATACAAGATGATTTATCCTACAATTTCTTCAAAACTGCCACTGGATTGAAGGCAAGCAGGGGCTAAATCTTTAACAAAGTCAAGACACCGATCACCGATCCTGAGAACACAGAACTAAAACTTTTAAATAAGCCTCATGCAAACTGCATTTGTTTTTGACTGTACCTTCAGGGCATATTAGCAAAAATTTTCTAAGAACTTGAAATATGAAAATAATATATAAAGAAACAAAATGTCGTCAAGTCAGGAGGGAGAACTTTCTATGTAATAAAGACAAGGCACAACCAAAAAAGTATTTCCAGGAAACCAACAGGGGCAAAGCTAGCAGAGTGTTTTTTGATTATATTGGCTGCATTAATGCCAAGTTGTGACATAAATACACACACACACACATATATGTGTGTGTTTATATATCTTCATTTATCAGGTTTAAGTTTAAAAATCAAACAGAGGACTTCCCTGGTGGTGCAGTGGTTAAGAATCCACCTGCCAATGCAGGGGACACGGGTTCGATCCCTGGTCCCGGAAGATCCTGCATGCCTTGGAGCAACTAAGCCCGTGTGCCACAACTACTGAGCGCACACACCTAGAGCCTGTGTTCCACAACAAGAGAAGCCACTGCACTGAGAAGCCCACGCACCGCAACAAAGAGTAGCCCCAGCTTGCTGCAATTAGAGAAAGCCCGTATGCAGCAACAGACCCAACACAGCCAATAAATAAATACATACATAAATTTAAAAAATAAAAATCAAACAGACATTAGACAAAGGGAAAGCAACAGAAAAAGGAGAAAGGCATTTGTGGTTTTAAAAAGTTGTATTCCAGCACAGGGGAAATGTTTAGTGAAAATACCCCTTCCTCCTCATAGTTTTACTCCTCAGGCTTGACACTTAAATAAATGTTACTTTATTTTATGCACATTTAAAATTTTATGTTATATCTTAACAAGTAAAACTTTCAAAAGTTCTAGCAGTTCTTGATTCTTAAAGTTATTGCTTAAATATTGACATTATACTTTATGCCGGTCATTCATGTAATTAAACAGGGAAAAAAAAAAAACACCCTGATAATCTCTAGCATTAAAGCTCCTCTTACTCATTGTTTTATTTATAGGAATTTAGAATTTACAAATATATTTTGCAGTTTAAGAAATTAAGGATTGAGTGGGTTATATCAGAGTATTTCAGAGTTTTTCAACGGATAATACTTTGGATTGAATATTCATGTCCCACTCAAATTCATATGTTAAAGCCTAACCCTTAATGTGATGGTATTTAAAGGTGAGGCCTTTGGGAGGTAATTGGGTTTAGATGAGGTCATGAAGCTGGGGCCCCTATGACAGGATTAGCGTCCTGATTAAAGAGATGAATGGACCAGAGCTTCCTCTTTTTGCCATGTAAGGACCAGCAAGAAGATGGCCATCTGTGAATCGGGAAAGAGGTTTTCAATAGATACTGAATCTGCCGGCCCCTGGGACCTCCAGCCTCCAGAAATAAATAAGAAATAAATATCTATTGTGTAAGCCCCCGGGTCTAGGGCATTTTGTTAGAGCAGCCAGAGTCGAGCATGACAGCAGTCACAGCAAGAACTAAGGAAAGTGGTGTCAGTGTTTGCAGGGCCTTCCAGCTACACCCTGGCTTTCCCCCCATGGAAGCTCTTTTGGGGACAGGCTGGCAGCAAAGAAGCAGTGCGTGAGGGAGGATTACGCTGACAGTTGATCACAGAACAAACCAGGAGACTGACTTGTCATCCCAAGGAGTGCCACATCAATAACATATTACCAGCACTTTTTTTTTTTCAGTTATATATATACATATATATTTTTTTCCGTTATGTATATATGTATATTACCAGACTATTTTCCATTATAGGTTATTACAAGATATTGAACGTAGTTCCCTGTGTTATATAGCAAATCCTTATCGCTTAACTATTTTATGTATAGTATTGATAGTTGGTGTCTGTTAATCCCATACTCCTAATTTATCCCTCCCCTCCTTCCCACTTTGGTAACCATAAGTTTGTTTTCTATGTCTGTGAGTCTATTTCTGTTTTGTAAATAAGCTCACCTGTATCATTTTTTAAGACGCCACATATAAGTGATATCATATGATATTTGTCTTTGTCTGACTTACTGCACTCAGCATGACAAACTCTAAGTCCATCCATGTTGCTGCAAATGGTGTCATTTCATTCTTTTTTATGTGTTAGTACTTTTCTCGCCTGGCTTTAAAATGTACGACTGTACAACTAATATCAAAAAACAAATCAGTGAACAGTTTATATTATTCACTTTCCAGAATTGTGAGAATTGAAAATATGTATTCTCTCTCCTAGAAGGCAGTGCTCAAACATTTTTAAAAGTGAAGAGAATAAGAAGCTCGCATGTTAGAAGCCGAAGGTCTGCTGAAATCTTGAGAGATGCTTTCTGATGTGGTCATGGTCAGGGAAGGAGACAGACTCTGGCCACTGACTGCAAGAACACCTGCTTAGGAAGAAAGTCACACAGCTTTGGGAATGGGCTCAGTGTATGGGTTTAAAAAAGAAGCCTTTCTTTAGACTGGCTTTTAATACTTTTACTTCTCCCTAGGGCTTAAATTCTATTGGGTTGGCCAAAAAGTTTGTTCGGGTCTTTCTGTAATATATGAAAAACCTGAACAAACTTTTTGGCCAACCCAATATTTTAACGATTTCTCTCTCAGTTGGTTTGAGGATGGAACCATGGAAGCCATTTGTGCCTTATATGAAGAGAAAGGTCTGACTTAGGGAGAAAAATCAGAAAGTTCAGGGACTTCCCTGGCGGTCCAGTGGTTAGAACACTGCGTTTCCAATGCAGGGGGTGCAGGTTTGGTCCCTGGTTGGGGAACTATGAGCCCACATGCTGCAGCCCCCTCCCCCCCCTAAAATCAGAAAGTTCAAAAACCAGAAAATAAAGATGTCTATACACTTTACAAAGAGACTGTGTAAATGGATTCTTTAGGGGATGGCGCTCACGAGATTAATTATTACATTCATAAAGCCCCTCCTGAATGAGGAGAATTAATGAGGGAATTTCAGCTCCTCCCTCTGAAGGAGCTCACAACTGCCCCAGTCTCTACTTCCAAGGCACTGGGCTGGGTACCATGGAGATGCTAACAATATGTTCTCGCCTGCACAGAAGAAGGGTTTACATTTTGGGAGGAGTGCTAAAACACACAGCTCCTCCTTGTCACATATGCCACAGCCATTCTAGTCTATGTACGGAAAAGAGCTTTCGCTGCTGAATCTTTGCAACACAAATAGGAAAGAAATGCATCTCTGTGGCCTAAATTTCTCTCCCACCGAGGGACCATGACAGTCAACGTGTATGCAGGCTCACTCTTCTTTTTAAGGGATTTCAGTGAAATAAACAGGCCAGAGATGCTGCAAGAGAAAGGGAGTGGATTTGCAGCGACAGGAAAACATTCTGATTTTAAAATCCCACTCTTGCCTCCCAGCTGAAGTTACACATCACAGAAAGGAGGAAGAGAAGATGGCTCTAAAATGGTACACTGTCAGGGAGTGTTCCTTCACGCAGGGCTTGGGTAAATCAGGCTGCAGCCAGTGTTAAATACTTTAAAAGGCAACACCCTACACACAGTCCTCCACTGTTGGCCACTTTTGCTTGACGTGGTTTGAACAGCAGTTACTAATTGATTTTGCCCTGATGGTGTTTCATCATCACGTTCAGCTAATGGGGGGGGGGGGGAGGAGGAAAAAGGGGGGAGGCAGGGAATGGAAGTAATGGTTATTTAAAAAATCTCCAAGTAACTGTCAGAAGCCAAAAGAGAAATGATTTTTGTGATGACGCGTGGGGATTTGGAAGAAAAGGGTAGCTCGGGTGTCTGACTTCCCCTGGGAGATATTCAGAAGACGTCAATTACAGGAAGGCTGAACTCGTGGAAAGAGTGGACCGAGGTGACGGCAAGTGACTTGTATTCATGTAGCATGTGTGTCTCCAGGCTCTCTCTGCAAAAGATATGGGGAATTTTGCATGTCAGAGATTAGAAACCTGTCTTAAAGGCGAGGTCAGCTATGGCGTTTCCCATCAAGGCTTCAGAACAAAAGAGCTGCAGGGACAGCCTTGCTGACTCACCTCTGTGCCCGTGTGGGCAGCACATCCCTCAGGAGGAGGCGGGAAGGAGGCTGGTGATACTGCCGGCTCCAGAGGTTGGCACAAGGCGGCCACTGTGCTGTGGCCCCCGGAGGAGAGTTATCAAGGCTGGTCCGCATCACCGGGCTCCCCTGCTGCCTCCCCAAGTCATCCTGATGCAACCAACTGGAACGCTAGTAATGCTCACGTAAAATTCTCTCTGCTCCTAACTGCTCATCCACATCAAGGGAAACCGAGGCTGTGACCCACCCCACTACCTGCCTGTTCAAGAGGCTCTATCCCTGACTCGCAACTTCCTTCAGGTGGTCCTGTAGTCTTGTTTGTTTATATCTTTGGTGATACGTCCCTCAAAGACAGTCTAATACAGTGGTTTTCAACTGGGGTGATTTTAACTCCTAAGGGGACATCTGGCAAAGTCTGGACACATTTTTGGTTGTCACATCTAGGGAAAGGGGGGTTATTGATTGGTGTCTACTGGGTAGAAGCCAGGGATGCCGATAAACATCCCACAGTGCCCAGGACAGCCCCACAACAGGGAATTATCCTGTGTCAACAGTGCCAAGATAGAGAAACCCAGGTCTGGTCTGTAAGACTCAGGGTATTGACTGATGGCATGGAGTACTCAATGGTAAAATGTAAATACAAACTAAACAAGACACCAAAAATAGAGTGTTAAGTCTGTAAACTCGCTGAAAGTGGAAGAGCAGCATTTCTAGGTGATGGGATATATTTTATATGAGAGGCGCAGAAGAAGAAGCATCTCACTCATTCACGGGGAGGGACAAAGGATAGTCACCGCACAAAAATGGGCAGCCGCGACCTTTGCGGGCACATGCGATTTATTGCTTCGAGGACATGAAATACCATGTCTTGAGTCACCAAGCTCCTGGCATATGGTGAGGTGACAGCAGAACGAGACTGCACTGCTACCAGCCGTGAGGGATGAGTGGCAGCTGAAATCAGCAGATGGTTAGAAAGGAAATGGTATTAAGCCACAAACGAGAAAGTATGGTTACTAATAAGGAAATGAAAACTGCTTGGAAGAAAAAAAAACCTGTGATATGAGGAAACGAGGGCTTAAAAGCATCAAGAATGTCACAAAGGGCAGGTCCATCAGGTGATAAAGTAAATCAAAATGTGCTCCCACCATTGCTGGCATCCAGAGTGATTAGGATAAATTTTGGTTTATGTAGCCCAAGCCTTAAAAGCATTCTTTTGGTCTCGGCATTTTACTTTTAAGAATTTATCTTTGAGAAGTGATTAAGGACGTAGGTGAGATTTAACTGCACGGATGTTTATTGCAGTTGATGCTAGTTACAGTTGGGGACCATCCTAATTTTCTGATCATCGGGGATTGGTTCCTACAACATGGTGTACCCCTCCTATGGAATTCTTGGTAGCCCTTCCATATTTTGGTGTAGGTAGCTATTTATTGACAAAGAGAGAGGGCATGCAGAGTCAAGTGATAAAATGTCTACAACAGCACGCAGAGTGAGGCAGGGTGAGGCAGGGCAGGTGTCGTGCCCACACCTGTTCTTCCCTTCCCAGTGGGGAGCCAGTCACCTGGCTGCAGGTAATCAGTGGCTACCGTCTGCAGAGGATGTGCAAACAGCAAAATGCATAAACGTTGGTCTTTTTTATTACTATGTGTAGACAATTCTAAACAATTTCAATGATAAAATACCCCTCCTTACAGAGGTAGAGAACTCCTACTGCACCCCCTTGTATGCCACTGCACCCCTTTCCCTTTGGCTAAGAGAATGCCCAAGGTTCACCTAAGGTCACAGTTGCCCCACAAAAATACTACACTTCCCAGTCGCCCCTGCAACTCAGGTGCTAATGTGTCCCATCCAGACCGAGGGGGTGTAGGCCCCAGTGATGTGTGTGACATCCGAGGCGGGGGGGTCCCAGAGGACAGGGCACTCCCCTCCATCTTCTTGCCTCCATTTCTGCCCCTGGACTTGGATGTGAAAAGCCATCTTTGGACCATGAGAAGGAGGGCAGCATCCTAAAGAGGAGAGCATGGCAGATCTAAGGAGCCTCCGGAGATACTGCAGACCAGAGCCACCAGCAGTGCCGACTTTCACGTTAGTGGGGAATACGCTTGTCTACTCTAAGTCACTGTGAACTTGGCCGTCTGATATGGTATGACGTGTCTAACTCATACTCTAACCAATGTCGTATAATTGTATTTTGAAAGGTTAAACAAAGGTATGCATAAATACAGAGAGCAAGATCAGAAAGGCCCAGGTATCAATTGTTATGTGGCTTGCAGTAGAAGGGAAGAAGGTGGAGGTGTGTGTGTTATTTTCTTCTTGTAGCTTATTGCTATTTTACTCTTATGTTATTTACATATATATGTGCATGTATTTCTTTTAATAAATATAAATATTTATACAAATTTTTGAAGTTACTTAAAATATTTTTATAAATATAATCTTTTTATTTACAATTAATATCTATTTTGTCTTAAATAAGGAGAAATTTATTTAAAATTTAAGTAAGCTTAAAATTCAAATCTTCAATGTACTGATTTAAACTAGCAATAAAATTCATTTCTGTGCTTTGGGACATTGATCGCTATTTAGTCTCAGAATCTCACTTTCGGGCCAACAGCAGCCATGTGACACAGTGGGCTGTGTGTGAGGCTCTTGGGGTGACTCCCAGGACAAAGTCCTGAAATCCAAGGAAACCTTTCAGGAAATGGGATTTCATGGCATCTAATCCCATTTACGTATGTCACATACTGACACCTTCAGAACTAAGCATTTTTTCGTCTGGCGTGATCAAAGTACTGCTTCTCCAGGGATACTCTGAGATACACGCATAGACACGTGTTGACATGCAGCACACGCTCTGAGATGATTATCATGATATAGAACGTTCATTAGGTTTGGTGGTGACTGCAGGGTCAGAAGGTAATAAAATGCCGCACTGCCACGAGAAGCTGAGGAAGAGCTTGAACCACAAACGGAAAGAGAAGGACTATAGAGTACTCCTGGCGCACAGCAGCCCTGGGAGGCCAAGAATCCCAAGAAGAAAATGGTGAGGCTGGGACCACCTACTGGCAACAACCCCACAGCAAAGAGCTAGAGGCCCCAGTGGACCACAGCTGGACCGTCACTCAGCACAGCTGGTGCTGGGCCTTGGGCTAGAAGTCAGAGATGGAAAGAAGACCCACACGGTCCTGCCCCTCAGAAAATTCTCCCTCTAGGAGATCCACTGCTGTTTGCGGCTCATAATGTGAGGAGCAGTGGAGGAGAAGGATAAATAAAACCAGGCGGATGCAGATTAGAGAGCGATTCACTTTCTACTTGGGAGAAGTCTTGAAAGGGTGGAGGTGATGTTTTACTTGGTTTTGAAGGATAATTCTCCAAGTAGTGGAAGGAGGGAAGAGGAACAGAGGAGCAGCATAAGCAGAAGTGGGGGGCTGGGCTGCGGGATGCTAGGATGGGCTGGGAAAGCGTGCAGGGAAAAGGCCTTGAGCTTCTGCTGAGACGCGTCTATTATCGTGGAAGAAATAAGGGGCCTTAGAGGTTTTACACAGAAGCCCAGGACAATTGCTTTCATGGATAAGATATCAAGCTGATATCTTAAGTGAAACTTCCCACTTATCTACGCATTTGGCATCGACAACCTAGAAGAGAGGTGAAAAAGTAATAATATTTACTCTTAAATTGACCGCAGATCTCTACACAAAGATTATCGGGAGAGAGAGAAAGTCAATCATATAAAACTGGTGGCTCAAGAATCATCTTTGAATTCTGAGAGGTTTATTTCCTCACCCAAGTGGATACATACACATCCACATGAACTAAAAAATTCACAGGTGATTCAAGCAGAAGAGAGATTTTTGAGCTCTGGGGATCTTGCTTGTTTTATCAATACTTGTGTTTTTCTCTGTGGGCTTCCCTGTACTCACTTGAGCTCACGCAGAGTAGGTCTTGAAGGCCCAGGTCTGCTCTGGCCAGCAGCCAGCGGTATCCTGTTACCTCTAATCCATGTTTGAGCATCACTGATCCCTGGACACCACTGCAGGAATCTTGGCCTTATCCCAAATCGAAAAAGAAA
This sequence comes from Hippopotamus amphibius kiboko, assembly GCF_030028045.1. Classification (NCBI taxonomy): domain Eukaryota; kingdom Metazoa; phylum Chordata; class Mammalia; order Artiodactyla; family Hippopotamidae; genus Hippopotamus; species Hippopotamus amphibius. The sequence goes on along the minus strand of NC_080200.1, from coordinate 61,176,536 downwards.
CAAACAAAATGCTTATTTCTACAAAAGGTCGGAAAGTAGATAAATCAATTTTGTCTACTTCTATTTCCCTGGACCTCAGTCTTTGGAGTGCCACCCTTGCCCTGCTGTGCCAGGCTGCTGGTACAAAGCCCTGCCAGAGGCAGTGAGCACCCTGCTAGGTGAGATGTGCCTCTTGGCACATGACATGCAGACGGCTTTGGGGAGGTTTTACTTAAAAAAAGCTACTAGAGAGACTAGTCATTTCTTATGATTCAGTGATAGGCACTGAGCACAAAGTCAGAAATTAATGAATTTGCAACATCCTTTTGGACCAGAACATGATGAGCAGAAGTGCCAAATACACCCACACACAGGGGCTTATAGTCTGATGGTTCTGGTACATTTCAGCGGCAATCACTTCGTGAAATAAGAGCATGAATGCAGCCTGTCTTCGTATCATATATTTTCTCAAATTATCCTTATCAAGGATCTAAAGGAAAAAGTTTCCAAGATCTTTCCTATAACTAAATCTGACCTGCAAAGTTTACAGTATCTTCCTAAGGTACAGAATACCAATGCCCAAGGTGAAAGTTAATATAAATTTCTGGAATTCAGCAAGTGACAGAGTTAATCACTAAACCAATTACGACTTTCATCACTTTTGCTTTCTGGTAAAACCTCTGGCTCCTCTGTCCTGGGAAGGATCTGTTGTGGATTAGATAACTTTGCATTTTACATAGCCCCGATGCTTTCTCTGAGGCATCTTAAGTTTAAGAGAAGAAAACACATGCACTTACATAAACAAACACTGACTTGATCAGTTAGTGCCTTTCTGAGTATTATTTTTTAAATAATATTTGAAAAGATTACCAATGTAATGCCCTTTGTAGAAAATTTACAAATACATAAGTAGAAGAAGAATCAATCACTATCTTCTGTCTTTGATGTTACTGAACTTTTTCTGGAAACACATACTCTTTTGTACATGCATATATTTTATATTCGTACATGACACATTACTAAACTGGCCAAGTTTCCCCTACATTATATCTATATCTATATACTTCTTTCTTCATTTCACTTGGTATTATACTTTCTCTAATCATCATCTGTTCCTTAAAAACCTGACTTTAGGGACTTCCCTGGTGGTGCAGTGGCTAAGAATCCATCTGCCAATGCAGGGGACACAGGTTCGATCCCTGATCCGGGAAGATCCCACATGCCTTGGAGCAACTAAGCCCGTGTGCCACAACTACTGAGCCCATGTGCCACAACTACTGAGCCTGTGTGCTGCAACTACTGAAGCTCGCATGCCTAGAGCCCGTGCTCCGTAACAAGGGAAGCCACCACACTGAGAAGCCCTCACACTGCAACCAAGAGCAGCCCACACTCACCACAACTAGAGAAAGCCTGCTCACAGTAATGAAGACCCAACACAGCCAAAAATAATAATAAAAACAAAACAAAACAAACAAACAAAAAACCTGACCTTATGAGCAGTAGAGAGTCCAGGGGATGGATTCTATCTGGCCATTTTTTATAGCTGAAAACCTAGAACTCCATCTGTTTACGTCGTCATTCAGCTTGATACTGAATTTCCTGGCATTTCAAAAAATGTTTGTATTATGCAGGAATACAGTTTGAAAACCTTTTAAAAACTATCATTTGGTTGAAATACCTTTGAAGCTTCTTTATAAACAACAAAGTTCCACTGCATTTTAACTTACAGTAGTTTCAGCAAAACTTTCTTAAAGAAATTCTTTTTTTCTCCTTTAAAAGAATATTATAAAAAGAAAAATGGGACAAACGGTACAAATTTTCATTTAGACTATGGTAAAAATCATGAGATCCTATTAATCATTTTAGCTGACAACTTAGAAGAGAGCTCACTGATGTCATAAATTGTGATTTGAAGTGCACAGGAATATCGCTCACCATCAGGTTTCATGGAAGCAGCTAACACCTTAGAAGAAGGGCTCTGTCTTGGGGTGACGTCCGTGAATATTCTCTTCTGACCCCTGGCTTCTCTGGACCCAATCAACTCCTAATCTCACCTGTCCTTTGAAAGACCTCAAGCCATGTGAGCACACCTTGGCAGAATTGGGGAAAGGGCTCATCATTGGGGCAAAATCTTACTACACAAGACACCAGTGCCAGGCATGGAAGCCATCAGAAGGATGTGCTTCAAAATCCAAGCCACAGACTAAACAGAAAACCTTGAAATCAGAGTGAATTTAACCTCAGTTTAAAGTTTTCCTTTTCCATCCCTCCCTCCCTCCCTTCTCTCTCTCTCTTTTTTTTTTTCCAGCGCTAATGTCATATTAAAGGAATTCACAAATCTGCCTTCTAAAGTTGCTTGGGCCCATCCCAGAGGTTTAGTTGTTAGGTTGTAGGTGAGACTCAGGTGACTATGATCACAGGGCAGATTGGAAAGCACCATATTCCTGCCCATCGGCTTTTCTTTCTTTCAACTTTATTAAACTTGCTTTCCAGGGTAAAGCAGTGTAGGGACTGGGCCCCATGGTATACAGCACTGCAAAAGGAAACCATGAGAAGAACCCATGTACCTTTGTTAGGTCATCTTTAACTTATTTGATATTGAAAAGTGTTCAGAACCCATAATAGTCTGGCTTCCTTAAGCAGGAGAGGATAGGATAGGATAACTGAAGTGTCTGACATCACTCAGAATAATACCTGGCACGTGGTAGGTCCTGGCTGATGGCTGCGTCCCCCTGGTGGTAGGGTTCTAAGAGGCTGAATTAAGAATCATGACTCAATCCTCCCAAAAGTGTCCTCCAATTTAAGGGGAGATGATCACAGAGCAGTAACCCAGGACAGGAGAAAAAGCAGGGCTGGGGGTTTACTTCTCAGCATGGAAGGTCACTGTCAAAGAGGCAACAAGCCTGTGTCTCCTAAGTCACAGGCATGTTTAAGTCGGAACACAGACCCAGGAGCTGCAGAAAGACCCGGAGCCTCAGGGACCGCAAACAGCTGGAGCATTGGAACCTACAGAAACGCCAACACTGACACATCCAGGGTAAAGGCAGGAATTGTGTGTGAGGGCGCATCCCCATTAATCCTTACTCTGAGTAAAATAGTTCCTTTAACCCACACTCGAAGTGAAACTATTTCAAAAATAGTTTAGAAAATAGTCTGCTGTAATCTAAACATTCTTTTGCATATTTATTTTGAATTAAAGACCTGGCAAGAGAGTGAGTTGGGGATTCTGTCCCACTGTCTCAGTCATCCCCTCCTGAGGACAGTCAGATCTCGGGTCTATACGACCCTCAGCAGCTGGAGATATGACCACAGCGTCCAGGGCAAGGCTGGGAACACGACCACAGTGTCCAGAGGAGACGGGAAAACCTCAGTAGCAGAGATTTTCCGGTAGCTGCAGGATGAGCACTTTTTCCCATTTCTCCCTTACTTGGGGGCCTGGTGGGTGAGGGGTTCTGTCTTCCAGAGGCTCCCGAGGAGACGGGTGGAGGCTGTTCTATTTCTGCCAAGGCTGAGAGTCATAGCTTATGGACATTTACTTCACTGCGGGCCAACCAACAGCTGCTGGAGGTAAAGGCCGTTCCATTGTGAAGAGGCCTCTCCAGCTGGACAGCTTTCTGAATTAATCGGAATTGTCCCTCAAGGCCAAGCTTTTAATGTCATTCTGTTGGAAGGGCTGTGAGTTACCCCGTTTTCCAACAATAACTGCAATATCGCATGTCCCAAAGTTCCCAAATGAGCTATCAAATACATGTTGGGTTTCTGCGCCTCTCTCCTCAGCTTCCATTCTTAGACCACATCCATTCTGTGCAACTGTACCACCTGCAAGGCACCCGCCTGGCCCCCACGAGGACCTCAATAAATGTGCGACTCGACACAGAGAAAAATCAGTGCCTGCATCTGACTCTACTCTGTGAGCTGGTACCTTAGAGCTTGCCGGGGACTCAAGCAGCTCTTTCCCTTTTTGATATTTCCTATCTTGGCGTGGCTGCAGAGCCTGAGGGGAGGAGTCATTTAAAGCTCCACTGTCTCAGCTGTGAAATCCCCATGGCAAACCGGCGCAGACGCATTAGTGATCTGACTGTGTGTTGGAAGTGCAGAGCCCTGTACCTGCAGACACAGACAAGACATTCGCGTTGTGATTAGGACAGGGGATGATTGCATGCAGCTGCGAGTCACCCACATCACCTGATCTTGGGATTTCTTTTTCTTCTTCTTCTTGCCCCAGCACCCGGAACTCTCCGTGTCCTTGCCATTGGCCTCACCACAGAGCAGCCCGTCCAGCTCATCTGTGCCCATGTGCTGTCCCTGAGACGTTTCTGCTGCCAGCCGGTATGAAAGGTTCCTTAAAATGCACACACAGTTTTCAACGGTCTGGAGAATCCAAAAAAAAAAAAAAAAAAAAAGAGGAGGAATGAATAAAAACTAACCAGTACTCCTCCACCCAGAAAAGCAATGCATCTTCACATACACATTTTTCTTTGGATGCACTTAGCTGCTGCTCCTAAAGACACAGCCACAGTGGAAAGAATTTAGAGAAGCTTGGAAAAGTCTTAAGACCTTTTCTCCTCCTAAAGATACTACTTATCAACAAGAGCTCCTTTTATAAACAGCTGTCATTGTTGATTGAAATTCACTTGTGAGCGAGGAAGAACCCACAGCCACGAGAGGTCCCAGATAGCGTCCACTTACGGACAGCGGCCACCTGGGGACTAGGGCTCAGAACCGCCGAGAGCACGGATAACTGGATTTCCATCAGCTCTGGGAAGGTGACACTAACATTTACCATCTACCAGGGCACTTTCTGGGAGTAAAACAGGGCAAGAGGTGCACACCAGGCTTGTCCCAGGCAAGCCAGGTTCTGTGGTCACCTGGGGGCATAAATGTTCCCATGCTACTGATTTTCAAGATGGCTGTGCTCCTATTTTCTTAGAGGACACACATAGAGCTGGATACTTGTGGAATCCTACGTCTTTAACCACTGGCTGTGTGACTTGGCCAGTGCACCCAATTATCTCCGTGACCATAACTTCCTCTGGAAGATGGCCATAATGGTGCCCATGTCTTAAGCTGCTGTGTGAATTAGGGGAGTTAGAATATTTGTGTGTGATAGGCAGAATAAAGCTCTCTGCCCCAAAGACATCCACATCTTAGTCTCTGGAACCTATGAATACGGTTACATGGTGGAGGGAATTAAGGTTGCTAGAGGTCAGTTGACCTTCAGATGGGGAGATTATCCTGGATTAGCCAGGTGGGGCCACGGGATCCTGAGGGTCCTATAAGCAAAAGGGGGAGGCAGAAGAGTGAGAGTGAAACCACATGAGAAGGACGTAAGCTGCCCTTGCTGGCTTCAGAGATGCAGGAAGGGGCCGTGAGACAAGGACTTGAGCGGCCTCTAGAAGCTGTAAGAGACAAGGAAACAGATGACTCCCTCGAGCCTCCAGGAGGAATGCAGCCCTGTTGACACATTGATTTTAGCCCAACAAGACCCGTTTTGGACTCCTGGTCTCTAACATGGTAAGATGATAAGTTTGTGTTTTTAAGCCACCATGTTTGTGGCTATTTGTTTCAGCAGCAACAGGAAACTAACCCACTATTATACATACTGAGAAGAGTTCCTGGCACACAGCAAGTGCTATACAAGGATTTATAGCCTTTTAACAGTGGTGGAGATAGTACCGCTGGGAGGTCCAGAGCCTGTGACCTCGAGCTAATGGGTCCGTGACGGAGTCCTGGCTCCGGCATTTAATGAGCTGTGTGACCTTGGCCAAAGTGCTAAGTCTCTCTGTGCTTCTATTTCCTCCCAAAGTCCCCACTGCCAAATTGGAGATTACATCTCAACATATGAATTTCGGGGAAACCAAACATTCGGACCAGCCCATCCACCTTTTGACCTTTGTCCTGGATTTAAGAAACTGAGGAAAGGGGGAAAAAAATACTGAATTTTTAAAAAGGACAAAATAATGATGAAAAAAAAAAACAACTGAACTAAGTTTTATTTTATTTTTTTAATTTAAGTTTAAATTTTTTAATTGAAGTATAGTTGACTTACAACGCCATGTTAGTTTCAGGCATACAAAATCTGAAAAAGAAGAGAGATGTTTTCTTCCTAAAAGCATGCCAACTTGGCTATCACTTTTCAGGTACCAACTGTGTGACAGCCACCTTTCAAGGCAGGGAATGTCGTTCCATCTCACAGATGAAGGAAATGCGCTCTGAAGCTTTCAATACTTTATACCAGATTTCTCTAGTCCTGGGTTGGGGCTGGAAAGGGGGGTGGGGGTTGCCAGGGTCCAGGTGCGGCACCGCTCCCACCTATGACTGGAATCTGGTCAAAGGAGGCGTAAATCTTTGACGTGACTACTGGTGGGTAGGAAAATCAAGCAAGAAAACCAGTTTGAGGGTATATTTCTGGCGTCTTTGCCATTCCAGACCTTTCTTGTCAGCTTTTCAAGGTTTCATGGGCTGCTAATCCCACAGGCTTTGAGTCAACTTGATTTTCTATTTCAAGCATCCTCCCAGCATCAAAAAAGGAACCGGCATGAAAGCAGGTAAACACAGGACGATGCATGAAAGGGAGGAAAGTCTCTCCCTGAAAGGAAAATGTTATGGCAGAAGTCAGAGCGACTTTTAAATCAGCTCAAACTGATTTTTCTTACATCAAAGACTTGGGAGAATAAACTTCTTTCTCATCCTGCTGTTCGTCTTCCCTGGGGGCACATCCATGCCTCTGTTTAACAAATGACTACTGGGGACTAAATCTGCAGTTTCAAGAAATGCTTTATAACCTACCTGCGGCTGAGGGATGGTGAGGAGAGACGCTGGATGGGGAGAAAGGAGAGCGAGAGTGGGGATGGGTGGCGAGGGAGACACAGGAAGTGGTAGAGTGGTCCCAGGGGTTGAACTCATCTTTCTCCTTAAGTTTGGTTTGGGAGGGTTACCTAGTCAAGTGCTTTTCTCTGCAGGGGCAGGAAAAAAGGAAAAAAAAGAAGACGGCCCCTGCCCTTCTTGGGGACACCAGCAGAAGGCGTGGGGCAACTGGTGGTTTCGGTTTCCATATCTGCTGCTGTCAAGGGCGCTTTCAGCAGTTCCACTTGGTCACCAGGGTCATTTTGACTCCTTATTTTGTATTAGAAAGGGCTAATTTGGAAGCTGTCTGTAGAACGCTCCACCATATGTTACCCATTCAACAAACGGTCCCAATTACAGGAGCCGAGCTTAGCGCGTGCGAGGAATCCGGGCTCTTTCACTCATTAACTTTGCTGGCCTCAAGGACAGCGTGCACACATTTTTCCCTCCTGTAACTTGTCACTGTGAAAGCTTAGAAGTGGCCAAGCAGAGGGCTGAGTGGAAAATGATGGGGCAATAATAATATGTTGAAACTCAATAGCACGTTCTGGCCAGCAAAGCACTAGCCGAATAATTTATCACATGTGATCCTTTCCACAGCTGTAAGGATCCTCCTTGACTCAAAGCTGAGGTCACTCGGGTGCTGTCCTCTGGTCATCAGGAGGAGGAGACGGTGCATTTTGCAGCTCACTCCTGGGGCCAAGCTTGGTGCTCTTGCTACTCAATCAGGAATATCTGAGTCTTACTTTTTTTTTTCTTTTACTTTTTATTTTATATTGGAGCATAGCTGATTAACAATGTTGTCCTAGTTTCAGGTGTACAGCAAAGTGATTCAGTTATACATATACATGTATCTATTCTTTTTCAAATTCTTTTTCCATATAGGTTATTACAAAATATTGAGCAGAGTTCCCCGTGCTATGTAGTAGGTCCTTGTTGGTTATTTTGTATTTAGGAGGGTATACAGTTTAATCCCAAACTCCCAATTTATCCTTCCCCCCACCTTTGCCCTTTGGTAACCATAAACTTGTTTTCTAAGTCTGTGAGTCTGCTTCTGTTCTGTAAATAAGTTCATTTGTATCATTTTTTTAGATTCCACGTATAAGCATATAAGCGATACCATATGATATTTGTCTTTCTCTGTCTGACTTACTTCACTTAGTATGATCATCTCTACGTCCATCCATGTTGCTGCAAATGGCATTATTTCAAGGCATATTTGAGTCTTCTGACTCCAGCCCTAAATGACCCTCATTTTTCCAGTTTCCTCTTTGCTGGAAAATGTGGATATTAACAAAGAGAATCTCCAAGGTCACCCAAGAGTTTGAGGAGCCTGGTCCTTTGACACAACAGGAAAAAGACGTGTGTGCCTGACAGCACTTTGGTTTTGGACCGCACTCCTGAAGGCTACCTCACTCACCACCATGGTGGTGTGGGCACTGGGCCGAGACAAGAGGCTGTTGACTCTTCTTTTATTTTCAGCTGCAAGGCCCCGGCAGCATTAAAGCTTGCCTGGTACCCACAAGGCTTAGTCTTTATCACTCTGAATAGTAAGACCCTTGGCACCGCAGCTTCTGTGAATTATCAATTATCTTCTGTAGCTCTTTTCAAAAATCCTCTATTGTGTTAACAGGTATCTGTAAATACGCAAGACATCTTGTATGGTCGCTTTTTTAGGGACTTAATTTTTCTGTCAATGATATTAAAAGGTCTTAAATGGCTGTTAAAGGCATTTACAAGAGAGGTTGATTCAATCTTTTCTATCATATTTCACTTTTGAAATTGGTATCACGTACACGGTAAATGAATGGATGCAAACGTAACTGAGTGGCAGTGATAAGATGACAAATAGTGGCCATAACTGGAGTCAGCTAGTACTCAAAGGGTTAGGGTCCCAGAAAGTATCATGGGTCCTAAACTTTAGGGAGTAGGGCTCAGGCATCAGTAATTTTCTAGTTTTTTAGTAATTTAGTTTTCTAGCTTTTCTAGTAATTTTCTCAATTTTTCAATCATTCTAATGTGTAGTCAAGGTTGAGAAGTGCCATGCTAAATCATCCCCATGCCAATGAGTAACTAAATGGATAAAATCACTCTTATTGGTTCTTTATCTGACCTTACAACTAAATTACATTACACTGTATTCCCGACTAGTGTCCATTTTAAAGCTGTATGTGCTAAGGCGGGTTCTCAACCCAATACTGCACATCGAATCACCTGATGAACTTCAGAGGAATAGAAACTGGAGATGAAAGCTGGACATTCAGAATTAGCGGGCTGCGATGGGATCCAGGCTCATGCATTTATTAAATGCTCCAAAGACGATTCCAGTGAAGCACTGGCATTAAAAACCGTGGGACTGAGGCTTCGGTTCACAACCAGGGCCAATTTTTGGCTCCCCACGGTACATCTGGCAATGTCTGGAGACATTTTTGCGTGTCACAACTGTGGTGGGGAAGGATGGTACTGGCATCTAGCGGGTGAAGACCAGGGATGCCGCTCAGCAGCAGACAGCGCACAGGAGAGCCCCCAGCAAAGAGCTGGACCGAAGTGTCAAGACCTGGAGAAGGCCTTAGGAAGGTATCCCATGTATTAAGGTATCACATTCGTCATAGGTACTACTTTAAAGCATCGGCAAAGTCTGTGTTTATACCAGGATGTTATGAAATTACAAATTTTTTATTGAAAGTGAACCAAAACTAATCGAAAGACAAGTTAAGACAAAACAAAATAGCTCAAACATGGGCAAAGCCCACCAAGTTCTATTTTGGTTTGCGAACTAAAACACTGAATAGACACTGATGATCAACATTTTGACAGGCTTGTGTATGTAGCATTTTGACAGCATTTATTTAGACTTCATCAGGCATTCTTTAAATGGCACTGGACAGAATTAATTTGTTCAAAAGCCATCTTGTAAGAATATAGGATTATTCAACTCTTAGGTAGTTTTAAGTTTTCTTTTTTTTTTGGCCAGTGGATTTCATAAAAGAAAGCTAGGAGATGGTGGGCAACGTGGTACGTGAACGTTTATACACTCATCTGGAACACTTGACTTGTAGTTGGAGTAACTTAATCTAAATTTCTATTCGCTACTAATCAAGAATTAAGTGTCTAGTTCTAGTCTAGGATTTGAAGTCAATCTAGATTTCAGAGGGAACATATTAAACACCGTATTAACTCTCCAACCTTGTTAGCCATTCTTTGGTCCGCTGGGCATCTTTATTCTTTAAGATGCTTCATCTATGTAAATACAACAAACCTTGCTATCGATCTCGCTGCTCCCCAGCGCAGACTGAATCACGTAGAGCAGCGCATCCGTGAGCCCGTCACACTCCCGCATCCTCCTGCGGGCCTCCTCGCCGGCTGAACTAACATTCCTGCAAAGCAAAAGGATGTGTCAGCACCCTTCACGGTGGCCTCCGAAAGAACGTTCTTCCATGCCCACCTCCTCTCATAGTTTTAATGAAAACGCTTTGCTTGCCTTTTCAGAAGGTTTACCAAGAATGTAACTTTAACAGTGGTGGGGGCTGGGGGGGGGGGCTTCCACAAAAGCACCCTAGAATTGGGTGAGTCACAGATATTTGTAAGGAAACTCTCGAAACAGAGAATTCCAAACACGTGATCTGCAAGGGTCCTGTGACCGATAAGAGGGGAGACTCTAGCAAAGTCTTCAAAGTTTGCTTCATTTACAATCGACCAGGGAATCAGAAGCTCTTTGATTCAAAGGATTCCTCTTCTCTGAGAAGTTTGAAATACTTTTCAAAGACAAAGCTTGCAACTTACTGAATTATTTTAGAGATCTAATTTCACCTGCCTCAAAAATATATCTACCTTGGCCCCGCCAGAGGTAAATTTCTAGCAATTTATTCTAAGAACACAGAAATTTCTGTGAAAATTTAGTCATCAGGATGCCCATGGCACCTTTTATGGGTAGGAGTTGCCCAAACACCTTCCTACAATGGCACAGGCTGAGCTACAGGCAACAGAAGGGGCCTCTTGTCATGGAATGAACAGCTGGGAGGCGGAGAGAGTTTCCAGACATTCAAAAGACGGGAAATAATCCGGTTGAAGGTGAATCTTTGGGATGCTTTTAGTTAATCCACCACCTGAGAGGGTGTTCTTCCTCTCCTAACCATGGTTAGGATTTGGTTCTAGTAGAAAACTTCTGCAACAACTGATTTACAAACAGTACAGCCTATTGGAGGGATGCTGGAGGAGGTGACTTAATGGATGGTATGAAGGGGCTGAAAAAATTTAGAAATTGTGGAGAAGGGTGATGGAAAGAGAGAATGAGCTAGGTAGGGCAATGGTTCTCAAGCCATGGCTAGCATCAGAATCACCTGGAGGGGTGTTCATGGAGACAGCTGGGCCCCACCTTGGGATCACTGGTGGAGTCGGATAATTTGCATATTTGGTGATGATGACATTGAAGACTTAAGCTAAACTAGCTTTAGCTCTAGTTCTAGGAGGAGGGTTTGGTTGGGGAGGGTAGTGTTCTTTGATGACTTCTGGGGTCAGCCATGTGGGAGATTCCAAGAATCTGCGGCCTTAAACAGAGTGCACAGGAGTAGTTGAATAGAATGAGTTTCTGAACCCATGCTGTAATTGACACAAATATTCTCATTTCATTTTACCAATGTCCTCCCTCGTTATACTTCATTCTATTTTACAGATAAGAGAACTGCGGCTCAGAGAGGTTTTCCAACCACACAGGTGGTAAGTGGAGACGCCAGAACAAAACCCATGTCTGTGAAGGAGAGGAAAGCAAGGGCTTCAGGCTTGGTGCACAATATGGACTATATCTTCCAGGAATGAAGTAAAAATAAAATAGGCTCACTGCTAAAATGCTACTGAGCATAACTGTTTTCTTTAATATCTACAAATTTCTGCAGACATGTTTAAAGAGGATCTATCAGTGTTTTAATGTAACACTGGGAAAGGTTATTCAGTTCAAATTAGTATTTTTGGCATTTGCTGATCTTAAAATATAAACAAAACTCCTCAGTTCCTTAGGTAACATAACTGAGCAAATACTGGCAGCATTTTTACGGAGAGTATCATAGATTCCGCCTTGGGGTGGCCCACCCATCCTGACAGCATCCCTGGGAGGGAAGAAGGAAATCTTTCTGCAAAAGAAAAAGTGGTAAGAGGCACACTGGTATTATTATTAGAAGGATGGCCTTTGGAAAAGCATTTTTAGACCCTTCCTCCTTGAAATGATTTTCACCAGGTCGAGCTTTGATGCTCTTAGAGTAATAGGCTTGTCAAAAATTCCAATCAGACCTCTTTGGTCTAAAGAACGCTGGGTGCAAGGTATGATGGTGCGTCTTAAATCCTGCCTCTTCGTACTTTGATGAGGTCATGTTTCCAGAGACAGAAAAATGGAATTTAGACTTGAAAGAACTGTAAGGATAGCTCATGTGCACCTTAGTCTCAAATATCCTCTCCCCTTTCCCCTTTCCCACGAATGCTCAGTCTTTTCTTTGAGTAGCTTCATGATGGGGGCGGGCTGCCTCCTGACTCACAAATATCAACATCATGACCAGCCCTATTTTCATTGGTCATCAATGAATGGGCAGGGCCACCCAATGGGAAAGATAAGGAATTAACAACTATGTCAACATTATATGCTTTCAATATTAATTTGAGCATTTTCTTTATTCTAGTTTGTTTTATTCTAGTCTACTTTCCTCCAAAATTTAAAAAAAAATTAACTGCCTACTATATTAAAATGTGTAAGATATTGAGAAATGAGAAAGACATATAAGTTTAAGGTCCCAGTAGGGAAGAGGAAGTGATTAGGACACACACATAAACAGCCCCCTCCCCCAAATGATCCAGAGGGGAGAATGGAGTTACCACAGAGCCCGCATATGTATTTTTAAGTGAACTGAGGGGAGAACATGTCTCTTTTTTCTGTGGGTAACAGTGTCCCCACAACCCTTTGGGGTTGGGTTTCTACTTTTTATCAACTGTTCCCGAAAGAGTGAAATATATCACAAAATTGCCTTTGGTTTTTCACTCTGGAGGAGAGGAGGTTTCCTTTCCTTCCTTCCCCCTTGCCCCAACACAAAATTTACTATACTTGTGCATTTCACTGTTTAAAAGTAAAAATTCCAATAACCTTGTGTGTTGGTCACTGAATAGTTAGTTGTAATTACGGCCCCATGTAAGTATCTGATAAAGAGCCAATGTCCAAGCTACAAAGTTCCTCCTTCCTGCTGTACTTAACCATCTTCTGTTCATCTTAAGGGAGGTGATTTCCATGTCTGGGTAGAAACTGGTGCAGCACAATTCTATCCATAAATGTAACAGTGAAACAAAGACTTGTAGATATTTTGTAAAAAGCAGAGTGATGCTATAATATCGTTTTTAGAAATAATTTCTATAATCTTGATTGAATTGTCAGTTGCTATGTATTTTGGAAATTTCTGCTTAGATTCCATAATCTTTTTATCTGATAGATGAAAAATGAACACCATTTATTTTTATATCATACAATTAAATGATATAAAATCTCTTACAATCTCTCTTACTCAAATGTAACTAGCTAAACTACTTTATTTTCCCTGTCTTCAGTGCTGTTTGACATCTCATTTCTCTGAGGCTCCATCACTCACTACGTTCATTAAAAAAAAAATTCAATATACAATGCTCATAGGATCCAAAGTGGAATTTACATGAAAGACTGGTTTGCATGACATCACTTCAGATATGGGGGATCAAATCACATAGAAAACCAAGGGATGAGATTTTAAGTAATCAATCTCTTTCTTCTCCATACTCCCTTAGCTCTTCGAATCTCCATTATTCATCACAATTCATTTTGAATTGGAATTATTTAGGCTGTGATCTTATTGCTGCTTTGGGACCTGCAGGAGGGTAGACAGCATGTCACTGTTATTTGTATGCCCGGTATCAGCTGTGTACGCGACACGTCCAAGGTGCTCACTGCCAGTTGGCTATTACATGTGCGTTCAGCTCTTCCACGGATCGGAATTCACGTGTAGTCCATGATTGATTGACCTCTGTGCTCCATGCTTATTGGGTAAGTATCAGCTGTCTGTTACACCATCAACACAGCCTTCTCACCCTGTGGTTTGTGTTCTGCCACTACAACCCCCATCCAGGATTATTCAGGGCTGTCTCAATTTGCAAAGAAAGATAAAGCAATTGCACAGTGTATAATTTGGGAAGGAAACGTGTTCAGTTTGAAGTTTCTCATGACTGTTAATAATGTTGACCATCCACACTGCATGCCGGAAGGAAGTGCACAATTTTGCCGCCTGGAGCCCATCAGGCTTTCCCAGTGTCATGCCCACCTCACCCTCAGGCTTTTAGGGAGAGTTTTCTGGTTCAGGATTGGTTTGTCTTCCTGTGCTCTGTTACTTTCTCTCCTCTCCACCCCACCTAGTCTATGGCCTCTATAATTTGGCCTCCACTGGGGGTCATCTCATACCTGGCCCACCCCCGGCCCTGGGAGCCCTGGGTTCCAGCCCTGCTAAAACTCCTCACCATCCTTCCTGTTGGCCCAGCCCTGCAACTCTGCAGTGCTGCGCACTGGGCAACTTTGTCTCATCTCCCAATTTATAATCAGCAGAGCCCAGATGCTGAGTCTCAGCAGGATCTGGGCTGGGTTTCTGAGACTATATACAGGTGTCAGAAGTGGGATGGGGCTGCCATAGGGCTTTAGAGAGCAGAGTGGAGATAGTTTCAAGAAACACAGGTAGTCTGGAGGCAAAGCTGAAATATGAAGCCACACACTGAGTAGGGCCTTGATGCCAACGCATCAGCACAGGCAGGGGGAGAGAGAGAATCCACCACAGATGACAGCACAGAGCAGACCTGATGTTCAAGCTGGTCCCTCTGTGATGTGGGGGAGGGGTGGGACATATCCTCTTTCTGGTCGTCTGTTCCTTGGTCCCCTCTGCATAGCACTGAGTAGGAGCTTAGTGACTGATGGCTGAATGAAATGATGCATGACTGTTTTCAGGTCTGTCTCCTTCTAGACCAGGAGTACTCTGCAGGGTGATTCTGCCCCCAGGAACCATTTACAGAGTCTGGGCACCTGGGGACATTTTCGTTGTCCACAAATGCAGAAGGGGGGTAGTACTGGCATCTAGTGGGTAGATGTGGTCAGGGCTGCTGCTAAACATCCTACAGTGCTGAGGACCAGGCCTCCAACAAAGAAGGCCAATAGCGTGGAGGCTGAGGGTTCTCTCTAGAGAGCTGGGCTCCTGGAGGGTCTGATCTGGAAGGGGGTTTGTTTTCCCAATACTGAGCATTGCTCAGCCCAGTGGTTCTCAAACCTCTGCCGCATCAGAATCACCTTTGGAACTTGATAAAAATGCAAAGGCCCAGGCCCTTTTCCCAGTCCAATGAGCCTGGGCCTTGTGTGTGTTCCATTAGCTCTGCAGGTGATGGCAACACACACCAGAGTTTGAGAACCACTGTCTTAGCCCATAGCAGGAAATTCAACAGCAGGAAATTGAAATATTTATTGAATGGCCATGAATTGTCCACTGTGAGCTACATGATGGGCAGACTCTTAATACGTGGTCATCTCTCCCTAACAGGGTGGGGCATCACGGCGCCCACACCCAGCAGTGAGACATTTAGACCAATCACCACAGGCTTCTACTTGGCCACCTGTGAAAATCTGGAAATGACACTAAATTGTGAGGGCAAATCTAAATAGGACACAAATGTGAGTTCATCTTAATGTCTCGATTATGCGACCACCTACTCAGAAACCAGTGAAATTAGTAGTTTATCATAAACGATCTGATCCGAGAAGCACGCGGATGGGAAATGACGCCCACCGTGCTCGCGTCTTTCCTCCATGAAGCAGGCTTGCTTCTGCTTTATTTTAAAGAGATCCTTCTCTCCATGAACAACGAAACCATAAGTTATAAAGCGAATATTTTAGATTTGGGGGCCACACAGGGTTTTAGTTGTCTTCTTCCTTCTTCTTTTTACAACCTTTTAAAAATGTAAAACTCATTCTTATCTGCAGTCAGAAAAAACAGGTCACCAGTGGGATTTTGGCCCACAGGCCTCAGTCTGCCAACCCCGACCCAGACTCATCTGAAGCCTGGTTAGAGGATTCAGGAGGGGTTCTTGGAACTTTTGAGATTTTGCTCAGTCTTGTATATTTCTATATGCATTTTATGTGTGTGTTTTATTTTGTTTTGTTTTGCAATAAAGGTACAGAACTTTCATCATAATCTGAGGCTGGGACCCAAAAGAGTCGAAGAACCTCCAATCAAAATCAGCAGTGCCCTGACTGTGAGCAGGACATTGCTCCTAAATCTAGGCTCCAGGAATCAGGTGTATTTGTCTCCTGGGGGAAACAGCAGCTATGCCTCATTCTCCCCCACAAAAGGCCCTCGGAGAACTTGTCTGTGGGTTCCAAAGTCACTAAGCAAAAAACCCCGATCTGTTCCTCTCTGGGAAAGCTCAGTGTGCAGGGTCCAGGAGGAAGGGGTCTTCAGCTCAGCCATGTGGGTCAGTGCAGCGACTGCCACACAGCCAGATCTGTTCACTCCAGGTGCAGCAGTTGTAGGGCCCAGGGTGCTGCGTGAGCCCTGCCACATCTGTCCTTCCCCTCTCTCTTCACTTAGAGGAGCCGCACCACAGAAAGCACTAGGGCTCATCTTTTTGATTTGTAGCTTCTCTGCAGAGAGAGAGTGGCTTGTTTCCCTCTTATCATTTATTAACCTCAGTGAAGATGGATGTTCTTGTGGACCTAGTACGGTGCTCAAACTTGGGGCTACCTAGGTGTGAAGGCACTTGCCTTGCCTTGGTCTCCTCATCCAGAACATGCCTACGGGGATAGTCTGACATCACCACATCATGGGGAAACACAGTCAGGTGCTCAGGGCCTGGGAGGAGTCCTCTCTATAAATGTTTAATGCTCCATGTATGTTGGAGGCAGATAACCTGTTTCTTTAGAATCACAGGTTCACAGGTGGAGAGGAATTGTTCCCCAGGAGCTGCGTCACGGGTTACTCATCTATGCTGGATATAGATAATTCTGGTTTTGGACTTTTGAGCTGAAGAGACTGAGGACTTTGAGTTGATGCTATAATAGAGATGAGATCTTGGGATGGGGTGAAAATATGTGGGGTGGATGTGGATCTTTGGGGACTGGAGGACGGACTGTGGTGGACCTAATGATGGCCCCCAAAGATGTGTGTGACTAATCCCTGAAAACTGAATGGATTACCCTACATGGAAAAAGGGTTTGCCGATGGAGTTAAGGTTATGGGCTTTAAAATAGGGAGACTGTCCTGGATGATCCCTGTGGGCCCAGTTTAATCATATGAGCCTTAAGAGCAGAGGACATTCTCTGGCTGGAGTCAGAGAGATGCCTCAGAAGGAAGAGAGAGAGAAGTCAGAGAGGTCTCAGCATGACGATTCCATTCCTTGTTGCTGGTTCTGACATACGGGGGCCACATGCAAAGATGAGAGAGAGGTGGCTGGGTCCCAGCTGACAGCCAGCAAGGAAACAGAGACCTCAGTCCTACAGCCACCAGGAACTGGATTCTGGCCACAATCTGAAGGAGTTTGGAAGCAGATTCTCCCAAGAGCCGTTAGTAAGGAACACAACCCTGCTGACATCTTGATTTTAAGTTGGTGAGACTGCATCAGACTTCCAATCCACAGAAAGTGTCGGATAATAAATTAGTGTTGTTTTAAGTCACGAAACTTGCAGTGATTTGTTACAGTAGCAATAGGATAGTAATACACAGCTGTTTAGCTTGTTTTACTCAAGGGTAAATGGAATTCTCAATATCATTCCTAAATGTTTCACACCCCTCCTTTCCCTGGAAACTGCTTATCAGCAGTGGACCCATGCAAGTTTTAAGAAGAGATTTTCAGATGATTAAATAATTGTATCGATTTGAACAAGACCCAAATACCCCCTATATAGGAAAATAAAAATTTTACCAATTGGGGTGAGGTCCTGCCCTTGACTCTGCAAGGCCAGGAGATATTCCTTGTAACTCAGAGCATACTAAGGCCCTCTGCACAGGAAATATTGATGTGCTATGATGATGTACCTTTTGAGGCAAAACTATGCTACTGTAATTTATTTTGCCCCATCTCTGATCTGATTAACCACAAGAGTGCCACCAGGTCAGTGGCTTCAGCTTGGTCTAGGCTGCTCTTCTGCTTGGTTGACATCCTTCACTTCTGCCAGTCCTCCCTCTTACTGGCAGAAGAGCTCCCTGAAAACCTCAGTTTTCACAGCTTCCAGGGCACAGAAAGCGCAGCTGCTGCTACTCTACACTGCATGGGAAACGAGTGAGTGGACTGTAAGGGAGAGAAATGGGCTGCTTCTCAGCTCTGACTGAATGAAGTCTGTAGTGCGGCCTGACTGCTTTAAGTGAATTCTCAGAACATCATCCGAAACACTAACCGTAAGTACCAAATGGTGGGAACAGCATTAGGAATAGCCTCACCTCCACAAACTTTTATTAGATATGAATAACAGGAAGTTGAATTTATTTGCAAAGCTCTTGATTTCTCTCTCTACAGATGTGTTTTTAAAGCTAGTACTTCATTATAGCCAAGTCAATTTCCAGAGAAATCAATTTCGCTTTTTCTTTTCCTCGTTCGTTCTTTCTTTTTCTTTTTCTTTCTTCCTTTCTTTCTCTTTCTTTCTTTCTTTCTCTCTCTCTCTCTCTCTCTCTTTCTTAGATTAGCACACTCTTGCTGCTTGGATTCCTGCTATGCACCTTACGGTCTTCTCCCAAGGAAGGCAATTTCTTTCTAAATCAGGACAGTGATGGCTTGGTAATTGCTTTGCTGAACTGCAGAGACAGAATGCTTCAGTGGCCTAAAGACCAACTACCTACCAGGCCAGCAGTGAACCCCGCTGCCACACTGTCCTCAGACCGAAGGCCCCCTGTTGACACCTCCACCCCCACTCATGAATGTAAACCAGCAGAGAGAGAGGGAAGAGCCCCTCTGATGCCAACTATTCAATGCTGCCCCTTTCGAGGACCACCTAGGTGGGTGCCTTCTGGAATCAGCCATGCATTCTGCACACTGTTTCAGAGATGCCCAGAGTGGAACCAGAAACACCTGAGTTAAAAGACACCCTATAGCTATCAAGTACTACCTAGGGTTTCAGCTCCATGATTCCAATTAAAATTGATGGACGCCACAGAGTTAAGTGCTCTATGAAATGTCGGCTCAAAGTTTCCCGTTGGGCTAAATTACAAGGAAATCGCAGGGAAAGAAAGGGTGAATGCTGCGTGGCTAAACCCGTTAACTGTGAACCTAATTGTGCCTGTGGTTTTTTGTGCTTTGGGAAGACCCACAATTGTTTTCTAGCCTGTGGCCCTCGGGGCGGGAGCTGTGAGCTTGGATCAGTGCCCTGTGGACCAATCCCCTGGCCGATTGATGCCCACCTGCCCTGTATTCCACTAACTCCTGAAATATTTCACTACGGTACGTCTGTGGCGGGCTCTTCTTTCTAGAGCTTGGACTCAGAATCAGGATGCATCTCACACTGGAAGCCCCCACATCCCACCTCTGAGCTGGTACCTCAGTATCCTGTCAAGTCTATGTCCCACTGTTACCACTGCAACGAGCATTTCCATGGAACAAAACGATTTGCCAGTCCTGGACCCATTACAAATGCAACAATAGCAAAAAGAAAATGCCATGGGTCAAAATGCAAGTGCAGTTCAAACATGAACAAAAAACAGTGTTTTCTTCTTTTTCTGCTAAACCAATCATCCGCCAAATTGAGCTAATGTAAATCACAAAACCTGAGCTTTAAAACATATAATAAATTAATATGCTAGAAAACTGTGAAGTAGAAATGCAGTATTCACTTCACCAAGCAGACAGCTTCCAGGAAAATGAGCATCGTGGCTAAATAAATAATGAGTAATGCTGAGGCCATCCAATTCTGTTTATTTTGAGTCCGTCTTCTAAGAAGTAGGAGAACAAAGCTGCGTGATGAGGGATTATAGGTAATTGGCTACTTGCCTTTTAAATGTCAGATTGTGGGTTTGAAGACTTTCAAGATCTGGCATTATGTTCTGGATTATTAATCGCTATTATGAAAACCACCTTTCTAACTTTCATTCTAATTCATCACTTAATTCCCCATATGCAGTCAGGTAATCTTTCAATTTATTTACTTGCAGGAAATTAATAAATCGTACTTCAAAGACTTATTAAAGCTGGGAATCCATGTGATTTTTAAAAGCTCACTCATCTAGATGATACATTTTCCTTGAGGTGCATTTCTTGTTTTAATAATTGCTTTGATCACAGATACCATATTGAGTCCCAATAACAACAGTCAAAAAACTCAAAGTATCATCAGAGGCAAAGAAGTGCATTTACTCTTTTGCCTTCCCTCTTCCTTCTGCTTCTACCCCGCTATGCTCTGGGCAATTCCCCAGCCCCTCCCAAACATGGTTTTACTCCGGCTGTTTACTGTCAGACTGTTGCCATCAGTGTTTCCCTAAGCTGAGGCTCACTGTCCTTGCCCCACATGCGAGGGTTAGGGGATTAGAGGATGGAGCCCACCGGATACAGATACAGAAAGCAAAAGCCCCTGTTACTCTGTTGCTCCGGGCTGGATGCCTGCTGGTAACAACACCCCTCTCTGCTCAAAAAAAAAAAAAAAAAAAAAAAAAAAAAGGTTTTTTTTTTTTTTTTTTCGGTTTTCTTACATTTCTTTTTTGGAAAATGTCTCCTTAAATTTGTGACCAAAATGCTGATAAAAATAGTCCCTGGATCAAAACAGCTTAAGCCTCACGTCCAAATGGGAAGAAAGTGATTACAAATAAAAAAAAAATTATTTCCTTTAATCTCTTAAAATGTACCCATCTCTCCTAATTGCTATTTCATGAATTTAGACATTTTGACAATTCACTCAGCAGTCTTTTATTTGGGCCAAAAAACATAATAAATGATGAAAAATACAGACTCCAGTTAATTTGGCCGGAAATTATTGTATAGTTCTAGCTAAGCAAAA
Source organism: Hippopotamus amphibius kiboko (assembly GCF_030028045.1). Classification (NCBI taxonomy): domain Eukaryota; kingdom Metazoa; phylum Chordata; class Mammalia; order Artiodactyla; family Hippopotamidae; genus Hippopotamus; species Hippopotamus amphibius. The sequence goes on along the minus strand of NC_080200.1, from coordinate 61,155,703 downwards.
AAGACAAACAGAGCCAATCTTTGGCCAAAAATGAATTAAAGCTGCAGGAAGTGTCTCTTTTTTTCTTGTTTTGGAATGAAAATATCTAGTGTAGGAGTGGTGGGTGACAGGAAGGAGGAGAAATTATAAGAATATATATATATACAATTTGTGTAAGAAAAACATACAGAAAACTCAGTAAAAGTAAGATCACTTGCCTTTTAATTTTTTTCTAAAAAGGAGAAGAGTATACATTTAATCTTAAATATCGAAACATCTTTAATTTCTGGAAGAAATTTTGGAAAGACTTATTAAAAGAAAGGAGGAGCCAGCTTCTTAGAGAGGAGTGCCAATGTGGTCTTTCGAGTTTATGCACTTGTCTTAATCGCAATTTGAGAATAATGTTGGAAAAATTGGTATCAGAACAATTCAAAGAAACTCGCATTTTAAAATCGAGTTTAGGGACTTCCCTTGTGGCGCAGTGGTTAAGAATCTGCCTGCCAATGCAGGGGACAGGGGTTCAATTCCTGGTCCAGGAAGATCCCACGTGTCGCAGAGCAACTAAACCCGTGCACCACAACTACCGAGCCTATGCTCTAGAGTCCGAGAGCTGCAAGTACTGAGCCGCAACTACTGAAGCCCATGTGCTCTAGGACCTGCAGGCTGCAATTAATGAACGTGCATGCTGCAACTACTGAAGCCCTCATGCCTAGAGCCAGTGCTCTGCAACAAGAGATGTCACTGTACCGCAACGAAGGGTAGCCCCCACTCGCTGCAACTAGAGAACGCCTGCGCACAGCAAAGAAGACCCAATGCAGCTAAAAAAAAAAAAATTAAAAATCAAGTTTGTCTTGCTCCATTATTGTTATGACTGGACTTCTTGGCTGTGGGAGGGCACATTCTAAAGATGTCTCTTCACTATTATGGGATATTGCTCATATGTGGACTCTAATTTTTAAAAATGACACAACCATTTACAAAATGAAAACAGACTTACAGATATTGAAAACTTACGGTTACCAAAGGGGAAACATGGAGGGAAGGGATAAATCAGGAGTTTGGGATGAACACATGCACACTACTACATATATGACAGACAACCAATAAGGACCTACAGCGCAGGGAACGCTACTCAATATTCTGTGATAGCCTATATAAGAAACAAATCTGAAAAAGAATGGACGTATGTACACGTATAACTGAATCACTTTGCCGTACACCTGAAACTAACACAGCATTGTAAATCAACTATACTCCAATAACAAAAAAAAAAACAAAACTGAAAAAAAAAGTCTCTTCAAGATGACTGCCCCCTGGAGGTTCAATCAAACACTAACCTGGCACTGCTGTGAAGGGGCTTTGCAGATGGAATTAAGGTTACTAATCAGCTGCCTTAAGACAGATCAATGATCCTGAATTCACCTCCTGGGCTCAGTGTAATCCCTGTGAGCTCTTAAAAGCAGAAGAGGGAGGCAGAAGAGTCAGTCAACTGATGCAGATGAAGAGGAGCTAGGAGAGATGAAGAAAGGTGAGGATAGAGGGCCTAATACTGCTGGCTCTGCAGGATGAAGGAAGGGGACCACCAGCAAAGGAGGAAGGTGGCCTCTGGAAGCTGAGAACACCTCCCAGCCTTCAGCCAGCAAGAGAATGAGCCCCTCAGTCTACAGCTGCAAGGACCTGAATTTGGTCACTAACCTGAAAAGGCCAGGAAGCAGGTCCTCCCCAGAGCTTCCTGAGAGGAGCCCACTGGCAGACACCTTGATTTTGGACTTGTGAGACTTGAAGCAGAGAAACTAGCCAAGCTCCCCGGACTGCTGATGTAGACCACTCTGAGTGAATAAGTCTGTTGTTCTAACTCACTAAGCTTGTTGTAATTTGTTATGGCGGTGATGGAAAAACCAATTTATCTGCACATCCACAGAAGAAAACGAAAATTGTATCTTTCATAAATGTTCATTTTAACATTTCTGCTAAAGTATTTCAAAACTTTGAGCTAAACTTTTTGCATCTTCCAATAGAGGCATTTTAGATGCTCTGAACGATGTGATGCTCTCATTAGGATTTTTAGATGCCTCTTGCTGCAGGAGTGGTAAGCTAAATGCATCTCTCACCAACTCCAAGTAACCTAATGTGACTTTTCTTGGTTTACTACTCCCAGATGGCTTGCCCTCAGCAAGAGTACAGGATAATGGCACTGCTGGGTGCCAGTAAAGCTTTAGTGCTGAAAGGAGTAAGGCTTTAAAAAAAATCCAAGAATTATAATGGTGCATAGAAAGGTCACACAGCAAAGACACTTCCAGCAGCCACAGAGCCTCACTAAAAACAGGTTGGCTGTGAGGAGTCTGGTTTCACTGTTTCTCCTCATCACCCTAAATAAATGCTTCAATTAGAGGGCTTTTTGCCAGTTTTGGTACTGGTGCCATTCTCCTGATGCTGAGCAAATGTTAAGGTCTTATTTTAAAAAATGTACCTTTAACCAGTTCCGTGGCCACCCCGAGAATAACTAAAAAACAAAAAAACAAGACTTGTGCTATCCACCATTGGCCCAGGGCATGTGTGTCGTCTGGCTTCACTGCTTTTTGTAAATGATAACGGTTCTCAGAATTCTGGCACAAGACACGTAAAATGACTTCCTGGGGAAAATGTCAAGACATCAATGCACCATAAAAATAATCAAGAAAATATAATTTGGAAACACAAGGTTTTTCTAACACTCACCATATTACAATGAGTCATCAATTCTTTTATATGTGCTAATATGGGAATCAACAAGAAAAAAAGTTACAGAAAAGACAGGATAGAGTGATTCCATTTTTGTGCAAAAGGGAAGCAGGGAGAGGATTCTTACACGTTATACAAATTCACCAGCTATCAGACCAATATTTCCAATAATCCAATATTCTCCTTAAATTCCTCAAGAAACACAATGTGCTACTTTAGTTTTAATCACAAATACTCATCATAAAACATTTTTTCACAGAACATGCTAAAAATCAAGTACATAGTTTATTTCAACGCCAAAGAAGTTTAGAATTGCTACAGGCTTAAGTAATAGTTCCCTCTTTTTTTTTTTTTTTCCACATGGATACAGCTCAAGGAGAGTGTGTCCGTGACTGACACCCTCCCAACAGCACTGGCCACTGGTGGTGTGGGGAGATGTGGATTACATGCAGTTATAAGCCAGCCAGCCACAGCCTCACCCCTGCTCTCCATCTGGTCTGCATCACAGTGGATGGGCAGAGACACTTTTCTCTAAATTAGTGTTGGTTTTTCATTTGTTTGGTTTTAAATCTGATTTCCCTCACCATGGAGCCCCTGAGTATACTGGGGATGAACAGAATGGGAAGAATGAGGGTGACAGGGAGGCTTTACAAAGTATATTTGTGGTTAAAGTGATCAAGAGAGGTGACTAAAGAGGATATCTTAAAAGCAAAGAAAAAAAAGAGATAAAAATGTAACGGAGAAAAAGAAAAGTGGTGCTAACTGGAACCTGTTGCGGGTGGGGGGGCTCCTTAAAGGTTATTTTGTTGTGCACCAAACACTTCAATTCGCTGGATAAATATGGTGTCAGTCACGCTGGAATCCTGTGTTACCTGCACATCTACATCTCATCAGCCAGCACATCAGTCAGCTCCAACGTCAAAGCATCTTCAGAAACCTCCTCCATGGCCATTGCCGGGTCTGTAGCACTGGCATCTCTTGTCTCTTAATCCAGTCTTTCTCTTCTGCCCTCATTCTGAAACCTAGCAGGACCCTGTAGGCCTCCTGGGCACAAAACCTTTCCATCCCGCCCCACCTCCCCACCCCCTTTCTTGTTTGTAGGAAATAGGCTTCATTCATTCCCAGACTTCCAAAGGGCAGGTTCAAACAGTTGCTAATCAGGGAAGGGAGGGAATGTGGAGACAAGAGAGCAGCAGCCAAGAAACAATAGCACAGCCTTGGGCAGGGTCCTGGTTCCCCCCTCAAGGGATACATGTAAGGATATCTTTGAGCTGTTCTGCAGATACTAAAACCCCCACCAGGTGAAAGAAGTTAACTGTATGCGGATCACAGGCACAGTGGACCTCAGACCGGTTGGAACCAGAGGTTGATGATTCTGTCTCCGAATTGCTTCACCACCAACCATTCAGAAGACTGTCCATGAACTGATCACACCCTCTCTTTGAACCACTACGATAAAACTCATCACTACCCTCTCCGGGTTGGGATACAGGTTTGAGGGCATTAGCCTGCTGTGGTCCCCTTTGCCTGGCAAAGCAATAAAGCTATTCTTTTCTACTTCACACAAAACTCTGTCTCTGAGATTCAGTACCGGGTGTACAGAGGTTGAATTTTGGCTACATTTCCCTCACCTCCCAGGGAAGCACCAGTGATTCTTCTAAGATGTACATCAGAGCACAAGTCCACCACTTAATGACCTTCCGTTGTACTCAGTCAAACTTAAGGTCCTGCCCATGGCACATGTCTGGGACACTTCCTACTTTGTCACTTGGCTAACTCTTACTCATCTTTCTTGTCTTTTTCACAGGAAGGCTTTCCCTGTTCCCCTAACCAGGTGAAATCGCTTTGTTCTAAGCTCATTCACTGTCCACTTTCATAATTCTCACCCCACTTATATTACTTGCTTACTGCCCCCAGCATCTGGTCATTCCACACTCAGGTCACAGAGCATCACGCCACTCTGGGGAAGTGCTAGAGGCTGGGCAGCTGGCCTGCAAGAAGGGCAGCTGTGGGAAGGATGGGCAGCCTTGAGAGCTGACAAAGTGAAGACAAACTCTCATTAGGGTTAGGAGAAACCAGACAGATGCCCTCGGCCAGCATGTCTGCACTCAGAAGCACAGGCTGGCAAGCAGGCAGCCCTCAGTGGTTCCGCGTCTCTGCCCAGGGCCGATTTTGGTCTGTGACTAAATATGCACGGCTGCTTGTGATTGATTTCTTTGCTTGTCAAATGGATGATAACTCTCTAGCATGGGAAGGAGACAGGACTAAGTGACAGCAATACTAATGTACTGTAGCCACAGAAAGGACATAAAACTGGAAGCCGGCACCAGAACAGCCACCAGCCACTCACTCCTTCTCCAGCCTTGGTCCATAGAAGGTTCACCTGGCCACATTCTTATCTCGATAGAGGAATTTTACGCAAGAGACTCTGGAATTGGAGGCAGTGCCGATTCTTAAGGAGCCAGGGAGAAGGATGTGCACAGTGGGAGGACACACCACAAATACTTCCATACCCATCTCTTAGCAGGTCCTGATTTGTGTAATGTAATGTTTGTGAAATGTTGGCATTCATTTGTAAAGAGTGGAAGTATTTTATGCTCTGAAAATCAGCCTGGGGAGCAGAAAAGTTTTGGTGTCAAATTTCTGCTCTGACATTATCAGCCTGACCTTGGTCAACTCATTTAAGCTCTCCAACCCTCAGTTTTTCCATCTGTAAAGGGGGCTTATGTTTGAGAGAATTAGATGAGGTATAGTCTGTGAAGTATCTAGGAGCCAGAGGGGACCCAATGGTTAGCCCTCAACTCTCCCTAGATCATTCCCAGCAGCTCCCAAGACTTTCATTCTAATTGCATGATGGCTGCTGTCCAGAGCCAGCAGCCAGCAGTTAAAGTGAGTTGCCTGTGGGCCAGCTTGCAATTTATATGCATGACTGCAGGGTCAGCACAAGGGTGAGGTGAGTGAGGCCTTCACTCAGTGAAAAATTTAAGGGGGTACCAAAAAAATTCACTAATCATCAGAAATAATAGGCATTTTTAAATTGTAGTAAAATACAAATAACAAAATTTATCATCTTAATGATTTTTCAGTGCATAGTTCAGTCATGTTAAAAACCTTTATATTGTGGTACTAAATAATATTTTAATGCAATATTTTTTCAACAAAATTAATGAAAAAAATGAAGAAACTATAAAAATTTTATTTTTTTAAAGATTTTTTTGATGTGGACCATTTTTTAAAGTCTTTATTGAATTTGTTACAATATTGCTTCTGTTTTATGTTTCGATTTTTTGGCCCAGAGGCATGTGGGATCTCAGCTCCCTGACCAGGGATCGAACCCACAACCCCTGCATTGGAAGGCAAAGTCTTAACCACTGGACCTCCAGGAAGTTCCTTATTTTGTTTTATTTTATTTTATTTTAACTTTTTTTTTAAAATTATGTAGTCCTTATGGAACAGCTGTGCCTGTTCTTAATGTCAGGTCTCTGGGCTTATAAGCACTGGAGTTTCAGATCTCTGGTAATAATGAAATAATTTCCTGTTTTACTTTTTTTTAATTTAAAAAAAATTTTTAATTTTTTGGTCATGCCATGTGGCTCGTGGGATCTTAGTTCCCAACCAGGGATTGAACCCGGGACCTTGGCAGTGAAAGCACTGAGTCCTAACCACTGGACAGCCAGGAAATTCCCCCAAATATCAAAACTGTAAACAAAAGAGGGCTCCACCTCTGCCCAGCTCAGCCTTCCTCACCTCACCCTCGTCCTAGCCCTGCATCAGCACCACCACCACCGGTCACAGATGGAGACACTGAGATGCCTTGGGTGTCCAAGGTCACACAACTAGTGGGTTTCCAGTCAGATCTGGATTTGACCTCTTGGCTTGGACTTTACAGTTAAGATGATACCCCGTAACAACATCACAGCTATCTCAGAGACAGTGTGTCTGAAGCTTCTAGAACACGGCCTCCTCCCTCATCCATCCTCCTCCCTGCGGGCACGGCTGAATCTCTACGGCACAGGGAACACTGTGTCTGCAACTGTTCACCGCTCCTACAAAAATAAAGAAGCCTCTTCAAAATGACCCTCCCCCCCAACACTCATCAATCAGCTCCCAAAAGACCCTTTCCCTCACAGGGCCTCTCAGGTCCTTCCCTGCCAACCACACCCTGACTAGCCCCCTCAGCCACTTGCCCAGCCCCAAATGGGCCTCGGGCTCCTCCTGCATACGGACCCTTTGGTCTGGACCACACAGCTCCCCTACCCCTTCCCCTGAAAGCCTTCCTTCCTCCCAGTGCAGGCCGCTGGGCTGTCTTCCGGGAGTCCTTCAGGTGGAATCTATGATTCCTTCACTCAGAGGTCTTCTAGAAATTCTACAGAAACTTTTTTTTTTATGGCGCTAAGTGCACGCATTATGCCCCATAGCTCAGATTCCCTTCTACCCTTTTAGGACATAAGTATCATGTCTCATTCATGTGTGTTTCTCTGGTACCTAGCAGAGTCCTGGGCACATACTAGAAATTCAATGTCTGTTTGTGAGGAACAAGAGCTGTCACCCATTTTATCTAAGCTGTTGATTTAGCGCTTGACCAAAGGAGGCGATGATGAGATGGTTATGGCTGTTCTAATTATTTACGAATTATTTATCAGGCAGGCTGGCTGCAGTGCTGAGTGCTAATAGGCTGTTTCCAAGGCAGTAACATCACGGCAGAGTGTTCTATTTGGAATCTGAAATCCCAGATTTAAATCTTGGCTCACAGCTTTCTACCACAAGCTCTAAGACAAATTGCTAAACCTCTCTAAGCTGCAGTTTCTTCTTCTTTAAAATTGGGCAGAGGGACTTCCTAGGTGGCACAGTGGTTAAGAATCTGCCTGCCCATGCAGGGGACACAGGTTTGATCCCTGCCCGAGGAAGATCCCACATGCCGTGCATGTAAGTTCGTGCGTCACAACTACTGAGCCTTCGCTCTAGAGCCCATGAGCCACAACTATTGAGCCCGTGTGCCGCGACAACTGAAGCCCAGGTGCCTAGAGCCTGTTCTCTGCAACAAGAGAAGCCACCACAATGAGAAGCCCGTGCACCACGATGAAGAGTAGCCCCTGCTCTCCGCAACTAGAGAAAGCCCGTGTGCGGCAGTGAAGACCCAATGCAGCCAATAAATAAATTAATTAATTAAAAAAATTGGGGGGGAACCCACACAATAATATATCATTTATAAAGTTGTCGAGAGAATTGATGACTAGCAATATTAAGGAGTTTTTTGTTCGTATTTATTATTTATTTACCTCTTCTGATAAACCAATAGTCCAATGGCTTCCTGTAAATGAGGTGCATGAAGAATCCAGCATTGTAAGAACCAGGGGCAATTAGAGCAAACTGACAAACTGAACTGCACAGGAGAAAAGATATTCTGCCATCTGGTAAAACTGATTGATGGGGTGGTTTTATTTACCAGAAATGTCATAAATACTCACACTGGAGAACAAGCAGGTACATGCCTCTAACCAAGAAACTGATCTAGGGAAACTGGTGATTATGCCAGTAATGTTATCTCTGCAACTGGGAAGATTTTATGAGTAGCCAGGAGAGTTCAAAGGTTCCTTGCTTTGGTGCAAATTAGTACAGAACACTTTTTAGGCAGCCAGCAAAGCAGCAAGAGAAGGGCCATTCACTCACTCATTCATTCAGGTAGGAGCTCTTTACAGGGGTCTGTCGGGGCCGGAGGCTGTGCTGGGGCAGGGAAATCTATGACTGTAAAAGACACGGTCCTTACATAGATAAGAATGTAGCTTGTAGAGCAACAGGCCCAACACACACAAGCACACGGGCAAGGACGTCACTCCAAGTTGTCAGAAGGTCTGATCAAGAGCCCAGCATGCTCTGCAAAGCAATTAGGGAGGAAGGTCTCTCTGAACAGACGACATTTTACACTGAGCCTAAAGGTAAAAAGAGAGAATAAAGTCCTGCAGGTGCTGGGACTCACATGTAAAGTTCCTGAGGTAGAAAAGGTCCCAGTGTGTAGAACAACAGACAAGAGGCCAGCATTGCAAACAGAGGGAGGGCAGCAGGGCCCAGCGTGGGGCTGGGGACGCGCAGGGTCTGGTCAGCTCTGACCATGTAGCTGCAGTGAGTTCTTCCCAGTCCTGGAATCTTAAAGTGAAAACTGTAACATTCACATAGGACCTTTCCTCTAAGGACTCACAAAGAGTGCAATAAGGACGAATGGTCTTAATAATCCAACAGCTGGAGACAAAACTTCTCCGGAATGAATAAACAAATGAAAAGGCAAACCAAGTGAGAAAAAAGAGAACGAGAACAGCCTAGGCCAGAAAATGTCATGGGATGGACACACACAAAATGGGTAGGGAAACAGTTTGACAGTTCCTTAAAAAGTTATACTTGAGAGGGACCATACAATCCAGCAATTCCGCTCCTAAGTGTATGCCCAAAAGAATGAAAACAGGGGCTCAAATAAACAGAGGGACATGTTAACAGTAGCATTAGTCATGGTACCCAAAGGGCGGACACAGCCCAAGTGTCCATCGATGGATGGATGGATAAACAGAATGCAGTATGTCCATACGAAGAAATATTCATCAGTCCCCTACAAAAAGGAATGAAGTACTCATCCAAGCTGCAACATGGATGAACCTTGAAAACATTACACTAAGCGAAAGAAGCCAGTCAAAAGAGGCTATGTATTACGTGACTCCATTTAAATGAAATATCCAGAATAGGTAAATCCCTAAAGACAGAACACAGACTGGTGATCACCAGGGCCAGTAAGAGGGAGAATACGGAGTTTCTTTTTGGGGTCATGAAGATATTTTGGAACCAAATAGAGGTGGTTGCACCACATTGTGAACATACTACATGTTACTGAATTGTTGACTTCTAAATGGTTCATTTTAGGACTGGAGGACTCAAGGTATGGGAGGGGGCGGGGGGTGAAGGGGAAACTGAGACGAAGCGAGAGAGTAGCACAGACATATATATACTAACAAATGTAAAATAGTCAGTGGGAAGTTGTTGTATAACAAAGGGAGTCCAACTCGAGGATGGAAGATGCCTTAGAGGACTGGGGCAGGGAGGGTGGGGGGGACTTGAGGGGGGGGAGCCAAGGAAGGGAGGGAATATGGGGATATGTGTATAAAAACAGATGATTGAACCTGGTGTACCCCCGAAAAAAAATAAATAAATAAAAAATTAAAAAAAAAATAAATGGTTCATTTTATGTTAAATGAAAGAAAAATAAGGGTGGTGGAGGAAATGCTGGGGAGTAGGGGGTCATGCCAGAGTCAAAATAGAAGGTGCCCCTTGTGTAGAGGGATGCAGTTTTGCTGCTGGTCAGATTGACCCATGGGCCAGGTGAATCTGATCTTTGTGGTTCATCATACTTCTTGACCTTTGGCTTCATTTAAATTAAAGTCTTCGGAGTGTGAAAAGTTCCTATATAAAGAAGAGGAAGCTTACAGGCCCTGACAGGTGACAGGTAAGGGCTCCCTTTTCCCAGCAGTGTTCCTATCTCAGTGGCCATGTGGGTGCTTTGGACTGACAGCTTTGCCTCTCTGAGCTGTGGTCCCCTGCTGGCCTCGGTGGAAGGATGCTCATGCACTTGTCTTCTGAAGGTCGCTGTGTAAGCTTGCAGGGGATCCTCGCTGGGTGCTTGAGAGGAAACAGGAGGATAATCTTTCTCAGTCATCATCCCTCAAATAGCAATGAGCCCTGGAAAATCATAATAAACCCCAGCATCAGCTCCTTCGTGAGTCTATTCCTGTGAGTTCTGGCTGCGGACACTCGGCTCCCTCAGATTGGGAAGCACCGGCCTCTTAATCTATTTCAGCTGCTTAGAAGTGACAGGGGTCAAGGACAAATGACATTTAATCAGGTTTGCTAGTCAGGATGACAGTGCTGCCTGCAGAGGAGAAATAAGTAAAGTTCCTTTATGTTCTAGGAAGAAACTTAGAAGCACTCCCTTCATACGTGCCAAGGAAAAATAGCCCTTCAGGTCCTGTTAAGATTCTAAGTAAAGACCTGAAACCAGTTTCCTCCAAAACACGGGAGGGAAGACTCACTCCATGCAACAGACCACAAGCCACGTCTCCTGGCAGGCTTTACAAGGGCACAGTGCTTTTTCTTCCTCGAAATAATTACTTTTTGCAGTAAGCTTCAATTGGCTGTAACCACTTGACCCAAACTTGTGCGAAATAGAGAGCTCTTAGAGCAGTGAGTACCAACTGCGATGACGATGCTTTTATTTGGCTGGGCCCTCGTTTGTTTATATAAATTAGCCTGCAATTACCAGTCACACTGTTGGTCCAAAATAAGGCCAGGCCAAATGTAACCTCGAGAAGAACAATGGCCTGGACACGAAAGTCCAGATAGGGCTATTCTGGAGAATTATGGGGGATGATTAATTAGCTGGGTACGTCCTTGTGCTAACACAGCTCCTTTCTGGTAATGTTACCTTAAGAGCAATGTAATTAGTTGTTGGGATTCATTAGCCCCTGTCAGTGCGTCCACGGCACGGCATCTCCTTGCTACTAGAGTGCCTGTTAATAGAGAATAATGATGTATTTGTATCTCTATGGGACAATAACAAAGGACGTAGGGTGACTCTCAGTCCCGGCATGTTTGTCCTTTTATTTAGCAGAATGAAAAACTCAAAGTGAATTTACGACACAGAAAAGCAGTATCCTGAAAATCTAGTGTGAAGGTTGTCAACCTGTTAGCACCTTTTTACTAACTATTGCTTCCTTTGCTTAAACCTTTTGGAGGCAAGAAAATGTAGCCCAAGCATGAAATCTGGACAGGGCTGCCCTCTCTTTGACTTTCTTCTGCCTAAGAAGAACATTTCAGTTGGTACTTCCAGAAGCTTCTGCCAGCTTAGAACGAGAACTTTCTAATAAAAACTAAAGAATGATTTTTACTTTCAGTAGCTTCCCCAGTTCTCGATGTCCAGGATGAGCAAGTTCTTATAAGATGCCGAAGATCGTGTCACAGGGAGGCAACCTGGAAGTCCACAAAGCAGGCACCCCAGTGGTAAGTCTCTCTATTCTGCCCACTTGTACCTCTGCTTCCTCTGATCCCCATGCGGCCATAGCTCTCCTAATTCAGAGACCCCATTTCTCACCGCTCCCTATCATGGCTCTGAAGGTGATGGAGAGGAACCCAGGGAGCCAGACATCCCAGTCAGCCTCCCCTGCAGCTGTCTGTCAAATGCCTTGCAGTACACAGTTGTGGACACCTGCATAGGGACACAAGGAAATCACTAACTCAGGAAAGGGGGCTCGTGAGAACAGAATGGCAATTGGAAAATTTTTACTCTTTTGTTTCAAATATTCCTGGTCACCTAAGGAAGAAATGAAACATTTCAAACGTTCTTGGTTAATTAAGGAACGACTAGACTCAAGGAAGAGAATGAGGAGAGCAGCAGAATTAAGAGACAGGCTGCGTGGGGCAGAGCTGCACATTCAGCTCTCCACTCTGAATCCATAAGACGGTGGCTAGGAGGGTGCTCTCTGAATTGGGGCCTTCGGAGAATGTTAGTCATGGCTCTTGCTGGCTATGCCTCTCTTTCCTCCAAGAGCAATTATAACTGCAGGTTGGAGATCTCATCAATGTTACTGAACATGGGCTAGCCTCGGCATGTGCTCTGATGTTCTTCTAGGAGTTGTACCATCATCTCCTTGGTTGTTTTGTCCCAACTCTGTTTCAAAATAAATGTCACTTTGAAAAGGGAAGGAGAAATGGTATGAAAATAGATGTATTAAAATACTGGAGAGGCTTAGTATGTAAGCAATAAGTAAATTCTTCAATTTATGGTAAATAGACTCATTTCTCTGCTTTTCCTCCAGGGAAGCTACTTCTGATGCAATGCAATTTGGGAGGCAGAAGGAGGAAAAATTATATTTTTAATATCAAGAAGTTATGAAAGATGTTAAGAAGGAACCAGCACTTACAATTTGCTTTTTATTTATCAGGAAGTTAACACTTTATAATCCAATGATTTATAGGGGCAAATATTAAACATCACTGTCTACCAACTGGGAATTAACTAAAATTTTTCATTTAATCTTTTTTTAAAGGAAGTAATTTGTTCATACTAACAGAAGATTTGAATATTCAAACTAATAGGAAGTATGACTACTCATACTGAAATGATAAAATTTAATATTTGCTTGTCCTTTTAAAAGAAGCCCATATTTGCAACCAAATTATAGAATAAATAATTAAAGGCAAGTTTTAGCTAGATCCTGCAAATTTTCATAATTAAGTAGATCAGATTTTGCAGAAGTAAGTGATGGAAACTTTAAGAAGGAATAGCATGATGGGGTATTTTATATTAATCATTTATATTTGAGGTGAAATCATTAAACTCTCACTTTCTCTACCTTAGGGAAATAAAATAATGTTTTGGGAGAAATGATCTCTATTACTATTTCATGGAACATAAATGCCAGGAAGAATGTTGTGAAATTATAGTTAGTCTTCTTGGGGCACAGAAAGGTCTTCTGAAAGAACTGAAAAATAAATATTTTTTTCCAGACTTTTCCTAATAGAAAAGATAAGAGAAATGCAAAACCCTGAAGAGAGAGAAAGTTTCGGGGCTACAAGATGTCACAATAAACCAATTAAAGGCAAAAAGCTTTTTATACATAAAGAAAGAGTGTATCAGTAAGAGGGAGGTTGTTCAGCCATGAAAATATTGAAAAAAAAAAATATGGCTTTCTGAGGCATTATTTAGGAAAAACACACTCCAATTTGTCCAGTCTTGTGGCAGCCTAATGGGACTTAAAGGCATCAGGCTGTTTTAATGACACTGTCCATTGCTTTTGATGGCCAACTCCATAGACTGTGTCTAGCGTTTGCCTTTCATTACAGCCTCATGCCTACCAGAGGGCCTTGCATGTAGTAAAAAGAATAGATGTTGAGAGAACAAAACATGCAGTCAATATAACTAACCCCTCTTGTTTGGACTCCATACCACCAAGTGACTTTCTGATGAAAGTGTGGCTTTTTAGTGGCTAGCCTAGAGCGAATGAAAGCGCTGGTAAAAGATTAGGTTTAGGGAACATCCATGAAAATGCACCCACTCGGATCTCTGACTGTGGGAGCATCACTGATCGATGTCAATTGTCCAGCTGCTGTGCCCTGAAATCTGTCACTGTGTTTGCCTTCCTGCAGAGGGCTCACCTCCCACAGAGGCTCCCAGCCAGCAACTGAGCTCGGTGGCAGTAAAAAGGCCAGCCTGTTCCTGGGAAATGGGGGACTCCTTTGAAGGATGGCTTGGGCTCAAGAACCCTCCAGTGGTCTTGCTGAACTCCCTCAGAGTCCAAGACATTTCAATCAACCAAACTTCCTCCCTCCCTCCCTCCCTTCTTCCCTCCCTCCCTTCCTCCCTCCCTTCCTTCCTCTTCCTTCCTTCCTTCCCATCTTCCTTCCTTCCTTGCTTCCTTCTTTCCTTCCTTCCTTCCTTCTTTCCTTCCTTCCTTCCCTTGGGGTCAGACCTCTATCATGGTTTCATGGCTCCCTGCTCCTCTGGTTCCCGCCCAGTTTTCCTCTTGGGTGTTGCCCTTAATTAAATATTGTGCATGGATTCTAGTTTCGTCTTGGTGAACGCTTCTCTTAGGATGCCATTGAGTCAGCATTCTTGCCTCTGTGTAAATAAACACGTGTGCTCTTAAGCTGCTTCTCATCTCTGGCTTATGGAATATGGTGAAGTGGTTGGAACCCAGCCGTGGCATCGTGCAACCTGGGACTTATGTCACCTTTCAGTCTCTTATTAGTTGTATGACTTGGGACAAGTTACTCCGGCCCTGAAGGGTATCAGCTTGTCAATTTGTATAATGGGATAGGAACCCCTATCTTATTAGGTTATCGGGACAATTGCATTAAACAGCATGCATATTAAAAAAGCACAGCATTATGATGGGCTTTTAGTTGGTGCTAAACCAAGAGCTAATTTTCTCCTGATGGTCTTGCATCTTGAAGGTCAAGTTTCTTACCAGGTAAGGCCAAAGGCCAGGCACTAGAGCCTGTGCTATTCAAGGGTGATGCCTTCCCTGAGGATGCCTCCTTTGGGGATGCCTTTTTTAGGGATTCCAACCTGGGGTCAGCTAGCAAACACCCTGACTATGCTTTACTTCTTCAAGGAGATCTAGGCCAAACCACTCCTGTATAGCCATGGAATTTGACACCAAGATAACGTAGCTTAGCTCCCCTCGGGACTACTGGCAAGCTTGTTAAAGCTCAAATGCAGATCTCATAATTCCAAATCAAAGGCCATATACATTCAATAATTAGAATTTAAGATGAATAGATTTTCTAAGATCCCTCTTTGTTAAGTTATTGATTTCATCAAAGTACAAGAATTTGCTATATCAATAGTTCAGAACATTAACCCCAATTCAAGAACAAATTCATTAATTGGCTTTTATAATTCTTATGTTGCTATATAATTTCTTGAAGTTCCATTGGTGACCACCTCTCCTTGAAGGTAAGAAAAGGAAAGTGTCAGCCTGTAGCATATTTTTATGATTACTTCCACTTGGAAATAGAGAGACAGAAAGTTAACATTAGTGTTTTTTTTTTTTTTTTGGCTGGGGAATCCAAGTATGATTTTGGTTTATTATATAATAAATTAAAATATGCTTCATACTGGTCAACATGACCTTGCTAGAAGAATGTTTTAATTTATTAAAAATTATTTCCCAAAGTGAGAACCAACAGTGGAAGCCAACTATTAGAGTATTATTATGGGCTGAATTACATCCCTCCCAAGCTCAGATGTTAGGTCCTAACCCCCTGTACCTCAGAATGTTACTGTATTTAGAAATAGTCTTCAAAGAGGTAATTAAGAGAAAACAAGGTCTTTGGCCTGGGCCCTAATCCAACATGACTGATGTCCTTAGGGGAAGAGGAGACGAGGACACAGATGCGCAGAGGGGAGACCAAGTGAGGACACGGCCAGCAGGTGGCCACCTGCAAGTTGAGGACACAGGCCTCTGAGAACCAGCCCTGCCGACATCTTGACCTTTACCTTCTAAGCTCTAGAACTGTGGGACAATAAATTTCTGTTGTTTAAGCCACCTCATCTGTGGTGCCTTGTTATGACAGCCTGAGCAAAGTAATAAGGGTATAAACCACCACCTCCATCTGATTAGGTGGGAGCAAGTGAGTTAGAAGCTCTGGGGGGCACCACGGAGGCTGGAGCCCCTGTCACTGATGGAGCTGCGGAGATGGGCGCCCAACCCTCCTCTCTGATGGGGTCCTAAGACCCCCTACTCGTTCTGCCCCCCTGAATTCTGTTCCCTTCCTTCAAAGAGGACCTTCATTGCTGAGTTGTGACTCTAAAAAACCATCCACTTTCCCTCCGTAATAGAGGCACTGAGCAGGAGTGGAGAACTGCTCAGGTGGGGAGCACCCTCTGATATAGGAACAGGTGTGGGAAGAGGGAGTGTGGGTGGGGTGAGTGGTGGTGTGTCTGTGCACAGCATCCGTACAGATGAGGTCGCTCCCTTTCCAGTGCCTGGGTGAGAGCACTCAAGTCAGTGGCAACACAAACCTGGGATAAATCCAGAGCTCATTCTACAAGACTTAAAAATACTTTAAAAAACAGATTCTTTCTATTAGATGCATAATACTGGCAACCGACTGAATTTAACATAAAAATAATAATAATTCCTCTTTTTTCCTGCATCTAATGCAAGAGTAAAGCAGATAAAATAAATTTCCTAGGAGCTTTCTAGTGAGAGTGTGATTATCACTAGTATTACTCTGTGATGGGGTTTTCTCAAGGTCACTCTAGAATTAGTGGCACCACGGGACCAAGCGCTCATCCATTATATGGGTTAAAATGACTAATTGAGGGTCTGAGTTTAACTATACTCATAAGCAAAGGCGCAGTGCAGCTCCTTTGACGGCCTTAATAACATTCTCTTGTACACAAAGAGAGATGGAAAAAAATAGGATTGTATATTGTTGCCCTTCAGGACAAGATGCTGAAGTGGGAACAGAATAATAAAAATAGAGAAATGACTTGGTGGCACCAGGAAATGAGTTGTGGATGTTAGCAACGCCAGCCTTATGCAAATACTTCAGCTGGAGGTAAAGTCCTACGGGCTCATGACTCAATGTAACACAGCCAGACTGTCATGCCAGTCCGAGGTGTTGTTTTGAGCTGCCAAACTCTTAAAAAGTGAAAAAGGATATTCAGCAAGTTACGCTGAAATGATGATAATGGCCATGAAGGGATTTTTAGGATATTGATCTGTGATACTACAAATGGAAAAACAGAGTCATGTTTCACAGTAAATCCAGAAAGCATACATTCTGTACACAGCTGCTGCCGCTGACTGCCTTAAATGAGACAAGTCATGTCACGTGCGCTGCGTGAGATCTGAGAATGACTGCTAGCTGTCCATGGTCCCCAACAGGTTCATGGCCAGCAAGTCTTCATAACTTTCAGAAGCAAGCTCAAAGTTAGGAGAGAAAGGGAGGCCGGCTCATAAATGGGGAGAAAACATGGGCCTCGAATCCACACGTGGGGAGATGCGTATTTCACAGCCACCCGTCAAGGAGGTTGGATTTGAAGTTCTCTGGCGGAGGCAGCCTCACCTGGGCTTGCAGAGCCAATCCCGCTGCAGGGGATGAGCTGCCTTGAACGTGAACTTTGGAGGGGAATGGCCTTGGCTTAGGGGAAAACAGCTTTCTGTCTGGATTTGTTTCCCCTCTCTTCTCCTTGTGCTGTGCCCTCAGGTGGCTCCTCTGCTTGGCAGGGCCTCTGGGTTCCTTACTAGGGTGACCTGATCAGGTTCTAGAGCAGCCAGAACAAAGTGCCACAAACTGGGTGGCTTAAACAACAGAATGTTATTCTGTCACGGTTCTGGAGGTTAGGAGTCCAACATCAAGGTGTCAGCAGGGTCCTGATCTCTCAGAAGGCTCTGGGGAAGAATCCTTCACCTCCTCTCAGCTTCCGGTGGTTGCTGGCAGCCCTTGTCACTCCCTGGTTCATGGCTGCATCACTCCCGTCTCTGCCTCTGTCTTCACATGGCCTTCCTCTCCGTGTGCCTCTGTGTGCGTGTCCCCTTCTTATAAAGACATCACTCAGCAGATTTAGGGCCTACCCTGATTCAGTGTGACCTTATTTTTTTTTTTAATTATTGAAGTATAGTTGATTTACCATGTTGTGTTAATTTCTGCTGTACAGCAAAGTGATTCAGTTGTACCTATATATTCTTTTTCATATTCTTTTCCATTATGGTTTATTATAGGATATTGAATAGAGTTCCCTGTGCTGTACAGTAGGACCTTATTGTTTATCCATTCCATATATAATAGTTTGCATCTGTGAATCCTAAACTCCCAATCCATCCCTCCCCCACACCCCTCCCCCTTGGCATCCACAAGTCCGTTCTCTATGTCTGTGAGTCTGTTTCTCTTTCACAGATATGTTCATGGGTGTCCTATTTACATTTCACATATGAGTGATATCATATGGTATTTGCAGTGTGACCTCATCTTAACTAATTATATCTGCAAAGACCTTATTCCCAAATAGGGTCACATTCTGAGGTTCCTGGTCCACACAGATTTGGAGGGGGACACTTATCTAACCTACAGCAGTCACCTCAGCCAAAACGAGCTTGTCCATAGGCTGAGACAGTCCGATCTTCACGAGTGAGCCTTCAGTGTGTGGTTGGTCAACACAACATTTTGGCTGAAGGTGAGGATTATTCCCACCAAAGGTTATAGGAAGGTATTTGATCACACTTAGTGCAGTGAAACAATCACAGGTACACAACTGAATCAATTTCAAGGTCTAAATCACCTAAGGCCACAGGAAAGCAGTTTCCCTGGAGGAAGCCTTAAGCATAAAGAAGAAAAAACTAACGCAAGAACTCCATGTATAATTAAGTCCTAGTCTGTTCTAACATCTTCCCATATTTATTTCAGGCCACATTTGTAAATTTTTTAAATTAAAAATTAAAGCTTTAATTGAGCAGAATTGGAACAAAAGACAAAATCAGAAAAGAGGGAGAAATGAGGAGGAAGGCGAGCATTAGTGCGTTTGGGGGGCAGGGTGGGGCAGGGTGTGGCTGGGAGGAAGTGTGCAGAGAGGAAGTCCACCCCCTGCCCATCACCCTCAGCTCTGACACCCACTGGCCCCACCTGCCACTGCCTCCCGGAATCCCATCATCCAGCTGCCCATCATTCTTATCAACTTGCTCCTCCAACAAAATTTAAGAGATCTTTTTTTTCCCCATTTCTATCCTCTTTTCTCAGTGATGGATAGATATTTCAGGAACAAATAGGTCAGCTTTTGAAAAATTTCATTTCCTACCCCCAAAATGAATTTTAAATGGGAAAGGACTAAGGGCATTACCTTTTCATTTTATATTTTATATGTGCTTAAATTTTTGCTATGTCAACGTGATATGCCATGTTCCTGTAAAGATTCACCATGCCTTTCTAGAAAAGGCAAAGCCAAGAGTCTCTTCTCTTTAGAATGTTCCTGGTGAGTACATTCTGTGCTTGAGGCTGGCGGGGCAGGCACCACCATCGATACTGGTACAACACGTACCGCCAAAGGGAAGGCTTGAGAAACCGGACAGTCTTTTAAGATATTTTAATTTGTCTAAAGGTTGGACAGTGTTAGTGGTCTAGATTTTAGCTTACTAAGGCATAGACCTTTCTTCTAACTTAAATTTCACTCTGATAAGCTTTTGAATATTTGAGTAGTACAATTTGCCTTTATAATCTTCTTTGTTCCTTTCTGAAAAAAATGTGTACTCCTTCAGAATAGTAATTGCTTACATTATTAACCTGGGCTTCCTGCCCTGAAATGACATAAACAAGTTTGAATCCTGCTAGGAACAGAAATTGAGAATAATGACCTCTGATAATGATTTGATCAATTTACTTTTACCCACTATGTGCTCCTACAGGAGTTGTAAGCTACACTGAGTTAGGAAACACTATCCTTGGAAAAGAGTTTTATTTTCTTTTACATTTTCTTTATATAGTCTTGAAACCGTAGCTATAGAAACAAGCCAAAAATATTAACTCATTTTAAGTTAGCAGTGAAAAGGATGGAGGACTGGAAATCTAAGGACTGGAAAAATAATGCCAACTCTATTAACTAGGACATGCCTTAAAATGAAGTCTTAAAAAAAAAAGATACTCATTGTTCTAATTGTCTAAATGAATATTTAAGATGGAGGTGGAGAGAAGGGACTTAGGTAGTGCTACATGACTAGCTTGGTCTGGGTCCCCTGCCATCGATACTTTGGGTCTTAGAGGAGGAGAAGGGAAAGTAAGAAATAAGGGGGAGGGGATTTCCTAGGTGGCGCAGTGGTTGAGAATCTGCCTGCCAATGCAGGCGACACAGGTTCAATCCCTGCTCCAGGAAGAGCCCACATGCCGCGGAGAAACTAAGCCCGTGTGCCACAATTATTGAGCCTGTGCTCTAGAGCCTGTGAGCCACAACTACTGAGCTCATGTGCTGCAACTACTGAAACCCACGTACCTAGAGGCTGTGCTCCGAAACAAGAGAAGCCACTGCAATGAGGAGCCCGTGTACCGGAACAAAGAGTAGCCCCTGCTCGCCACATTAGAGAAAGCCCATGTGCAGCAACAAAGACCCAAATCAATCAATCAATCAATCAATCAATTTATTAAAGAAAAAACAAAACAAAACAAACAAACAAAAAGAAATAAGGGGGAGGGTGAAGACAGGTGACAATTAAAGGCGAAAGGGATGTTGGCCAAGTGGATGCCACTCAGTAAATGTCGAGAAGCAAATTAAAAGAACCAGCACAAAGAAGAGTGCTGTCCATTTGTTGTCGGGTGGTTGTCCATGTTGCTCTAGTACAGATCTGCAATCTCATCTCACATAACAATATATATTTCCCCTCAGTGTGGTGTAGAGGGGATGGTCTGGATCAGAAGTCAGGATGTAGGTGAAAATACTGGCTTCATGACTTACTACACATACGCTATTGAACTTGTAATAAATACGAGAATGAACGATGTATGTGAAACAGAAGTGCCTAGACCTGGGAAGTCAGGAATTATGAAGAAAAATACTCATTTTAATTTTACATAAAAATCGTGTCTCTGTTGACAGTGTGTAAAATGATTTAATGAATATCTACTATGTTGCCAGGTCATAACTTGGAACGAATGAAGGAACAAACTGCATTCCGCCCCCCGACACACACAAAACACAGACACACAGCTCCCATCTTCAATTTCTCTGCAAGTCTTGAGAAAGGAGACTTCCTATTTCAACTCAACATCAGGGATACCATCACCTGAGGACAGATACTAAATCCAGTTTCACTGACATCTCACATATTAAATATATTAAATAGTGACCTACCTCATGCTATCTTGCTACTTGTACTTTTTTTTATATAAAGTATTGTTTGATAATGAATGGCAATGAGAAAAATACAATCTCAGAACAAATTTATAAAATGTGATTATGGCAAGGACTGAACTATTTAACTATTTAACTCAAACAAAGGCTATGGAGGATTTCTATAAGCTGAAGTATATAAAGGGAGATAATTTAAAGAATTTTATACAACAGAATGGTCCTCAACAATGCCTTAGTTTTCACGGTGCTTCCCTAATAAAGAAGATCTAAAAGAGGAAGAGAAGTTCAGTAGTAAGGAATATTTTGTGGAACACCCATAGATCACACCAAGGGAAGTGAATTGTTTGCCGG
This sequence comes from Hippopotamus amphibius kiboko, assembly GCF_030028045.1. Classification (NCBI taxonomy): domain Eukaryota; kingdom Metazoa; phylum Chordata; class Mammalia; order Artiodactyla; family Hippopotamidae; genus Hippopotamus; species Hippopotamus amphibius. The sequence goes on along the minus strand of NC_080200.1, from coordinate 61,134,273 downwards.
TTGTGACACCTAATTTGGTTTATACCAAAGTGATCACAATTCTCTTCCAGAGTTTTTTATGAATTCCTTAAACACACAGACACACACAGACACACACACACACGGCACACTCTATAGAACAAATGCAACTTATTGTTTTCTTCTGCCAGATAAACAAGGTCCTAAATCAGCTGCTTATGTTTTAGCCTGATTTCATGGACTATGACAGCGATGGTTACGACACATTGGAAAAGACTTACACAACTGAGGCATTTTTATACAATTTAGATAAATTTCAAGAGTAAAAAGATATGTAGACATTGGGAGGAAATGTATACAAGTGCTAAGGGTGGTTATCTCTGGGGGTGAGGGTTATGGGTGATTGTTAATTATTACTTTAGGCTTCATGTATTTCTAGTAGTCAGCAATAAACACCTATTGCTTGTAAAATTAGAAAGAAGACAATAGATGTCTTTAAAAGTGAAAAAAAAAAAGATTAAAGCCATAAATTAATAGACCAGATCAAGGTATGCAAATGTTACACAAACTCACTATATCATCTTCTTGTACAAATTCACTGTATCACTTTTTATATAAAATATACATTCAGTACATAAAAATGACTAGAAGAACAATTGCTGTGAGTTTATTTTCTGCTTTAAGAAGCACCAAAGCCCCAAATTCTTTCTAAATATTGTTGCAGGAAAAAAAATCTTCCCTGCAAAGGTATAAGCCCAGACCTGATTTATAAATTGAGATGGTCTGGTTATTAATTTACATTTTAAGGACTATATTCAAATCATTTCTGCAGTTCCAGAAGGACTTGTGCTGAGTCTACTGCACTATCCCTAATTTCACATAGTTATGTGTTTGATACCCTTTTGTTCTGGGGGGTTTGATTTATTAAACCTTGATTACCTACAAATAATGATTTGTGCCATAAAACTTCTCTAATATTTGATAAGATATCGAAGCTATCATTTTAATAAGAATAATATGACTAAAGAGAAGAAAAAACTCCAAGATAAAAAGTAGAACTAAAACAGCTATGTAGATGGTTCTCATAGCTACAAATCAGTGATGGTTAAATTTAATTGAACGGAACAAAACATTGATATTTACTGTTGTCTACGGGAGGTACCTTAAAAATGAAGCCTGCAGGGCAGCCCATAAATTCACAGCTCTAGTCTTTTTTTTCTTTTAATTAATTTATTTTTAAGCTCGTTATGGAAATATAATTGCTTTACACTGTTGGGCCAGTTTTTTGCTGTACACCAAAGTGAATCAGCTGTATTTATACATATATCCTCATATCCCCTCTCCAGCGACTCCCTCCCACCCTCCTATTCCAGCTCTCTAAGTCATCACCCATCATCGAGCTGATCTCTCTATGTTATGAAGCAACTTCCCACGAGCTATCTATTTTACACTTGGTAGTGTATATATGTCAATGCTACTCTCTCACTTTGTCCCAGCTTCCCCTTCACCTCCCCCCGACCCTGTGTCCTCAAGTCTGTTCTCTACAACTGCATCTTTATTCTTGCCCTGTCACTGGGTTCATCAGTACCATTTTTTAAGATTCCATACTTATGAGTTAGCATATGGTATTTGTTTTTCTCTTTCTGGCTTACTTAGCTCTGCATGACAGTCTCTAGGTCCATCCACCTCATTACAAATAACAATTTCATTCCTTTTTATGGCTGAGTAATATTTCACTTGTTTCCATGTCCTGGCTATTGTAAACAGTGCTGCAATGAACATTGTGGTACATGTTTCTTTTTGGATTATGGTTTTCTCTGGGTATATGCCCAGTAGTGGGATTGCACAGCTCTACCCTGAATGTCACCTCTCCCCTCCCTACCTGCTTCTACTCTGTCCTGTAAAACTGCTCCTAGACATAGCTGATCATTGTGTTCTCCTGGTCAAAGCTTTGCCATAGCTCTCCGTTCCTTACAGACTCACGTCTATTCTTCCTAGCTCTGCTTTGAAAGCCCTTTATCACTTGGAATGGAACAACTAAGCAAGCTGCACTCCCTAAAGTCAGCTAAGTCGGCTAGTTTTATAGATTGCCTACAGATCCTGGAGGTAGTTCTCCCATGTCAGTGTCAGGGCGTGCCTGCTGTTCCTTCTGGCTTCAAGGATCTCCCGAAGCACTGATTGGTGAAGCTCTTTCTCTGCTTTTTTTTTTTAATTTTATTTTAAAGTTTATTTTTTGGCTGTGTTGGGTCATCGTTGCTGTGCACAGGCTTTCTCTAGTTGTGGCAGCCGGGGCTACTCTTCGTTGTGGTGCACGGGCTTCTCAGTGTGGTGGCTTCTCTTGCTGCAGAGCACAGGCTCTAGGCATGCGGGCTTCAGTAGCTGTGGCACACGGGCTCAGCAGTTGTGGCACACGGGCTTAGCTGCTCAGCAGCATGTTCCCGGACCAGGGATCAAACCCGTGTCCCCTGCATTGGCAGGCGGATTCTTAACCACTGCGCCACCAGGGACCTCCCTCACCTGGTTCTTGAAACCTCCTGTGATCACACTGGTTGAGTTAGCCACTCCCTCCCCAGTTTTTCCTTCTCTACTAACCTAATCATAGCTTTCCATTACACTAAGATATAATGCTCACTGTATGGGTACCACTGTCTTCCACTAGATTAGGAGTTTCTGAACTGCAGAAGAGGCTGCCATGTTTATTTCTGCCTCCCTGGTCCTTCCCTGGCACACAGCAAGCACTTCGCAAATGCTCATGGATGAAACTGCTGGAAGGCAGGAACAGCATACAAAGTAAGTTCTTTACTGTAAATAAAAATCTAGGTTTTGTTGAAAAAATTAAGACTGTAACTATAACCTCACATACTAAAATCTAGAATCTTCTATCATGATATAAATATTCACGACTGTTTTGGTGTGTTTCCAACTTGGTTCTAAGTAGATGGTAATAGTAGAAATTTCTTGAAATCTTTCATCTGCTGAGTCTTTATTTGATAAATTCATTTTCACCGCTTCCCAGGGATGTTTTCTTCCTCTCTTTGTCCAACCCGGTCACTAATGTAGATGGATTCATAAACACATTTAAATAAGAGAGAAAAAAATATATCTCTTTCTGTAAGAAGGGAAGTGTAAGGGAGCAGGACCCTAGGAAGCCTTCCCAGAATAGATCCTCATCCATGTTGTCCACCTGCCTTTTGTCTATAGCAAAACTTTAGTCAAAGAGTAAATTTAATCAGAGAGGTGAGAAAATGAAGCAAGAAAGGAAAAGGTCAAGCAGGACAAAATAATAATCCTTTAACCATTAAACAAAGTCAAGGATGTTTCATTCTTCTTCAAGGACTATAGATGATATTCTGAGCCATGTCCTTTGAGCTGTTTTGCTGATACTGAAACCCCCACCAGGTGGGAGAAGTTAACTGTATGCTGCCCACAAGCACCTCAGACCTGTCAGAAGCAGAAGGTTGATGATGCTGACTCCTGGTTACCTCACCACCAACCAATCAGAGCAATGTTACCTCACCACCAACCAATCAGAGCAATGTTACCTCACCAGCAACCAATCAGAACAATGTTACTTCACCACCAACCAATCAGAACCATGTTACCTCACCACCAACCAATCAGAACAATGTTACCTCACCACCAACCAATCAGTACAATGTTACCTTACCACCAACCAATCAGAACAATGTTACCTCACCACCAACCAATCAGAACAATGTCCATGAGCTGACCATGCCCTGCTCCTTGAACAGTATAAGACTCCTCACGAGCCCCTCCATGGCAGGACACAGAGTCTTGAGGGCATTAGCCCACTGTGGCCCCCTTTGCCTGGCAAAGCAATAAAGCTATTTATTTCTACTTCACCCAAAACTCTGTCTCTATATTTCTATTTGGCACTGGTGAACAGAGGTCGGGTTTTGGCAACAGAAGGAGTTTAATGAATTAAGAGGGAAGTGAAATAGTCACCATATTTTGATAGAACTTGCTTTGGCACTCGCATGATAAACTCTGAAAAGTGGGAAAACCCTAAACCTGATTTCACCTGGACTAAGAAAAGCCGATTAGGCTACAGGAAACTCTTTCTAAATCAGATGTCCTCCTTTTTGCTTCCTGTGATGTGGTCAGTTCTGGCCAGCAGCAGAAGCAGCACTGGTCAAGCCTCTGTGTGTGTGAACTTGACCAGAGGACCTACAAAGGGGACCCGTGAACCTAAACTGGTCTGGCTACTTCATCTGACTTTTCATCAAGTGAAGCTGAATGCTTATAATGTCGGTGTCCTTCATCCTTAGGTCAAACATCATGAATATATAATTATGTTACTGCGTTAGAAAGAATTTTAATTGATGGAGCTAAACAGATCTTTACTGACTATACAATTGATTCCGAGGCACTTCCTTCCATGATCTTCATTAGGAACAATGACACTACAAGTCAAGGATGCTAAGAGAGGAAAACTACTTGTAATCGTTGCACAGAACTGAAATAGAAAAATCAGGTAAAAAGGGTCAGAAGTGCCTACAGTCTTAGCTTTAGAAGAGTTATATTTCTGCTGGTGGGGCAGGAGGTTTCTGAAGGATAATAGAATTTAAGAGGTTATAAAATCGATGTCTCAAAAGTGGGGTTCAGAGAACTGTAAATCTGGCCGATGGAGGAGCCTATCCAGAGAAATCGCGTCAAAAGATCATTATTTCGTGACCTTGGGGAAAAGCAACATTGTCAGAGGGCTTCCTCTTCCTGCCCATGAATGCACGTGGATATTTATGGAGGCCCTCTCTCCTTATCTCCCTCTACGCATGCATGCTCACGCAAACACATACACCCCTCTCAAGACAGGAGGCTGAGAGCACTGTTATAAATATTCATGAGATCATTATTATTAATGTCACCAAGGTGATTCTCTTCCTTCTCAGTAGAGACTGGTTCTTATACCTAGAAACTGATCAACTGTAAGAGAAATGGCAGCTTTGAGGCAGCCCAGCTGAAGCAATCCTGTACATTTTACTTTTGAAATATAGGTTGACTAGGTATTTTAAATCCCACCCATCCCATCATCAAGTTGAACCGGCAGAGATTTCCTACTTTGGTACAACGTACAGCTTCCTTGGGAACACAGTTTCTAGCTTTTGGAACAAGTATACCTTGATTATTACCTTCTTTTCTGAGAGCAAAAACTAAACAAAGCATCTAAAACATCTCAAGAGATTTCTGGGTGATGAGTTTTGTAAAAACGCATTGGGAGAAAATTATAACACATTTGCTACTTTTATTATTTAAAAAAGACATTTCACACCCCAGGCCTCATTAAAGAGCTATTTTTAAGAATTACAGGCTCTTGCAGTCACACTGAAAATTTTTAAAAAATAGAAAATAAAAATAGCTACTGGAGGCAGTTAACTAGATCCCTATGTCTTTGTCATAGACTCTCTTCCAGCCACTTGGTCTGCCTGCTTATTCTACATGCAAGATATATCACAACAAGGGAAATGACTGTTAACTACAGTTTTCAATCAAAGAAAACCATTTTTGGTTGGAATTAAAATGTTTCCCTTTTTTTTTTTTTGCCTAAGACCCAAGAAAACATGTTAAATAAGTCAAATACTGGGTAGGTAGAGGGCGGTGGAAGATGCATAGACCTCTTCAGTACCAAATTAGAAATAATTTTCTCTAGCTTCTTGCACTCTATTACCATGTCAATATTCCAGAACACTCTGATCCTTAGCAAAACGGCAATTAAAGTTACAGAGACAAAAAGCACCTGATCACAGAAGGAAGCAGCAGCGACTCGGGACTCACCTTAGGCATCCAGTAGCGTTTCGCAGCACCTGTGAGGAATGCAGCTGTATTTTCCGATCATCCTGAAGAGGTGGATTTTCCCAGCCCGAGTGGGGGATGATCACGGCGTTGGTCAGCACTGCCAGGGTGTCCTGGATGATGGGCATTTTGAGTGCATCGCAAGATGAGAGGTTCCAAAGGACTCCTGCAAGATAACACACAAACAGAGCTTTTGGACGGCCACTGTTGTCCCCAGTTACCAGCATGGGCAGGAGGGAGGAAGACGGTGTAAGCATGTGTTCTAGAGTGTGCCCTTCATTTTAGAGCATCTGTGCCAACCCATTACGAAAGTGCTGTGAAAATCGGACACGTAGGCAGAGGAACTGCAATATGATTATCTTCGTTGCATGGTGGAGAGTAACTGAGGTTGAGGGCGCTGACAGAATTGAGCATACCAACCAGGCTTCCGTTCACAATTAGCACCATGGACCCAAGTCCCCAGATTCTAACCAAGACCGAGGAGTTGTGAAAGTGATCTGAAATGGACTAGTAAGACATCTGAAATAGACTAGTGAGACATCTTTGTCTTATCCAAGACCTTAATAGGCACCTGTGGTCTATTTGATTCATTTAGTTTCTGTACAGAACCAGCTATCATTGTGCAGGACCTTTCAAGAATCCAGTATCAGGTCTGATGATAACAGGCTCAACAAGAAATTTAAATTTACTGTCACTGGTGACTGTTCTGTTCGCTTTTCCCTGAAAACCATGCTCACGGAGGACCTATAGATTGTTCTTCTTTATACAACAACAAAGCAGTAGAAAGGGGAGGAAGTGTCAACAATAGACAAAGAGACCTCAAAATAGGATTAACTTTAGAAAAGGCCTTAAGAATTACATATACGTTATGATCTCATTTGAAATGCTTTTAAAATAATTATTCTTTTTGTTGTTTGAAATTGTACACATAAAAGTAAAAAAAACAAAAACAAAGAATACTATTTTCTTTTCCTATGAAAGACTGTATTTCTCCCAAGACTAATCTAAATAGACATAATCACTGCAGATCCTGAGAATAAAATATCATTGTTGTCTTTAGAAAACACAACTTCCAGTTTACCTGTTTAATAAGCTTTCAATAGATTGTAAAATGAGACCGTGTTTCATCTATCATGTTATGAATAAACAGAACTCACTTATTTCTGAAATTTGTTTTATTAGTTTCCTGCATTGCACATGTTGAACTACCCAAGGGCATTAATAACACTAATCTGAAAGTCAATGATATTTGATTGTTAATAACTAAAATAAGAGTTTTAAATCAGTTCTATAACAATGTGACTTTAGAGACAAACTTCTCCACTGGTCTTTCAAAAGAACATTTGCTGGGAATTTTACTAGGTAAGTGCAAAGAAAATAAAACAGGTTTGGTGCTAAGAATGTATAAATCAATCCTTTAGTACAGGGGTTTGGCTTGAGTGCAAATCCTGCCTGTTTGTTTTTGTGAATAAAGTTTTATTGGAACACAGCCCTGCCTGTTCACTTACATATTATCTATGGCTGCTTCTGTCCTACCAGGGAAAAGCTGAGATTCTGTGACAGAGACAGTACAGCTCACAAAGCCTAAACAATGTACTATCTGGCCTTCTACAGAAAAATCTTGCCCACTTTTGTGTCAGTATGTGGATCATTTTCTATATACTTCTGTGTGCATGTTTGCCTTGCTATTAGTACCCTAAATTGAGAATACAAAAAATGCTCACTGGTACACAGAAGTTGCTCAAAATCTATTCTGACTTGGGCAGATGTGCAATTCTAGGAGTATTTTTATCATATGTATTTATTTCAATTTAAATAATATATGAAGCTGTTCTTTATTCATCCCATTAGGAAATGTTTTACTAAATTTTGGATAATTAGAATAATCAAAGTGAATAATTCATTTGTAGTCTCACAAAAGTATTCTTTTTCCTCGTAAAATAATCAGTTTTCAGTTTTAAAAAAAGCACATTTAAATGAAATTACTATCTACACTGTATTTGAGGATAACTTTTAAAACTATCACATTACAGGGTTTGTGTCTGTGTTTTTTTTTTTTTTAAACTGAGGTATAGTTGATTTACAATATTGCATTAGTTTCAGGTGTACATCAAAGTGATTCAGTTATATATATATTGTTTTTCTGATTATTTTCCATTATAGGTTACTCTGTTTTTCTAAGTATACAAAACACATATACAGACATAAAACATGAAATTTTTTCATTCCTAAATCCTGATTTGAAAACACCAATACATGAAAATTGAGGCTTGTAAATAAAAAATTGAGGCATGTTTTAAACTATGGGTGGTATATTTTGTTATAAAATACATTTCCTCTCAAGATTAAATAGTAAAAGACTTTTGCATTTTTACATGCAATGAATTTACAAGAATCTAAAGGCATTCTATGATGATAAAGCAATTTTTATTGTTTCCTAACAAACAGAAAAGAGGTAGGAAAGGAAAGGGGGAAAATCAAAGAAAAGATAAAGGCCTAATCTAATATCTGACGAGAAACGAAAGGATTGGAAAGAAAATGACATTTCAGGTAACTCTTTATCCAGCTGTTCTCTCCATTACCTTTCTCATGAATTCATTAATTAGTGTAACCTAATTCCAAATCGGGCATGGACAGAAGTTTCCTCTTTACATTCCGTCCACCTTTCCAGACAGGCTCCGTCTGAGTTTCACATTCCAGTGAACTTATCATAGCACTTGACCCAAATCTCTGAACCTTCTTTCCTAGTTTCTATTTGCAGCCCACACGTGCTTCCTGGACTTAAAAGGTCCACAGCGGATCTCTGGTCAGGGGCAGCTTTACCACGTCTGCTTGGATGAGGACTTGGTAAAGTGGATGCAACGCAGCAGAATTTCTTTTGGGGGGAATTCAGCAAACCAGTTAGTTGCGGGGGGCCCTTTGAACTTGGAGTTTTGGTTAGATTATCTGGACACAGAAACAAGCCTGAGCGTGGAATCAGCAGTCTTGGGGGACACTGAGATAAAGGTGGGTATGTCTAGCAGGACTCAAAAGTAGGAAACAGCTGGGAATTCTACACCCATCTTGCCAGACACACACACACACAAACACATTTACATGCATATTACATATACTCACACACACATATACTCACACCTGCACACACACTCACACAACATACTTACACACACATACACATACATTCATATACTCACACACACACGTGTACACACATTCACACACATATGTACGCTCATATCCATTAGTCCCTGATGAAGGGAGAGAGAACAGTGGAGAAAAATGGACATATCTAGGCATTCTCTGTGAACAGAGGAGAAACCCTTGTTTTGCTCAGATTTTTCTTCACTCCTCTCTTTCTCCTGGGTGGTTTCCTGACATTCCCGTCAAACGGGGGAGCCTGGTCCTTCTCCTCCTGAGTGAGGCTTGGACCCAGTGCCTGGCTTTGTGACCAGCAGATCACGGAGGAGGTGACTGAGTGAGTTCCGAGATGGAGTCACAGGGAAGGTACTGTGGCTTCTGCCCTGCTGTCTGGGGCTGCTTGCTAGATGGGGAGCCCGCCGTCACCCTGTGAGGACCCTCAAGCAGTACCAAGAAGAGGCCCGTGGGGTGAGGAACGGAGGCCTCCCGCCAGCAGGGAGGAGTGGACCCTCCAGCCGGAGTGAAGCCTTCAGATGAGGCAGCCTCATCCGTGTGGGACCCTGAGCCAGAAACACGCAAACCTGCCACCCCTGCGCTCCCTCAGCCACTGCATGGGATAAACCTTTGTTGTGTTAAATTGTTAAATTGGTGGGTAATCTGTTCTGCAGCAGCGGTAATTAACACCCCTTCCTTTCCCTTCCCTCTCCTTTCCCTCTGTCTACTGGACTCATTTTTTCCCCTTTACAGTACTTTTTCCTAGTTAGATCTGTTGTTAGATTCACTTGTTTTGTATTTCCCTGCAACTCCTCCATCCTCTTCTAAAGTCTACTGTGAGAGCACAGAAGGTACAGGAAGGGAATCAGCTAAACTTTGTAACTAAATTTAAAATGCATTTTAATTTAGGTGACAAATGATATTTAACTTTTAAAAATGTATCCCTCTTCATGTTTGCAACTTGTGACATGGGCACTTTAATTTGGAATGATCTTGTATTAGTTTCCTATTGCTGCTGTAACAAGTTACTGCAAGTGTAGCACTTAAAATAAGGCACGTTTATTATCTTGCAGTTCTGGAGGTCTGAAGTCTATAATGGGCCAGCAGGCTGTGCTCCTTCTGGAGCCTCCAAGGGGAGACTTTCCTTGTCTTTTTAAGTGTCTAAAGGCAGCCCACGTTCCATGGCTTGAAGCCCACGTCACTTGGACCTCAGCATCCATGATCACATCCTCTCCTCTGACTGATCCTCCTCCCTCCCTGTTCTAAGGACACTTGTGATTACATTGAGCCCGCCTGGATAATCCAAGATCATCTCCCCCATTTCAAGAGCCTTAACTTAATCCCATCTGCACAGTCCCTTTCACTATGTAAGATAACGGCCTCAGGATTTGAGAATCAGGACTGTGGACATCTTCAGGGGGCCACTGTTCAGTCTACCACACATCCTTTAAAATATTCTGCTATGCTTAAAATAAAATTAAACCTCTGATTGTAGTTTCATGATCAGGCCTTTCCCTCATTCTCTAAATTCATTTTGATTCACATCCTTTGGTTCATTCATTTACCCAGTCCGCACATATTCAGGACCTGCTGTGCACAGGCTCTGCTGGATACGGTGGGGACATTAGCAAACAGAACAGAAAGTCCCTGCCCTCATGGCTCTCCCATCAAGGCAACTCATCTCGCTCTTGTCATTGCTGCCTTATTTCTTCTCCTTGAATAACAAGCTCGTTTGTAACTCGCATCTCTTGGATTTACTGCTCTCTCAGTCTGGAATATTCTTCTCCAGACCTTTCCGAGGCTAATCCTTCTTTCTGCTCACATGTACCTTAAATGTGCTAAACTCGGAGAAGCTTTTTTTAGATCAGTTTAAACTACCTTCCCAGACTCTTGCTCTCAGATCTCCTGTTTTAACTTTCAGCAGAGAACTCGTTACCAACTCATATTTCCCAGGCTTTTTCTTTCTTCCCCCCAGTTTTATGGAGATATTATTGACGTGCAGCACTCTATGACTTTAAGGTATACAGCATAAAGATCTGACTTATATACACCACGAAATGATGACCACAATAGGTTTAGTGAACGTCCATCATCTCATAAAGATACTACATTAACAAAACAGAAGAAAATTTTTTTCTTGTAATGAGATCTCTTCGGATTCACTCTCTTACAACTTGCACATATAACATACAACGGTGTTAACTATATTTATCATGTTGTATGTTATCACCCTAGTACTTACCTTATAATTGGAATTTTGTATCTTTTGACTGCCTTCATCCAGTTCCCCATTCTCCCATCCTGTGCTGCTCCTAACCACAAATCTGATCTCTTTTTCTATGAGTTTGTTTTTTGAAATATAATGGGCCTGCAACACTATGTTAGATCCTGCTACACAACACAGTGATTTGATATTTCTATACATTTTGAAATGATCACCCTAAGTCTCGTTGTCATCTGTCACCATGCAAAGATATTACGTAATTACTGCCTATACTCCCCACACTGTATATCTCATACCTGTGACTCCTTTATTTTGTGACTGAAAGTTCATATCTCCTGCTCTCCCTCACCTATTTCTCTTCTTCCTCCACTCCCCAACCCATGTTTTTTCATTACTTGGTTTTCTGTCATTTTCTCACTGCTCTTCCCCACAACGAGGTCCCAGCCAAGAAATGAAAGCCAGGACCCTGAGTGTTCACAGCATCCAGAACACGTACAGCTACGAAATATGCTCTGACACACATTAGGTGCTCACCAAATAGGTGTTAAATGATTATAAGAATTAATAATTGGGACTTCCTAGGTGGTGCAGTGGTTAAGAGTCCGCCTGCCAATGCAGGGGACATGAGTTTAATCCCTGCTCCAGGAAGATCCCATGTGCCACGGAGCAACTAAACCCATGTGCCACAACTATTGAGCCTGTGTTCTAGAGCTCGTAAGCCACAATCACTGAGCCCATGTGCCGCAACTACTGAAGCCCATGTGCCTAGAGCCCGTGCTCTGCAACAAGAGAAGCCACCGCAATGAGGAGCCTGTGCACCACAACGAAGTGTAGCCCCTGCTCACCGCAACTAGAGAAAGCCCGTGTGCAGCAACGAAGACGCAATGCAGCCAATAAATAAATGAATAAATAAATTTTTTAAAAAAGAATGAATAATTGGATGATATGACCCTTATAGGATATGTGCTTCAAGCACTGAACATTTTTAAAGTATTACACTGCTAGCAAAATAAAGTAATGATTTGAAAGAATAAAATAGCAGATGCAAGATGTAATGTTAAAAATAACAAATCCCAATGAGAACACAAAAATGTTATTTACATGGGAGTATAACCTTTGACTCTATAGAAATTCTCCTTTTAGCAAGTAGAGAAAAATTTTTATCACTAAAAAACAATCAGTTTAGCATTAGAAGGCTTGTTTCTAGTGCATAATTTGGGCAATTTTCTTATATTAATTCCTCAATAATTCTACATTAGCCAAAATTTCAATTTGTGGAAAAACTGTGGAATAAATTGAATTCACAGTGGTACTCGGCATCTATAACAAGCCACCCCGTTTATTCTTACCTAAAAGTAACATAAAAATGTTTTAGTATTTTGGTTGATGGTCACTAGCAAATTTTAATTTACCTGATGAAAATATGCTAATTTCTTCCAGATTATAATCTGTAATAAAATTGTTTTATAGCATCTTTCCTCTAATTATATGTATTCAATCGCTTTCCTTTATCAGTATAAAATTACTGCTGTTCCAAACATAATTTTGACAGTAGGTTTAGCTGAGAAGACATTTAAATAACTAATTATGTATACTAAATATATTTCAAATATAGTTTATTTTCATTTCAGGCACAGGATGACTTTTTTCCTTGAGAGTATCCATATTCATGAGCAGTAATTGGTTTATTAAAACTTCTTTAATAAAATCAATTACTTTCATTGGATCTTTTACTCCATTTTAATAGAGGGTAATTGTGGGTTTTTTCTTACTAAAGGAGATAAAGACTATATTAAAAAACAGGAATTCAGATTGACCACAAAAAAGTATTTTAATAATTGCAAGTCAAATCATGATAACATCAAACACTGTCTTGTGGTTATGTAAGATTTTCCTATGACCTCCTCATTAGCTTTTAATTTTTAAACCTGAAACACAATCCCTGAACATAGGTGAGGCCCAAACCAAAGAAAAGTTGGGTTGAATTCATTTTAAGTGAATGTTTTGAATTTTTACTTTAGATAATCAACTAATTAAATTAACATATACATGAAGATTTATTTTAAACTAATCTATCATTTATCTTATTCTGAGAGTGAAAACTTGTGCACCTGGGAAAGGGAGGGAAGAGAGAAGTTTATCTTACAAAAGAAGGCAAACAAGTTTATTTTACAAAAAATTCAAGGTCAGGCCTTGGATGGGGGTGGGAATGGGACGGGGACTGGGGGGTGAATGGCCGTCACCACCTTTTCCATCCCCACCCATATACACCTTGATTCGTGGGTGGGTAGAGGATGGTGGTCAAACTCTGGGGACCCTGAACTTGTACTGTGGGCGTTTGTGTGTGAGCATGTGTGTGTGTGAATACGCACATGTGCAAGTGCATGCATGGTGTACATGCATGAGTGTACACGTGTGCACATGCATGCACAAGCATGTGTCTATGTGTATGCACGCTGTACATATGAGTGTTTGCGTGCATCACATAAATGCTCTCACCTTGCCCCTTACACGTCGTGACCCTCAAGTGCAATTGTTGAATTAGGATTGTTTTGAGATACCACCTTCCAGATAGTCTACATAGTAGCCTCAAAGAGATTAATAAATCACGCCCATTTAATGCTTTTAAAAATGAAAGCATTGATCTTGAGACGATGCTAAAGTTTACCAAAATGTTGCTATGACAGTGGCTGGTTCAAAGCAAAAAATCAGGTGGGGCTACCTCAAACTAAAAAGTTTCTGCACAACAAAAACAATAACAAAACGACAAGGCAACCTATGGAATGGGAGAAGATAATTGCCAACCATAGACTGGATAAGGGGTTCACATCTAAAATATACAAGGAAATCACACAGCTCAATAACAATAAAAGAATAAACAGTTTTAAAATAGAGGAACTGAGCAGACATTTTTCTAAAGAAGATACCCAAATGGCCAACAGGTACATAACAAGATCTCAGCATCACTACTCATCAGGGAAACGCAAATCAAAAGCACAGTGAACTATTGCCTCACACCCATTAGAATGCCCATCATCAAGGCAATAGATAACAAGTGATGAGGATGCGGAGCAAAGGAAACCCTTGTGCACTGTTGGTAGGGATGTACGTTGGTGCAGCCACTATGGTAAACAATATGGAGGTTCCTCAAAAAATTAAAACTAGAACTACCACATAATCCAGCAATCCCACTTCTGGGTATGTATCCAAAGGAAATGAAAACAAGACACAGAAAAGATATTTGCACTTGCATGCACTGCAGCATTCTTCACAACAGCCAAATTATGGAAATGACCTAAATGTCCTTCAACAGATGAATGGATAATGAAGAGGTGGTACAAGAGAATATTATTCAGTCTTGAGAAAGGAGATTCTGCCATTTGGACAACACGATGGACCTTGAGGGCATTATGCTAAGGGACATAAGTCAGACAGAGAAAGACAAATACTGTATATGACTCATGGGGAATCTAAAATAGCCGAACTCATAAAGACAGAGAGTGGAATGGCGGTTACCAGGGGCTTGGGGTCTGAGAACTGGGGAGATGTTGTTAAGGTACAAACTTGCAACTAGTGGTTGGTTAAGTCCTGGAGATCTAATGCACAGCACACTGATCACAGTCAACACTACCATATTATGAACTTCAAAGGTGCCAAGAGACGAGATCTTAATTGCTCTCACCACAAAAAAGATGGTAATTATGTGACGTGACAGAGTGTTAGCTAACACTAAAATGGTAAACATATTGTAATATAAAGATGTATCGAATCAACACATTGCACACCTTAAACTTACACGTGTCAATTATATCTCAATAAAAAATAGAAATTATTTTTTAAAAGTGTGCTATGTAAATGCCACTTTGATAAGTGTTATTTCAGGAAATGGATGGGATAGGAAATGTGTGTGTAATGCATGCAGGGAAGTGCTCAAAACACATGTAATAAAGACGGTTGAGTGCATTAAAAAAAGAAGAATTTTATTTTAATACTTAGTGTCTTGCACCATAGGAAATTTTATTTTTTATTCAAAAAATTTTATTTTATATTGGAGTATAGTCGATTTACAATGTTGTGTTAGTTCAGGTGTACAGCAAAGTGATTCAGTTACATAAATACATATATCTATTTTTTCAGATTCTTAGGAAATTTTAAAAATAATTGTATATATTAATGTTTCAGAAAATTAGAGTAGGATGATGGATTTTATCAATGAAATATAAGTAAATTCAGGATATATGTGGGGAAATAAGTTCTGTTTGAAATTTCGTCTTACTTTGTAAATCTTCCCTCAAGAGCAATTCATTCTTTGACAATAAGTGATCCCACCACTCAATTTGTAATAAATCTAACTTGAGACCATCAAAATATAATTTAAAAAAATTTAAAAAGGGGTAATTCCTTAGGCCAAAACTCCTCAGATTTTCGTTTAGGGGTCTCAGGAGTTGGCTGACCAAAACAAACGACCTCCGAGTCCTCCTCTTTAGTATCTCTGGGGAGGAAACTGCAGTGACCTTGGGGCTGACGTGAAGGTTAATCCTTTTAGAATCTGACTCACTGAAGAAGTTGAGAGTCTCACAGAGATGGTGACCAGATGAAAGGGCTGCAGGAACTGGTAAATGTGTGTGCGGTGAGCAGGTAGAAGAACTGCACTGTCAGAGTCAATAACCATAGACTGTCCACCGTACTACTGCCACCTACAGCTTCTGGTCCAAATACAGAACTCTTTTAAAAATAATCACACATGCATAAACACTGAGAATCAAACAGAATTATTCTTGCTCATTTTCAAAATATGTACAGAATATGGTTAACTCCAGGAGGGATGAAGAATGGGCTATTCTTACCCTATGAAGCAATCAGATCTTTGCTAGTACACATCAGGCAAATCTTGGTTTAAGCTGATTAAATCCACCTCGGCCCCGCTGAGACGTTTTAATTCCTGAAGTTCTAAAACAACTGTGTTACAAGATACAGCCAACAATGTTGAGGTGTCAGCTTGTTCCAAAGCCAAAACTGATCCCAGCAACACTCTGATGTTTTAAATTTTAGTACCAGCAGCATACATTAAAAGTTTAGATCAAGCTGGTACAGATTAGCATGAGCAAAAGGCCCATACTCACTTAAATTTTTGATGAGTAGTTGACAAACTGATCTTCACTATTGTTTCAGAGCCTGAATTAATCTAAAACCAAGTTATTTTACAGACAGAAGATGATGACTAACCTTTTTTGAAGAAAGAATCAAGGCTAAGGTGTGTCTGTGTTGGAGTCTGCAGATTCTAGCTTCTTTAGAATTCTTCTATTAAATGTTTACACTAAAGGCAGAAGAGGCCAGATTCTAGTCACGGGAAATGAGTCTTGTCTCCAGTTAGGATAAGGCAATGTATTGATAGCTCCTGTCTAAGAATGGGGATGCTCTTTTCCGGGTGATTTTTTAAAAAATTAAATTGTAGTTGAAAATAGTGTGGATGTGAACGGTACCAGAGTGTCCACCCTGAAATATGCCTCTTTGGCGTATGTTTAAGTTTGAGCTAAAGGCCCATGAGCACCAACGGAGGCAGGAAAAGCTCTCAAGTCAGCATAGGTTCTCCTTTTGTAAAGGAATTTATATTTATATTTATAAAGGAAATTTCCCTTTGTCAAGAAGTCTCCCTCTCTTATACTGGGAAGAGAAGGATTCTTAACTCATTCTTAACTGACTTAAATATGCATAACAAACCTTAACCTACAACCCTTGTTTACCATGCTTTTCCTGGTCATCTTCCCATAATTTCTCTCTCCCTCCTAGAAGCCCACACCCCTTTTCCTTTGTTTAGCCTAAGCTGGTATATAAGCCCAAGGTCTACCTACCTCTTTGGGTTACTCATCACTAGGCACTCCCATATGTATGTACCAGGCACACGTTAATGAACTTCTGTTTTTCTCTTGTTAATCTGTTTTTTGCCTGTCTAAATTACAGGACCTCAGCTGGACAACCTGAGATGGGCAGAGGAAAAAATCTCCTCCCCTACAGATGTCCATGTCTGATAGTAACCATCTGTGAAAGTCATGGGTTCACGTTTGATCGCAGCATTTTATAAATGAACCATAGAATTCTCTATTTCTCAATTCCCAAGAGATCAAGTTGGGAATATAAAATTGGACTCGCTTGAAACTACAGCCCTTCCTCAATGACCTTGAATATGCCAGAACTTTGGAAAAATGTCACCAAAGCACCCAGGCTGAGTTTTATAATCTCTGGAAACTGGCCCTGGGCCTCATTTTCTAAAAGTGACTGTAGCTAAAGATGATGTCCTTTTTCTGACAATTATCATCTTCTTATATGTGCTAATAAAAATGATTTCCTATGCTTTGGTTGTGTTTCTCGGCAGTTTTGTGCTCCCAGATTATATGTGTTAAATAAAGTAGCTTATGTTTGGCCCTTTCTTAAATGATTGAGGTGAGAGAGAGAGGGAGAGGGAAAGGAGGAGGGAGGGAGGGAGGGAGACGGACAGACTCAGTGTGTGTGTGTGTGTGCACGTGTGTGTGCATGCACATGCGTGTGGCAAGGAAAGAGAGTCAAAGACAAACATTCTCATATTATGATTGGAAAAAATATGGGATCCAAACCACCATAATTTCTGGTACAAACTATTAGGTATAAAAGAAGCTACAAGGATATACTGTACAACACAGGGAATATAGCCAATATTTTATAATAACTGGAAATGGAGTATTTCCTTTAAAAACTGTGAACCGCTATACTATGTATTTATATAATACTATACAGCAACTATACTTTCATAATTTTTCTTTTAACGCACATCCTTAGTTCCCATGGCTCTCAAAGAAAAGCAGTCTTGATGAAGAGATAGATGGATAGCGTAAAAATAGCTGGACATCAGAGACTGAAGTTTTAATTCAGCTCTCACCGAATCAGAATTGAAAAGAATTTAGCTTTCAGTAGGCTCTCAATAGGTATTCCTGAATAGATGACTGACTGAATGAACAAGCAAATGAATGAAATTACTGGGCGATAAGAAACGTACAAGAATCTCAAATTTTCACAGAACGTGGCTAAGTCAGGCATCCAAAATAAGATCACATTAAAAAAAAAGAACAGTAAGAATAACAGTCAAAAATACCTAACATTCTTGAGTTCTTATTATACACGAGGGTCTTTGCTAATCACCTTGCATGTGTTAACTCAGGTAAAACTTCAACCAACTCCATTTTACAGATGAAGAAACAGACACAGAGAGGGTGAGTCTGTCATCCAATGGCATTGCACTTGTAGGTGAAAGTGAAGGTCAGATAAGAGTCTGACCATAATACATATGAACAATCAGACAAATGTCAGGCACATAAATTTGCTACTTGAAATTGGAGAGAGGTGATGCGGCATGCAGTCCTTTGAAGCAGAATACATGGACACGAGACAACGTTCTTCTTTTCATCTTTTGCCAGTTTCTTTGTAGCCTCAGGTCATGTAACCTGAGAAATTTCAAGAAGTCATTTGAGTTCATAGAATGAAGAACACTCATTTTTGAAACAACTTTTACAAATGATTTTTCTTGCATACATTTAATTCTGCTGACCTCTACTAAAAATACATATGCAGCTATAATCATCCATGGAAGATACTGAACAAAAGTCAGACTGAGATGAAGCGTAATTTTAGAAAACTCAATCCTTCCTCTGTTCACCACATTCATTTTAAAACTAGATCTTATTTTCAGTTACATCAAAACTGTCTGACACTGGTGCTCCCTTATAATAATACTAACAGTCATTGTAAGCCCTCATTTATAGGGCCAATGTCAGGTCACATGCACTGTTTTATTAAATCCTTACCCCAAGCCTGGGAGGGAGGTACTGCTATCAATTTCATTTTACAGATTCATAACTACAGATTTAAGAGGTTACAAAAATCCCCCAAGGACAGGTAACAAACAAGAGAGACAGAGCTGGGCTATAAATATAGGTTCTCACTCTCCAAATTATCTTGCCTCTTAAAGACACTCCATTCAGTGGTTATTTTTCATGGAAAATATGATGACCGTGATTTAGAACATTAAGACACCACTATAATCTCTGATAATCGTTCTCAAATTTATATTTCTGACTTTCATTTCCATAACTCCAAGTTCCAACATTCATGATTGCATATTTTCCTTCAAACGTATTTTCTTCTTTCTCACATTCCTCAACAAAATCTAGTACTCAAATCAGAGATTTGGGGAAATGTGCCTTCTCTGTGTCATTTCCATGGTTTTAATTTTTCAGCATACATTCTGAGTGCGTAAAAACAAGGTATTGCTAAGAACTCTTGGTAGTCTATAGTAAATTAAGCAGAGTCTACTTGGGAAGATAAAATGTACACTTGCCCGATGAGAAATGAAATTTACACTATAGAGTTGTATACGATAAAACCCCTTAACTGTCAGAGATGGTATGTCATTAAAATTCAGGTAATAAAAGATCACCAAGGGATGGGATCAGAGAGGCTATATGGGTGTGTGTGTGTGTGTGTGTGTGTGTGTGTGTGTGTGTGTGTGTTTAATGAGCCCTTGAGAGATGAGAAGAATTCTCCAGGGAATCTGAGCAAGGCATGCAGGTGTCCAGAAAGAGAAAGCAAACCCTTGCAGGTATGAATGGGTAACATATCAGTCAATGCCCATGGACCTAATTGTATGGTAGGTGCCCACTAAAATGTCATTGAGTAAAGAAATACATTTCCCAACAATCAATGGATACTCATCATTTAATATGACACCCACGGTCTTTCAGTAGAACAGTAGTTGTCATGCTGTCCACTGTGGGGAAATTAAGAATACCAAGGCACAGTCCCCAGCTCTGGAAATTCTGATACAAATGGTCTCAGGTGCGCCCTGACACCAGCATTTTTTTTTTTTTTTTAAGTAGCCAGAGTGAAGAATCACTGGAAGTTATTACATTTTAGCTTTGGTGAATTTAACTGAGTTAAGGTCAGTTTCTTCCATGATGACTTCTCTCTGACAAACACAGGAAAACAACCAATCATGACTAAAGGGATTAGTGAAAGGGATTAGTGAGCTTCAAAGTTTGAGATCTTTGTACTTGGACATCATCATGATCCAATAGTATCATTCAGTCCTTTATCTCTTCACTCAATTATTCATCCATCAAGTCAACAGAATATTCGTTGTCTAGCAGAACTGTTTCAAGTCTTAGAGCGAGCAAGCCACTTCAGAATTCAGTTCCACAAAGCCCAGCAATTTTGGAGCTGAGCTGGGGAGATAGCAGTGAAAATGGGACAGCAGAGGTCTCAACTGTCAAGAAGCTTTGGGGGAGCTACTGAGACTAGGGTGTCAAAAGGTCTTGTAAAGGTCAAATAAGGCAGAGAGACCATCCTCTTCAGGAAATGCAAGGAAGGTCTGTATGGTTAGACAGTGCTTGGGGTGACGTAATGGGCACTCCATTTGTTCCCTCCACACTAAGTGATTTTCAGAAAGGACCATATAGCTGACATCAAAACTATAAGAGAGTGGGATGTAGGTGTTCTGTGTTTAGAACCCAAGGAAAATCCCTGTGCTTTGGTTTTTTAAGTGTCTAGATAGGAAAACGGATGTCCGATGATAAAGTCAAGGCATTTGATGTTCACTTTCCTACCGAATCTGTGTCTACAGCACTATGATGTCTAACGCTGTCTAGTCAGGACTCACATCACTCTTTAAAAAAAAATCATCTATGCCCTTGTGCTGAATCCCCCAGGCACCCATGCCCTCGAACATGCAGTTGGGTTCAGCCAATGGAGGAATCTATGGGAGGTCAGAAGGCACGAGGAGAGAGGGCTGGGGGTTTCTGCTGCCCATTCTCCTCCCCCACGTGGTTATACCTGTAGAGCTAAGACACTCAGTCACTAGAGCACCTGCAGTCCAAGGCTCCTGGTCTCCTGGGCTCTGGAAACACTGCTTCCTCCAACTGCTTCCACTGATGAGAGCCACTAACTGCCTGACCACCCCTGGCTCGGTCCCTTAGCGCTACCCGCACCTTAGGAAAGAGTCCCTTCATGTAAGTCTGTCCAGCATCCTAGCTGATTGTGCCTTCTGTGTCTTGCTGGCACCCGGATGAGAGCAGGCGAGCAAGGGACACATCCTAAAAAGGGCTTTGGAGGCCACAGTCCAGAGTTTCTGTTTTATCGATAAGTGCAGATGGACATCACTTAGCAGGTAACTGTCATGATTGGATCTTTGTTTTACAAGGTTTCATTCTTTCCTGGTGCATCTACAGCATTAAAAAACAAAGTACAACGTAAATTCCCCATTGGCCGCCCAGCTACAAGGGTAACTTAAAAATGTTTTCTAATTATTAAGATGAAGTTCCATAACATACAATCACCATTTTAAAGTGCACAATCAGTGGTATTTAGGGCATTCACAATGGTGTGCAACCATCACCTCTATCCATTCCCAAACATTTCCATCACCCCCAAAAGACGCCACTCTGGAGGTTTTTAAAGACGCCATTCCGGAGGTTTTCAGCAGAGAATGGGCTGAAATGAGGTAAAGAGTGAGCAGACCAGTGAGAAGACTATTTCGAATTTCCAGGGGAGACAAGATCAGGTCAGCGGAGACGGAGGTGGTCAAGCTGGACATACGTCTGGCCTGGCAGACAGACCAGGTGACGCGGTTGAGGAAATAAGAGACACTCTGGCCTCGCAGAACAGAGGTGAGGAGGACTGGTGGAGAAAGAGGTCTGGAGGGAAAGTGCAGACTGCAGCCTTTGCTGTGTTATCTTTGAGATGCCAATTAGACACCCAATGGAGACATCAAGAGGCAGCTGGATGCGGGAGTCTGGAGTGCAGCGCTCGAGAGATGAATTTAGAAGCCCTCTGAATTTAGATGGGATTTAAAACTGTGGGACTGGATGAAGTCGCAGAAATAGAGTGCAAACCAAGAACCAAATGCCCAGGGCTGGTCCTAAGCACGCCTACATTTAGAGTCTGGTGGTGAAGGCATTTTGGCATGAAGAAGACAAATGCTAGAAAAAGTTAGCTGCACTGCTCCCAAGAGTCTGAGCTGACACCTTGCTCTGTTAGTTACTGCGCTTTTTTTTTTTTTTTCATCACAGGTAATCTGAAAGTTCAAGTTCTTTTATTGCATGCATTCATGAAAATCTGAGCCACAGTTTTCATTTAAAAGCATCTGTTTTAGGCCCATGAGTGGGTTGACTGAGGACAAATGAAAATGTGTTATTCAGCTGATCATTACAGCATGTATTCAGTGACTATAAGCAGAACAAATGACACCAGGGGATAAAATCACTTATTTTAGGTATTTCCCGAATCAAAGCAGGAGCAACAGAGCCAGAGCGCTGCAAAGCATGCATACAGGCAAGGCGTCTATTATGATTGGAACGTAAAATGTAATAGGATTTTCAGAAAACAATTTAGGAAAAGGGACAGTCTTGCTTATCTAAACGCTATGTGACATTCAGCATTATTCCTTCAGGTAAAATTAGAAAATTGATAAAATGACTTTTAGAGATACCGTTGAATGTGCTAAATAAATGTAACACATTTATCTGCTGACTGACCCTTAGGTTAGTGTAAAAACGATGCTGTTTCCTGAGAACTGAAGGTGACTTTTACTAAGTCATTATGCCGGGACTTTGGAGTTTCCACGCTTTGTCTATTTCAAACCAAATTTTAGAATGCATCAATTTTTTTGTCATTAGCAAGTTCTCTGTGTGGATATACAGAGTATAAAATGAATTCTCTTTTGTTGTATAGTTAATTTTTATCAGATATTAAGTTCCCCAAAAAGGCATGTTTTGCTATATATTTTAAAGTTTTCTAAGATAATAATTTTTCCTGATTATAAAATTAACATGGGGTAACCTTAAAATCATGTCTTTTAAAAAAGGATGAAGGATAAAGAAAAAAAAAAGAAATCTACCAAGAGATATTCAAATTTGAGGGAACACTCCTTTGTACATTTCTCTGTGCTTATCATGTACTCACATGTGTCACTTAGAACCACAGCACAAGTGCTATAACATTTTTTTGTATTCAACATATGTTCTGGATATATTTTGATATCAACAAATATCTAGACACATGTTAATTTTTAACGCCAGGCAGTATTCTATTTGATGGACTGTTTTCATCCAGTTGGGTGCTAATGAATATTTAGATCATTTCTGTTTGTTTTTTTTTTTTTTTTGGCTGACATTGGTTCCTACTGTGTGCCAGTGAATATTTTAAATGCTTTCTATATATTAACTCATCTGAAGATTTTTCTTAGTAGCTCCTCAATCTAAATTCCTAAAACTTGAATTGCTGGGTAAACGGTCTTTACATTTTAAACACTGAGGCATATTGCCAAAATCCTCTCCAGAAAGAGCCATCTCATGACCTTTCCACCAACAGTGCCTGTTTTGCTGGCCCTAGCCAATGCCACATGCCAGCAATCAATCTTCACTTTTGGAGCTCTAGTACCAAACACCATCTCCTTCCCATTGGCATTCCTTTTAATTAAACCTCTTCTTAGGAGCATATGAGCTACTTGCCTGTTGTTTTCTGAAATGCCAGTTCATATTTTTTGCTATGTTATCTCTCAGTTGGGTCATGCATGGGAACAAACACATAAATAAAGCAACAAAAAGTTGCAAAGTTGTGAAGATCCTGAAAAATTTGAAGGTACTAGAAGCAGTACTGATGCCCACAATCATTATTTATTTTTCCTGTTTCAACTCTTCACCTTTCTGTGACTCTTAGGCTGCGTATACCTACATTTCACTTTGAACGGCACATTTTAATTCAATTGTTTCCTATGACCAATCCTTCTTTTTAAAATCCAGGTGACCTTTGTCTCTGCTGTTTCCCACTGACATGATCTGTCTGCCTTGTGTCCTGCTAGGAGCAAGCTTAAACAATTATAAACAGGATGTGTAAAAAGACTTTGGGAACCTACAGCCAACAGAAATGTACAGTGTTGACAATAGATGTTAACATTTACACACTGCTTCAATGGCAAACTCTTTTCTCTGCTGCCAGAGTCTAAGGCCATAAAGCTCTAGCCATCCACATTCATAAGTATGTCCACTGTACCGTGGTAGCTTGAGGGTGTTAGCATTGTAGAGCAGGATGAACTCAACCCACGGAATGAGCTCTTACTTATCTACCTAGTAATTTCTACCCCTCTCCATACCATGCTACTCTGCAAAGCCCAGTTTCCTTACTCCAGCTCGTAAGTATGGGAACTCAGGATCCAGTACCATCCTAACTGGACTCTACTGTCATGATTCTGATTCATTATTTCTAGTTTAGAATACCACATCATTTCTAACGTGAAATACCATGATAACCTGACTGTTCTCACCACCTCTGTTTATCCCAAACCAGGCTATTTATTCCAATCCATTAGTCATCCAATCCATCACGTCAGATTAATGTTCCTACCCAGCAGTGGGGATTCACGTCACTGCCCTACTTAGCAAACATCTGTTTGTCCCCACCACCAACAGATTTAAGGAGAAATGATATAATAAGAGAACAAATGACATAAGAGCAAGGTGGTAGGGTTTGCTGATATGCTGTTCATACTGGTTTCTTATATAAACTCCTAACAAGAGCTAAGGATGGTAATTTTAAAATACAAGCTCTCTTCTGGGGTCTGAGCTCATGAGGTCCAGGTACACAGTCCTGTGACTGAACGTTATAGACAGATGGAGTTTATAACAGCTCTAAAGTTGGGTGAGTGTTCTCTCTCGTGGCTAACCTCAACAAATTCCCACACACTTAGATTTTCAGCACGGCACAAAGAAGAGCTGAGAGTTCTAAGAAGAGTGGGGTGTAGATATTCTGTGCCTTAGACGCAAGGAAAATCCCTGTGCTTTTGTTTCTAGGTATCTAGACAGGAAGACTGATGTTCTGTCACAAAACTCAAGGCACGGGATTTTCAGTTTCCTACCAACTCTATATCTACAATATATGATATCTATCAAACTATCTGCAAGTCAGGATTCATACCGTTTTTAACAAAAGGAAACAGCAAACGAATCCTTGTCTACTCAAGGATCAAAAGCACTACTTAGACTCTAGAGTTTTTAAGAGAAAAATAACCAAAATAGATGTAAAACATATATGCACTGCAAATGATTAAGAGCAACTTTTACCCATCAGCTCCTAGAAACTGAAAAAAATATTCTTTGGGTCTTGCTCAGAGTGATTAGATCCACAATATCATTAAACTACACAGAATTAACTGTTAGATAGAAATGTTTGTATCATCCATTTAAATTCTGAAAAATATCGTGCAAAAACACATTTTGTGATCTTTGATATTGAGTTGCTCTTTATGGCAATATTTAGACAGCACTGTGAATTATTTTTCCAAGTGAATTATGTTTTGTGATAATATAATCATATCATTCAATGAAAGGTATCCTACATTTTATTACAGGAGAACATACGTCAATTAATCTAAAAACTATGTTAAATTGTTTATATCAGATAAATGTATATAAGGAAACACACTGATTCCAGATAGCTACTGGTATGGTGGTGGTGAAGACCGTGGTAGTGCTGGTAAGGTGATGGTGGTGGAGTTGGAGATGGTGATAGAGGTGGGGGTGGTGATGGTGATGGTGGTGCAGGTGGAGAGGGTGATGGTGATGCAGGTGGTGATGGTGATGGAGGTGGCATCAAAGAAGTAGAAAAGGAAGAGTTGAAAAAGTAGAAAAGGAAGAGTTGAAAAAGACAAAAAGTTGGCCTATAATTCGAGCTGGGTTTATACTACCTGAGGTAGCAATGAGATCTCTCTTTGCCCATTCTGACCCTTGCAATAGTGTTCTGGTAATCTCTACAGAAGGGTTAACATACTTTCACCCAGCAAGCTCTGACTCTGAAATCAGAGACAGGTGAGCAGTCATTGAACAGGAGCAAGTCCACCACTGCTCTAATCCTCTCTCTCAGCAACTAAAAGGAGAACAACAGTGGTTATTAGCTGAGGAGCATGTTTGAGAGCCGATGTGCAGCTTCATAAGGATAAAGCTGGAACAGAGTTTCCCGATTAGTCCAGGAGGGGTTTCCTGAGGTCGGACTATGTGCTGGGTTGAGCACTGTGGACACACAGATGACTACGACACTGTCCCTGCCCTCAAGGAGTTATGGGTTAATGTTCACAATAGAAGATGATATCAAATATCTGCTATTTGATATTCCCATTGATAACGTAAGTGGGAAATCTGTCAGGTCAACACTGGTTGGGGCAAGTATGATTAATGATGCCTCGTGATGGAAGATGGTACCAATAAAATGAGGGGAAGGGCAAATGAGGAAGCCTGGTATATGTGAGACGAGAGGAGTTAAGAGAGCCTTGCAGAATTCTATGATTTTTAAAAGTGTATGTAAAATTAGAAATTTATAGTATATAAATTTTTGTCATTAAGATTAATTAGACTCAGAGGAGTCACAACATTTAATCACTTCAACCTGGAAAAGAATATAATGATTGTTATCAAGTTAGTGTACAAGGAGGACAAATATATCATGAATCCTCTATTTAAATTTAGCTGTTAGAAAGATATGTCTTAAAAAAAAAAGACCTGTTTTAGTGTTCTTTTTGAGACTACATAACTACTATATTTCGCAGCTCGAGAATTCTTACTCCAAATTACCTCCACAGAGATAACTCACATATTTTACAATTATTTACTAATTGTGGAGTTGGTTGGTATGTTCAGTAATAAGCAATGTTCCATAGCTTGATTAAATTTTCTACACTTCAGATGGCCCCATTTGCCTCGATGGAAACATTTCAAGATAAATCACACGAACGTTCCCTTTAAAGATTAAAGCAGAACACTGCACTATATTTTCTAAAACAAGGCTGTAATTTAAACTATGGACTATGCCTCTAAATACGTATATTTACAGATACATCACACTGATACTCTATAACTCCTCCAATTTTTTTCACAAAGCGATGTTTTGTTAGAGGAGATGCGATTTTATAAAATCATATTCTGAGCTTCACTCCTACAAGTTAGTAAGTTTGAGGTCTTATTTATACCCTCCAATACAAGGTTTAAATTATTCTCAGAAGAGGTAAGCCTGGATAATATCTAATTTTATATATACATGTAATTGGCTTGGAGAAAGCATGTATTGGTATTCTAATAATTGATTCTATTCAAATAAGAAAGAACTTTTGGTTTGGGTTAGATGATGTTAGCCTTTCAACGTCTCCCTTCTCATTCCAATCTGGGGATATTGACAATGACACACTTTTCACTTGCTGGGAGCCATGAACGAAGGACTCTGCTCTGCGAGGAAGTAACTTACAACACTGACCTTCATGGAAGGAAGGCTAAGCCTAGGGCGCTCATTCTGTAACGAGCAAAGAAAGCAGGGTAATGTGGGCTTAACCTGTCACACACTTATTTTGAAGGTAGAATTCCAGGTTAATATTTAAAGCATTAAAAGAAAAAAAGATAACTGGGGGTGGTTGAGAACTCAATTTTAAATTTTAGACAATAACTGTCTGAATGATGCTCACTTGCCTCGCATGTTGTAGAACCTCAGCATCATGGTGCCTGCAAGGAGGTGGGCTCATCTCTTGAGGTCCCTGACCCCCAAGGCAGGTAACACCCATCCCTTCTCCATCTTTGCCCAAGGGCTCAGCAGGGCAAGACTTTCCTGGTCCTGCTACTCCACGGCGCACATGGAAATGCAAGCTGGTTCCCTGGAGAACCCAACTGAAACATGCACACTTGTTATGATGTAAGCTGACCACTGCCATAAAGGATTCATGTGTGACAAGGATGCTGACTTGAACCTAAGCGGGTACTTCTATCCACTGCTGAGTTCAGTGGGCACTCCTGGCAGCCTGGAGACGTGGGGCTGGCAGAATCTGTTAGAATAGAGGCCCGGGGGTTCTGGGGAAAAACTCAAGCCCTGTGCACTGTGGGGACCTGGATGTATCTGGGGAGGTCAGTCAGGCTAGACTGTAACTGACAAGTGGGGCCGGAAAGCCTCCTAGGAGAGAACGGCTTTGAGTGAAAACCAGCCACCAGGTACCACGGGCAGGATGCAGTGAGGGGGAGAATGAACTCAGTGACCAGAGTGAAAGCCTTTACTTGGATCTGGCCCCAGCCCAGCAACCAGAAAGGCACAAAGGTAAAGATGGAGAAAAGCTATTTTTGTAATGCCTGGGGCATAAGAAACACTGTTGGGAGATTCCAGAACAAATTACAATGCAAAAGGCACTATAATCACATACTACCTCTTAGCTACAGCCTCCTTGGGGCTCAGGTCAGACACCTCTGGGAGTACGTCTCCCAGGGAGCAGCAGGTGAGACCATGCCAACCAGCAGAGCAGTTCACGCCATGCCTGGGGAAGCTGCGGTGACCCGCAGAAAGGAAACTGCAAAGCTCTGTTGGAGAATTATAAGGTCCCTGCTACATAAGTCCAATGTATAAAACAGTTACACAAAGGAAGCTGGGGACAGCAGTCCTTCTAAGGCAGAACTGCGCCTGGCAGAGTAAGGATAGGGCTGTTCAAGGGACATAACTGTGTAACAAACCTGGGGCTCCTCGCGTGTGTGTGTGTCAGTGTGTGTGTGTCTGTATGGGCACGCCTGCATGCCACAGACACGCCTGCATGGGTGTGTGCATGCCTAGGTATGTGTGTATGGCAGTGGCTTTTATTTTTTGGAGAAGGGTGAGGAATGGGAGACAGCTGGCATTTTAAGTAGATTAGCCTTAACTGCAGCCTCTATCTTCCCCCACCCATGTCTGGGCAGCTTTATTCTTCCACATCCCCCAAAGCTCTCAAAACTCTTCCTGCAGGCGATTCCCTCAACTTGCTGCCTTCAGCTCTTACTACGGGTGATCTCTCCCAAGGATTCAATAGTGTTGGTATAAAACAGATACAGCAAAAGAAACTGGTGACAGTCAAAAGGAAGACACAATGCCAAGAGTGGCTGTGAGCTAGAATCCTTGCAAACTTCTTATGTCAGACAGACTTGTTGTGGTCTAGTGATTTTTTTAAAAACAAATTTGCATAGATATAGCTGTTTCCATAGCAACTCAGATACTGTTACATTACATCTCAGCCCTAACGGAAGCTTTAGCAAAGCCACCTAGAGGTGGCAAGGGGACTCCCTGGGGTAAAAAGACTTTTAATAAGACCCCGATGCTTGGAGGTTCATCAGGAAACTGTAGCGAGGTAACCCTTTCCTTTCATTGATTGTGCAGCTTATTTAATCAGACTTAGTGTTTGCTTTTGGGAAAGTTTCCATCCTGGAATCACATGGTCATTTCTTACTTTTCAACCCCATTTTCATTAGGTTTAAGTTATAATATCTAGTTGTGCTCAAGGTGAGGTTTATACATGACAATAAAATTTTCCATCTGTGTTTACACACTCCAATAACTAAGTTAATAGCAAGGGCGGTTTTGCAGAAAATTATTAAATTGATAAACTGCTTGAAAATCCTAACTGATGCACGTCCATCTCATAACCACAACTGTGTGTTAAATACCAGTTTTTTCTTCCTGTTAATTTAACAAAGCTTTGGGAAGTCTCCTAAAAGTGGCCTAGAGAGTAAAGTGAATTAACACCATCCCGCCTATAAACGCCCTTCGTGAAGGATACCCATGATGGGGGCGGGGGGGGGGGGGGGGGGGCGGATGCGTAAGTGATTACACACATCAGAAAATGTCTCCAGAGTCAAAGGAAAAAGGGGAGCATCTGGGAAAGATACCCTGGAGCTCAGGCTCCGCTGCCAAAGAGAAACAAATGTATTTAGTTTTCTTCTCTTTCTTCCTTTTTAAACTCTTTTCTTTCATTGCCCCTAAGCATGCTTGGAAACAATGTAAAATTAAACATCTGCTCCATCCAGACTCTGAAATCCCTTAAAAAGCTAACAAAGAACTGAAACAAAACAAAAACTGCTACAATTAATATCCAAGAGCTCTTTTCATTAATAAAAACGTTTTCTGTCTGCTCCGGAATTCATATTTCCCAGCCTTAGATCCCAAGCATGTTACTGCCTTTCACTTACTCCAGAGGGGAAAAAAAATTGTGGATGAAGAATAAGAAATGAAGGATAATGCTGTTTAGTCTAAAAAACATCTCAACATAAAATGTGAGGAATAGAAGTAGCCTTTTTACTACTGACACTTATGAATGTAAAATATGATTATAACTATTAAATATGTCTGGAAATCAGATTAGAGTACCTGCTCATGTTTGCTTTTAGTTAGTAACTGCAAAGATAAGCTTCAAAACTATATTTGTGAACAGAGCAGCAACGCCACTTGAAGATGGAAATGAGTTTACGAATTAAAATCCATTTTCTCCAACAACAAAAAAAATCCATGAAAGCCACATGGAATGTAGGGCGAGGGGCTCTTTCAGCTAATGCATATAATTATTTTAAGTACTAAATGTGTTTATTATGGGACTGCTCAAGGTGAAGTACTGGATATTTTCACGCTCAAGTTTCCATGCTTTAAACATTATTTGAAAAAACTTTCCAAACTTTTAAGTTGGACGTCTGTCATTTGCATAGTAAATTAACTCCTGATCACTGTTTGTGTATTAACAGCATGCACATTGTTTCTCTTTGAGAAGAACAAAGCTGACCCTGGGAGCACCTCCAGCAATATTTGCAGGAAGCAGATCAAAGTACATAGAGAATTATAAAGCACCATCCTCACCATGCTTCCTCCCCAAAGGCGCTTGGCTTTTAGAAGGGTATTCGATTAAAAGGCAAATACAGAGGGAGAGAGAAGACCAGGACTGTTTTAGGCATCCGGCGTTGGGCCTTGATGCAAGGAGAGCGACAACAGCAGAGATACAGCTGGGACCCACACATGCGCGGCAATGATGCACTCGGTTCCTTCTCACTGGAGGAGAGGTGATCCTAGGAGCACGCGTGGGGGCTTTACCCCCACTACTTCCTTGACTCAGGTTTTCTTCTCTTGCTCTGATTATCTGAAAGCCGAACTCACGCCCATCTTTAACACCCATAACGACGGGCCCCCTCTGTCTGAGGGGGATGCATTCCAAGATGCTCAGTGGATGCCTAAAACCTCAGTAAGTATAGTATGTTTCTTTCCTATATGTATGTTCCTATGATAAAGTTTAACTTGTAAATTAGGCACAGTAAGAGAACAGCCAGCGTCACTACTCTTGCACTGTGAGGCTGTCATGAAGTACAATAAGTACTGACCTGAACACAAGCACTGAGATACCCCGACAGTCGATCTGATGACCAAGCCGGCTACTAAGTGACTAGCGGGCAGGACACGGGGGACAAAAGGGGCGATTCGCTTCCGAGTGTGAAGATTTCATCACACTACTCAGAAGGGCACATGATTTGAAACTTATCAGTTGCTTATTCCCGGAATTTTTAAATATTTTGGGACCGCAGGGAACCGAAACTTAGGAAAGCAAAACTTCAGATAACAGGGGACTACTGTTCAAACACCCGTTTCCTCAGCAAGTCTTTCTTGATCTCCTCGACTGAGAATTCTCTTTGCTCCTCTAAACTCTCCTGGCCCTTTCTCGGTGCTTACTTTGTACCTGTGGGTCTCCTCTCTCATACTTGATTGACAGCTCCTTTGGGACAGAGCTCCGAGCTGCATCATTTTTATATTTTACACCATCCACCCAACCTTGCACGTAGTCTTGCTCAGATATACACTGGAGAACACAGGAAAGAAAGAAGATGGACCGAAAGGCTGGCTGCTAAGGATAATTCCCTTATTTCTCTGGGATGACAGGTCTCTATGATACAGGTCCCTGTGTTAAGAAATCATTTCACAGAGATTCTTCTTCTGGGCACTCCCATGGGAGGGCACCTCGTTGATGGCACCCAGCTGCCAGGATGGCAAATATACCCTCAGCCATGATGGGCAGCCCATGGGAAGAGTGAGTAGCTACGTGAAGACAGTTTAGCACATACAAACCCACACCGAAGCTTCTCTCCGCCAGGCTGAGTTTCATCCTCTAAGGGGTGACCAGGAAGGAAGTTTGTTTTGAACACTTCATGGAGAATAACAAATAAAAACATCTGCTGGGAAGGAAACCAGGTGTTGGGCTGGGGATGCACACATTCTTTAATTCTCTCCTCTCCTCCAGGATCCGGTGGGGATTTCGATGCTGTGTTCGTTAGCACTAGTTAATGTAATTTTTGTGATAATTGTAGAGCAAATAGAGCAAACTCTCAAATATAATTAGGGAAAAGTGCTTCTAATTAACTTGTAACTCGTGGGTTGCAAAGTAGTGCCACAAATCAGTTATGCATTGTCAGACCTAACAAGTAAAACACACTGTACATTTCCATCCAGGCAAATAAACAAAGCAAGACACAACGCCCCTGGCAATACTTTCCTTTGAACCTTTACGACGTGTTGGCGTGCTCTGAAACTTAATTGTAGGTAAGCATGGGTATGTTTCACGTCATCAGCAACCAATAACCATGGCGATGAAAAATGAAGACGACCTCAGACAGTCTGGGAACATCCAACATGTTACCTCGGCAGCGTGGAAAATGGGATGCACTCATGCAGTAGGCTCTGACAGGTGGACAGAGGCCCTTAGGAAACCCCAAGAGGTTTTGCAGGAAAGTAGAAGGCTATGATAATAGCAAGCCCCCTCCCACTTCACAGTGCCAGCAATAACAGTTGCCTACTGCAGGCTGTAAGTTAGGGAACTGTTACAGGCAATTTCTGCTATGTTTGTTAGAAGTCAGTCCACTGTTTCCATCACATGGGCAAGCACATTAGAATAAGCAGTAACCTCAAATTCTTTATGATTTGCGAAAAAATGATCAATGAGCCACATGTTTTCATAACTTAGTTGCTATCAGCAACAAATTATTTTGGCATCTCTCAAAATACATCCAAGCCTCCTAACCCACAGTGGTAACTGCTGGCCTGGAGAGGATAGAAAATGACGTTCCTGTAACACAATGACCATGAGACCTGTTGTCTGATCCTGTTAAAAATGTGGAGTCCCAGGCTATTATCATTGAGATTTGGGGCCTGGAAATCTGTATTTGACTGCCGGTGGGGTGGGTTGGGGGGGGGGGGGTGGTCATTGGGAAATCATTGGTGTAAAGCAGACATGCTTTGGAAATAGAGGACCAGGCATGTACCACAGCCCAGCGGTGACACTGAGCAAATTCTTTAATTCCAGGCTCAGGGGACCCATCACGGTGACTGGTAAGTGGTGGGTGTTCAGGAATGTTTGTTCATCCCTTTCGGGGATATGAGAGTGCAGAGAATACCTTGATTCTTAGGTTAGGCATTTCGAGGAGCAGTAAGAATGTAAAACACAGGAAATAATGAGACATGACAGCTTTAGATATATTCGCTGGTGTCCTACTCTATGGAACATGTCATGAAGAAGGGTTGTAAGACCGATTTACAGTCAACAAGCCTTATCTTATGATAACACAAGGAAGCACACACTCCTTTTAAAACCCTGCATATCAAAATGTCTTGCTCACTGGAACCTAGGTGCCACCATCTTGGTCGTTAAAAAGAGAGCCGCACCCTAAAGAAGATGATCTGTGACTGGAGGGAGGCTGGGTTTCTGAAGACTACGGAGCAGAGCTGTGTTCCCACCTACAACCTCCACACTTCATTTACGGGAGAGAGAAAGAAACTTCCACCTTAGTGAACACGCCTTTATTTGGGGCTTTTCGTTTCCTTAAGCTGAGCTTCATTCCAAGTAATAAGTTCCCAGCACCTTCCCATCTCCTTACTCTGCTTCCTTTTTCATCACAGTACTTGCCTCTCCCTGAAATCTGCCTTGTCCATTGCAACAGAAGCTCTATGGGGGCAGGTCTTGGAGTTTTCACCTTGAAACATTCGACAGCAATGCTGCTGATGGATGCTGAAATTACACGTAAGGTCTTGATATGGTTCACTTCTTTACTTACAACTCAACTGAAATCCAAGATCCCTCCCAGCTGTGCCCTTTCTCTCTCCTTTCCTCCATCCGGCTCCCCGGAACACAGGTTCCACCATCTTGGCCATTCGTAAGAGTGCCATACCCTAGGGATGGTCTCTGGCTAGAAGGTCCCTGGGTACTGACCCCTGTATCCCAAGCACCTATACCTCATGCCTCATAGTAGACACTCCACCAGCATTTGCTTAATAAATGAATGAATGCATTAGACCCACAGCCTACGGAGCTGCTTCAATCTCTAGGACTAAGAGTGGGGGTGCACAGGAAGTTAATGGTCTAAATTTCTTAATTTGATTAGACTTGGCCTGGCTGGAGAGGAAATCAGAAATCAGAACTAGTGCTGAGGGTTGTACGTTTTTGTCCTTTGCATTTGGATATAACTGGGCTGTCTGCTACAGAGAGAGATAACCCTAATGTGGTTAAAATGACAGAAGATCAGAGCAGACATCCCCATAAAAATGTGTGAGATACAAAGTTGGTTAGGAGATGAGCTGGGCTCAACAGACGAAGCACAAACACTGCTTTCTTCTCCCCTCAGGGATCCATTAGAATTCACAGCAATGGGTTGGGTGGGGACTGATGCTTCCCCCGGCTGTTTCCTTCTTCTGACTGCAGCACAATGAATGTAACACAGGCTTCTCCCACCCCTCTCTCCTTCTTCCCTTGGGAGTGGGGGGACTCGTTCCAGTAATCGGTGGGCACGCAGGGCTTGGCTCAGCTCTGTCCTTCCTCCTCTTGGGGACAGGCGGCTGCAGGGAACGCTGGTTCCCCTGGTCTCCGTGGGATGCCTCCCTGGAGGCTGGCAGAGGCGGAGAAAGGCTGCCCTGACCCCTCTGCTGCCTGTGCACTGGTGGACACCTCTGCCTAGTTCTGAGCTTCTGTATTAGCAAAGCTGCCAGGCAAACAGACCTAGAGCCTGGCCTCCAACCTGACCCCTTAGAGTAAGGAGCTGATAAGGTGGCTTCCCTCTTTTTTTTTTTTTTAATTTTATTTATTAATTTATTATTTTTTGGGGGGTACAGCAAGTTCAATCATCTGTTTTCATACACATATCCCCGTATTCCCTCCCTCCCTCGACTCCCCCCACACCCTCCCTGGAGTCCCCCCCACCCTCCGCGTCCCAGTCCTCTAAGGCATCTTCCATCCTCGAGTTGAACTCCCTTTGTTATACAACAACTTCCCACTGACTATTTTACAGTTGGTCGTATATATATGTCTGTGCTACTCTCTCGCTTCGTCTCATCTTCCCCTTCACCCCCCGCCCCGCCAAACCTCGAGTTCTCCAGTCCATTCTCTGCATCTGCGTCCTTGTTCTTGTCACTGAGTTCATCAGTACCATTTTTAGATTCCGTATATGTGAGTTAGCATACAATATTTGTCTTTCTCTTTCTGACTTACTTCAAGTGGCTTCCCTCTTTATTTCACTCAGAACTTGGCTGTGGAAGAGACGGGGCAATAGAGGGTCCTATGAACCATGACCTGGGTGCCAGCTACTTGCCTTTATAGATAATGCTTTATTAAAACACAGCCACACCCATTTGTTTACGTATTGTCTACAGCTGCTTTCATCCGATATTAGAATTGTATAGTTGTAACAGCTAAAGTAGTCACAGCCTACAAGCTAAAACAGTCACCATCTGGCCCTTTACAGAAAGTTTGCCAACTCCTGTTCTGGAATCTAGAAGAATGTTAGAAAAGCATGTTGCTGGTAAAGCAAGGCTTTCAGGTTCAGGAGCAAAGGGAAAGTAAGGGGAACGCAGGACTCAATTCCAGCAGATAGCACTCTCCCTACAGATGCCAGGAAGCAGAGGGTCCAATGGAGGAAGCTGGTGGAACAGGTGGAAACTCAACTGAGCCTCTCTGAGAGGTGTGGGGGACGAGCAGAGGGGAACGCATCTCAGAAATGCATCCCGTCACAGCGGTAAGAGGACGACGTGGATCTCAGCGCCCAGAACACAAACAGGGACAGAGACTCGAGCAGCACAGAGCAGAGGTGCTCCGGGAAGCACCCGTTGCAGCGACATCAAGAATGTCTTCAGGGACTTCCCTGGCGGTCCAGTGGTTACCACTTCACCTTCCAATACAGGGGGTGTGGGTTCAATCCCTGGTCGGGGAGCTAGGATCCCACATGTCTCGTGGCCAAAAACCCAAAACATGAAACCGAAGCACTATGGTAACAAATTCCATAAAGACTTTAAAAATGGTCCACATCAAAAAAATAAAAAAATCTTTAAAAAAAAGAAGAGCGTCTTCAATCCGGGAATCTGCGGAGGGTGATCCTGCAGCCTGCATGGGGCTAGTAGGCGATGTCACGATTCCGTAGTACAAAGCAGAGAAAGAGCTGCTGCAGGCCAGGGTTGAGGGACGTCTGTGAACGAGAGGGTGGAAGGCGTGTCATCAGACGCACGTGCCCTCCGTGTGGCGCCGCAAAGCTGAGACACCGAACTCCCAAAGAGGAAATGAACAAAGGTTTCCAGTCCGTGGGAAGGGAGAGGAGTCCCCTCTGATGAGACCTGCTGGGGGGCGGGGGTCTGTGCTCCGTCACCCCACTGGAGCTGCAGTCACACCTCCCAGAATTCCCTTCTCTGCACGTTCCAGGTTGAGGATGTCAGGGGGGTCTCTGCAGGCGGTGAGCTCTGGAGGCTGCGGGGGCACCATGCTCCCCCATGTCCTGGGCCAGGCAAAGGGCTGTGGCAAAGGGCGCCAGCTTCTGTGTGTCTCTCATGTGGCCAGTATGTAGCCAAGGAGAGGCAGAAGAGGGCGCCGGGCCCTCCTCACGGGTACCCGCTGGGCCCCTCTTCCCCTGCCTGACATCCAGCTTTTCTTCCTCATCTTTACCTGCCGACCTACGTCAACTTCAGCCGCAACACCAGACACAGAGGCAGAGCTTTTCGCAGACTTCTTCACGAGCTCCTGCTGGGGTGTCAGGTCTCATTTGGATAATAAACCCTTTTTTCCACAGCACTCATTCTGCTTATGCTTCTCTGGCCAAACCCCAGCTGATACACCTGGGGAAGGCATCTAAATGTTCCCAGATGGCAGCAGTGTTCACAATTCCACTTTCCCAAAGAGGAGACAACGTGCAGTCACGCATAATACCCAGATTAACCTTTCACGGGGATTTTTTTCTCCTGATTCAAGTTCACCCATTGTGAACCCTGGAAGCCGGGTATCACCAGACGGGCCTCATCTGACTCACTAAATCCAAAGAGATCTTCCTTTTCTCATCTTCCCTCTGATACCGTGGTTGGCAGAATAATGGTCCTCCAACGATGTCCACGTCCTAATCCCCAGAACCTGTGACTATGTCACCTTATCTGCCAAGAGGGACTCTGATGCTGTGATTAACTTGAGGATCCTGAGATGAGGGGAGAGTCTCCTGGAGATTCAGGTGGGCGCAGTCTAATCACACAGGTCCTTGAGAGCAGGGGACCATTCCAGGCAGCAGCCATAGGAAATGTGACTGTGAAAGGCTCATTAGAGATGCCATGTTGCTGGCTTTGAAGACAGTGGAAGTGGGTCACAGTCAAGGAATGTGGGCCACCTCCAGAAGCTGGAAAACATAAGGTCTGTCCCTGCTACAGTCTCCAGAAAGGAATACAGCCCTGCTGACACCTTGATTTTAGCCATTTTAGCCCAGTGAGACTTGTGTTGGGCTTCTAACCTCCAGAACTGGAAGATAATAAATCTGCACCGTTTGAAGTGGCTAAATTTGCGGAAATTTGTTGCAGCAGCAACAGGTAATCAATACAGACTCCACTCAGTGGCTGCCGTGGTCTTGGCTCAGGCTGGTCCTGGGTACACACTGGTGTCTGGAATAACTACTCTTGAGGGCTGAGGGTGGCTTCTTTCCTAAAGCTGATGGGCACACACCAGGGTTCACATCCTTCAACGGTTAGATGAGTGGAAGCTGAAACCGGAATAATGCATCTTCTGAGGCCCTGAAAGTGTGTCACTAGTTCCAGTGTGAGGCAGCCCCTGTTGCTAAAGAAACCAAACCCCAGAGAACCCTTCTGGCAGAGACTGTGCATAATAAAAAAGTTGGGAGAGGAGGGTTTTCACACTTTAGTTAACTTAAGAATTGTGGACTTTGAACTTTAACACACAATGGCAAGAGATATTGATTTTTAGACTTTAATCCCTTTGAACTTTAATGTCTTTGGACTTCAACATGAAAGTGGATTTAAACTTTGATTTTTAATTTCTCCTTGGGAATTTGGTATTTGGTGGGGATTATATTAAAATTCAAAGCATCTCCACATTGCTGGCATTTCATTACTGGAATGTCTCTGTTCATTTTTATCTGCATGATGCTGTTCAATATTATTGCAAAACCTCTGATATGCTACGTTGGATAACATGGCTGGACATTATTTGGGATAAGAAATAAATCTGGGATTTAATTTTAAATCTTGGGAAGACAGTGACCCTGGATTTGATTTAAATAATGTGCTATTCTGACCCATTTCAGCTCCTATTGGTGTAATTTATAAAATGCCCACCAGGAGTCCCAGGTGATCACCAAAAAGCCCCATGAAGATGGAGAAAAGGCTACCTTGACAAAATGCTTGGCTCCTGGTTTGCAGAGCTGAGCCATGCCTTTGGGTGATCATATAAATAAAATGAGGAAAAACCAGGCTGGAGGATGTTAGTGGGGAAAATGCTTCCCTTCTGTTCCAATGTCTCCTTTCATAAAGGGTGTTTACACCCCAGAGTTGACTAATGTTACACCCCAGAGTTCTTTTGAAATAGTAAGCTCATTGGCTAACAGACACAGAGTAATGCCTCCAGCCTGGCTTCTATCAGCAATAGAGATAATATTTAGTAATATTTACACTCTGTCTACCAAACTGTTCAAAACTCATGCAGGGAAGAAGATATTCTTTATTAGGGACATAATGGAATTAAGAAGAGAAGGGAAGGAATCATTTCATCACATTTCTCTGAGATACAAAACAGATGGAGGTGAGCTCACTGGTGACGCTGATGGAGAAGCCAGCGCAGCCCAGGATCTGCACAGAGGAGACCCCACCGAGGGAGCTGGCAGTCCTAGCACAATCCGAGACCCCTCCCTCCAGGCCAGAAGAATAAACAAGACAGGCAAACAACTCAGAAGAATATTCTCCAAAGAGACTGACTGCACTGGGGGAGAACTCAGAGAAAAGCTCCCTCATCAAGATACGTAAAGGACCCTCCACACAACAGCTCATTCCTCCCTGCTCACCTGAAGTCAAGCTCACAGTTCACAAGCTTCACCCGTGTGCTCAGAGCTCAGACAAACTCTCTACTCCCTCCATCTTAAAAATGAGCGAATGGGAATTCCCTGCTCTCCAGTGGTTAGGACTCCGCGCTTCCACTGCAGGGAGCACAGGTTTGATCCCTGGTCGGGGAACTAAGACCCACAAGCTGTGCAGCACAACCAAAAAAAAAAAAAAAAAAATGAGTGGAGAATTGAGGGTCTCCACACATTTAAAGAAAGTCTGCAAAATCAATGAAACAGAAAAAATACAAACAGAAAAAACATGACACTGCCCCAAAATAAGATGATATATGATACAGAGAAAACAAACCTTACTTCTAAATAATATCCTTAGAGAAATTCAAAAATAGTTTACATTCTTAAGAACAGAGGTTATTTAAAAACACACACACACAAATGAGTCCTTAGAACTAAAATACTACTACTACTAATATCTTCCTAGAACCCTGCAAAAAAAAAAAAAAATCCTCATAGACAGGTTGAGGGAAATGTTGGATACTGGAGAAATCTCTCAGCATGCATGATAAAAAGACAAAGGGCTCCAAATTATACAAGCAAACATAAGAGGGAAGGAAAATCCAACTAGTCTGACAATTTCAGAAAGAGAAGAAAACAAATGAATGAATTTTTAGAAAAATAACAATTTTCTGGCACTGAAAGTCATGACTTTAAATTGGAAGCGTCTAACATCAAGGAATGTTTTTAAAAGGGCAACACCTAGATATTACCTTCACAGACTTTTATATTATTAGGGATAAAGTTGGGACCTTCCCTGGTGGCACGGTGGTTAAGAATCCACCTGCCAATGCAGGGGATACAGGTTCGACCCCTGGTCTGGGATGATCCCACATATTGCGGAGCAAGTAAACCCATGAGCCACAACTACTGAGCCCATGTGCCACAACTATTGAAGCCCGCGTACCTAGAGCCTGTGCTCTGCAACAAGAGAAGCCCCACTCACCACAACTAGAGAAAGCCCACATGCAGCAACGAAGACTCAATGCAGCCAAAAAAAAAAAACAAACAAAAAAAAAAACAAAGACTATCTTAAAAAAAAGGATAAAATTAAATTACAGAAAATATTTCTGAGAAAAATAATTTTCTATCTGTCCACATCTAGTAAATATCAATCATGTATGAGGATTTAGCACTGACATTTTCAGAATTTCATCTCATAAGCACTTTTTTAGGAACTTATGAGAGACTACACCAACAAAGAGGCGGTCATAGGATCTAGGAAAGAGAATTTCCAATCCAGGACAGTGATGCAGTGGGTTTAGAGAGCCATCATCCAAACCTGCCCCAAAGATAGAAGATTCTGACACGGAGATCTTTGGAAAAACCAAGGAACTAATGGTGACTGAAATCATGGTCAGTTGAGCTGCTGAGCATCGCGGTATGGAGGATCCATGCAGATGTGATGCTAGGAACGTACTCCATTGACAAGGTCATCACTTTGGACCCATGGGGAAAGAAATGCAATTGCAGGGTACCACATGGGTACCTTCCATCATAAGGCACAGGCTGATCTCTGGCTTTCAACTTTTTGAAGCAAGCTATAGAAAGCTTTGGAAGACTGACTTTGGTTATGGAATAGAGGCAACTATATTCAACCTCGGCATAAAGTCAAGTATGAGGACAGGTTGTAAAGAAGGGTGAAGACACAGGAGCACTAACGTCCTCATCTTACAAATTGGGTGATAAGAGATAGTGTGTGTGTTAGACGTAAGAAACAGAGATTTCACTTTGAAGATACGGAGTGAATTTGCAGAGGAACCAAGGATAATGATCTCACCATGCTGGAAAGAGGGAGAAGAAGGCATGCGTGGTGAAAATGCAAAACATCTTCTCCATCATGATAGAAAGTCAATACAAAACGCCTATGATAACTGATTTACACAGAGTGAGATAAGCATATCAAAGACATGGCATAACCATGAGAAACCTAAAAAAACAAAAGCAAAGCAAAAAATTAAGGCTGAATGCCTCTGAGGGAACTGGGAGGAGGGTAGCTGAGGCCGGGGACTATTTTCATTAAAAGCATTTTTATACTATTTTACTTTTTCACCATATCTATTACTTTGATTAAAAAAATTAGAAGACAGTGCACTTAATTACCATCCTCGCCACATACAATCCTTCACAAGTAGTTGTTTTAAGAAGATGCATCAGGAAATCAGGCCAATGGGGGTCTTATTTATTTTAAACACAGCAACACCCTTAAGTAAACCCTCCTGGTTCCGCATTTACTTGCATTGCTTATTTCCCTAACAAATATCCACTTACATTTGGAAACAGGCGAAGGGCCAGCTGGATGCAGGTCTGTATTAGTTTCCTGGGGCTCCCATCACAAAATACTAGGGACTGAGTGGCTTAAACAACAGAAACCTATTGACTCATGGTTCTGGAGGCTGGAAGTCCAAGATCAAGGTGTCAGCAGGGTTGGTTCCTTCTGAGGCTGTGAGGGAGATTCTGGTCCAGGCCTCTCTCCTGGCTTCTGGTGGTTTGCTGGGAATCTTTGGCGTCCTTGGCTTGTAGAAGCATCACCTCAATCTCTGACGTCCTCTTTGCAGGCCTTCTGCCTGTGTATGTCTATGTCCAAATTTCCTTTTTTGCATAAAGACATCAGCTATCAGATTATGGGCCCATCCTACTCTAGTATCCTAACTTAACTAACTCCATCTGAGTCACATTTTGAGGGTCTATGGGTTAGGACTTCAACATATGAATTTCGGGGGCATATAACTCAACTTTGGAGCCCTCTGGTGATGAGGCATTAAATCAACTGACCTAATGCTAGTAAGTAAAATAGTTCAACTGATTAAATTAAAAGGAAAGACTATTTGGATACAGAAAGCATAAAATGAAAAAATACACTCTGCTCCTGGAGAATTAGCACTCTTAAGGATGCTTGCGTTCAACCGAAATAAAACTTATTTATTAAGTTTTATGGTTTAATAAAGACTGTTTTATTATGATTTGTAAAGCATTCTGAAATCTTTAGTTGGGCATTTCAAAATTTAGTTTGATTATTTCCATCTTTAGTGAGAGAAAAATTGTATTAGTCAAACCCAAAGGACATGCAGCATTTCCAATCAAAGTTTATTTGCTTTGGAACATTTCAAGTAATGGCTAGCATATAACAGCTTCAACTGGACTTAAATAAAATTCTGATCATCACCTCATAGTAATTATTGCATAGGGAGAAAATTATTTATTGCGAGGCCTAACAGGCAGTGGCAAAATACATTCTGCTGTGAATAGATACTGCAGTGCAAACAGGCAGCTGTTTTTTTTAAGCATGCATGGTTACGTGTTGAATGTAAATGCATGTAAATACCTCAATTTTTAACATTTTATTATTGTTCAAGTAGTTAGCCAAGGAATACTCAGTAAATAATTTGAAGCTCTGCAAGATTACTTATTTCTTTCAGTCTTTTATTGTTTATAATTTGGTTCTCTTCATCCTTCTGATATAGAGCCTAAGTCTAATCTAAAGTCTGGCTTTATAAGCATGTTTCATTTTTTTATTAATAAAATTATTCTTTTGACTATTTGATTACAAAACATCCTAGTTTGTAAATATCTAGAGAGGAATTCAAAGCATACATCACCCTCCTTTCCCATATAATTTTTTTTTCAATGCACATCTATTTTCACGAATTCACTAACAGACAGGAAGGAAAATACAACAGAAAAAAACTCCACGCACCAGAAGTGCCTGGGACATCCTTAACCAATGCTGAATAATTAGGTCTGCTGAAGAATTACAAAGGAAACAAAGGGCACAGCTGTACGCTTAAATCACTGTTTTTATTTGGTTCATGCACAGAGTGTCTAACCTAATTCCAAAAAGGTTTTAAGGAGAGTCCTTGTGACAATGGAAGCGAAGTGATCCTTTTACTCCTACCCTCTACTCCACCCTCCATAGCCATCACCTCTTTTTCTGCTTGTCTACGTTACATTTCTAAAACATGGACATGTTTGCCAGGACGTCTCTTTTAATGATTAGCAGCCAGTAATGCCAGGGTGTGACAATTCACAACAGGGTCTCCAACCATCACAGCAGAAGCATCAAACTGTGTCACTGTGGGTCAGCTGACCACTAAGCCTGCACGTTCAGATGTCCAAGGCTTAGCACACACCCAACACCCACAGAAATTCAAAAGCATTTGAGAAATGAGTGATTAAGGAACGAGTGAAGGCCTGGACTCACACAGAAAGGCTTACTGGAGTAAAAAGTTCATCAGATTTGGACAGAGACTGAGCAGGACCCTGTGGGGCTCCTGGGCATGGAAGCCTTTCTGTGTCCCACATTCCTTGTTTGTAGGGAACAGACTCCAGCCTCCATGACCTTCCCTGAGTCCCAAAGTACAGATCATCAGAGAAGGGAGGGAATGTGGAGACAAGGGAGGAGCAGCCAAGAAACAAGAATGCAGCCTTGGGGCAGGGTCCTGGTTCCACCTCAAGGGATACACACAGCA
Source organism: Hippopotamus amphibius kiboko (assembly GCF_030028045.1). Classification (NCBI taxonomy): domain Eukaryota; kingdom Metazoa; phylum Chordata; class Mammalia; order Artiodactyla; family Hippopotamidae; genus Hippopotamus; species Hippopotamus amphibius. Next base: position 61,090,450 of record NC_080200.1, on the reverse strand, counting down.
ATGCCTTTTGAGTTCTTTATAGAACTAAACCCCACCCCCCCAATAAATGTAAGATGTCAGCATTCTTCATTCTAGAGAGGACCACCTGAGGCCACATTAAAAGGAATCAGAGAAGCTCATCAAGAGATTACCTGAGACCAGATTAAAGGAGCACAGGCCCTGTACACACCCTAATCTTATCAGCAACCCCACCCTTGAACTATTGCTGTTAAACTCCTTACCAAATCCTCCTGGGTTGGGACACACAGGGACACATAGGAGCCCGCTGTGTCCCCCTTCGCCTGGCAAAGCAATAAAGCTATTCTCTTCCACTTCACCCCAAACTCTGTCTCCGAGATTCAATTTGGCACCAGTGCCCCGAGGAGAGGAAAGAGGATAACACAGAAGAGAAATGGAGGCTGGATGACCTTGAAGTTAAATCGGGTTAGCTGTACTAAAATCCTGCATTCACAAAGCTCTGCAGGAACCAACAGAATCCCAGCTCTCACAGCTCACTTTGGCAGCTGACCACGGCTGGTGCTGAAGATGAAAGAAACTCTCTAAGGCTCTTGGGGGTGAATCCATTTGCCTTACTTGACTTTTTCTTCAGGCAGTGGAGTCAGTTTTGGCTAGATCTGCATCTTACTGCTCTGTTTAAATGGAAGTCAGCGAGCTCTGCAGGCTTCCAGGTGGCCCCAGGTTTCCGCCAGTGTGGAAATTTAGGCTTTGTTACTACAGACTGGCCTGCAGCAGCAATTCCTTCCACGTTGGAATGCTCTCCTAGATGCTTGCCTCGGATTTCCTTTTCTAGAGTGGTAGCTTGGCCCAAGTCCTTGTTGTTTTTCAATAGTATCCACCATGGCAACTCCAGAAACTAGGAGCCTCAGCCAGTCTAAATGTTTTGACAGCATATGTTTCTTTGAAAATGGTGAAATTCAGGCCTGAGGTTCAGCCAGGCACAGTAAGACCCTGCCTCAGGAAAGGCAGAAAACATCTACTGAAGTAGCAACCACTGTCACCCTGAATCAATTCGGCTCTGATGGCTTGGATGGTATCACAGCAGAAGACAGCATTTATTCCAGAAGAGAGTCTGGGCCACAAGCTCATGCTGGTGAAGAAACAGTGGGTCGTGATACGACAGTGGGTGCAAACTTCTGTTCTTCTTAAATGGAGCAGAATAAGACGCATATGTTTTCTCTGTGTAAAAAGTCCAAGCGTCTTTCCTACAGCCAAAGCCTCACCGGGAAAGGAAACTTGCTGACATTCTAAAGAGTTCATCTGCCTTTGATGTTTCCAAATGGCGCTCAGATAGAAGTTTTTGATGCTGCTCAGGGGCACGTAATGAGTGACACCCAGCATCTGTCAGAAGCAGAGCTAAAGGCAAGGGAGGAGCCAGCTGTCATTTCCGTCATAGCGGCTTCAAATATCGCAAGGAGCACGGGGCGTGCTGCAGTGGACGATGTCATGGGACAGAGACACTGCTGCCATCTCCTTTCTGATAGAAGCCATCACCTCAACCTTTTGCATGGGGCTGAGTTTCTCTGGCGACTACATAAGACACCATGGAGAGTGCTTCCAGACAAGGGCTTTGTGCTGGAACAAATCTAAATTTTAGTAAAATGCAATTCTTTTTGAATCATGAAATGGATGTGTAGGTACAGAGCAGGGTGTTCCTGTAGTTGTCCTGCTCTCATACATCCACTGGCGAGGTCTTAATGCACGGAAGCACCACGGTATTTGTTTTCCGTCACGCAACGGAGTCCTGCAGGCATATCCAATTTAAACAGGATGCATGAAAATAAGGACGGATGTCCATAACTATAATGGCAGCGTATGTCTTCAGTTATTTAACTCACCCCGAAACTATCCTACACATCATAATATGCGCGTAACAAAAGTTTTTCCTTCCCTGACCATGACACCCCGTGCTAGTTTAGTGTAAAACACCACTATCATAACACGACAACCCTTAACAACTTTTTTTCTCCCCACAAAGAAAATCCTCCACTTAGAGAAAGAAAAAACAAATAAGAAAGAAAGAAAGAGAAAGGAAAAAAAATTGGAAGTCTAGTTCTAACGTAGCTAAGAGTGCAGAGGAGAAGCGCCAGTAATCTTAAAGGGTGTAAGCTAAAGAAAATACGCTGCAGCTGGGACTCTTGACCCAAGAATGAACAAATATTTACGACTCTAGCTTCGGTAATGCATTTTATTAAATGAGCAGGTGCACACATGCTCATCAGCATAACTTCAAGAAAACTTTCAAGTGGAGACAGAAGGTCAGTAAGATCCTTTTTTGAGAGTCAACCTTGCAATCCCCTTGCCAAATACTTGCTTGAAGGGGTACTTTGATGAACCAAAAACCAAATATCACATAGAACAGCCATGAAAAGATGTGGTATATACATGATCAAGATGAGTGATTTGAAATCGCATACTGAGGCCACCGATACCCTTAGCTCTCCAACAAGTAAAACTGCACACTTAAAAAGTAGGAGACAATAGCAAGTGATGAATGTGTCCGGCTCCCATACATATCCCACAAAGGTACGTATCAAATGCTTTACATGTTCTCATTGATTAATCCTATGGCTCTATAAGGTAGTTACCATAATTACGTCCATTTCACAAAACTCAAAAGTCCTATGCTCATGGAGAGGCTTTTGAGAAATTCCTTAACCTGTAATATTATATAACTTGGGGGCTTTTACTAGGCATAACTATTTTATTCAACAAATTAACTGTTGGGTACAATAAGTTCTCTGTTGTTAACCACACTATAAACCGGAATATATACCTGATTACTAGCAACTCCCATGCCCTGTCCTTTCATCAATTACAATTCATGTCATTCTAATGATGACCCATGGGTATTGTAAGATGTCAACTACTTCTAAATCAAATGACAAAGACTGAAATACAGTCCTAGAATTTTAGGACGGTGATGTTTATTGGATGCTAATTATTTAATATGACCCAACTACCAGCGTGACATCTGACCCCCTTCTATTCACGTCTGTCATTTACAAAGCCGCATCGGGACGGCTGGTGTTATTAGCCCTCCGAGAGGCCAGGACCATAACACTTGGTTAGCACATCGCCACTGTGCTGGATGATGGGAAATTTATCTGAGAGTCAGTTATGCTATTAATAAGGATGCTGACCTGTGACCAGCTCCCGGATCTCCAGGTCGGTGGTCTTGCGGAGCAACCTCACCAGCGCTGGGATGCCGCCACAGTTCTTCAGGGCGATTTTGTTATCGTCGTTGGCTTTCCCGTACACTAAGTTTCTCAAGGCCCCACAGGCACTACGGTGGACTTCTGTCATCCGGTGGTCCAGCAGGTCCACCAGGAGCTGGATACCTCCTTGTCTCCTTATCTGAAAGGACAAAGAGAGAGGAGGTTACTTTAGAGGGGAAGGTTCCACTATGTAAACCGGAACAGGTTTTTCATATGAGGTAGTTGCTATCAACACAATTAATTGCACTGAATGGAATGAAGGCCTTTTACAAAGGGAAAAGAAAACAAATTATTGTTCCCTTTAGCTTCTATTGCTTTTACTTGTTTTAATATCCTACCGATAAAAATTCAAATGCATTTCCTTTCAAGCCGTAGAATTTTGAAAAGGTGATTTTAACCTCCTAATGGGTGTCTCAGCCATTTCTCCCTATAAAAATATGCCACATACTCAGGGCATGAAGCATATGGATGGGCAAAAGAATGCATCTCACTCCTAAGACTTATTAAATATAACCATTGTCTTAAAGAGCTGCAGGATTGATGTACAAAATGTGAAAATTATGCTTAATAGGGAAATGCTCTCAACCTTTCAGAGGAACCAGAAGCCAAATGAGAAACCAGAAGTGACAGAAGCCTTTTCATCTGAGCAGACCTGGAAAGTAAGAACGTCACTCACAATGACAGCTGGTCTGAACACTAAGACCAAGGCATGCTCTGCTTAACTTAGATGTCTGACTAATAACAACACAACATTATTGTTTTCTTCTTAATAAGCAAATGAAGAAAAAAACCCTTGCAATATGTTTCTAGATGTGTGTTCTCCTTGCGGTCCTTTCATTTTTCAGACCCATTTTAAAATTTAAACTGCAAACAAATTGTCTAGTTAACATGTAGACCATTTCACGGAGTTTTCATTGGCAGAGCTGTATTTGAATATTTCTGCATTTGGAAAAAGAATACACACAATTCACTCAGTAATATTCTTTTCTTTTTTTTAACCTCAGTAGCTCTCAGGGATTGAAGAGTTATAATCTGGCATTGAATAAATACAATCTGGCACTTTCCGTACTTAGTTTTCTGATTACAGAAAACTCACTCATCCCACAGGTGAGCAGGGGAACAGGGCTAGATCCCCAAACTCTTTCAAAGGTGCTCAAATGCCACGTTTTCTAGGAGGTTACTCCAACCACACTATTTTAAATTGCCATCTGAACCACACCCCTTCCCAACCCAGCAGTTTTCACCTTAATCTATTATAGAATCCTTCCTAGCATTTGTCACGTCCTAACTTCTTTATTATGCTTCTTGTTATTGTCTGTCTTCTGCTGGAATGTATGTTCTTGGAGGGCACGTCTCTTTATTTTGTTCACTAATAGATCTCCAGCCCTATTCCCAGTGCAATGGCAGGCACATACTAGAAGTTCAGTCAATATTTGAGTAAATGGGGAGGGAGTGTGTATTACTTGCTACAGCAGTGTTTCTATCTCAGGTTAGCTAACATCAGCTTCTCAAAACTGAGTAATATCCCTCTTTAAAGAGAAAAAAAAAAAAAAAGCCCTTTTGTGAACATCTAAGAATGTCTCCAAGGGGCTACTGAAGTTCTTCCGGGGCTAGGTTACAAAAAAATGAGGGCATGCGTCTCAGACATAAGGTGGACCAGCTCACAATTCAGAATATGCCTGGAGGAGTTATTTTCATCCACCAACCAAACGAAAACAGAGAAAGTTGAAATCCTCTCAGAACTCACAGACTCTAAGTCCCTGATTTAGCAAACAGGAGTGTAGGATAGCACCTCCAATGAGATCAGGACCATGGACAGAGAAGGGGGGGACCCAGAGGAGGACAGGGTTGTAGACAGGTATTAATGTCCCTGAGGTGCCTGTAGAGTCTCTGGTGGTGATAGCACCGGGGGAAGGTGGCCAAAGGGATCACTGGGTCAATTAGAAAAAGCTACGAAAGAATCAGAAAGCAACTTTCCCCCAACCTACAGTTTTACCCAGGGTCTGCTTAGTACCCACGCAAGAGAGATGAAGTCTATTGTTATAGGTGTCCCGTACATACATCTGAGTTTTAACACACCCATTTATTTCCATTTGTACAAAAAGATTAAACTATGAATGTCATTTTCTCGATGTGTGTGTATTTGCATGTGTGTGCTGTACTTTAAAGTTATTTAGGTGTAATTATTTTAATAATGATGAAACTATTATAAAAGAGGTAATAAAGCCATTCTTACAGTTTACTGATTGGTTATTTATTAAAGGTAAATGGTATAGTAACTCCATCTATCTCTCTACCTTAGCTATTCTGTATATTACAGTTAAGATTCCTAATTTATGATATTTTTCATTCATATAACCTAATGAATTAAGCTATTAAGATATGATTCCAAAGCTTTAAAAGGGACGATGAATTCAAAATGAAGGCAATATCAATTCTTAATGGTTTAGTGAGAAAATAATGTTTTTGGTGTGACCCTAATTAATGCCATATATCCAAATTTATAATGAAATCTTTGGTTTTACTTTAATCTACTTAGAGCAACATAAATCAGATGATAAACTTTTTCATTTGCTCTTACTTTGAGGGTCACCAGATTATCAATATTAAAAAAAAACTTTTGTTTTCTTGGGTTGAATTTTATCTAAGCATATGAGAATTCTACTTCAATTTTCTAAAGTCAAACATTAGTCAGAGTTGACATTCACAGACATGACGTGTGATGGTCAGATCCTTGGTTCTGCCTCCTCCTGCAGCCTCCCCGCTCCCAAAGGGACCAGTAAGAAAGGCTTAGGGCAGGCTTTCAATTCTCCTGCAGGGTGTTTATTCCTTGCAGGACCTCTGGTGGTGTGGAGGGGTCCAGTGCTGCTCTCTTCACTTCCCCTCTGCTTTTCCCCTGGATCCTCCCTCCCTTCAACTTCCCCGGCATCCAATTCTTTTGTTTCTCCTTGTATCCAGCCTTAAGCTCTTGTAAGGCTCCAAACAAACTCACTGTAAACATTAACAAAGTACAACCCTCTTTGAAAGATGATTACGGGAAATTCTCTTTTTTGGAAAGGCACCTTTACTTCCTGTCCCACTAAAAGACAAGCAATCTATGTTTCTTTAATTCTCCCTGTCGATCACTCCACATGCAATAGGCAGGGCCCTTGTTTTGGTCCCCACACTATCATTTCAGGCCAGTGGACCCTTTCTTCCTCCTCCCTTCATCTTCTTCATGCAGAATTCTTCAAAAGTCAAATCTCAAAAGAATCTAGGTTTACTATTATTGAAACCAAGTCAATAAAATACTATGTAACATTTACCCAATATCTATAAAATATGACAAAATCCAACCCACTAGAAGAATGCCTGTCATATGCTAGTGAGTCAATATATATTTATCAGATGAAAGGAAGAATGGTACATTGCTTGCCATATGCCAGTCTCCTTCTCTCTCTTTAAAAAAAAAAAAAAAAACTTAGTTATTTTTTAGAGCAGTTTTATGGTCACAGCAAAATCGAGCAGAAAGTACAGAGATTTCCCACATCCCGCCATCCTTACACACGCACAGCCTCTTGCATTGTGGACATCCTCCTCAGAGCCACGCATCTGTTACAACCTGTGAACCTATACTGACACACCATTATCACCTGAAGCACACAGTTTACCTTAGAGTTCACTCTTGGGTGCTGTATATTCTCTGGGTCTTGATAAATGTATAATGACATGTATCCACCATTACAGTATCACACAGAATAATTTCACTGCCCTAAAAGTCCTCTTTGCTCTGCCTATTCATCCCTCCCCCTGCCACCCGCCACTCCTGGAGAAATCACTAACCTTTTCATGGTCTCCATGGTTTTGCCTTTTCTAGAACGTCATAGAGTTGAAATCATCTCATAGACAGCCTTTTCAGACTGGCTTTTTTCACCTAGTATATGCATTTAAGATTCCTCCATGTCTTTTCATGGCTTGACAGCTCATTTCTTTCTAGTGCTGCATCACATTGCATCCTCTAGATGTAACATAGCTGATCCTATAAACATCTGTGGGCAAGTTTCTGTGTGGACATAAATTTTCAACTCCTTTGGGTAAATACCAAGGGTTGTATTGCTGGGTTGTACTATAAGAGTATGTTTAATTTTGTAAGAATCCACCAAACTGTCTTCCAAAGTGGCTGTATCATTCCGCATTCCCACCAGCAGTGGATGAGAGTTTCTGACACTTCACGTCCTCGCCATCAGTTGGTGCTGTCAGTGTTCTGCATTTCGTCCATTCTACTAGATTGTAGTGGTATCTTATGGTTGTGTTTCTTTTTCTTTTCATTCTGACTGTGTGATTCCAATTTATTTACATTAATACGAATCTGAAAATAAACTATCAATGCTGAAATATATATAGGGAAACAATAGCTTGAATTGGGTCTGGACTGAACAAATCTCACATCTCCTACTTTCCTGAACTTGACAATGAGTGGCTGAAAATGGCTCTTCATACATTACCTGATTAGACAATCTTAAATTCATTTATTAAACGATTCTTTGATACATGGTCCACTTTATTCCTATGTCAATAGCTCACATTAATTTTTCTGCTTAGCTGTGAACTTCAGGAATTTAGATGGAGAGAGTAGTCTGTAAGAAGTAAGACAGTTGGAGGTTGATGAACCCCATACCCAGGGGAAATAAAAATGAATTAACCAATCAAACAAAGCAAAACTATGCCCTCTGCCTGTCGTGTTCCGTTGTTTACAAAGAGAACATTCTTTTTTTTTTTCCAGATAAAATATTATAGGTTTATTTAACACTTAATTCTCACCTTGAGTATGCAAAATACAAACTCCACAAAATGTTCATTTTTTTACTTTGTAGTTTACAAATATACAAAATAGAAGTTTGCTTAAATTTATATTACATATTTATTAAGGCAAGGAACTATATAGAAAAAAACTTTTGTTCTGCTTAAGGCATACTTGGGAATAAACCATTGTACAAATTATTGCACATCTGAAACCACAGTGCATAACAGACTGTCTGCATAAAAAGGTTAAAGTAAACCAGGTGTATTTACCTGACTTAGGTCATAAATGTAGATCGGAAGACAAAAATAGATTTTCCTTGTCAAAGTATGCAGCAGTTTGAGAACTTTGGCCTCATTTGGTACCTTTAGAACCAAGACTCACCAAGCACCATCGTTTAGGCTATTAAAACACATTTTCTGTACCTGAATTTCTTCCTCTTCTTCTAAGATCATAATAATGGCTTTTAGAAGGCAAAGAAAATACAAGGTGATCTTTATCTTATATTGCATCGAAACAAGTCAAGGGATTCTGGTCTTCCCTCCCCCCAACTCAAGGATCTAATTTATACCCTGATATCCACAACTTCCAGTCACCCCCTTGGCGTTTTGTAAGTCCAGGAATATTAATATAATATATATAATATATAATATATATAATATATAATATAATAATAAATTCAAGTTGGATTTAGAATTGGAATGATAGAAGATCCAGTCACAGACCCCATCTGTTCTTCGTCTTTTGGTTTCCTCGCGTCTCCTGATTCCATTCACAAGTTGACTTGTTGGGAACTTGACCATGATTGTAGTGCCCCAGCTCTGCCTGTCGTTTTCCATTGTTTACAAAGAGAACATTCTTAAACCAGCGTAGACAGTCTCTTGGGGATGAAAGCTGAGATGTGTGTGCAAAGAATCAGTAAAGCTCACTCAGTTTGCACCAGGGAAGAAGGAAAAGAGCTCTTATACTTTTGCCATATAATCCACTATCTAAAGGAGCTTTTCACTTTAAACTCTGAAACTAAAATTATCTAAAAATCATTCAAGAGTAGGATGCAATGGTGTTCTTCCTTGCCCTTTCATGACAGGGCAGAATATATATAACCTTTTCATTCAGAAAACAAATGGTAGGGCAATTAAGTTAAATACAAGGAAAATGCAAGTAATGCAATATCGCCCATTGCCAAAAAATAGGGCCTCAACAATGAATGGATCTGGTCCTCTTAACATTACCTGCATTTATTGACAATAAACTATATTTACCAAGTAAATTAGCTTTTATCATTAAATTGATATCAACATCAATGAATAATTTAGAACATATCCAAGTAAAGTGGTATTTGTATGTTCATGACAACTTCATAAAATTTTAATGGTGATGATGATGTAAAAGGGGTTGAAAAATTAACAGGGAACAGAATTCCTCTTGGGAGGTACCGGTCTTCATTTAGAAAAATAGTATGAAAAGTTGCCTTGAGGATAGTGAGATCCTGAAGGCATGCGCTGTATGTGTTCATGGCAATGAAAGAGATTGTTCATCTGCTCTCCACTTGAAAGAGAGAGGGATTTGGAGCTGGGATTAGAAGAGAGAAGAGACCTTTTGTTAACTTACTGGTTGGTGAGATAAGGGCCTCAAAAAGCTAAGGACTTGGGTATGCATTTCTCTACCTCTCTGGGATCTAGTCCATTGGAAGCAAAATGGATATATCTTTGTCCTTCTGGTTTCGTGCTAAAAGAAACTAGGCTGGACCTGAGATGCAAAGTAAATGCAAATACTAGTCTGCAGGACTAATAATATACAGTACTTCCTTGGGCTCTGGTTATTTATGATCAAGTCACAACATCTGAGAACTGGTTTATAGAAAGCTGACTAAAAACAAGTCCTGTGGACTCAGTGATTTCAGTAAATTTCCAAGTAACTGTTATTTTTCAATGGTGTTGGTTAGAAAACAATTTTAAAATAGATATAGTTGTTCTATATTCTTTATGAATGTTTAAAAATTAAGTAACTTTCTCTGCTTAAAAAGCCACTGGAAGATACAAGGTTTGTAGATCTGAAACCAGAGGCTTAACCAGAGGTTAGTGAATCTCACTGTCGACTTTAATGTAGAAATTGCAAGGTTATCAGTTCGTAAAATACATATTTTACTTCAATGAACTCCATCTCTCACCCTCATAGTTAAGCCAGTTAAACAATCAGGGTTTCTGTATAATTTGAGTTGGTGTATGTACATGCAGTTGCCTCTGGGTGAAATAGAAATACAATTGTTAAAGGCCAAAATCTTTTTCAGTTTTATGATCGAAACTATTTTTGAGAATTTTGAGAGACAATGTATCTCTCTCTACAATTGTGAGAAATGATCTACTTTCTCCATTCGACAGGTAAACCAAGATGGATTGTTTCTTTTTAAATTATATTTTAGAAAGAGGGTCTATTGCAGTGTTTTGGCAGTGCTGGCTTTGAAGCTGGAGTGAGTGGGTTCAAATCATCCCTCCTTCTCTGAGGGATGTCCCGGAGGCAAGTTACTTAAATGTCTGTAAAACATGAACAAAAAGTGAACCTGTCTCATAGGGCTGTGTTTAGGATTAAATGAAATCTCAAATGTGAATTGTTTAACAATGAGCTCAGTAAATATGATCAACTTCTTAAAGGATGTTCCTAATTGACTTATTACCTGGTCAATATATGACTTAATAATATGTTCATATAACATACGACAGAATCAGTGAAAGGCATACAATTCAGAGTTATAACTTTATCAACTTCAGTGAGTGTGTAAACTGAATATTATTGAATACATCATTAATCCAATCTGGTATACAACTAATGACATCAGATAAGGGATATATTTATTCTAGAACGAACTGTGTGAAACTGTCTTGGTCATTTAAAAAATAATATCAAACTCTGCTCCATCAATACTGCACCCAAGAGATACTTCGCTAGATATATTTCCAAGGCAAGTACAGTGAATTAATGGATCTATATTTTAAAAAGAACATAAATGCAATGGTTTTTCCTATTATAGTAACTTAATTGACCAGAAAATTAAAAAAAGGCATTCAAAATAATTTTGAGTTGATACCAGCTCTTGGAAAAAGGGAAAATTTTTTTCCTGAAATATAGAGAGAATTATTAGGCAAAACGAGAGAAGGACCATGTTTTGATTGTATTAACAAATTAGCCTCTAATAAACATTAAAAAATGCAACCAGCAGCAAAACATATAACCAGTAGCAAGTTGAATGACTCAGAAGGGTCTAGTTCCATGTAGATTTTCCCAGACGCTACTCGTGCACCATGATGTGGGATGTGTAGCAGTTTTGGTTTCACCTCTGTGTCTAGCAGAAAGCTCTGTGGTTTTTGAAACAGACATGGAAAGAATAAACAAGTCTACGACTACATTATTATTGTTATTTGATTTCCCTTATTTTTCTAATCCAAAGGACCCCAGATTCCCAGAATCTTTGTCACCCTGGACAGATTTTCAAATCCAGCTCCCGCCCCACTGAACCTGTCCTCAGCTGGCACTGAAGACCCTCACAGAGGTAACCACATGAACATATAACAAAATGAACATCTGGAAGGGGAGAATTGGAACATTTCCCCCCCTTTCTTTTATCCTCAAATTTATCCTCAATTAAAGAGAAGTAGCTGATATTGTACTAATTATGTGTTAGCAAAAGGTTCCTGTCCATATTTCTGGTTAAAGAAAACTATTTCCCATCAAAATCTCTGAAACGATCTATTTTAGAGCAGTCTGAACTTTCACATTCTCATCGCCCTCATGATTCTATCATTTAAAGAGATAAAGGTAAAAGGGGAAAAACTCTTTCTTTTGGTCTGAGCGTGAATCAGTATTTCACCCAGCGATGCATTTTACAAGACAATTTAAAAGGAAAAAAACACATGAATCATTGCAAACAAATTACATATACCAGAGTCCCTGGCCCTTTTGAGTTGCCTCTTGTTAACTGTGACCATGAGCAGAGAAGTTTTCTAGACATTCCCCCTTCGCAGAACGAGATACAGTCAGTCTAAATGGATGAAAAGCCAGCAGCGGGATTCTCTATTGAAAACTCTGCTGCCAGCAGTGAAGCGGGCAGGAGGTCGAAAGGGGACTCAGAGCTGTCCATCTGGAGGCTGGGAGCTGACAACCCTCCACAAACAGTCCTGGGTGCTCAGAATTCCTGCGAGTTTCAACATTATTTCCTAAGAGCACTCAGGAAAGGGCCCCTCTTTTCTTTTTTTAACAAGCAAGAATTTCAAGTGTTTCCACAAATTCCTTTTCTAAAAGACACTACTCAGACATACTCAAATGTTCCAAATATAGCTAATGGTCTCCATTACCTGGCGTAACTTTTGAGCTGTCCCTGCAGATACAAGATACAAAGTCACTAAGTAGTGACAATTACAATGGATGCCTTCAATAAAAGTTTCCCTTATTGTGTTCCCAACTGAACTCTGTCTAAATCGAATATCGTGAGTGGCAATGCTACGTTCAGATATAGTTCAGCACCTCAAAAGAGAATTTTAGATAAGCGCAAATTAATTTTGAAAACACAAACCTGTGTAAGGCAGATGTGTAACTTAACTATTTAAAAATTAAAAGATCTCAGATGTGAATATAGGAAGCCCACAAATACTAGCCCCAAAGCTTTCATTGTTGTACGAATCAGACCCGTGGTTATGGAATGGCTAGTCTGTTCAGGTGCTGGGCTCAGAGGTGGGCGAGATGGACCAGGTCCTTCCCTTAAAGGACCCCACGTATCTGTAGAGGAGTCAGAAATTAAAGAAACCAGCAAAGAAACTAACAGGATCGTGTCAGCAGTGAAAAACAGAGGCAGCTGTACCTGAAGGAGGACCTAGTAATTTTCTGGTTATAATTTTGATCCTTAAAGAGGATCCAACAAATTGTACAGGCTTTAAGCCCCTCAAAACCCAGATCTTCCCTGGTGATAAGAACCATAGAGAAGAGAGGAAAAGAGGATGAAGCATGCAGTAAGGTGTTGCACGAGGCCGGTCAGGGTACCATGATCAGGGAACGTTTGAGCAGAGACCAATGACACGAGGGAGGGATGGAGGGTCCCAAGGAAGGGCAAGGGGGCCAACGTGGCTGGAGCAGAGTGAAGCAGAGATGAGACTGGGGTGACAGCTGGGTGGTGCAGGGGCTTTTGGGTTATAGGACGCTGGGTTTATTCTGAAGAAGATGGGAATAAGAGTTGACCTAACACACTTATTTATAGACTGTTGCATGCGCCATGTGGAGAACAGATGGTAGGGGCCCAAAGGCAGAGGCAGGGACACCAGTGAGATTGTCCAGGTTTGAGAAACTTGGTAGCTTTAGATTGGATTGATGGGAACGCAAGTGCTAAGAAATGGTGAAATTCTAGGTCTGTGTTGCAGGCAGGGTGGAAAATATGGGGTCTGAGCAAAAGAATCCCTAGTGACTAAGGTTTTTGGCCTTTCACTTTTAATAAACAAGCATGTTGACAATCGTCACAATAGTAGTTTTTGGTTGACTGATGGATGGCAAAGTGTTTATGAAAGACACAGCCTCTCATTTAAATTTCTGTGTCACTGGCATTAAAGAAGCGCACATTTAAAACACTGTGACTCTTTTGTTATTGCCAAATGGAAAATACCATCTTTCTAAGGTATAAAATTATGCTAAATACAGACATACCAATAAAGAGAGAAATTGTTTCATATCTTAGATAGCCTATGGTTATAACAAATAATGAATATTAAAGTAAACCTAACATATTCCACCAAAAGGAGTTAGGATAGATATGTAGAGAAAAGCTTCCTATGTGTTTATTTTATTTTTAAGTGAAATATCTAAATTTTAAAAACTTCAAAGTATACCAAGCAAACCTTTATTATACCTATAAAAAGTGTACAGAATATAAAATTTATTGTGTCCTCTTGTTGCGCATATGCCTTTTTTCTTTTCTTTTTTCCTGTCTTATGTGACGAAGTATATATGTTCTGAAGATATATTTGCTCATAGGCTCTTTTGTGGTAGCAATAGCCAATATGGACTGGAATAAACACTGGTTGAGAAAAGAATTTTCGTTTCGTTCAGTTCAGCTGACATTTACTAAGCATTGTTCCCTGCTCCTTGAGGCTCTCAGGGACAGGAGAAATGCACAGACATGAACAAGGTGCTCTGAAGCCCACAGGAAGGGCATGAAACCAGCCTCCTTGGGAAGTGCAGTGGGGGAGTTACTTCTGGAAGAAATAACAGCTGAATTGCTCTAAAGGAGTTTAAAACTGCGAACTATACAGTGTGGAATATGATTAAATTATAAAATGCTTGGGGCAGTCGATGCTTATAAAGTGGGGGACACGTTATGGTACGGTTTGGGGGAAGAGTAGGCATCAGTGTGTTAGATGGTGGTACATCTTCTCGGCCCTTAAGTTTACCCAAAGATTGGGGGGATGTTATTATTATTGTTATTACTATTATTTTATAATCAGACTTGGACACTTTACAATGTAGAATTTAAGACGTGTGTGAGTTTAAAGAAAAATTGCTGAATTTCAGGGAATGGTATGCTTGTAGGAAGCTTCTTTGGCCAACAGCCCAGAATTCCTGCAGCTTGCATGGATGATGGCCCTGAAGTGGGATCAGCAGCGGGAGGTGGGAGGGCATGGGAGGCGGGTGGAGAGGAGCATCTGTCTGCCTACAGCGCCTCCCAGAGGCGGGACACAGGAAGTGCTGGGATGCCAGCAAGGGACCAGGCTGGGGTGGCACAGAAAACCACATAAATGATGAAAATTTGAGGTGCTGGGACATGGTGACCTACTCGTGCTTTTTGAGCGAGCAATGATATAGGAAACTGTGGCAATGAGACAAGAGAATTAACTTGATAGTATCACAAAGAAGGCATTATGTGTCGTGCAGAAGTATATCCTAGATACCAAAGATCTTCCGACCACTTTCCTGGCATCTGGGAATTTATAAAGAGTATAACATGCATGCCAGATTTCCCACATCTCTCAATCACTTGTTTAAATTAAATTAACTTCGGTTTTCTTATTTTGCTGGCTCTGTGCTCTGAGCCCCAGCTAGGAAACTGGAGAAGCCCATCTTGTAATTTTCCAGTTAACTCTGCCCCCAGAATCAGAGTGGAGGCTGCAGGGGGTCCCAGAAGCTGAGCAAAAGGCAAAACCATAAGTTCCACCACTCAGAGCTCCCCATCTGTTGGGTTCAACCACTGTGACCAGCACTTTTGAGAATCCACAAACTGGAACGTGTCAAGCTCATTTCCTCCCGTGTTTCCCTTGAACACAAAGAAAGCTGTTACCAGGGAAATCTGTCTGAAACATGACATCCTGAAATATGAGTTATTCAATGATACTGCTCAGCTGATTAAATGTTATTCACTCTTCATTTTGTCCATCAGCCCGAGCAGAACATTTATATGACACTTGGATCGTGGTGTAATAAGAAAACACACTTGTTTGGTGCATCTGTGACCTTTGAAATTTTAAAAATTATGTGCTAAGAAAGCCCATCAAGTGCAATGCAGTGCAGCTAAACCCGCGTGTCATCCTTAATGAAGAAAGAGACTTTACTCCAGGCGCCAGGTGGATGGTTGTCTCAGAAATTCTGACACCCTCACAACCTTCCTAGTAATTTCTATAAGTTAGTAGCACTAAATCACACCCATGTCTATAATTTTATATACATATATATTATAATGTTACATACATATAATAATATATAAAAATATAAGTACCAATAAATATATGTATAAACAAGTAAGCGCACACACACACACACATACACGCATACATTATTTTATTGTACTTCGGTTTACTGTGCTTCGCAGACAATGCACTTTTTTACAAGTTGAAGGTCTGTGGCAACGCTGTGTCAAGCAAGTCTATTGGCACGATTTTTCCAAGAGCATGTGCTGACTTCACGTCTCTGTGCCACATTTTGATAATTCTCGCAAAATCTCAAGCTTTTTCATTATTATTATATTTGTTATGGTGATTTCTCATCAGGGATCCGCTGCAAAAAGATTATGACTCCCTGAAGACTTACATGCTGATTAGCAGTTTTTAGCAATAAAGTATTTTTTAAGTCATTGTTTTTTAGGTATAATGCTATTGCACACTTATTAGACTGTGGTATATTGTAAACATAATTTTTATATGCACTGGGAAACCAAAACAACTTGTGTGACTTGCTTTGCTTCGATATTCAATTTACTGTGGTGGTCTAGAGCCAAACCCACAATATGTCAGAGCTACTCCTGTATGTATATATTTAAAAGGGAAAGCAATTCAGAAATGTCTCCTTTCCCTTCCCCCACCAACATGGGATTCATTCATTTTACTCCAATTTAAATTTTGTAGCATTGATTTCCCTTGTTCTTACAACTCATCACTTGTGGGTTCAAACGACATGCCCAGTAGGTATTCTATCTTCTAATAAATAAAATAATCACAGAGATTCAGAAGGTTATTTCTCTAAATTAATAGCTTCAGATCAAATATCTTCAGTCCTGGAAGTCTACCAGGTTAAATGACTGGAACCTCGATTCTAAATAATAAAATGCTCTGATTTTACTCTACTTTCAGATTTTAGCTCTCAGCATAGTTTATCAACACTCTTAAAAAATCTTCAACATAAAAAATCCCAGGTTAAAAAAAGTTTGCTTATTTTCTTTTTGATGTATTGATTTTTTTAATCACACATTTAAAACATGCTCGATACATAAATGCCTTAGTTTGCATTTTTAATTTTTAAGAATTTTCAAATGAATTATGTGTGCTATTGCATACACTTTTTTTTCCAGACTACAAGGAAAGTGATGGTTATACTCTCAGCTGTTAACAGGCTGGTAGATTTGAAGCACTAATAAATAACAAAGCAGGGACTTAGGGGGGAATTCTGTTTTGTTCTAAAATTCTGTACGCACAGCAGTCAGAATCCACTCAACCTAAGCCATCCAAAATAGCATGTCAACCCCTTTCCCTTCCCCTTCTCTCTCGGTCCATGTCCCCACCTCTGGATTCCTCCTTCGCTCCCATTTACCACCTGGTATGTTTCATATACTCGCATGGTGATTTTCTGCGCCACTCCTGCCCAGAAAGATGTAAGGCTGTGAGAGCAGCGATCTCGGCTGATTTGTTCAACTCTGAATCCCCAGGGCTGAGAGAAGTACCTGGCACACAGATGATCCGTATTATTTTTTGACAGAATGCAGTTTTGACGATGAACTTTGAAATTTTGAAATAAAGCCTATTTTCACAGTCCACCCTTCAGGAGAAATGTCATATGCCAAGCAAATTAGTATTTAAGAACAAAGACTTCTGGTGCCTAAAAAAGAGGCCTTAGAACCTTAGAATATGGTAAAACCATGAATATAATAACACTGGACCAGCAAATGTTATGCATATTTAAAAGATGTTTTTCTTATAACTTTATCTTTTCACTTCATGAAGTGAGAGTACCTTTCCCCGCAAGTAAAAGCCGACGCTACGTATAAAATGCTTCTGCACTACATTCACCTGCACTTGTTTATAGGAGCCGAAGCTGAATATATTAGCTAATTATAGATATGCAGATGTCTTGTTTTCTTTAATGCAAAAAGGCATATAAAAGCATGTGAAAAAGTGTAGCACTCAGGCCCATGGTTGAATATCCAATTTCCATTAGATGAACTTGGGCTAAATGGTAAAGAGACAGGTAAAAATCAGAACAATAAGGAAGATTATTCTTAATTGTAAATCTTCATGCTTTGCTGTCACTCTTCAGGGTTTAAGACACTAAAATGGAAAAAATCTACATTGCAAAACAAATTATCATCTATTGATTCATTGCTTAGGGTGCTTATTGCAGAAAAATTAAATCTAGAGCCTGAGAGGCTAGCAAAAAGGGGGAAAATGTTAGCTTTGGAAACTCTGACAGAGAATGTGAAAAACTGTGAGATATTTATTCATACAGATATCCACGCTCACAGGGGTGGGGACCTAGCAAGTCTGAATGACGACATTAAGAAAATTGTGATTTATGTTCAAAAATTTGAAAGGAAATTTTCATAAGAATTGGCAGCTGCCCAACATACGACTGATGCACTTGCTTTCGAGACCCTGTGGCCATCAAGATGAAACAGACTGATGTGACAAAGCCAACCTAGTCAAGGGAAAAATGCCTTGCTAGTGGGAAGAAGCCAGAACCTTATCTGCAGGCAGAGAGCTCCACAGAGCAGGAGGTAACATGGCATCCTGCTGTCAGAGCTGTGGCTTCCCAGGGTTTCTTTGCTCTAACAGGTTGTGTAGGAAGAGTAATAAACCCAACCCTCCCCCAAAGACATCCATATCCTAATCCCTGAAACCTACAAATATGTGCATTGCTCCGCAAAGGGGAACGAAGGTTGCTGATGGAATTAAGCCTGCTGATCAGCTGACCCTAAAGAGTTTATCCTGGGTGATGCGCGTGCGCCCAGTGTATTCATGAAGTTCTCTTTTACAAGAGGAAGAGGGAGAGAAAAGAGTCAGAATCAGAAGGATGGCAGCATGAGCGACTCACCCAGCCATCAAGGGCCTTGAAGACTGAAGGGGCCATAAACCAAGGAATGTGGGAAGCCTCCAGAAACAGGAGAAGGTAAGAAAACAGAGTCTTCCCTAGAGCCTCCAGAAAGAAACACAGCCCTGGATTTAACCCCAGCGAGACCAATGTTGGACTTTTGAGCTCTAGAGCTATTAGATAATAATGTTCTGTTCGGTTAAAGCACTAAGTTCGTGGTAATTTGTTACATCAGCAATAGTTAACCCATACATAGGTAGATTCAATCAATCTGTTGCTGATCTATCACATGCTCATGAGCAGCCCTCCAGGCTTCACTGCTTCTGTCAGTCCACTTGTGGGGAGCACAGGGCTGCTCTGCCCATCCCTTTCCAATGCCCAAGTTACTGTCTATCATAGTCTACATGATGTGTTGACATCACCTCCTGCCTAACCACCACGGCTTATTCTTCAGCTGCTGGCTCAGGTGCACCTAGATCACCTGGACAAATTTAAGTTAGGGTTAGGGTTAGAGAGACAAATTTAAGTCTGGCAGGACCAAGGCAGTCTCTCTGTGTATTTGCCCTGTATAAAGAAGTACCAAGGACAGGACATCGCTCTTTGCCCAATTTCTTGCCTCAATGGCTAACCCACTGGCCACTGTGCACTGGTCAGTGTTACATGATTCTCTCTTCAGATAACTTCAATGAGGAAAGACACAAAGAGTTTTCCTAATGGGGCAGGTTGCACACTGTGGGATGGTTGATGCTGTCTATACGAGATGGTCATTCAGAAGAATACAACTGGCCAACTGGGAAGAGATACTCTAGTGCTTTGGTTTTGGTTTTTGTCCTGTTAATGTTAACTTTTTGCAAAACTAGGGTGGAAGGAGGCAGCCTTCCCAAAATGTTCTTCCTCCATCATTTCAGTGCTCTTGTCTGTGAGTCCTGTTCTTGCTGGACTTGTTCTGGTAAAGAGTCAAGTTTGGGTCTATGATTTCTCTATAGAAGAGGATGAAAAAGAGATAAAGCAGGGAATCTGGGTTCTAAGGCATCTGAGACATCCTGTTCATGCATCTAGTGGACATCTGTGGTAAAACCAAACCTAGAGGTTCTAAGCAAATCCATGTACTTAATCAGAGTTTCTGGACAGAACCTTTCTTATGTCTGTTTTCTCCAAGGCTTAACAGGAATTTCAGGCCTCAAATGTTTCTTGAAGATGCAAGCAGTCTCTACTAGTGCCCAGAGCAAGCCACAGATGCCCTTTTACAAAGTAAATAGCTAAAATTGGAGTATGGCAGTCAGGATGTTCAAAATCTAAACGCTGTCTTTCCGCTGCCCCTACTTGACTTTGCCAGAAACTCCAGTCTCATTGGGGATTTGTCACTGTTTGGATAAAGAAGTTTGGATTTTAGGCATCCGAGGTTATACTCGATGCTCTTATCCACTGAAGACCTTAAGAAATTTTGTTGTTGGGATGATCTTCAAAAGCAACTCTGTTTCTTCCCTTTTCTTTTTTTCCTTTTCTTTCTCCTTCTTTTCTTTCCTTTCCTTTCTTTTTTTTTCTAAGGGATTTGATAATATCCCCAAATATGAGATATGATTTCTCCAAGGACCCAGGAGTTTTACCAAGTATTATGTTTTTTTTAAATTTTTTTTTAAATTTTTTTGGGGGGGGGGTACACCAAGTTCAATCATCTGTTTTTATACACATATCCCCGTATTCCCTCCCTTCCTTGACTCCCCCCACCTCAAGTCCCCCCCACCCTCCCCACCCCAGTCCTCTAAGGCATCTTCCATCCTCGAGTTGGACTCCCTTTGTTATACAACAACTTCCCACTGACTATCTATTTTACAGTTGGTAGTATATATATGTCTGTGCTACTCTCTCGCTTCGTCTCAGTTTCCCCTTCACCCCCCGCTCCCTCTCATACCTCGAGTTCTCCAGTCCATTCTCTGTATCTGCGTCCTTGTTCTTGTCACTGAGTTCATCAGTATTATGTTTCTTATTCATCTCAGGGTGGCATCAGGAGAATATTTTTCATCAGTTGAGAAACAGCCCCGATTCTTCAAATACTCCTTGTTGGGTCACCCCTCATAATTCTTCAGAATTTACAAGCCATCTCACCTTGTCATGAGTCACCCTAGTTCCAATTCTGTTGGCCTGCTCTTTTTTAGTCCTGATAACCATTACATCATAAAAGTCATATATCAGAGTATCTCTTACCATCAGTAAAAGTGAGTCCCTTCACAGGAATTTTGGCCATGGGTCAGGGAATTAACATATCCTTGTATGAGAACTGTTACAATAGATTGTATAGTCTCTTGGGTAAAGGCCAATTGAGATTGGCTTTTTCTCAGAAATTGAAATTGGGACCAAAAAAAAAAGAGAGAGAGAGAATTTTTCCAGATCAATGACAGCACTGAAATCTCTGGTGCCCACTGAGTTTCTTTATTAGCCTGAACTATATTGGATACTGTCAAAGCCATAGGGAGAACACTCTATTTAGGCCCTAATAATCTATAAAGCCGACCTAGAAAAGACTCATCAAATAAGTCTTTGGTATAAGGAGGTGTTGGGAGCCAGGGGACCAGTTCTTCTTACCTCCTTTGTTAATACAGATATTGCCAGCACCTCTACAAAATCTATTTTGTTTTAGGTTTGAGCATGTTGGACCTTGGTTGGCCAAGGGGCTTCTACTTAGTTTACATAATCACAACTGGATTATGCCACCATTGTTACCATACCTACTCCCTTTGTGTGTTATGGGAATGTAAACTCACTGTGGTCTGCACATGTGGTTTGTCTAGGTCAGTGGGTATGAAAAATTACCCTTTGTGTTTGAACAACTACCTTCTATTCTCTTTCCCAACAACCTCTAACTCTTCAGTATGATGGTAAAATGACTTTGATTAAGCCCAGAAAATATGGTTTCCCAGACTCTTGCCAATCAAGCAAACCTCAGCATGTGGCCTAAACTCTATTGCTGGGGAGTGTACCAGGAGTAACCCACCTCCCCACCCCCTTGCAGTAATCTGTTATAGCAGCAAGAGGAAACTGATACAGCCTATATGACAACTATTTTTCCATTTCTTTCATTAATGACCACATAAACACCCCCCAAATCTAATCTATCCTAGGCTGCCCTGCCCCATCTTTGCCGAGCCTTTCTGTTGCCTGTGATTCCTCATCTTCTCATGGATGTTTGCACCAGCTTAACCAAAACATCCACTAGCCTCTTTCATGGTAAATCAGGCAAGAGTGCGCTAACTTCCTCTTGGCCATCTTCAACTAATTACAAGATTAAGAAATATGAGGGTCCTCTCAGAGAGGGCTCCCCAAATCACCATATCATCCATTGCTCGATCCAAAAGGATATGTGGTCCCATTTGATTTGGGGCATGGTCACAGATCAATCCAAGTTGGCTTCATCTGTCCATACCACACTATTCAAGGGCAATGATAGGGTTGGAGGTAATATAGATAGCTCTACCCTTTGGGGAAGCCTCATACACCATGTTTTCTACCCATGTCAGAGGGACATAGCCTTGGATTAGAGGCAAAAGCATTAGGCTGCATAGCTACTATCTCTGATTAATTCTTATTATACTTAAAGCTTGACATCACGAATATCCATTAGAGACTACTAGTCTTTGGTTTATTCTCTCTCAATATCCCTGATAATAATTTTTACCTGAATCCCTGCCTATATTCATTGGAAAAATTTCCTGGTTCTTTTGCTCCCTTTCAGTCCCAAGTCCATGGCCTGCCTCATAATGACAGATGAGACTAAAGAGAGACATTACTCCTTGAAGAGAACATTTTACCATGAGGCAAGTTCACCCATCACGTGTCCCACCTGTCTACAATACAGATACTGGCACACCGAGTTCAATTTTCATATTTTTTTCGTGTCAGATTTCATATCCTTGCTAAATGCTTGGTAAGACCCAATGGAAACAACCCTTTCTCTTTGGATTATAATTTCTACACAATATAATGTTGTGATACCCAGAATCAAGGGGATATGGAATATTCCACTGAAATAGTTCCTTTCTTTTACAGATGCAAAGTCGTAGGTTTTCATATTAAAAATCATCTGGCCACCAAGATGGTATTAAAGAATGATCTCCATCCCTTTCAGTTTTCATCTGTGTGCTCCACACCATCTTAACAGAGTCTGAAGTCTGTGTATCAACCCCACTTTGGACACGAATCTGCATGGTTGATATGAACAGTGCTGTGTGCTCCCACGAGAAACTGAGAACCCAGGGAGCTTAGGGACAGTTATCACCCACTAGAGATGAGATATATTCTTCTGCTCTGTACGGTCAAGTTTCTCTGTAAATTAAAGAACATGGCAAGGAGTTTGAGCCTAAAGGGTGAACTGCTGTTCACCCTTGGACATGCTGAACAAGCTCTGGGAACTGATAGAAGGGGAAGTTGGGCAGGTAGATCCAGTAGCAAGGACTTAATGGTTGAAAAGAGGGATAATTTTGGGTAGAGCCTGGTTTTTAACTCTTGGATTAACTGGCCTTTCTTGGAATCCTAGATGGACCATATAAAATATGGAGATTTTAGGTAAAATTGGTGATATGTTTTATTTTGTTGCTTTCTTGATCCATATAAGAAACACAAACTCTAAATCAGAAGTAGCACAGATGAATTCTCACCATTTTTGACATTTTTAGCTTTGAAAGATCTATCACATGCGTGGCACAGGTGATGGTTGATGCAAGGAGATGCTGGTACCCATGAGAAGGGGCAACAGTGCCTGGCAAGGGTGGCAGGGTTTGGTGAAATACAGTGGTGTAGAGCATCAGAGATGCTTGGCAGGCCAAGCCAAGAGGGAGAAATTGGAACAATGGTACCAGCCAAGGATGGCTTGCTTGTAATCGCCACCACTGACTCCTGTGGACATTGGGCTCCCTCTCTGTGCAGCCAACAGCCACAATGGAGGAAAGAAATGGTGCCTCTCATCTCATAGCTGATAGGCATGTTTCTGAACATAGATACCTGTAAGGTGAGCACTGGAAATAACTGCATGTGTATGTGGTGGGGAGAAGGGTGACTCAAATATCTTTACCAGCAGAAACAGGAAATATCCAGTGAAACATGAACTCAGATCCATCTTTGACTAAAAGAACTTTGATGAAATTTAAGAGTCTCTGTTGATAGAGAGTTCTTTCTCATGTGATATGATTTCAGTATCTCTTAGAAAAGAGTAAGGTTATTTCAGCCTGCAAATAGGGGACCCAGTTCTCCCAGCTCCACCCTGCTTCCCACCAGGAGTCCCCAGTTAGCTCCATCTTGAAAGGAGAACTCTAAGAGACAACCTTAAAGAAGCTTCCTGTCAAATGTACAAGCCACCATCCTACCATTTTATATGACATTGTGTCTTTAAGATGTCAGAGGAAAACAGAAGGGTGATATTTATGAGGGAAACATTTTATTCCTGCTATGCTTCTCCATCACCTGTGAAGGCAGTAAAATCTATATAACACACCAACATCGAGCGTATTTGCATTATAGGTAAAAGAATAAGGGATGGGTGGGACAATAACCCTCTTCTTCTCTAGTGGACCAGGAGGGAGAGAAACTGGCTTAAGAGCTATACAGGTGGTGGCAGTTAAAAGGACAGCAGTTAAAGCACAAGCAAGTGAAGCAAATGTCAAAGAGTCGGTGAAGTCCAGGGACTTTCACTGGGATATAAGGGTAACTCAGAGTGGACCGCCTGCTCCTCATAACGTTTTATTTCCCAACCTCCTAGAATCCAGTTTTGACACTCATCCGCCATCCCCCTTCGTTCGGTCCACACCATGGAGTCTCAGGGCTTCCCCACTTTCCCCCAGACAACACTGTTATTGTTTTCCTGCTCCCTTTCATCTGTCTCTGTTTTCCTTGAGCCCCTGCCCCAGAGAGCAGATTCTATCCCCTGTGGTTTGTAGCAAGGATGGTGGCCACCCTGTACAGGGAAGGTAACGGGGGACCTGCCTTCTAAGCAGAGCACGGGAGGTGAGATCCCAGCATTTCCACTGGAACACTTTTTGCCTTTTCTCATGAACACAAAGAGACTGGATACTATAGTACTGTTCACCCACTGCTACAATTTCACCCACTGTTACAGTTCAGGGACATTTTGGGTTAGTGAGGCTTTTCTGAGCTGTCCTGGGGAGCCTGGTCTCCTTATCTACCACTGTGTCCACAGAAAATACTTTTCAATCATAAGATTCTTTCTTTCAAACAGTCATTGGAAATTGAAGACAGCTTGTATAGATCCAAAGGGAAT
Source organism: Hippopotamus amphibius kiboko (assembly GCF_030028045.1). Taxonomy (NCBI): domain Eukaryota; kingdom Metazoa; phylum Chordata; class Mammalia; order Artiodactyla; family Hippopotamidae; genus Hippopotamus; species Hippopotamus amphibius. The sequence goes on along the minus strand of NC_080200.1, from coordinate 61,065,639 downwards.
GCAGAAATCGTTCCATACAAGAATTAAATACAAGTAACAAAAGAATTAATGCTTACTCAGTGCTTTACTTTTTGTTCAAGAGGCAAATTTACGAAGAAGGATTGTAAATACAGGAGACCGATTTGAGTTTTGAAGAGCCCTTAACAAAATAGAGTTTTTTCCTTTCACTTATATTAAAGGTTTGGTTAAAAAGTGAACAGGAACTATTATCATATAATGATCGCCAGTGGCTCTCCTTGAAACATTTAAAAAACAGCTGTAATAATGAAGTGGACCTAATAGGGAAGAGATGTGACCAAACATCTACAGGATAGTTTGGGTATAAAGACACATTTCTTCCAATAAGAATCTGATTCTGAATGACTGAAATACGAGCTAGAAATTCACATATGCTTACAATGAGTCAGAGAAGCTCTTGTCCTCCATGGTATCTGGGTCCAGTGGTGTTAACCATTTCCAAGATGGCGCATGCAAGCACACGGAGAGCAGGGTCATTAATGAACAGGCAAATGCCATCAGGCTGAAGGATTTAGCATGAACTGGAAAATAACCTTGGTGAAGTTGGGAAAGGGATCAAAGGCTCAAAAGAGGTGAGACCAAGATCATTTATTGAGAGTGGATTAATGAAACCGATAATATAAGCAAGCACAGAACTGCAACGACATCATAAAAAAGAGAAGTGTGCACCATAATCTGTGTATGGGCCTAATCTGATGTGGAGGCTTCTGTGCTGTTTCTACCAGTATTTTGACAAAATGTTCTCTCTAGTCCTCTGTGCCAGGAAAACCTAGAGACTGTTTAGAAGGGAAAAATCAAAAGGATGACAGATAAACAAGATGCCTCTTCCATGGTTCAATGATTTAGAGATTTCTCACCCAGAAACAAGGTCTAATGGTGCTGAATCAGGAGCAGTAAGAAGGAAAGTCTTAGCAGGAGGACAGAGGCGAGGTGTTTTCTGCCATCTCTTCTAAAGGCCAAAGAAAAAAAAGTGACTTTAATGTTGGTTGAAGAAGTTGAGGGTGGATATACAGTTGGACTACGTCCCTGAATGAGGGATTCATTCTTCAGGTAGAGGTCTCCTTTTCTAAAATATGATATAGGCACTCTCATTCGGAAATGTAGCAGGAAAAAAAAAGCCTGCTGAGAGATCGCTAGATTAGACCCGGGTCCTCTACCTGTGATAGAAATGCGAATGAGCTGACATTTAGACAGGTCGTCTGTTTCTTCTGCTAATTATCAGAAAGAATAGAAACCGAGTCAGGAGGTGGGCAGATAAAAAGATAATTCATTAAAATAGAAGGAGAGCACGGCCCAAAGACAAAACGAAGTGAAAATAACCCAAGTGAATTTTAGCGATCCCAGCAAGGAAACTTCAAAGATTAGGAAAATACCTGCTACATCATTGTTCCCTAATTCTGACCCCATAGACTTCTCTCTGACTCATCACTGTCTTCCCAAGAGAACCTTCTGTACTTAGTGGTTTTAATCAGGACTCTCGCTGCAGGTTGGCTCCATTTCAACACAACATCAGTCTAATTGCTTAACTTTCATCCACTTTCGGTTATTAAAACGGTCTCATTCCAGTTACAGTAAGTCCCCTACATTCTGTTCTGAGAGCAGGCTCGTAAGTTCAATTCATTTGTAAGTCCAACAAAGTTAGCCTAGGTACCCAACTAACACAATCAGCTATATAATACTGTACTGTAATAGGTTTATAATACTTTTCACATAAATAATACATTAAAAATAAAAAAATAAACATTTTTAATCTTACAGTATAGTACCTTGAAAAGTACAGCAGTACAGTACAACAGCTGGCCTACAGGGGCTGGCATCGAGTGAACAGGCAAGAAATAAAGATACTGAACTACTGTGCTCTATACAGCACTGTACAGTAAAGCAACAAAAGCACAACCACTTGTAGAGGATGCACACATGTGACCATGTACACCAGATGCGTGAGCTAACTTACGTTATCGAACACGCATGCGCACGTTCACATCTTTGAAAGTTTGCAACTTGAAGGTTCATATGCAGGGGACTTACTGTACAAAGAATGATGCTTGACCATTTTACTTCAGTCCCAGTCTCCTGCCCATCCTCCAACCTCCCAGCCTCTGGAAGCAGGCTGGATCATGACCTCCAGCCCCTGGTGCTCTTCTCCCCTCCCCCTTTCTCCTCTTGGGGGAAAGGAGAAGAGATCTCTCCTCGCACAGAGGCAGCCCAAGTCTGTCTTTGATGCTAGTCTTCTCTGCCCGTGTGGTCCATGGCTGTAGAAGCGGTGTGGCCAGGTGGCTGTAGCTCTCTGCTGCCCTAAGTGGACGGTCTGACTCTGCATCTTCTAACCCCATCGTGCCTCACCCTGAGCTTCCAGAGTCCTGCAGAACACACCCACATCCCTGATACCCTTGGGCTCCTCTCTCCTGCCATGATCCCTTCATCTTCCTTGAAGGGACCTTCAGTGTGAGGAAACGTGGTCCTTGCCCACAATGCCTGACTGTACCTCTATGCTATCTCTCCCCTGTGCTCTGGTGGCACAAGGCAAGTCGCCAGCTTAGAAGCTGAGCTGACAGCCAGTCTGGGAATGAGATGCCAGTCTTCCTTTTTTGCTGCCACCTACAAACTATGGGCTATTCTTATCCATATGACCATTCTTTCCTCAACATGGTTTCCTTCTTTATCCCAGTTCTCCTGTTAAACTTTTCAACAGAAAAGGCCATCAAAAAAAAAAAAAAAAAAAAGGCCATCAAACCAGAGAGGTCTCTATAGCCTCTAGGGAGCCTAGTCTTCCTTCAAGAATGGGGCCCTCTTTAAACTTGGTCCTGGTAATGACCAACTTATATCCTCCTGGAGAGCCATGTCTACTGGAGTCTTTATTCAATGACCTCAGGGCCAGGAGGAGGCCCTTGCTTGATATGTCACAGAGAATGGTCACACTGATATCTGATCCTCCCCTGACCCTGGGGAGGAGAGGCCTTTGCTAGAGGAGCCCTTGGTCTCTTCAGCATTTGGAAAAAGTCACCAAGGGCAGGACATACCTCTGGAAGGTTAATGGGCACCATGACAGGCCAGGTTGAGAAAGGAAAGGAGAAAGAAGAGCTAAAGGGGGCAGGAGATGGAAGAGCAGGGCAGACAGGTACCAGTGCAAAATGTGAAACACAGTCATGCATGTGGCACCAAGCCCCAGGCACCCCTGCCGGTTCATCAGTCCCATTTACTGCTAAGTAAAAAAGGCCACCAAACCACCACCATTTGGTGGATCCTTTTGTCTCTGCTTCTTTCTCCAAATTCCCAAAGATCATGATTCTGACTTCCCCTCCACGGCACAGGAACACAGAGCCAAGTTGATATATACCTCAGTGGAACTGTACCTGTCCTCTTTAGCTGTAATTCTGTCCCAGCCTGTTAGCAACACTGCCTACTTATGATCTCCTCCACTGAGGATGACTCATGGCCTTTTCTGCGGGAAGCCCCTGGTCCAATAACTCTCAATTCTGCCTCTTCTATCACCTTTCGTGTGTGAAGGACCAAGGCATCACAGAAGTAAAAAAAAATATATATATATATATGGGGCTGTTTCCTTCATCCATTCTGTTTTAGCTTCAGGCTGCGATGCAGCTGAGCGTGGATCACATCTCACATCTCTCCAGTGTTCATAAAGGTTTTGGTCCCTGAGAAGCCTGAGCTTCTCTATTGAACCAATGCCACCCCAAGACCCAGAACCAACCTCCCTCCTCTGACCAGCACTCCCTGCCCTTGTCACACTGTGTGCTCTTCCTCCTGCTGCCCTGACAGAATTTTTAAAATGACAAGATCACCTATCATTTTGGAAAGAGGTCTGCTGTGTATTGGTGTGATATAGTCTCAAACCCACGTGTTTATGACTTAAGCTGTTTTAATGTCAGGATGTCATCGTCTCATCTGTGGTCACTGTTAAGCGCTTAGTGGCTCACGTGCTGAGGGGCTGACTGGGGGCTTCTCATTATAAACATGTGGGAAAGAGACATTTAGACTATAAACACCAAGAGTTGGGGAGGAATATTACGAGAGTTTCAGTCTAGGCAAACCTACTCCTTGCTGATCTAAATCTCTGAAGGTCTTGAGACAGTTGCAGCCATCCCTGGAGTGATAACCCTGGCCTGCCCACCCACTCTGGTGCCTTTGTTCCCTAGCAACCGGCCTTAGCAACAAGGGACCTGGGTTTTGTCCTGGCAGCTAGAAGTCAGATCTGGCTTGGTGAAGCCAGCTCTCCCGAGGAACCAAACTTGCATAAAAGGTACACCTCAACTTAATTCGGACTTTATTTCTGTCATGTCCCTTTGCCTGGTACAATAGCGTAATTAATCTATCATTTGTTTGGAGGATGCTATTTCTCTACTGGTTCATTAAGAGACATTATCCTCTCTGCTATTAGCTTGTGAAATTATTACAAATCCCACTGTGCACCTGTGTTGAATAAACGACAGGCAAACATGATTTCGGTCTCTGAGGATCATTTGCTACCTGCCCCCACAAATAAAACAAGGTCTTAGAGCTCTGCTTGTAAAAGTCAGTGTCTTTCTCGTTTTCCTTTATGCAGACCTAACAGTCACTTATCACCAGCTCTTTCCGCCCCCTCATGCCCCCTCACCTGCCTCTCAGCTCCTGGCCTCCTCTCCACAGGGTTGTTCTGGAAGGTTGTCAGCTGCCCTGCCACCCCTCCCACGGACCGAGAGCCTCTCATTTCTACGTCTTCCTCCCTTCCATCAGAGTCTTTCAAGTGCCCCCATGTCCTCTCAGAACCCACCCACACTTCCCTCAGATCCAACGGCCACTTTTGTTTTCCTCCCACCCTCTCGATCACGTTGAGCTCGCCACAACAGGCGAGGAGACCTGAGGTGACCTTCCTCCCTCTTCTGGCTTCTTCTGACTCAGAAGTGTACCTCTCTACGTTTTCTGGGACAATCCTGCCCACTTCATTGATCCATTTACTGTCTCTTTTCATGCTTCTCCTCATGTTTTTTCATTTTTCATTTTTCCTCCTTTGACCATTTTATAGGTTCCAAAATCTCCCTAAGCATTCTTTCTTGAAATGTGCTATTTCCCCAAATACCCTGCCAACAAGCGGGCCCCAGACTTCTCTGCTCTGAAGGTAAGGCCTTTGGCCGGCAGCGCCTACATGACCTGACCCTGGATGCTCATGGCTCTGTGATCATCCTCTCCCCTCTCCCCTCACTGACCAGGTTCCAGCCACACTCCTAGTTAGTCAGCGTTATGGGTTGAATTGTGCCTTCCCGAAGATACACTGAAATCCTCACCCCAGGTACCTCTGAAGTGAGCTTATTTAAAAACAGGGTCTTCACAGATGTAAGCATATTATCCTCAGGTCACTAGGGTGGGCCCTAATCCAATATGACTGGTGCCCTTCTAAGAGGAGAAGAGACACAGACAGAGACACGCAGAGAGGAGAAGGCCAGGGGATATCAGAGGCATAAATCGCAGTGATGCACCGATAAGCCAAGAAGTGCCCAGGATTGAGGACCAATGAGAAGCCAGGAAGATGCAAGGAGGCGTTCATTCTAATAGAGCCTCCAGGGGAGCCTGGCCCTGCTCATACCTTGATCTTGGACTTCTGGCTCCAGAGCTTGGAGAATCAGCTTCTGTTGTCTTAGGCCGCCCAGTGTGGGGTACTTTGTTCCAGCAGCCCTAGGGGGCCAACACCTTCCAGGAGCACACACAGCCCAGCCTGCCTCGGGCCTGCTGTGTGCACGGGGCAGTGGAGGGGGGGGAGGAGGGGGGCACTCCACCCCAGAGACTAAGTCTGTGCTTCTCTCTCACTGCCTTCAGGCTCTGCTCAAATGGTGCCGCTCAGAGCTGACTGTCCTGACCATCTTACACAAAATAGCAGTTTATTTCTACCCCTCCCGCATCACCCTCTACCCTCATTTCTCTGCTCTGTTTTCTTCATGGCCGGCACCACTGTCTCACATATGATGGATCTACGTCTTTATTTGTTTATGACTGACTCCCCGCTATTCATCTGGGTCTAGTGTGTTCACTGCTGTACCACCAAGGCCAAGAACAGAGTCTGGAACGGTAGAGCTGACCAATGAATGTCTGTGGAATGAATATACTCAGAAATTCCACTTTCACATAACATCCGTGTATTAAGCACTGGGACCTGTTTGTGTGTTCTTTCATGCTGGCATGTGCAAATGATTCTTTGAGTCTAACTTCCCAAAGGCAATGGCTGAATCTATTTGTTTCAACAATGGCTCAGCCCAGGGCCACACACAACGCATGCTTCTGATGTGTACTAGAGCCTATAACATTCAAAATGTGAATCAAGGAGAGGAAATACATATAAACATTCTGTCTACAGCACTATGAGATTGTCAGGAAGAGATTTCCTTAATTTATGTTTTCCAATTATATATATTGTTATATCATATACTGTTATATACTAACAATAACCCACATGTCTTAACCCACTCACTCTGGCTGGCAGTCTCTGTGCATTCTCTCTGCAGTAATGTGGGTTCATGTCACAGTCTGGGGGACTAAAGCTCAGAGAGGTAAAGAAACTTGCCCAAGATCACAGAGCTAGAAAGTAGCAGAGCAGCCAGGGTTCAAAGGCAGGCAGCCCGGCTCCAGGGCCCGTGCTGTCAGTTCAGTGCTGACAGCTAGTAACTCACAGAGGCTCTTTTTCAGAAACTGTGGAACAATTTATGGTGAAAGAAAGGGAAGAAATGATTCAAAAGTAATCAACTGAAAAGATGGATAGCACCTTCTCTTGAACTCAGAGAGGTAGAAAGAACCAAGAATAAAAGAGAAATTACGAAGCCCTTTAAGTGTGGTAGACAGGAATAAGTCTCAATGTTTTTTTTTTTAAATGTATCAAATGTTCTAAATCAGTCTGAGTAAAATAAAAACTATGGGAGAGGGGAACAGAATGCATATTTTAATACACGAATGTCAATTTCTATGTTCTAGTTAACATCGCTGAAGAAAATAATGCTACTGGGAAAAATGAGTGTAAATGGGACAAATATATTGAAACTATATGGACATGATCTCTCACACACACACACGCACACACACAGAGACACGCAAACTCCAAAGGACTGATATCCTAAGTCTAACTCCTATTCCATCAAGTCTAAGTGAGTATGACTTCAGCTATATTTTTCTGGCAACTTCTAATTTAAAATTCAGTGTACTCATCAGCGTAGGAAGTAGGAATCTTTCTCTGACTCCGCAAGGCTGGGTTTTAAGCATCTTGTAAACACTCTCACAGGCTGGGAATTTGCTTTTCCATCGAGTTTATTAGCACACAGTGTTATGTTGCCCTGTTTACATGTTGTCCGTACAGGAGGTTGTGGATTCCTTAAAGGTAGAACCTATACGTTATTAATATTTGATCCTCCTACTAACCCAGAACAGGCTGTCGATAAACTCTTCTTTCCACTAGAACTGGAAATTCCATTTCTTTAAAAACAAGAAATATTTTATTGGAGTTAGGCTGATTGTAATTCGGAAGAGTTTTGTTGGGAGTTAGCACAATAAAATTAGTGTTGGTTTCCTAGAGAAATTGTTCTTATCTTCAAATTGCATGTTTACTGTCTAAGATCTTTAAACTCTTGGGTTACACAATTGATGGCTGAAGACAATTTTTCATATACAAAGAGGCCATCAGGCCAAAATCTAAATTAAATCAGCAGTGGTCCCCAGCCATTCATTCATTACAGAGACGTGGATATAAGTCCTTCTCACATGTAACATCGTATAATAAAATCTGAGTTTTTAAAAGGCACGCTATTTAAGTGAATGGTCTCATGTTTAAAAAATACATTCTAAAATTATTTAAATTTTTAGATTTAATTGTATTAAATTCACTTAAACTTTTATTGAATTTAATTTATTAATTGATAATGAAATAAAGTATTCAAACATCTAAAATAATCCCGTCACTTGAAAAATGTGCGAACACTTTTTTGTCTGTAGACAACATGCTGCTTTGAATGTAGCACCCCCATGTGTACACATGCCGCTGCCTGTCTGTGCCTGGCCGGTGTGAACTCGGGGTGCCTACCTGGCTACTCTATTTGTTCCTGAGAAGAAATGGGGCGAAGCACAGGAGGGAGGAGCATAAATAAACCCAAATCACTACAACCCATGAGAGGCACTTAGCATCGCCCCTAAATCAATGGAATGTCCTTCATATTCTTAACAGAGGAGGGTTCCCAGAAAAAATTAAAAAAGGGCTTATGGAAAAACATGAAAAAATTATCAACATTTAGGCACCTCCTAGAAGATGCCTCTAATACATACACACGAGCAGGTTTTCATGTCTAAAAACTACCTAGATTACCTAAGGCTCAATTTTCTAGGACATTCCCAACAATTTAGGAGGCAGCGCGCGCATAGCAGACATAGTTCAAATGTTACTGACAACTGTCCAGGCCAATCACGCCTCTGCTCCTTAAAGCAGGGGGACCCGGCTATGTAGCAGCTACTCAACAACCCATGGACATGAGCCGCACCAACGTGGTGTGTTTGCTGCAGTGCCTGGACCCTCTCCTTCCGTGTTCTCCTCCCTCCTCCTCTTTCATTTTTCCTCAACTGCTCTTCTTCTGATCTTATCTCAGTCTGACTTTGAACTCTTGTTTGCATGGTATCCTCTTATCCCAATTTTTGGACACTCACTGGTCTTCAAAGCATTTCCTAACTGAATGTTCTGCCCCAGATCAGGGCACCCAGCAGACTGCAGACTCTCCCGTAGTCACTGGTGGTGGCTGAACTGACCATGCCCATTTTTCTCCCCTCAGTTCCACCTCCCTGCTGGGAGGGAACCAGGAGACTGGCTCAAACCCAAGGTCACTAGACCAGTAGGAAAAGTTAGGGACAGGGTTTCTGTCTGCTGATTTACAGAAGTGAATTCTCAACTTTGCACCTATGAGAGCCGGCATCATTTTGAACAAAATTGAATTTCTTGCTTCATTCTATGAAAACTGTACAAACCACTGTAATAAGGAATGAGAAAGGCATGATTTATGAGCCTCCACATATAGGAGATTTAATTCTGCCTTTTGCTCCATGGCCTAGCCATTGTGCGGGCAAAGTCAATACCAATAATGAAATGTAGACCGAAGGGCTAAATCAATTCAATAAGATGCAATAGAAAGACTAGAAGACTGAGTAAATTTGGAAAGGCTGGTGCCTGCAAGATTAGTATTTGGACAACAGGTAATTACAAAAATCGATGCCCGTATATGAAAAGATGACAGGCAGCTCTCTGTCACAGAGGGAGAACCATTACTGATGGTTTAGGCTTGAGTTAGGATAAGAGAACAAAACAGGTCTGTGCAAAGTCCCTCCACATCTCTGTGTGTGTGTGTGTGTGTGTGTGTGTGTGTGTGTGTATCCTTGTTATCTCAGCCTCCCAGGTACCCGGGCAATGTTATCATGAGGTCCTGGCCGGGTCTGGAGCTTTTAGGACGTGGAGCAGAGGAACAAATTCCACATGAACCACAGCTCTGAGGACGCGCTGCCGGGAGAATCTCCAAGCAGTGAGAAGGGATACAGGCAACCTCGGGGGCACCCACAGCAAAATTAAAAAATAATCACACATGCACCCAGACATATACATACACACATAAGATAAAAGAGTAACGTAAGTGTCTTAACTGTGTTCCTGGCCGAAAAAGAACATGAATAAATGAATACGTCACCACTTTGCAGTTTGCATCCATTAAGTCATTTAGTCCCTACAGAGACTCTACAGGGGAGGTATCAGCACCTGTATTTTAAACATAAGAAAGGAGGTTTGAGCGGACAACCAGTTTGTCAGGGAGACATAGCTGGTAAGCAGGGAAGCGGTGTGGGAAGATGTATCTCTCTGACACTGACATGGCGTGCTGGTCATCCCCTTCCTTGCACCACCTCTTGTCTCCCACAGAGCACAGGGATACTGCTGATGTGGCCACACACAGGGCCATAGCCAGCTGTCAGGAGCCACTGCTATGGACAGGCTTCAAGGCCAGTCATGGATCATGCAGACAGAGGCTGTGACTTGGAACTTGCCCAGGTCACGGCATCTGCACTGCCTGACCACAGGACTGCATTGTTTGATGTTTGGCCTCTGAGAGCACGTTCCCTTCTGCCCACATCTGAGCACGCTGATATCCAAGCTCTCATGCCTCCTCCTTTGGCGCCACTAGGAGGTTCAATCCATGCAAGTCCCTGTCCGTATGTAAGAACCACACCCCCGCACAGCCCATAACCACAGCCAAATCCCCGAGCTGTTCTTTCCCGAGCTCCCCAGCCCAGTTCAGTCCCACGTGGAAGCCACTCTGCTCACCCTCGTAAGCCTCACTATGTGAGTGACACACCTTTTCACACCCTTGTGGGGTGTGTGCAGAGTCCCCAGTCTTGACATCAGAGCCAAATTTTGGGGCGGAGCCCTGCTGTTGTGGGGTTACCACAACTCTTCTGAGTCAACTTTATGCCAATCATGGGATGAAATGCCTTCATGGTCTTTAGAGAAACCCTCAAAGGTATAATCTTCCAAAAATGATGGTATGCGATCCCTTAATCAGAAATCTTTCATTCCGAATGGCTATTTTGCTTTCTACTAAAGGCAGAGAACGATTAAGGTAATTGCTATTTGGGACAGGAGTCACATAACTTTATCCTTAGATCATTTTGTTAGTATGTTTTGACATTTTAAATTTATCTTGGATGAACGATAATTCCTTTTATCTCAGCCTTGGCACTACTGATGTTTGGGACTGGAGAATTCCTTGTTGTGGAAGCTGCCCCGTGTATTATAGAATGTTTCGCAGCATCCTTTGCAACCGAGCAGGACCCTACAGGGCCTCCCCAGGACAGACCCTTTATGTTCTCCTCTTGCCTCTTGTCCGTAGAAACTCTTTAGCCAAACAATAAATTTAATCAGAGAAGTGAGAAAATGCAGAAAGAAAGGAAAACAGTCAAGCAAGACAAAATAATAATAGTTTAGCCATTAAACAAAGTCAAAGACCTTTAGTTCCTCCTCAAGGGCTATAGGTAATATTCTGAGCCATATTCTTTGAGTTGTTTTGCAGATACTGAAACCCCCACCTGGTGGAAGACGTTAACTACGTGATGACCAGACTGTAGCCATGACATAAGCTGCTCCATCTTGCACAATTCCAAGAACTGGCCTCAAGGAAACAGGAACCCACGCTGGAACTGAAGATTAATTGTACTTAAAATAATCAAGATGACACTGATCAGACCATGGCATGACCAACCTCTAGATGACGGTCAGAGCTGACTGTGGCACCTTCCCCTACCTGTACATCCCATGAAATCCCCCTTTAAAATCTCCTGCCCCCTGATCAGCAGTTGGGAGGTGGTTCTTGGACATGAGTCCACCTTCTTCCCATGTTGCCAGCCTCTTGAATAAAGCAAGCTTTTCTTTCCTACCGAAACTTGTCTCTCGAGTATTGGCTTTTGAGTGGTGAGCCGCTAAACCTGAGGGGGGTAACACCCTGACTGCTACCCACCCGATGGTGATGGCACCACCGTAACCTTCTTCCATTCTGACGACCAAGATACCTCCAGATGTTGTCACGTGTCCCTCGGGAGGCAAAATCATGCCTGGTTGAGAACCACTGCCCTATATTCATTCCATAAAGAAATATGACTTTTCTAATAAGAATAAGGATGGGTCAAGCCCTCTGTAGTCCCAGGGGAAGAGAGACAGAAAAAAAAAAAAAGGATGAAAAGCTGCTAGGCTATATACATCCCAATGCAAGCAAAGCAAAATCTATAATAAATTGCAATTATATCTTCAAATCTCTTCTTTCCACTCTTAAACTAATTTAGACTCATCCTCAAAATTGCTTACATGCTACGGCGATGACTCTTTATAGCTTATAAAATCTTTTTTAAAAATTTGATTACTCAGCTGCTCATATGCAAACACTTGTTCCTTGTCTAAAAAATCAGAATTAGCTGTGCTGGCCACTGCGATTCTCCAGAAATATCACCCACCATAATTTATGCACTTTAAAGTATTCCAAAAACTTAGAGCATGTTAACAATTGTTTACATGATGGACACAGACAATAGTCTCTTTAATGGGACACATATATCTGTGTCATACCCGCTGGTACCTTTGTAAATGGCTCAGAATACTTGGTTATAACACAAAGCTGGTTTACTGCCTAAAGTTCCCATCTTATCAACGAGTTTTCCAGAAAGGACAGATGATACCATATACTGATGTAGTAATTCTATCGTAATTTGAAGAGACAACAAAGATACTTTGTATTTCTTTAGGATTTAGGAGCAGAGGTGACTCCAGAGACAGAATTGGGAAGAAAAAGGCAAATCACACCAAAAGTACAGCATTTGATAATCTTGTCACTGTGGATAACTAGCATATATTGTTGGTCCTCTATTGCTTCAGTATTAAAATATAAAAGCAGAAGAATGTCTGCATAGGCATGCCAAATACTTAGATGAAAAGTGCTTCGCTTCAGCCATAAATATGGATCTAAGTTGTGATAATGTAACTTTGTTTCGTATTTCTTTCCCTTTCAACATTACTCTGAACACCTAAGTGGTGATGAATCTGACACCAGTTATTGGTGATTTCAAGTAGTGCTTACCTCGGCTTTAATTTTATTGTCTCCAAAACAGAGGTGCTGTAAATAGGCTGCAGCATTAGACTGGACCGAAGGAAACTGATGTTGCAACATCTGAATCACTTCAGGCAGTTCCGGGTCTCTCCATCCAAACTCTCTGAACAAAAGGAAGACAGGAGAACGTCAGAGGGAAATCCTGCAAGACTGTTGGCCTACGGTTAACTCATTTTTGTAATGCCTGTGAGAGTTTATACGGGAATATTTCACAACTGATTGTTCTGGTTTTCTTACACATGCATCAACTGAAAAAAGGATTTGAAAAGATTTCCTTGAGTAAATGGTGTTTAAGTATACATACGTGTACCTATATATATATAGTCTTAAATGTATCAACTGAAGTTACATGTTTACAAAGACTGAAAAAAATATTTAGTTACATTATCAGACAAGAGAAAATATAACTGGATACGTCCAATCTAAAATGTCACAATAGGAGTTAATGCCATCTTTGTCTTATTTATTTTTGTTATTATCATAATCTCTTCTTTTAAAAATAGATTCCCTAAACAATTTTCTGGGGATAAAATTATAGTAACAAGAAGCCTTTATAAAAGGAAATTATTTATTTAAAGTTAGGTTTATTCAAACAATGTTAGTAAATTTTATACATTGTACACTCTTTTCCTGTATCCTCCTGTTTACAGCTGAGCTACTCCAAGAAGCCAGTTGTTTATTTAATTTTAAGAAATATGCTCCAGGATACTTAAATCCATTCTAAAACATAAGGTTGAATGTATCATTACACAAACGAATATTCTTTCATGAAATCGATCAACTCAACCAATTAGAGCATGGAGCTAACAGGGCCAGATGTATGGGTTCCACTTCTATAGGAGGGAGCCAGTTTTTAACAGAGAAATAAAAGAGCAACCTCTGAGACCACAGATAAAAACTTGACCCCACAAGCCACAAAAGGGTACTATTTATCTGAAGGATAGGCTGGAGGAGAAATGAGACAGCTCTGCAGCAACCACTCGACTCCCAGAAAAACAGCTCAAAAGCACACATCCCATTGATGCCGGGTCAGTGCTGTCATCTGAGAAGAGGAGTCATGAAAAATGGGACAGAGACGGAGCAGACAAAGGTTAAAAGTTTCCTCATAGATTCTAACCTGTTCGCTTTATCTTTTCTTTATCACCACTGGTAGAGGTCGTCAAACAAACCGTGAAGCATGTTGGTGCTTTCTTACAGCTACTGAGGACAACATGGAATAGGATTCCTTTTGAATTGGCTCAGTTTTCATGGGAAAGATAAAGCATTTGATTTAATGTGCCTTAAGTATCTAATAAATTTACACAAAATCTTAGGCAAACACACATTTTCTAAAGGGCATATAGTGCAGGAGCACTTTTGCTACAAAACATATTTAAGTGACTGTTGATAATGGACAAACTACTGTATTTTTTTTTTTTTTTTTTTTGGCTAGGTGACCACAGTAGAAAAAAAATTATGGATTAAAACACAGGACGCCTGTTTTTCTTTTTAATTTCATTTCCTCTCATTGCATGATTCTAAGGTACCTCAATGTGCAACATCCAGATAGCACAGTCTTTTTTCTTATAATAGCAGCCTCTTAAAATTATATCCTTTGTTCAAGTTAAATCAAAATCTACAGAACACCTATAAATTAAAATTAGAAGTGTCATGTGAAGACACGGGATGGCTGAGATGAATTCAGGTAAGCCCGTGCTATTGGAAAGTGATTAGTAAAGAATTCATTTCAGCCTATTTTATTAGCCAGACGGGAATTGCTCTATTAGGCTTATATGGCATAGATTAAGAGCACTGAACAAAAGCCCTGGAGGAACGGTCTTAGGGACTCTGCACACATGCACACACGTGGGCTGCTTGTGTTGATGCATGCGTGCACAGATGTACACACACATGCACCCACACACACAGCCCAAAATCAACAGAAGGAGGAAAATTCCAGAGAGTTATCCAAGCCGCTTTTTCTAGAAAAGTTTCACATCACCTAGATAAGATTCTGCTTGGATTTTGTGCTGCCCACAGAGATGGACTCTAGGGAAGAGCTGGAGGAAATAAAATGTCTGTCTTATTTGGGCCAGAATTCAGCACAAGGCATGGATTCTTTACATGAGGTCTTTTTTTTTTCAATTGAAGTATAGTTGATTTCCAGTGTTGTTAGTTTCACGTGTACAGCCAAGTGATTCATATACGTATATATTCTTTTTCAGGTTCTTTTCCCGTATAGTTATTACAAAATATTGGGTATAGTTCCCTGTGCTATACAGTAGGTCCTTGTTGGTTATCCTTCACGTGAGGTCTTAATCCTTAAGAACAAAGAATGGTCATAAGATAAAAAAAGTTCTGGAAAAGACAAAACCAGCAAGAGAGCAGCAACAGAGAAGATATGGGGCCATAAGAGGGGTTGACAGATTTAGGAAAGGTGTACCAGGCTAGCTGTGAGAGAGGAGGCCGAAGGGAGAGGAGCTGCCCGGGGAGGGGGCGTGGTAGAGATGAAGCTGGAAAGCAAGCTTGGCATGAGATCATGAAGAGCCTTTCACCGGTCTGTGGTCAGTACTGTGACAAAGAAATCGAAGGAAATTTAGATATGTTTAGACTTAAAGAACAGACAAAATAATACTCTTAAGTAATAGTGTTCGTATGGGCTGTAAGTCACTTGCCAAGGTTCCCTGTTCACATGCTTTCATGCGTTAATCCTTAACTAGTCTTATGTGGTTCCTTTCATTTCACAGAGGAGGAAATTTAGACTTAGAGATGTTCATGAACTTAACGGTGGCGTGGAAATAAAACTCTAGCTGTCTGCTCTCGAATAGATAAATTTAATCATATAACCATGACGCCTGCTGTAATCACTGTCTTGAAATAATGTCTGAAACTGTGATTTTTTTTAGACAATGTCTAAAAAATGAATATGTTTAAAACAGTACCCCTAGGGGACATTTGACAATGCCGGAAGACAGTTTTGGTTGTCACAGCTGGAAGATGCTACTGGCACCCAGGGAGCGGAAGCCAGGGACGCTCTTCATCACCTTACAATGCAGAGACAATCCCCTACAACAAAGAATCATCTGTCCCAAATATCATTAGAGCAGGGCTGAGATACCCTGCTCTAAATGTGTACTGTATTTGCTCATTTTTGTTGAGCAAGCATGTTATAAATCTTTTACTCCTTGATTACTGTAGTAGAACAGGCACAGGATTTGGCATCAGAATACTTAGGAAAGAATTCAGAACTTGAACATCTGGCTTTCTCCCTTCTAGATTATAAATAAATAAATATAGGAGAGTCCCTTAGTGCTTGATGGTCTTGGTTTCCATGAATCAAGTATAGAGAAGAATACCATTTAGTTCATGGAACTTCTTTTTAAAAGACACCCTAAAATAATATATATAAAAGTGAAAGTTCTTGGCAAACTATGAAGAGTTAGATACATACTACTGATTGTTACTGTAAGACAGTTATAAGGGATGGATATATAAATATATTTAATATATATTTAAGTTTAATACAGTAAGTCCTCTACATACAAACCTTCAAGCTGTGAACTTTTGAAGATGCGAACATGCCCCTATATGCCAGCCGTTGTACCGTACTACTGTACTTTTCAAGGTACTGTACTATAAGATCAAAAATGTTTTCTTTATTTTTTTTAAAAGAAGGTCCAGATTTTTTTTAAATTAATTAATTAATTAATTAATTTATTGGTTGTGTTGGGTCTTCATTGCTGCACACGGGCTTTCTCTAGTTGTGGCGAGTGGGGGCTACTTTTTGTTGTGTGCGGGCTCCTCATTGCAGTGGCTTCTCTTGTTGCAGGGCACGGGTTCTAGGCACGTGGGCTTCAGTAGTTGTGGCACATGGTCTCAACAGTTGTGGCACATGGGCTTAGTTGCTCCTTGGCATGTGGAATCTTCCTGGACCAGGGATGGAACCCGTGTTCCCTGCATTGGCAGGCAGATTCTTAACTACTGCACCACCAGGGAAGTCCTGTTTTCTTTATTGTTTGTTTTTTTTAATGTATTATTTGTGTGAAAAGTATTCTAAGCCGATTCCAGTACAGTACCATATAGCCAACTGTGTTAGTTGGATACCTAGCCTAACTTTGCTGGACTTAATGAACAAATTAGACATATGTACACACTCTCGGAGTGGAACCTGTTTGTATGTAGGGGGATTTACTGTAACATTTAATTTTTTAAAAATAACCTCT
Source organism: Hippopotamus amphibius kiboko (assembly GCF_030028045.1). NCBI lineage: Eukaryota > Metazoa > Chordata > Mammalia > Artiodactyla > Hippopotamidae > Hippopotamus > Hippopotamus amphibius. The sequence continues at coordinate 61,048,769 of NC_080200.1, read as the reverse complement.
TACTCTTGTGTATTCATTTGGATATTATACTTATGTGAAGGAGTCTAAGGGCAAGAAGAGACAACGCTTTAGCCCATAGTAAAAACTGTGCATTAAAAGGTGCCATTTTGAAATGATTTTCCTTCAGAGGCAGAGTCCTAGGACGTGCAAAGTTCTTTGGATGTAGTCAGAGCTGGTTCAAATCCTGCTCCTCTGTGAGCTCTCCTCCTGTCTGTGTGTTGCTTGCTGCTGAATCTCCACTGGCCAGCAGGCGAGGCTGCTCTGAGTAAATCTCCATGGAGTCCATCTGTTACACTGAGATAATAATTCCTACCTTAGAGTATCGTTGGCATGATTACAAGTAATGTATATGAACCCCTTAGAGCAATGTCTGGCATGTAGTGTGGGCCCTCAAGAAATGTCAGGTATTATATGTCATGAGATAAAGAAGAGAAGAATAAGAAATAAGAACCTTCTACAATTTTCTACAGAAGCCCAGCTCGTAACTCCCATTTGTTACTGGGCTTCACTTTAGAAATGTTTATGGAACTGGAGAATATGCAAATGTAACCTTTTCTCCATTAAAACTTGTCACACAGACCAACAATATTGTGACTCAATCCTCACTCTTATAAGGACTCTCTGAGTTGTTAAAATTACACGGCGCTTAGGACAGAGCTAAATAGCAAACAGTCTGAAATTTGTTAATACGTTAGGCTGCCACTGAAACCAAGAGCTGATGCACTGTCACAACATTTTTATCAGGTTTACTTCCACGTTGAAAAGAGCCCCAGGACAATCAGAGTCTTCTGGAATTCAAACTGTGATTTTCAGCAAAGCTTTATGTTGGAGGGACAGAGTTCACTTTGAATGCAAGGTCAATAAACTCCATTGGTAGCCAAGCTGCAGGGATATTATTTAAATGTATGAAAATTGCAACCATTTATAATTGTTTAAACTTTTAACTAAAAGTTTTAAGGAATATATTGGTTTTAACTTTTCCATCCAGAGCCATGAGGTGAGAGATTTCATTTTTGATTTGGTCTTGTTGAAATGACAGGGTTAAGGGGATGCAGGGCCAGTGGTCACAAGAATAAGTTAGATGGAAAGATTTCTCTTTTTGACAAAGGGGAGATATTTTCATGCTTGTTGACCGATAAGAACTTATCCAATGATAAACACACGGAAGCACAAATGTCTTAATTCTCATCCCTGAATAATCTGTTGCCAAACAAAAAGCTGCCCTATATGGTTAATCACATTTAAAAAACACATCTTTGTTTTTATATAAATGGTAGCTCTGGCATTACGACTGCCTAGCAAGCCAACACAATTGTTATAGTTTATAGAAAGCAATGGCTCTCTCCAAGCTTTACATTTTGAGAAACCAACGTAAGCGTTAATTCACTCAACCACAGTTTCTCGACCTGTCTCTGCATGGAGCAACCACACTGTTCCTTGTAGACGCGTTCGGCTCCAGGGAAACTAGAAACTGGGACCACACAGCCAGCAGCTCTTCCCTGTTATCAATGATCTTCTCATCTACAATCTGTATTATGGATTATACCCTCTCTTTTCATGAAATATTGAAACAACTCACACAGACAAATCACCTATGATGATGTGATGAGACAGAAATGAAAAATCAAAGAGGGAGAATTCAAATGTGACGAGCACAAGGCCAGGACACTTGCTTAACTTGTTGCAAACTTGACTCTTTACATACCCTCAAGAGAGAAATTCACAGAGGAGAGAAGGGGCCATCCCTGTTGAGTGAAAGCACAGAATCCCCACCGCTTCATGCACTGGGAAATCAGGAGGGAAGAATCTGGCACCCTCTCTACCTGTCCCACTATTTGTGGCTGGTCTCTGGTTAGGTTCCTGTGGTAGGCTGAAGTATGCCCCAAACGTGTCCAGGTCCTAACCCTTGGAACCTGTGAATGTCACCTTATATTGCAAAATGAGAATTATTCACAGAGAATAAGAAGGTAATGGAACACGGAAGTAAGATGCTTTGCTGCTGTTTCTGAGAAGGGAGGAAGGGGCCAGAAGCCAAGGAATGCAGCACCAGAAGCTGGAAAAGGAAAAGAAAGGATTTTCTCCAAAACCTCTGGAAGCAGCATGGCCTTACTGACACCTGCATTATGGCTCAGGTACACCTGATTTCAGACTTCTGGACTTCACAATCATAAGAGAAGAAATGTGTGTTGTTTTAAGTCATCGACTTTGTGTGAATTTGTATATCAGATGCAAAGGCCCATCTGACCCCAGGATATGGCCCTCCTAAGTCCAGAAGAGACCACCCCATTGGAGTGACTCTAAGGATGTAGTGGGAGCTGTCCAGGGTACCCTAAGAGGCGCCACCTCCAATTCATGACTCTGGGAGTCCTCCCTGACTTCTGATCTTCAGGTAGACACCTCTATTAATTTATCCTGACTTCCCAACCACCTCTTGTTTATCTGCTAGGAGCTGCAAATTCTCTAACATTCAACTCATTTCGGTAAGGCCAGTAGCCATCACTTCCCTCCATATTCCCACAGCTGCCTGGCTGCCTGCCTCACCTTGGGATTCAGCCATGAATCCCTCACTCCTCCAGCCAACTCCTCCAGTTCACTGAGGGGCCACTGGGGATACTGGACACGGCAAAAGTTCCTGTCCTCAGGGAACCTTCTAATGGTAACTGGCAATTAATTACTGAAAGAGAAAAATATATTATTTGCCAGATAGTGATAAGTGTGTATTGGGTTGAATAACATTCCCCCAAAGTTCATGCCCTCTTGAAACCTCAGAATGTAACCTTATTTGAATTAGGGGCTTTGCAGATGTAATTAAGGACCACGATGAGCTCTCACTGGACTAGGATGGGCCCTAAATCCAATAGACAGTGTCCTTATAAGAGGCAGCAAAGGACACACAGAGACAGAGAGAGGAAGGTGATGTGAAGACGGAGGCAGAGATTGGCATGATGTGGCTACAAACCAAGGGATGCCAAGGATTTCCTGCAACTGCCAGGAGGGAGGCATGGCATGGTTTCTCCTTCAGAGCCTGTAGATGGAGCCAACCCCGCCAACACCTTGATTTTGGACTTCTGATCTCCTGAACTCTGAGCGTATAAATTTCTGCTGTTTTAAGCCACCTAGTTAGTGGTACTTTGTTACGGAAGCCACAGGACACTAATACAACTGTGATGGGGAAAATAAAGCAGAGCAGACATAGGCGATGCGTGTGTGCATGTGTGTGTGTGTGTGTGTGTGGTGTGTGTGTGTGGGTGTGTGTATTGTGTGTGTGTTTGGGGGGGATTGATACTGCCAACACAGTGGTTGTGGAAGACGCTCCCAAGAAGGTGACCTGGGGCAGAGACCTAGAGGTGGTGCCGGGTGGAAGGGACGTTCCAGAAAGGGGGAAGGGTGACAGGACCCTGAGGCAGGAGTGTGCTGGGCAGGTCAGATGAGGTGTGAGAAGGCCAGCGAGTGAAGTGGAGCGAGTCCTGGCGACCGTGTTGGGAGAGGCAATGGGGCCCAGATTACACAGCATTTGTCGGCCGCGGCAGGCCATTGGCTTCTGCTCCCACAGATCTGGGAGCCAGCCAAATGTCATGATTTGGTTCGTATTTTTAGAGGATCAGTTTCCAGTGGTTGCCAGGATGCATGCACCTGTCAAAACTAGTAAAGGCCTAAAGTGGCACGTCTATGGTATGATATTGTAATTATACCTCAACAGAGCTGGGTCGACAAAGGGGATCCCTCTGGCTGTGGTGCTGAGAGCAGACTCTAGGGGGCAGGATGGAGGCAGGGGGATCCTGCCCAGATCCTGGTGGGGGTGATGGTGGCTCAGAAGAGGGTGTTGAGAAGTGGAAGGAGTCTGGATGCATTTTGAAGCAGAGCCTGCAGCGCGCTTCCCTGGTGGCCTGCATGTGAGGGAGAGAGATGCCCAGTGAATCCCTCCCGTAAGCCCCCTCCCTTCTCCCACCCACTGGACTGCATTAACTAGGGACCCCTGTTGCCATATATCTCTGGCCCAGCCTGGAACCAACAGGGTGGATTGGTCAGGTGAGGATCCCCTTTGGGGGACTGGCGTCTATTATTTCAGAATAAGAAGGAGGAGTTTCAACTAGCAAGCTTTTCTACTGGGCTGAAGTCGAGACAGACAAACAGTAAAATAATGAGAAAATCGATTATTTCAGATAATGGGTGCCTTAAATAAATCTTAGCCTACAACAGGCTTTTAGGAGTTGAGAGGTGAAAATAATGTAAAATGATCAGGCAAAATTTATGCCATTATTTATCATTTTTAATCACATGTATTTTAAGTGAATTCTGCTTCTATTGAAGACTTCTAAAAGCCCATTACGTTACAAAGAATAGTATCAATTTTACTGTACTACCTATTCAGTAACAATTAAGTTTTAAATACTATTTATTTATTCATTAATGCAACTAGACTTTTTCAATAAAAGTATGCCCCACAATGAAAAATTAACTTCATACATACAAGTGTTTAGTTGCCCTGGAAATCCTAACAAGGTGCGCTTACTGATAATAGCCCAGGGGAAAAGAAAACCTGACATATTAGTCCCCATAAAATTCCCCTTGTAAGCCATAATGACTTTATGAAAAATGTTTATATTCTATGACTATGTATGCATTTTAAAAAAAATCCGTGATGCTTAGAAAAATCACCTGGTCCTGTGAATCTTCAGTGGCAACAGGAGGGAAGGAATTTGATGCCCAAGACCTGGGTTAGGAGTACATGACTCAAGTATTTTTAAACAAGTTTTTACCTTGTCAGTATCAGGACACAATCAGGATGCTACCTCAGGATTAGATTAAGAATTTCAGAAAAAGTCACAAAGGCCTTGATCATCCTCAAAAGGTTTTACTACATTATACACACACACACATACACACACACACACACACACACACACGTGTGTGTATTTAAGAGGACTTGATATCAAATAATATCAAATAATGGACTAGAAATACACTGTGTATAAATCATAAATGCAGCACACTTAAAATTAGGTAACTGTACCATCTGACAATCCTCTGTGAAAAAATTAAAACAGTGCTTTTCTGGGAGGGGGAGGATGGGGGGGGACTCGAGGGAGGGTGGGGGGGGAGTCGAGGGAGGGAGGGAATACGAGGATATGTGTATAAAAACAGATGATTGAATTTGGTGTACCCCCCCAAAAAAAAATAAATTAAAAAAAAAAAACTGCTTTTAATGATCCTGTTTATGAAAACTTCTGAACATCTGACAGAAGCCACAATTATACTGGGAGATGTATTCTAAACGCAGGGACACCATTTCTTAAGATTCCACGGGAGGCTTTTTGGAAGTGAGAACCTGTCTCACAGCACTTGTCAAGGTGTCTTTACAATGTAAGCTGTGAGCACATACTTGAGGGTCAGTTGCTAACCAGAGTTCAGTCTGGGTGACAGCAGTTACTTTACTGTATCCATTGCTGCTTTTAGTCCTGCAAATATTTGAAGCACGTTTCACATGTGCAATTTCATCTTTGTCACCTATTTTAGTTCTCCAAAGGATGACAATTTAATTTCTTTCAGATAACAGTGAACAGATACTTTCTTTAAATAAAATCTTAATAGAATCTAAAAAATTTGCTCTAGAAGAGGTACCAAGTGAGAAAGTTGAAGATACTCTTTAAAATGAGGTAACCAATTGTCTGAAAATAGCACGCACGCACTGTCTCCTTCCAGAAGTATTTTATAGGGTTTTTAATGAACCAGGATAAAGTCTAGGTCCTGGGGATACAGACATTGAATCCTGATTACAAACCACTTATAGTTTAGTGGAGAAGACAGACTATAAATAGGTAATGATCATACACTGAGTAAGAGACATTTTTCAAAAAATGCAAGAGCTGCATTTAAGGCCCTTCTAGGTGACCTCTCTCCTTCTGGATGGTTCTGGATTCAAATCACACTAAACGATGGCAGAAATAGGAATTGAAAGCAGCTCTTTTGCCCCTTTCCTGTTTGCCCATTTCTGTTCCTCTCTAACCTTAAAAAACCTAATTATAGGAATGAGATCACTAAACAACTGAAACTAACTCCTGACTTATGCACTCCTGAAAGCACACCAAGTCCTGTCTAACCTGTTGACTCTTTTCCTAGATAAAAAGAAGACTAGCTTTCCATCCCCAGTAGCCTCCCTAAACAATCCTGCAGGCAGATCACACGGGCATGATAACATCTGAAGACAGAGTCAGCCAGTTTGTACACAATGGAAAACAGCACAGAACCCAACCTCCTGCCTTGATGATGCACTGCCACTCTTCCGCCTCCATTTTTGCCTTTAAAAACTGCCATGGCTGGAGCAGAATCATTGGAATTGGTCTCTGGGCATGAGTCCACCTTCTCCCGAGATTGCTGGCTTTTCTGATTAACTCACCTTTCCTTTCTACCAACACTTGCCTCTCGAATTACTGGCTTAAGAGCGGTAAACAGCCAACCTGAGCTCAGTTACATTATTACTAACATTCATAACTATTTATGCCATTGTGAATAGCCATAATGATGGCTTATAATGTCCAAAACTTTTACATATGTATTTTTATTTGATTTTCTTTACAGTTTGGAGTGGGAAGGGACCTTAGCTAGCATTTCCTGTGCTTATTGTGGAGACTGGGACACTCAGGTCAGACAGTTTAGTGGCTTGACCAAGGTCACAGGTGAGTCTCTGCATGGAACCTGGTGCCTAATTGTCAAGATTTGAAGCTTAGTCACAGTGACATTTAGCCAAGCTAACTCATCCATCAGTCAGTGCTGCAATACACTCAGCCTCTAGTTCCAAACATTTCAGCCTCTGGATTGCAGTGGTCAGTAGCATGGGTGCAGAATTATCTAGTAGAAAAAGCATGTTATCTAAGAAGGAAGAGAACACTGATTCTTACAGTCTTGTGGATAATTTCCTGATGGACATGGGGTCACGTGGTGTAAGGGGGTGGTATTCAGGAAGAGTAAGCTTCAAAAACCTAGCTGCTAGCATGTTGATGCCATCCAGCCAAGCTCACTGGGACCACACATGCCCATGGCTTATTGCTCCCAGGAAAAAGCCTACACCACAGGACTGTGGGGCACTTCAATAAGATGGTAGTAGAATAGACTTCCAGGATTTGGGGTTGGTGCCTTGGGCAGATTCAAGGGAGCAGGACTTTGTTCTGGATTGGCTGCTGCCATGATGAGGGTGAAATTCTGTGACTGAGTATCTTAAAGATTCTTATTGAGAAGAGGGAAGAAGAAAGCAAGGCTCAAACCGTGACTGGTGAAGAAACGGCAGTCATTCAGTTGAGCCAGGATAGGTGGTTGTTTTAATCGGTTCTGTGGTTCAGACAATGTTCATGTTTTGTCTGTGTTCAGACATGATTACAAGGGGGTCTTGATTTTGTCTTAAACCATCATTGTGGTTCATCAGAGTAGCCTCCTGTGATGTTTATATGCTGTGAGATTGTTTATGCTCAGGAGAAAAATACCATGGCCTCGCTGTGGATGCCTGACCAGCTCTTGTCTTTCTTGGCCACAAGGCCTGGCCTGCCCAGTGAGAACCACGGGGTCACAGAAAGGAAAGGAAAGGTGCTGAAGACAAACGTCCCTTTTTGACACTGGCTGCCTCTGCAGTGGTGTCACCCTGGTGGTTAAATGTTGTTCTTAAGCTCTGTCAACATGATACCAAAACTACAAGTGACAAGAAAAGGAAAGAAAACAGGAGAAACCAGCGGCTCCGTCTCCATGAAGCCACCCTCCAACTCTTTTTGTATCGTTGACTGGTTATTTTGAAATCTTATAGACAGCATGTCTGACACTTGGGTGTAACCTCTTGATGAATGACTTCATGTATCATAGCATTTTTTGTTGTTGTTATCCGAAATGCATTAGGAATGGAAGGAAAGATTTGGGGAGTCATTGTTCAACTGCTAAAATAGGGGAAAAAACCCCAAAACTATCAACACGTAGGTCTGTGGTTACTAGTGTCCGTATCAAAAACATGCTTATCTGGGTCTATTATTTCACTTTGCCCTGAAAGGAATTCTAAAGAAGCTCTGAAGATTTTGGGTAAACTCTTAATGTTAGAAAAAAAAAAATACAGTGTTCAAGTGGCCATTCACAATTTCTCATGACTAGACATTAAGTGAAAAGGAATTCCATCCACAGATACTTTCTTTCATCATATTTCACAATACTTTTGCTACAAAACTATTAATTTACCTCCATTTCTGGTGTCTGGATGTTTCCAAATATAAAATGTAGAGGATATAGTTACCTTTCATTTGAATAAAATAACTAACACTGGCTATTTATTAGCAGTTCTTACAGATGATGGGTGAAAGGGGTAGGGACCAGCCAGCTGTATACTATTATACTGGAAGATTGCATGTATGTGCAACTGAATACAATAAAGCTTCTTTTTAAGTGCCATAGTAAAAAAAAAAAAAAAAGAAAAGAAAAAAATGGTATTTCTTTCAAGATGATAGTGTTCAATTACCTTTAATTTCTACACATTGATGAAGTCTTAGACTAGGCTTTTATTACCTCTGTGTCCGCCTAACTCTCAGTAGAATGGCTGTGATTAATTTGAAAATTAATTGAAAACTTTTCAATGCGTTTAAAGACATTGTCCGTTATCGCTGCCACAGACCCTTATAATTTAAATCTAGGTAGATGGATGGACAGGGCTGATAGAATAGTTTTGAATACAGGAAAAAAAGAGCAAGTGGTGGATAAATATAGTTTTCTTTATGCAAATAACAAAAACATACAGTATTTCTTTTACCTTTTTCCCCTAATTAACAATTACAGTTGGGCTTCCTAGGTGGCGCAGTGGTTAAGAATCCGCCTGCCAATGCAGGGGTCACGGGTTCGATCCCAGCTCCAGGAAGATCCCACATGCCGTGGAGCAACTAAGCCCGTGTGCCAAAAAAAAAACAAACAATTACGGTTTCTTCATTAAGCATTTCTTTATTCCCTAGAAAAACACTGTTTTAAGTTCAGCAGCAAACTGAAGCCACAAGGAAACAAATAATTTAGCTCTTGCGGAAAAATGAACTTCATATTTAATTGTATAAAATTATTTTTTGAACCAAATATTTTTTCTTTGTGAGAAGTGACTGAACACAATAAATGGGCTTCAGAACTTGACTTTATATCATTTCAGAGGCTCCCAAACTTCATGGCTCAGGAGGCCCTTTGAGTCTGTAAGTTTTTCACATGGCACCGGGGGCCGAAAGAGATGCCTGACATTTCATTTGTTAAGCATTCAGGTGGGGGTGGGGCGGGAGGCTAAATTAGAGGTTTGAGACTAACACCTACACACTACTATATATGAAACAGGTAACCAGCGAGGGCCTACTGTGTAGCACAGGGAACTCTATATTTTGTAATAATCATATAAGGGAAAAGAATCTGAAAAAGAATATATATATATATATATTATATATTTATGTATAACTGAATCACTTTGCTGTATACTGGAAACTCACCCAACATTGTAAATGAACTATACTTCAATTAAAAAAAGAAAAAAAGAAAAACAAAGGAGTTAGGTCCAAACAACTTAAGAATTGTCTCTGTCCTGAAAAGCAAGTGCCTTCTGGGCCGTGCACTCAAACCTTGGCTTCAGACATTGTCTTCCTCAGTTCCTCTTGTATTAATGTTCCCATGGCATTTGCTGCTTTAAAAAATTTTTTGATTGGAGTATAATTGCTTTACAATGTTGTGTTAGTTTCTGCTGTACAGTGAAGTGAGTCAGCTACGTATATACACATATCTCCTCTCTCTTGGACCTCCCTCCCCTACCCATCCCACCCGTGATTTGCTTTTTATGACAGAAACCTCCAGAAATCCAGGTCTGCAAAGTTATGACATCATCCAATGTGGTACCACTGAATTTTTTTCATGGAAATATTGTTGATTTACAATGTTGTGTTAATTTCTGCTGTACGGCAAATGATTCAGTTTTTTCTTCTTTATATCCTTTCTACCAGTAGGTGTTACCATTTCTTTCTTAAATATTTATTTATTTACTTATTTTTGGCTGTGACGGGTCTTCGTTGTGGCACGTGGGCTTCTCTTTAGCTGTGGTGCACGGGCTCTGTAGTTGCGGCACGTGGGCTTGGTTGCCCCACGGCCTGTGGGATCTTAATTCTCTGACCAGGGATCGAACCTACATCCCCTGCATTGGAAGATGGATTCTTAACCACTGGACCAGCAGGGAAGTCCCGGTACAACTGAAGTTTGAAACTGTGCTAACTCAAGCGCATGCTTCGCTTGGTGTCTGACAGATATTGTTTCCCTCAAAAACTTGAAAGATTCTCAGAAGCCCCTCTGAGTTTGCTGTGTCACCTGGGGGGGGGTCCTTGGAACACAGCTGGGGAACAGCAGTAAATGAATGGTCCTTCCAGTAGCTTTGACCTTCACCTGAATAAGGAACTTTAGTGTCACGAACAATTACTGGGGGAGGGGAAATTTACACTGTAAGTTTAAATATGGAATTTCAATTAAGTGACGCAGAATATAAAGTTCAAAGAACAAAAACACTTGTCATCTGGAAAAATATTCTTCCTCGTTTGTAACAATTTTTCCTTTTGTAAATGTTTTCAAATGTATTACTTTACGACTTTTAAAGACCTGAATCACAGCATCCTTTAATGATTCTTCAGGTATTTAAAAGATGCTTACAACTGAATTTGGGGAGATACCAACATTTAAAATTGTCTTTCTCTCTCTCTCTCCCTCCCTCTCTCTCTCTTTTTTCACCTTAGCGAGAGTACAGTAAATGAACTCACAAAATGTTCATGACAAAAATTCCACTTTAGTGCATTACTGAAAACACTTATTACATCCGGCATGCCCTTCACATCTCAAATTGCTATTAAAGTTTTCATTCTTGCGCTTCATTTTGAGGGACCTCCTGCATATGCACTTCCTGCCCTTACTCCAGGGTCTCTGTTGGGCTCTACGGAGTTAGATTGCAGGATAAGAAATCACATGAGGAATGAGAGAGCCATGGAAAGAAAATGGGGTCAGTGATGTGAAAACTCTGCTCTTGGGTGAATGTCATGGGTACTCTTTCTAGATTTGACTGCATTGGAGTGATCAGAGATTGTACAGAGAAAATACTTTATCTGCTACCTCTAGAGACCATTATAGCTTTAATAATCAGAGAAAACATCTCTTTATACAACATGACTTGACAATAAGCACTGACGTGACTGTCCTTCACACAAATAGAAGTCAATGCAGCAAGAGCTCACGTTTATTGAGCACTCCTGCGCGCTCAGAGCTGCTCTGGACACCTTCCCCATCTCATACTCGCTGCATTCCCATCACGGCAGTGCCGCTCATGTCCCGATTTCAAAGACGTAGCAACGGTGGCAGGGAGGGCTTCAGCAACTTGCCTGAAGTCCCAGAGACAGTCGAGTGACAGGGCGAGAATTAAAATTCAGAGAGAATGCGGTTCAGAGTCCACCCTCTTAACCAGGATGCTACACTGTCTAGCCAAACATTTTTCATCGCTATTTTTACGAACCACTAGAAGTTAGAATGCATATCTATCCCTTAGAAATTTCATTAGGAGAACACAAAATTCATCTAATTAAGGACTAACACCAAGTCTATGATGTATTTTCGAATGACAATTGCTTTCTCTCTTTAAATCACGAATTGTATAATTTTAAAATTATCAGTAACTCACACAAAGACATGTCATATCGCTGACTTTTGCAAAGTGACAACATTATTTTTAAGCAAACAGCTCTGTTATGCTTCCTCTACTTATAATTTCAGGCAAGGCTGAAGGGTCCCGGGTCCCAGAGTCAAGGGATGGATCAGAGAATGAGAGGTCTTACCTGGAGAAAGCACAAAGCTTTCAACCAGTTCTCATACACACCACCTGGTTCTCTTCTTTCATGATCTGGTCTCTGCATTTTACTTGGCTCCACACTGGGCCCATTCCTCTAAATTCCTCCAAATTTGTTATGTTCTGCAGTTCTCTGGCTGTTGCCAGCCACGTGGGGTTCATTCAATTAATGACCATGTTGTTAAATACACTAGATCATCTGGAATATATCTCTGTTCACAGAGTTATGCTATTTGTGATGCAATCAATAACATTTTCCAGATAGAATACGTTTTCCTAATTCCTATTCTTCTACTAACCTTAGTGTTCTCCCATTTTTGTCTTCCATAAGGGATTTTCTATGCCAATCAAAATCTGCTAGATGGCCAATCAAAAAATGGGCAGAAGACCTAAACAGGCATTTCACCAAGGAAGATATACAGATGGTCAAGAGGCACATGAAAAGCTGCTCAACATCACTAATTATTAGAGAAATGCAAATCAAAATTACCACGAGGTATCACCTCACACTGGTTAGAATGGGCATCCTCAGAAAACCTGCAAACTATAAATGCTAGAGAGGGTGTGGAGAGAAGGGAACCTTCCTGCACTCTTGGTGGGAATGTAAATTAATACAGCCACTATGGAGAACAGTATGGAGGTTCCTTGAAAAGCTGAAAATAGAATTACTATTTACCCGCAATCCCACTACTGGGCATATACCCAGAGAACACCACAATTCAAAAAGACACGTTGCCCCCAGTGTTCACTGCAGCCCTATTTACAACAGCCAGGACACGGAAGCAACCTAAATGTCCATCAACAGATGAATGGATAAAGAAGATGTGGTACATATATACAATGGAATATTACTCAGACATAAAAAGGAAGAAAACCGGGTCATTTGTAGAGACATGGATGGACCTAGAGACTGTCATACAGAGTGAAGAAAGTCTGAAAGAGAAAAACAAATATCGTATACTAACACATATATGCGGAATCTAGAAAAATGGTACAGATCAACCGGTTTGCAAGGCAGAAATAGAGACACAGATGTAGAGAACAAACAGATGGACACCAAGGGGGGAAAGAGTGGGGGATTCTGGTGGGATGAACTGGGAGATTGGGATTGCCATATATACATTAATAAGAAAAAAAATATCAAATTGTACACTTTAAATATATGCAATTTATTGTATGTCAATTATATCTCAATAAAAGTTCTTTTTTTTACATTTGTATATGCTTTATTTCAATAAAAGTTCTTAAAAAAATAAAGTAGAGGTAGTAAAAAAATAAATAAAAAAAGAATAGATGTGTTGAAAAAAATCTGCTGGTTGGAATTAAATCCAGATATATTCTTTAAAAAAGGTCTGATATAAAACACTTCTCTTTCTTTACCCTCAGTATATTCACGTATTTACATTTATTTACCTGATGTAATATATTACCTTGTCCCCAAACTATTCAGTATTTTCTATTAAAATCCATCATGATAACCATTTAAAAGCTTTCCATTGAGTGGATATTTGGAAAATGATGACTGTCTAAATCTAATAAGCTAAAATCTTGACTAGATCTTTTAAATTTACACGAATCACCCCAATTTTAATACATCTGACTTAGCAGAGTGACAGGTCTTCCTAGTTGCTAAATAAATATTAGTAGTCAGTTGAGTTGTCTTCCCAAGGACTCTGTAAGGTAGGGTCTATAATTACTTTATAGATGAAAAAATTGAGGTTCAGAGAGTTTAAGTGATTTGCCCAAAGCTGGTAGAAGGAAGCCCCAGGAGTCACCTTGGGTTTCCATGAGTCCATACCCTTTGCTCACTGCATGAAGCTGAACGCATCCCATTCATGGCTGTGGTTCTCAGGGATGGTGAAGGAAGTGGAATTCATCTGTGCACAGAGGAGTAATTTATCCACAGGTGGTGCAAAGAACACTGTTCCTATTTTCCAAGATAAAACTGAACACGCTCAAATTTTTTGGCGCTCTTCAGGAAGTGCTTGACTTCCACCTGAATATGTATTAGAAGTGCAGACTCTGCTCAGAGGCAAGACCTCAAGGAAGGCTTTCTTCCACTAGGGCACAGGAGATGCACATTTCCTCAAGTTATGAGAGCATTCAGATTCATTCTACAGGGGTGTAAAAATAAGAAAGCAGAAGATTTGGTCTAGACTTGCCTGTTTTTAAAATTCAAATGGAAGTGTGTAAGATCCATGAAATATTTCTCAGAGTTAGAAGAAGCAGGTATCATCCTCCTTTGCAGATGTGAAAATACTTATGGTTGATTAAAATATCACGTTCAGTTTGACAGTCCAGACGTCAACTGCAAAAGGCACTACTGTAAGTGAAAGACACTGACAATTCAGCTGAGTATCTTCATTTCTCAGAGTAGTGCCAAGTGGTTTGGGTGGCTGTTATAATTTAAAATCTGTATTCTGGATGATCCCAGGACTCAAAGTTTAGGGATCAGTTTTAAACACCTTCCCTTCATGCCCTTTTATGCATGTGTCATCAATGAGTTTTTCTAAATATGCCTTGGCCTATTTATGTTCAGTCTCTGAAATATCTGAGACTCTAAGTTTACTACCTATTGTGTGATTTAATACTTCCTTTGTGGTAAAATAGAAGAGGATAAAGAGGCTTGAGGTAGCAATGTGGGGGAGGGCATGGAACGAAAGTAAACCTTATTGAGAGAAAACGTGGGCCTTTCTAACTGCAGCCAAGACTCCCAGGTCTGGGCTCCTTCCTGCCACAGTCTGGCCTCCAGCTCTTTCAGAACGTCATTCCCAGAGAGCAGACTTTGCATGTGCTGGTTTTACACACAACCCAACCAGAATGTCAGGCAGGCAAGGGTATGAAAAAGAAGCATCTTTGGACCCTGGCCGTTTCTGTGTTCATTTAGCAGCTGGGGAGATAGCAAATATTTTGGGAAAAAGACTCTTAGAACTAAAATTGCCATAATATTATAAAATAGTGAAAAGGTCCATCTTGTCTCATCTTCTCTGCAATGTAAACTCCATAAGTTGCCACGAACATGATGGTTACCCAATCTAGAAGGATGCGGATGAGGTGTGGGCAAGCACCATTATCCCGGAAGAACATGAACATTTATAAGGGACTATTTCTTCTTTAACAGTTGGGAAAAATTATTACCGCAAATAAAAGAGTGGTTATTAAGTTCCTCCCTCTCTTTCAACATGCAGTGTCCAATCAGACACGAGAACTGTATATTCAATTTCCACAGCAGTCCCGCTGCTGGAGCCAAGGCCCACGGCCTCATCACCTCTTGCTTTGAAACCGTGATGTTTCTTACTGGGCTCCCTAACTCCAGGCTGGAACCCCTCGTTTATCCTGCACACTGCCATTGCTGGGCTCTAGAAGCTTTAGAAGCTGCACTGCTTCTAAAGGCAAACCCGAACATCTTATGGACCTTCTAGAAACCCTCCACCTGCATTCCGTCACTCACAGGACTGTGGTCCAGAAGAGTCCCCCTGTACTGGCCTCTGCCTCCTCTCCCTGCTGTACTGTTTGCAGTTCCCTACTCAGGCCTGGCTGTGTCACTTCTTCCACTGCTAACCTGGCCCCTTTCCCATTTGCCTGACAAATGCTATCTTGCACAAGCATTAGCACCTGTATATGCCCTTTTCTGATGAAAAAGAAGTTGATAATACCCACAGTGATACTGGTGTGTTAGCATAGATACCTCAAATATCCTCTGTGGGTCACACCACTATGGAGAAAAGGGTATCTAGCTCCTGACCCTACCGAAATTCCCCTGGCTCCTCTTGTGGCAAGAAAACAGAGTTTGCAGCACCTGTCACAATGAAATTTTACACTTATCTCTGTAATTAGTTAATGATGGTTTTCTTTTCTAGGGAAGCAAACTCCAGAGAGCAGGGGTCATGGTATTTTTAACTCATTACAACGGTCCTAGTGTACATAAGCACACTGCCCTATGTATAGTAGGTACTCAGTGAACAAATGAAATTATTCCAAGGTAAAAACATCTCAAAGACAAATAGTAACAATGGTAGAAAGCATATACATGCAAATATAAGTGTTAACTTAATAGTTACCTGCTTACCATATGTTCCTGATCCCATTCCTTCATTCTTTGCTAGCTATTTACTAAGTGTCAGGGAGACACAGTGAATAATGTAAGATCACGGGCTCCCAGGAGCTTCTGTCTGGGAGGCTGAGGATGGAGGTAAGAGGGAGAAGACACACGACTAAGGCAGGGAGGCTCAACCTTGGTGCGACGGACTATAAGGCTGGATAATTCTGGGTTAGGGTAGGGAGGGGCTTCCTTGTATTGTAAGATGTTCTGCAACATCCTGGCCTCCACCAACCAGATGCTGGTACAGGTATCCCCCACTCTCCCCAAGTTTTCTTTCCACAGCATTGCTTTCAGGAAAGACCTACATTAGTAGCTGTTTTTGGTAACTGAAAGAAATCTGAAGAAGGTTTTCCCTTTTCCAAAAAAAAAAAGGGGGGGGGGGCAAACAAGGAAAATTTCTCCATCGCTTTACACCATTTGGGCTTATGAAAGCTTTCTTGGGAACACTTTACGTCATGATAGAGAGAAACACGCAGTATCTCCCTCCAGCTGTGACAACCCCAAATGTCTCCAGGTATCGCCAAATATCCGGGGGTGGGGGGTGCAGAATCACCCCCCTGCTGAGGACCACTGGTGAAAGGAATATTTCTGATGTCACCAGAGAACGGCCACAGGAAACTCATCGGCTCTGGTCCTGTCACGTAGGCCTCCGCCAACTCCTTTCCTGCTGGTGCAGTGGCCAAAAGAGAGAGCAGGTTTCCCATGCTGGACTTCAGGGAGTTCTGGGCTAGAATTGTGGGTCTGAAGGAAAGAGTGGCGGAAGGTGTACAGTAAATACCTCTTTACTTTTGGTTCAGCCACCTGAGTGAGTGAAGAGGCGTCAGCCCTGCATGAGGCGCAGAGAACCACATGGCAGGTGGCAGGTGGACAGGGGATATTCCGGGACCTCATCAGCCACCCGAGTGGCAGCCTGATGGCCAAGAGGCCTTCTACAGCACCGTCTGCCTTCTCAGAGCTCAAGACAACTGTGGGCTGCAGGGGTGACTATTTTATGCTGGTTCCCCACAGGCAGCTCGGCAGTCTGTGCATATATTTGCAAGAAAAGGTACCCGGGTGTCCTGGTACTCAATAACCCTCCTTGTGCCTTTTCGCATCACCGTCATTCTCCTGTTACCCTGCCAGAGCCTCTTCCGTCAGGCACTAGGCCTGGGGCAGCATTTTCAGTCGTTACATTCCTGGGGTGAAAAAAGCTCTGCAACTGATCTGGTGTCTCAATCAAACTTAGATCTCACTGCAAGTCAGATCTTTTCAGCCTCGCTTCCCTGAGCACCGTGATGGCAGGAAGCCTGCCTGGTACCTCAGGCTTCATGGATTTCCTATAATAAGCCCCAGACATCAGAGCAGGGCAAAACCCTTCCCATCAGGGATCCCGTCATATGCTGCCTTGTAACAAAGGCCACAAGCAAGGCAGGCGACAGACATATGGTCTAAAGGGGCTGGAAAGCTGGAAAAGCTGACAGCATTTGGAGGGGCTGGCTTGGACCCTGCTCTCCTTAACTTTATCCCCCTGGAAACATAGTGGCTTCCATCTGGTCACCCCAAACCCTTGAAAACATTAACTTGTCAACACTGTAAAAGAAGCGTATGCTCAGGCACCAACTGGGCGGGTGAATTATTCCAGGGCGCACAGAAAAATCCTCGAGGACCTGAAAAGGATTTCCATGTTCTAATTCCTCCTCCAAGGCAAGAGCACCTGGTCATCACTTCATCCTTATTAAAAGAAAATCACCCAATCTTGGTAAGTTTCACTTTTCGGCAACTCCTCATTTTTGCACAAAAAACGGTTTTTTAAAATTTAATTGAAGAGGTTACACAAAACACTAAGTAGTTTTTATTTTTTCATCACTGGAGTAGAAGACGGTCATTGCATCTGAGATAAAGGATATAAAAGAAAGAAAATAATCTTCACCATGATCAAGAGAAAAAGCAGTCATGCTTCTGAAGTTTGGGAAATTCAAAAAAATAATAAAACCCCAAGAATTTTAGGTCATTTAAAATAGTATTCCTATTTTTAAATTTCATAAGGTTTTAACCAAGGTGCATTTAAACAGAAAAGGTCTGTACATCCTCCATAATCTTTTATTTTTTTTACTTCTGATTTCCCTCTGCACAAAAAAGACCAGCCAATTAGAAGATTCTTATGTCCTTCTCCTGTTTTTCATTTTTCTCCATTACCTTAACCACTGTTTTTTTTTTTTTCCATTGATATTGTGAAGGTTAGTTTTATACATCAACTTGGTGAGGCTGCAGACTCAGTTATTTAATTAAACACTAATTTAGCGTTGCCTTGAAGGTATTTTATAGATGAGGTTAACATTTACAATCAGTTGACTTTAAGGATATTACCCTTGCTGGGACTCACACGGCAGGCCACCCCAAATATGCCAAAGTGGCACATTGATTATTTTGAATTAAAATTACTTAAGAAACAGCCAGTGCAAGAAGGACACTTTGACCCTCCCTTCTGTCTCCCTGAAAGTAGGAAACAAATCTCCCATGCAAAAGGTACCCTCCCTGTACAGGAGGGAGGAAGACATTATTGTCACCAGAGATAGGGAATTCAGGGCCAAGAAGCCTGTAAAAGCAAACCTTGTTACTCCTTCACTACTTCACTAACTCAAGCCCAAATTTCTTTGTCTTGTCAGTTCTTCACAAATTCATTGTTTCTTTGTCTGAAAAGTATAAAGCTGCCTGCTTTTGGCCATGCCTTGGGTTCCATATCTATGAGATCTCTGTATGTACAACTTAAATTTGATTTTTTTTTTCTTATTCTGTCTTGTGGCAATTTAATTATTAGATCAATCAAAAGAACTGAGAAGGCTGGGGGTAATTTCCTCCTCCCCGACAGCTGGCATAGTCAGCAGCATACTGGCTGGACCCTACTTTCCCGTGAGTCTGCTGTAGCTTAGAAATCCTGGGATGGGGGCTTCCCTGGTGGCTCAGTGGTTAAGAATCCACCCGCTAATGCAAGGGACATGGGTCTGAGCCCTGGTCCAGGAAAATCCCACATGCTGCAGAGCAACTAAGCCCGTGCACCACAACTACTGAGCCTGTGCTCTAGAGCCTGCAAGCCACAACTACTGAGCCCATGTGCCGCAACTACTGAAGCCCACATGCCTAGAACCTGTGCTCCGCAACAAGAGAAGCCACCGCAATGAGAAACCCTTGCACCACAACAAGGAGTAGCCTCCGCTCGCCACAACTAGAGAAAGCCTGTGCGCAGCAACAAAGGCCCAACGCAGACAAAAATAAATAAATAATAAAAAAAATAAATCCTAAAAAAAAAAAAGAAAAAAAAGAAATCCTGGGACATCTAACAAGGCCTGCAGAAGGTAAAACTTCTTAGCATGTCAGCCTCCCAGATCTCTGCCTGCAGGGCTCAGTGGCAGGGAAAGTGGTAAGAATCCTTTTTCTTTCTTTCTCAACTTATTAAATTAGCAAGAGAAAATATTTGGGGAACGAGTTTCTTAGACACAGGCACTCTGGCACTGAACCTTTTCCTCCCAGAGATGGTCACTGTTTTTCTTTGTCTTTTATGTCATTTGTCATAAGAAGGAAGAATCACAGGGCAGAACAGCAAGCAAAGGCTCTATAAAACTTCTGTTCCAGCCGGCCTCACAGTCTGGTGAGTGAATGGTTCTCACTAGACAGGCCTCCATTTAGACCAACTTTGCAATAGGGAAAAAAAAAACAGATGAGGTTTCCCCTTTCATCTTGTTCTATGTCCTGACGGTTTGACTTAATGACCATCCGGAGGGTGCACTTACCAGGGTGCACTCTGGTGGCCAAAGAGGCTAAGGTTCTGAGACACGAAGTCACAAGCAGCACTTTCTTTGTCCAGCGGTGCCAGCTTTCAGGGGAGTCTGTCATAAGGGGTCTCAATCCCTAAGGGGCCTCTGTTGTCTCAACCTGCGTTGCGTTGTTAATGCTGGAAAAATCCCATTCCAGGAGCTCCCGCCAGGTGTCACAGATCAGTGGGCTTACATCTGGAGGTGTCTCACGTTCTCATGAGAAACGGGAGACACATTTTCACTATACCATTCTTATCACCTGTAACAATGAAGGGCTTTTACGTTCTTAGACTAACTCTGGGCGTAAACTTCTTGGATCTTGTGAGGACTGCATACTTTTTTGTGAGACACCTCTCGGATCTTTAGTGAAGTCATAAAAAGGCTTACTGGTTTCAGTCACTATTTGAGATTACCATAAGATCCTACTCGTCAATGGCCAGAGGATAGGTCCTTTGAAAGGGTTATACTTAAAAAGAAAACGTATAGAGAGCTCTCACCCTAAAAGTAAATTAAAAAGTGGGTTAAAGAATATGTTTTATATATATATATATATATATACTATATACAAATATATAGTATATAAGGGCTAGCTTTAGGAATGCCCTAACAAGAAGAACAGAAATTAGGTTTAAAACAAAAATTCCAATGTCAATTCCCCTTCTTGAAAACCACTCCATATCTGATATCCACAGCAATTCCAGAAGGCCCTCCTGCAAATGATCAGGAAATGAATCAGCTGAAAGCCAATATGCACAGGCTGACAGAAGCAACTGTCTTTGTCTTACAAATCTCCGTAAAACCAGAAATGCAAGTCAAGGCCCACCTATCTTTACCAATCCCCAAACCCGGCCTGTTCCTGTAGATATTGTAAAAGATCAAGATATTGGGAACAAAACTGTCCTTTACTGAAAAATAAATTAGTAATTCCCCTAAGACTTCTGATAGTATATAAATATGCTCCAACATTCCCAGGAGAAAACATATTATCTTTTTCTGTCCCTTGAAGGTGTAAATCTTACCATGTCTCTAAAATGTAAACACAGCCCACAATCACCTGAGAATGAAAGGAAAAAAAAAAAAAGGGAAAAAAGCCTTTTTAAACACAAACTGCTAAAGTGCTCTCTTGCTCAAACTCTAAATCAGAGCCTCCTTAAGATTGCTTGTCAAGGGCAAACACAAATCTTAAAAGTCTTCTCCACCAATAATAAAAGACTTTAGCCATCTCAGTGAGTAAACTTAATTTATTCCAACTGTTAGTTACAAACCAGTGAATTTTGTATTGTACCTGATTCACGGCTAAAATTTTAAAATGGAAGGTAAGAGATTTCTGTTTGTGTCTGTCTATGTCTACGTATGTACATTATAGGTGTGGTGTTTTTCTACCTTCAGACAGTATTGCCAAAATTATTTGGTAAAAGAGCTCTATTTAATTGGCTTAAAAACAAAGACATGCTTCTATGAATTAAAATATAGGAGAAACCAACCCAAATGCTTTTCAAGTTAACATGATCTATGATCAATCTTTAGTAAGTTGAAGCTAGTTTAAGGATGTTGGTTTAATTAAAGCAGGAATACTTTAAAGTGATTACACTGAATATAATGCAAACACGCAACTTTTATAGTACCGTTGCAGAAAAACCGATCCCACGAGAAACCAAGCACCGCACTCGGAGAGTTGGAGAACTCAGGTTTATTGAGCCGGCAGACCCAGAGGAGCTAACGCTCCAAAATTTTGGGCCCCGTTTCAGGGGAGTCTTCTCCTTATATAGGTTAAAACATACAGCTATAATTGGTACAAATTGATTGGCTATAAATTTCTATAGGTCACAGGCAGTTACAGAGTGAGGGAGCTGTCATGGGTTACACGCATGGTAGGGGGTCCTAACAGGAACTTGTAGGAGCGGACATTCCATTCCTATCAGGACTAAGGTCGCAATTTGCATTCTCATATTGGTTGCAGTTTGAAGTTAATGGTCACTTAACAAGTCTATGTGCAAAGGGTCTCAAACAAAGGCTTGGGGTGGGTGTCTGAGAGTGAGAGACATTCTTCCCTTATCTGATCACTCTAGTAATTCATTTTACTGTTTAACTGAAAGTGGTGAGCAGGCCTTTACAAGATAGAGGAGGGTACGAGTATGGAAATTTCAATTTCCTCATCAGTACCTGAGCTTCTTAATCAAATAAGTTAATGTTACAAAATTTGTCAGCAAAAAAAGTAACTTGGTATGATGAAATGTTCATAAGTAATCTAAACATAATTGTTGAAAACAAATAAGTTAAATAGAAGTAAGTTGAATAAAAGGTTTTAGGTGAATCTTTAAACAATAATTATTTTATGGTATGTCTACTTAAAAATAGTTATCCAAATCTCTCTGGAGACTTACACTATTAAGAATTTTGCTAAGTTAAATTAAGTGATAAAATTTCATTGAATATCTAGATCGTTTCTAAAAAACATAAAATATTGGAACATTAATTCCTCAACATAGGCTTATCTACTTTTGGCTTCCTTTCACAAAAGAAGTATTTGGATCTATTAGTAAATGTTTTATGACACATTGAGAATTTTTCTTTGAGAAAGGACATGTTTCTAGAAATTATAAAGAATATTTATACATTTGCTAACCCTCAAAATGTTCATGTAAAAGACAGTTCATAATTGCTTAATTTTTAGTTTTCACTAGAAATTAAAGGTTTCTAAGGGTTAAAAATTCTAATATATGTGATTAAAGCTCCTAGAAATAATAAAGGAAGCAATTCTGTATGCAAGGGAAATAAAATGTATTTTGGGATGACAAAAGGTATGGGGTATGGAGATGCATTTTCTTGAGAAAACAGAAAGCACTAAAGCTGGTTATTTTAAGAATGGGAAAAAGAATAAGGGATAAATTAACATGGACATAGAAAGTTACAGAAGGTTTATTGCAAAGGTTTATTGTAATGTGAACTTTGATTAAGAATCTTGGGAAAGGAATTTTACAGGTGATCAAGCTGGATAAATTCATTACAAAGGTTTTAAAAACAAGGTTTAATATCATTAGTGTACTACTGTAAACGTGGAATTTAATTGCTTTCATCTGCTGAAAGAACAAAGTTTGCTTGGACTATTGGTCTGCTCTTGGTAAGAGATTATGATGGTTTTCTTTACCTTTTAAAGTAATTTGCCTATAAACAAAACAAAATAAAAACAAAGATTCTATGTTTGTCATAATAATATCATGTGTTTGCTATCCTCATCAGGCTTTTGATTGCTTTAGTGAAGCAAGTTTTTCAATATTAAAGGAGCTAAAAGACTTTTTATAGCTATTTAACTTTCTGAATTTGCCTAGAATGTCTTTGCCACTTTGGTTAATACATAACTAAGCACTGTTACACAGAGACTTACGATCCTATTTGATATTTTGGGCAAACTTCCCCAAATCAAATTCTACATGAAGTCTTATCAATCTGGAAATAACTTTGGGATTTTCCAGAGGGCCCTTGGAACAGTCAAGACATTTGTTTTATCTCCTTATAAAAGAGAGATATTAAACTAATTAGGCTTACTTGGCATGTTAAATTACACAGGAAACATTGTCAAATAAGTGATGATAAGCCTTCTTAGGTTGTATTGTATGGGTAAATGTTACTAACATAAATATCTAGAAATTTTATGAAATTCCTAAAATTTGTATATGTTGTGGTATAATGTTATCATTCATAATTTTAGTTATCTTAAATGTTGTATGTCACAGAAATAACCAAACTGCCTTGTCAATTCCATCATTAAATAATCAGATCTTTAATAATGAATATTTTAAAGTCTTTTATCATTGACAGTTATTGTTTTACTCAGGTGCTTTTACAAAAGCTTCTTGAAAATGTGTTTTATCTTCAGAGAAATTCATGAGAAGGAATATGAGAAGTTCTCCAGAATACAAATTTCTGAGAACTTTTAAATCATAACACCGAACTCGGTAAACATTTACACACCGTAATTGAAAAAAAACAAAACAAAACATTATGGCTTCAAAACTTTCTAACAGAAGAACAAACAGCAAAGGAATTAATTACATGGGACCGAATGAACTAATGAGGATGATTACCATTTTTTATATTTTTTTAAATTTGAAACTGCTGAAATTTAATTAAAAGAAAATTAAAAAAAAATTTAATTTAAAAAAAAAATTTGAAACTGTTGTTTTGTTTTGTTTTATTTCCCCAGACTTAAAGAAACTTTCTGCTTTTTTCTCTTAAACTAACTATCACTTGGAACAATTTGGTAAATTTATACCTTTGTAAGTGGAACAGAAACATTTTTTTCCCTTCCTATCTGATCCCTCCAGAATCTGGCAACTCTGAGTATTCTTATTTTCTTGAAAAATATAGTTATCTACATAAATTCAATAAAAGTCTGTTCTCCTTATAACACAATACAATTGGAAACTGGTTATATTACTAAGGTTTTGATCAGAATGTCATATTTGAGACAGACATACATAGACTCAGATATGACCAGACAGCTTTCAGGAGCTAAAATTGACTTTATGAAACCAATAAAGGAGACTTCCCTGGTGGCACAGTGGTTAAGAATCTGCCTGCCAAGGCAGGGGACATGGGTTTGATCCCTGGTCCAGGAAGATCCCACATGTCACGGAGCAACTAAGCCCATGCACCACAGCTATAGAGTCTGCTCTCTAGAGCCCGTAAGCCACAACTACTGAGCCTGCATGCCACAACTACTGAAGCCCGTGCCCCAAGAGCCCATACTCCACATCAAGAGAAGCCCCCATAGAGATAGCCTCTGCACAGCAACAAAGACCCAATGCAGCCAAAAAAAGAAAAGAAAAGAAAAGAAAAGAAACCAATAAAGCTCCTTGGAAAATCGGCCTGGTTGCCTACAGTGTTCCCAGCAGCCTTACTAGATTAATAAGGAAGGTCACTTCCTGGCAGGCCCAGAAACCTCAGGGTATTTTAGAAACCTCAAGAAGAAAAGAATTCATTCAAATTTATAGGTATTGCAGGCAAAGTCTGATGGCAAATATTTTGCTAGACTTCTTAGCTTTAAGAGCTTATTAGAAGTTCAGTCTAGAGATTCTTTACAAAAAGTTCCAGCAAAGTAAATTTAAAAGAGCCTTTATGATCAACCATTATTCATGCTGCACTTATGTAAATAACCAGCCTAAGTTTATTGAATCTAGACTTATTTTGCAAACAAATTAGTCTTAATTTGGCTATTGTTGGTAAAAATGGAGGTGATTTTATAGAAGAAAATTATGTTTCAATAGAAATAATACTATACACTTGTGGATATCAGATTCTAGTTCTATTAAATGTCTTTGATATTTTGTTCTTTACCTGTAAACTGGACCGAATCCTGAATTCTTCTAGTTTCCTACAATATTTGGATACAACTCTCCAAACTAACATTTCCAATTTTCTCTCCCATCCTTTTAACTTGGAATCATTGAGAACTAAAAGTGCCCTTTTCCTGAAGCCCTACAAACTGAAGCTAGATGACTTTATTTAATCTTCAGAAAGATTGCCACAACAGTTTAGATACTCTTCTTTGTGCTTGTTGCTGTGTGGGCCACTCAGAAGTTTGCCTGAACACCTGATAACATCATCAGAGACATTTCAAACTGCAAAAGACGCTTTGACCCTGAAGTCTAGAAATCTCTTGACTAGCTGCCCCCTGGGATCAGAAACTGGAGCTGAGTCAGCTCCAATCATTAACCTCTGTTTTCTTCTGTTTCCATAGATATGCCTCTTGTTAAACACCTGATTGCTTGCATAATGTAGCTGACGTCCATCACTGTCTCCCGGAATGAACTGAACTGACCTACTCTCAAGACTAGGAAAAGGATTCAATGAAATAATAGAGCAATGTACCAGCTCAGCTTTTCATATGTGAAACTTCCAGGGATGTTTCAGAGGCAGAAACTACTGGGGCTCAGGGCAAGCTGCCCCCAAATATGCCAAAGTGGCATACTGATTATTCTGAATTAAAATTACTTAAGAAACAGCCAGTGCCAGAAGGACGCCCTGACCCTCCCTTCTATCTCTCTGACAGCAGGAAATAACTTCCCCCTCCCTGCATCAGGAGATAGATATTCTTACCACCAGAGATAGAGAATTTAGGGCTGAGAAGCCTGTATAAACAAACTTTGTTACTTTTTCACTAATTTACTGCCCCAAGCCCAAATTTTGTCTTGTCAGCACTTCACAAATTTATTGTTTCTTTGTCTAAAAAATATAAAAGTTTCCTGCTTTGACCACTTCTTGGGTTCTATATCTATAAGCCCTCTATATGTCCAAATGTTTTTTTCTCCTGTTAATCTGTCTGTGTCAACTCAATTCTCAGACCAGCCAAAAGAACTCAGGAAGGGTAGGGGAAAAATTTTCCCCTCCCCAACACCCCTAATAACGAGTGGGCCTCATCCAATCAACTGAAGGTCCATAAGAGTAAAAACAGATTTCCAGAAGTAATTCTGTCTCAGAACTGCAATATTAGCTCCTGCCTGATTCTAGCCTACTGGCCTGTCCTACAAATTTCAGAGCAGCTAACCACAATCTCATGAGACAGTTTCTTAAAATCATGTCTCTCTCTCTCTCTCTCAGTGTGTGTGTGTGTGTGTATGTTGTGTGTGTGATGTATACAAGTATCTAGACGTACACATATATACATACACGTATACACACTCACACACACACATATAAAGATTGAAAGAGAAAATAGGAATTCTCTATGTCAGATCTCCAATGCTGGCTGTATTTGGTGCTGCAGGAAGTCAAAGAGTCTGCCAGCTCCTTCTCTGTCTTGTCCTCACACGTACTCTTCACATCAGGAGGTGGAATTCCTGCCCCCAACCTCCCATGAGTCAGGCTGAGCTGAGTAATTTGCCTGCATTAACAGAGTATGGCTCTGAGGTCAGGTCATAAGAAGCCTTGTGGCTTCCAACTTGGTTTCTTGGGATGTTCACTCTTAGAGACTCCCTCCTGGATCCCAGGCACCAGGCTGAGAGCCCACGCCACGTGGCGTAGGTGTTCTGGTCAACCACTCCGGCTGAGCTTCCAGTTGGCACCCAGAATCAACCACCTGTTTGAGAGGCACCACCCGGAGGCTGAAGGGTAGCAGTGTGCCACCCCCGAACTGGCTGCTTTGGCAGAAGAATTAGTTTGAGGTGATTATTTTTGAGAAATGACAGAGACAGGAGATGCTCTGAAATCAGAGTAGAAGTCACCCTTTGGCAACAAACATTTACATTTATAAAAGAAATCTCCATTTGTAAGGGTATCTTCTTCTTCTCTGTACCAGAAAGAGTAAGAGGACACTAAATTACGAGAAACTTATCAATGAAGGCAGAAACTTAAAATCTGCATAACAAACCTTACCCTTATTCACCATGCTTTTCCTGGTACCCTCCCATACCTGGCCATCCCCCACAACCAACCCCACCCCCAACATTTTTTTTTTGTCTTTAGCCGAAGATGGTATTTAAGTGGTGGCTTGGGCCATCTTGGGGAGCTACTCATTTTTCCTGGGGATCTTCCATGTATATATGAAGTATACGCGTTAAGAAACTTGTTTCTTTTTCTCCTGTTCATCTTTTATCACCAGGGGTGGATGCGTTTCAGCCAATAACTCAGAAGGGTAGAGAGAGAAGTATTTTTCCTCCCCTACAACATTCAGCCCTCTGTGAGGCCATTACAGAACCACACTCCCACCAGCCTCTCACCAAATCCTCATGAAGATACCCAGGAGAACTTCCAGCTAAGCCCAGTCTACCCGGAGACGTGTAGACTAAGAATGCTGCCCGCCACATCAGTAAACCAAGGATTTCACAGCCATCAGTGACTGCAGCCACCCCTGATGGTGAGCCCCGAGGGAACTCGGGATGGAAACAAGAAATGCCGGCCATCTAGCAGTCATCAGACTGTAGCCACCCCCGATGGTGCAGCTTGAGGAAACTCAGGATGAGAAGACACAGGATACTGGTCCCAGAGAGCTGAGGTGCCTATCAAAAGAATGATTTCAGTGAGCCCAGACTCTTGCATCCTCCCACACATAGAAAAGCGCTAAATTTCTTAACTTGAGATGTCTGGTTTTCTTTCACTGACAGTGATCTTTTGTCCCTATTACCTGGTTTTGTTGCAAAAACTCCTCTATATCCTGGCTTTCTCCCTACCCCCTACCCCTCTTCCGCTTTGAACAGTTTTCTCAGCGTTATGTGAGACACTGTCTCTCTGGCTTGAAGCCCTAAAAATGTCCTCAGAATGAAATAAGACTCTCAACTTTCAGGCTGTGCATTTTTTTTCAGTTGACAGAACCAAGAGTTATGATACATTGTTGTTTTAAGCGGCTCAAATTTGTATGGGTGGTTTGTATGAGGAAATAGGTAACTACAGCCTATAGGAATAGCTTTGGTCACATGGTTCTTAAGACACTTTGCATTTGTTTCAACCAAGGATACTCTGCCCAGTGTTTAATGAAACACCCACACAAGAATTTTCAAACTATTAAGACGAGAATGCAATGTATCCAAACAGCACCTTGACTTTGTTAAATTCTTTCCCACCATATAGGAGTAAAAGGTCTGGAAAGAACCATTTTGAGACCATCAGTCTATTGTTAAAAACCCAGAAGACAGCGCTAATGGACTTGGCTCACCTGTATCAAGACTGTGGGTCTGGAGGGGAGGTCATCTCCTAGGCTTCTCACTAACACTTTAAAGGGGCTAAACTCACTGTATTGCATATATTTTTAACTTTCTGTATGTTATTTATTTATTTATGTTTTAGTTTTATTGGAGTATAGTTGATTTACAATGTTGCATTAGTTTTAGGTGTAGAGCAAAGTGAATCAGTTACACATCTACATATGTCCACCCGTTTTTTAGATTCTTTTCCCATATAGGTCATTATAGAGTATTGAGTAGAGTTCCCTGTCCTATGCAGTAGGTCCTTATTAGTCATCTCTTTTATATATGGTAGTGGGTATATATCAATCCCAATCTCCCAATTTATCCCTCCCCTGTTACCCCTGGTAACGACGTTTGTTTTCTACATCTGTGAGTCTATTTCTGTTTTGTAAATCAGTTCATTTGTATCACTTTTTTTAGATTCCACATATAAGCGATATCACATGACATTTGTCTTTCTCTGACTTACTTCACTCAGTATATGTTATGTTTTGACGACATAAAAAACCTTTCTGGCGGGGAGAGAATGACCCTTCTTGGGGCTCCAAGTTCTGCAGGTAGCAGAAGGCCCAGCAAACTAACTAACCCAGGGCCACAGCTCTGTCTGGCCTGTGCACCCCAGGGTGTTAATATTCAGGCGGTACTTCTCTGCCTTAATCATCCCAGGGCCAGATGCCAGACCTCCAGGGACCATCCCTCTAGTTGAGAGCCTGCTGGGATTATTCCCAGCACCCAATCCTAAAATGCTCTCTCTGTCCTGCCCTGCCTTTCCCATGGGAACCCCAGTCAAGGCCGGGACCTGAGTGCTACCCTCCTCCTGCCTTCTCCGACCACTCTGGTGTCTCCATGTGGCCCTGCGTGGTGTGCTGGGTCCCTGTCCTGGGACCTGCGAGGATAACAGAGCCTCTCCTCTATCTCCTCATATGGCCACACCTGACTGAGCAGCTCATAAAAGAACAAAACACACACTCTTTAAGCCACTTGGAAACTGTCCTCAAATGGAGATACTGCAGATGCTACCTAACTTCTCCACCTCGTCTACGCCTCTCTGTATGCCACCTGGCTACATTGGGCTATTTCATTTCAAGCGGAGACAGCCCTTTCTTGAGTGATGTACGCACGTCTAATATTTACTGCCTGAAATGTGTCGCGAGGAGTGAGAGTCGAAGAAGAGAACGAGAAGCAGGAATAGAGCAGGTGCACAATGTGTTTTACACAGACAACGACTCACTCATGCAAAGAGGTTAAAAGGACAAAACGATACTTCCTGGTGGTTAGACCTCTCTGGAAGATCTGGCCCATAAAGCTATTAAGTAACAAATGACCACTATACTGTATAAAACGTGACATGTTTTTAAAGTCTTACTTATTTTAAAGGTTCTAACTTATAATCTAAAAACGGGGGCTTAAAAAACACACGCTCTCAAGTGAAAACCCAGAGAGAAAACAACACGAAAATTTTTTAAACGTAAGATTTTTAAAATATCATGTAATTTGGATTTTTAATGTATAAAAAAGGACAGTTGATAATCTGAATAGCAGGGTGACAAAGATTATGATGTTACTGGCAATCAATAAGGAAGTAACATTAAATTTAGTGTTATTGGGAAGTGTAATAGATGAGTCAGTAGGTAGAGAATTAATCCGTAAAAAGGCTATCATCAAATTATTATTATTATTAAATTAGCTCTGACATCTCTCTAATTACAACCAGCCCAAGAGGAGGATGCTGACGATTTCCCTGTCATCGGCGCACACATCTTGGAGAGATGAGTCTGGCTCTGAGTACAGGCTGATGCAGGCAGGGGTGTGACGTTCTCAGTATGATACAAAGCCACAGTCATGTGTATGCATGTAGGTACTTACACTTCACCTTGGCCCAGAGGGATGTAGGGTGGTTTCCTTTACTCTAACAAAAAATTAACAATTAATATCAAGGCTCTTCATATGGAGAAAAATGACCCCGTAAGCATTAGAAACAAGGCCACAGGTATGCTGTCTGATCCAGGCTGTCTCTTGGTTTCGTCCCCTAGTAAGACAAGGGGGTGAAGCTTGAGCCTCTTTATATTCTGGGGGTTCCTTCCTCCAGAGCCTGCCGATAGAATACATCATCCGTTATTTGTTGCATGCACACTCTGGCTCTGGCAAGTGACCCAGTGTCCACCTGGGGAGCTGGCAAGGGAGACCCACAAATACCCAGTTATAGAGTCCACCCGCTGAAAAGGCAGTTAACTCTCCCAAGGACAGAGTCACTTTGCATTTTTTTTTTTTTTTTTTTTTTTTGTGGCACACAGGCTTAGTTGCTCCGCAGCATGTGGGATCTTCCTGGAGCTGGGATCGAACCCGTGACCTCTGCATTGGCAGGCGGATTCTTAACCACTGCGCCACCTAGGAAGCCCGACTTTGCATTTTTATTTGGCTTCTGTCTCAGACACTGAACAGCCCCTCAGAATCCTGCTGAACAAACCAAGGGCCATTTGTTTCTCCAGCTTTGGGGCGGGACACCCAAAAGACAGATACAGCCTTTACCTATAGGTTCCACCTGCCCTGAGGCAGATAGAGAATACGTGGGGACCTCCAGTGGGCTTTGGTCTTTCGAACCTATAACTAGTGATAAATGAAATATTTATAAATGGAACATTTTCTGCCATATCAGTAAACAGAGGATGTCACCGTCATCAGCGAATGCATCCACCATGGATGGTGAGCTGGTGAGCCCTGAGGGAACTCAGGAAGGAAAGAACACCCGCCATCTAGCAGCCATCCGACGGCAGCCACTCGCCACGGCGAGCCCTGCGGAAACTCAGGATGTGAAAACACTGGATCCTGGCCCGAGATAGCTGAGAAGGAATATCATATTAAAGGAATGATTTCAGTGAGCCCAGACTCTTGCATCTTCCCAAACATAGAACAGTGCTAAATTCCTTAACTTGAGAGACCTGGTTTTCTTTATTTAACAATAATCTTTTGATGTTCCCAACTACCTGCGCTTTGTTGCAAAACTCCTATATATCCTGGCTCCTCCCCTCACCTCCTTGGAGCAGTTTCTCAGAGTTATCTGAAACGCTGTCTCCTGGGCTGCCGTCCTCATTTTGCCCTAAATAAAACTGAACTCGCAACTCTCATGTTCTGCATTTTTAGTCAACACTAGTATTGGTAAATGGGAAAAAATGAGAAAGCACGGAATCTGAAGGATTTTGCAGCTATATCTGCAAATGCATTGGCTCACAATTTTCCTTCCTGAAAGTCAATCTGACGCCGCCGTTAAAGTACTAGGATGATACAACATAAAACAACTCAGTGACTACCCAGACCAGCAATGTTAGGCAACAATTTAAGGTAAAAAAGGAAAAAAATCTTATGTCAAAGGTCTAAGTTAACCAAGAAATCAAGGTGTATGAGGACTTACCCCACACGTTAGTTATTTAAATCATGGTTCGTCTATGAAAGATATCAAGCGTTTCATGTGCACTTTTTACATTCACAAGCTGATTTTCTCAACTTTTCCAACTCTTTTCAACAACATAGGTTATACAAAAATCTGTTTCTTGAAAAAAGACCTTCCAGTCCAAATCATTTATTTTTTATTTACATATGGCCTTTGATGCTCCAGAGAGAATTTACGATGGCTCCTACACAGCGTTTCAGAGGTGAACGAAATCTTGATCTCCATGTAGTCTAATTTTCACCTGATTTGTGAACTCAGACTATAGAACAATTTTACATATGTGTGTACGACAGAGAATAAATACCTCTTCCACCTGGCCTGTCTGAGGATAATTCTGCTCTAAATTTTCTTTTTATATTGATCCCACATCTATATGTCAACTCATTTGGCTCTATCCCTGACTTCTGAGACCTTTCAAGATATCTAAAATCTCTTTCCTGTGCTGGCTCATTTTGTATTTAAAATACGGCAATCAAGGAGAAAGGTTAAAGAATGTTACAACCAGAGAATAGAATATTTACGTCATTAAAAATTATGTTTATGGATGCAACTAGAGATTATCAGACTAAATGAAGTAAGTCAGGAGAAAGAAATATACCATATGATATCTCTCATATGTGGAATCTAAAATATGACACAAATGAACCTATCTATGAAACAGAAACAGAATCACACACATAGAGAACAGACTGGTGGTTGCCAAGGGGGAAGCGGGTTGGGGGATGGATGGACTGGGAGGTTGAGGTTAACAGATGTAAGCTTTCATATATAGGATGAATAAACAACAAGGTCCTACTGTATACGAAACAGAACTATCAGTATCCTATGATAAACCATAATGGAAAAGAATATGAAAAAAAAGAATGTATATATATGTATAACTGAATCTTTTTGCTGTACGGCAGTAATTAACAGATTATAAATCAACTGTATGTCAATAAATTTTTTTAGAAAATTATATTTAAACAATATGTTAATAACATGTAAAAGAGTTCATGAAATGATATTCAATGGGAAAAAAGGCAAGAGAAAATCTATATAGGAAATAGGAGCACAAACTCAAATGTATGTGCCGTGTGTGTGTGCACGTGTGTGTGTCTGTGTGTAGCAGGGTAGGGGGTGGTGAAAGAGAAGAGAGAAAGAATGAATAAGAAAACTAAGAGAATTAAAAAAAAAAACTAGGAAGATACATGAACATGTGAACACTGTTATCGATGGTGGCATCAAGAGTTACTTTTAAAATACTTGTTTGCATTTTCCAATATGAGCCTTGAATTCAGGACTTTATAATTACTGCCAGCCTCTCTGTTTTCACACCCACTCCATATGCCTCATATCTACTTACATCAAGTACCAAGTCTTCCTCATCTGGCGAGATTCTGAGTATTTTGCCCTCTCCTCTGAACACACCCTGGTTTGCCTCCTTCAAGGGCTGCCAACAGTGGACACAGTGCCAGGTGTGGCCCGCCCGGCTCACGTGGAGTGGATGTGGTTCCTCTTCCTCTGGACACACTCTTTCTCTCCGGGCATCTAAGCTCATGTTCCCCCTGGTGGCCTGTCATCTGAAATCTCATGCTTATCTTTCAATCAACTAAACAGAGATGTCCTTTCAATAAATGTGTTGCTAACAGCAGTTTGGTTAGTCTTTATAATTAGTGTCAGTCATCAAAATGACTGACAAATATTTACTTCAATCATGAGTTTTGATCTAACATATATTCTAAAATACAAGGAGAATTATCCATTTTCTGTAAGGTAGTTACTTGATATTATAGGTTGGATTCTGTGTTTTTTGATAAGATACCTTGTTATGTTGAAGTCTTAATCCCCACAACCTGTGAGTGTGACCTCATATGAAAATAGGGTCTTTGCAGATGGAATAGAGTTGTGAGGTAATCCTTATGAGGGTGGGCTCTCACCCAATATCTAGCATCCTTGAGACAAGAGAGAAATTTGGATACAGAGATACAGAGAGAAGACCGTGTGAAGACGGACACAGGGGGCACTCTGTGACTACACAGGCAAGGATTGGCGCGGTGCATCTGCAAGCCAAGGACACCAAGGATTGCAACACCAGAAGCTGTGAGAGGCCAGGAAGGATTCTCCCCTAGATCCTTCAGAGAGAGTATGGCTCTGCTGACACCGTGACCTTGGACTTCCAGCCTCTGAACTCTGAGACAATAAATATCTGATGTTGTAAGCCACACAAGTAGGTGGTAATTTTTATGGCCATTCTAGGAAACTACTACATTGGGAAAGTGTCATGCTTTATATATTTTTATAATGAACATTTGCTTAAGTGATAAACAATGCCTTTATTTTAGAAAATATTTTTAAGGAAGGTATTCTAATTGTGATTAATTTGAGGGCTTAATGATATCTCATCTAATGTTCTCTTCATAACTAATTTTCTAACAATGAAGTAAAACTGAATTTAACAAGATAATATTTAAATAATAATAATTAAAATTGTCAACATATATTGAATGCTTGCGATGTGCCAAGCATTATGCAGAAAACTTTATATACATATTACATATGTATATACACATGTATGCAAGTCAGATTATACACACATATGTTTTTATGTTTTATACATAAACACACACATTTAATATTCTATCTAGGGAAGAGCAAACCTTTTCTGTTAGATGGAAAATGTATATTTTAGGCTTTGCTGGCCACACAGTCTCTGTTGCAACTATTCTACTCTGCAGTTGTAGCTCAAAAGCAGCCACAGACGAAATGCAAAAACTGGGCATAGCTGTGTTCCAATAAAACTTTATTTACAAAAACAGGTGGTGGGCCACATTTGGCCTTTGGGCTACAACTTGCTGACCATTGCTATAACCCTTGGAGGAAGAGAATCATGTTTTTACTGGTTCACAGGTGAGGGAACTGAGGCTGAAAGTTAAAAACTTTGTGCAAAGTCACACAGTTACTATGGGGTAGCTCTGGAGTCCCAACTGGACATCAAATCTTCTGAAACCAGGGTTGTAATCATTCAGTGATACTGTCTCATCTCACAGGTAACAACAGTGTCACACTTTCCTCAAAAGTGTATTGATTAAATAATGAACTTTAAGAAACTTTCTGATGCCAATACTATCTTGGCATAAGGAAAAGCAATGACACGTTAGAAGCAACACAAAGACAGGCTACATTTTATTAAGCTAAAAAAGAAACTTCTATAAATGCTCTAAGGAACATATAGCTATATCAGAAAACATTTAAGAAATTCCAGTTAAAAGTCAGGGTTACTGATTGTTAGTGTCTCAAACAATCTATGCGTAAGATCAGACAGCAATAATGTAAATGAGAAAAGAGAGAAAATAGAAATTTAAGCGAATCCGCAAAAGCTTGATGCACATCTCAACATTTCTGTTGGTTTTCCAGCTGAAAAAGTCAATTCAAGGGACTTTTTAAAGTTCCCTGGGGACAAGGAAGAAACAGTGAGCTGCGATGTCCCATGACATCAGCCCCCTCCTTTTACTGGACAGTCACATCCTCTGTAAAGGACCTCTCTTCATCAAGTCTTTTTAACACTCAGGGCTTTGCTAGATTCTTCCAGACTCTCTACCAGTGTTCAACTGGGTGTCAAGCCATTCTGCTCAGAAGACATGTGAACCCTACAATCTCTGAAATTAGTTGAAAAATCACGCAGCACCACTGTATGTATTCTCTATGTTTTTTAAAAAAAAGCACCTCTCATGTAGCTGGTTCAGGTGGCTTTGGTTAATGAACACAGGATACCTACCTTATTGATAAGACTAGCTGAAAGGATTATATGATTATTTCTTCATGAACGCACAGCATGATGATAACATCTCTCAGATCCTTTGAATTGATAGCTTTGGAACAAAAGGCATATGACTGCCATTGGAGCTTGTTTTGATTCTAAGTAAAAAGAATTTATTTCCCAGAATATAGCTTTAGTGGAGCTTGGCAAAATCACATTGGGACGATGGATCCTTGCCTCATTTTCTTAATTATCATAGATGCACACAGAAGCATAAATACAGAATAAAGAATTAACTCCACACATATACTTCGGATAGGACATAAAGCGGCAGAGTGTCATCACATTTAACTCTCTGCTGTAATAAATGCCACAGACAAATAGAGTTAAATGGGTTAATTAGTCACTGGTGGCTATTTTAATTGCAGTACTGAAAATCAGAGACAAACACTAGAAGAATTCTCATCATCAGGGTTACCTGGGCTTTTAATGGGAGGGTTCGCTTGGGACAACAGCATCTTTAAAACATCACGTAACTGATTATCTCTCTTCCTCTCCTTACCTTTCATAATTAGCTGCACACTATTAACTTAATGCACATTTATCTACAACAATTCAATTCAGACTGCAAAGAATCTTTCTAGTCTATAATTACACTCCAGCTTAATTAGCATAATTTCTACTGCACATATTTTAATAAAGAAGCTGCCATGATGGGCTGGCTCCCCATGTGGAAACTCTTTCAGTGAACATCACAAGGAGAGATGAATACCTCCTGCTCGTGAATTGCCACAAAGGCACTGAGATTATCGGAAGCCTACTTTCAATGAGAGATGAGTCTCAGGAAAGGCATGGAGGGGACCTGATGGAATCTCCCAAACTGCCATCGTCCTCTAAGGGCAAGAGCAGCTCTCAGAGGGTTCACCTTCCATAATTACCAACTGTCAACTGGGCCACGTGGTACAGGGGTTTGACCTCATCAGTCTGTAAATGTCTCCTCCGAGGTGTGAAAACATCTCTACAGTTGATTTTGGATCTTCATTTGAGAATCCACCCACCACTAGATGTCATCAGTCATTAACCGGGACACAAATAAATGAAGCCTTTAAGAGATTTTTACCAGTTTGGAAGATCCTAAGCAACTTGGTCCATCCTCCAAGGCTCCTTTGAGGGAGACCAACTAACCATGAGAGGGAGTCACCCCAGCCACCCGCACTGAAATGGCAAATACCTACTGTGTGATCTAATAGGATCGCACCCATTTTGCAAGTGTTGAAAATCTGTCCTAGTAATAACCAAAATCATCTGATTTAAAGGGAAAATCTTCAGTTCTAGTAGCTCACTATATTTTGCACGGATATTTAACTATTCAAATGACTTCACAGAAGAGGGCGCTGTGCCAATGTTTTTGATGTTAACATTTTAACCAAGCCCTGCACTGTTTCTTTTCTTTTCTCCTTTTTTAAAATAAATTTATTTATTTATTTATTGTCCGCATTGGGTCTTCATTGCTGCACATGGGCTTTCTCTAGTTGAGGCAAGTAGGGGGCTACTCTTCATTGTGGTGCGTGGACTCCTCACTATGGTGGCTTCTCGTTGCAGAACATGGGCTCTAGGCACAGGGGCTTCAGTAGTTGTGGCACGTGGGCTCAACAGTTGTGTCTCACAGGCTCTAGAGCTCAGGTTCAATAGATGTGGCACACGGGCTTAGTTGCTCCGCAGCAGGTGGTATCTTCCTGGGGCAGGGATCAAACCTGTGTCCCCTGCATTGGTAGGCGGATTCTTAACCACCGCGCCACCAGGGAAGTCCCTCTATATTCAATGTCCTCTTTGTTATGATTTTTAAAAATACACTTTTGGGGGGGTATTGAGAGCTTCCTTCTCCACCTTTCTATGAAAACATGGTGGAAGAGAACACAGTGGAGGGGTTCCAGGGGCTGACGAGGATGCAAGATGGACTTGGATAAGAGATGTACAAAGCCTCATGAGGGTGATGGTCTAGGGGCTGATGGGGACCCAGGGTTGTTTCTGCTTGTTACTCAGAGGGAGGAGTGGGGCATTTGCTTCCTCTGAGTTTGCAACACTGAAAGGGAAGGGACAGCATCAGAGAAGGGCTAAAGGATGAGTCTGGAGGTAAGTGAGAAGTTGCTGCTGTTGTGTAGGAAAACTCTGAAAAAAAAAAATAGAAAGCTCTAGAGGAGGCAGGTGGATCAAACTGATGACGATGAAACCCAAGAAACTCTGCCTGGGGTGTGAAAGTGCTGACGGCAGAAGGCAGGATTCAGGGGCCTTGCATGAAGTGGGGGTTTTCAGTGTCGTTTCTGGAAAATCCAGATTGTCCCATGAGACTCAGGACATGTGTCTCCTCTACCTCAAATACGTCCACATTTCCTTTTCCAGATGAATATAGAAACTTACAGCGTATTTTAAAGAAAATTCTGAGTGCGCTTAAAGAGTCATTTCAGTAAGGTACCTATTTACTTTCTCAATCACCCGAGGTACAACTTAAAAATAACAAATGCATGTCAAGCATTATCACTCTATTTACACTAAACAAAATGAAAATTGTATAATGCAGGCTCCTTTATGACACTACAACCTGTAGTTTTTCATAGCATCACTTTTCGACTAGTTAGGGCTCACGTGTCTGGTGAATAGTTACTTAACTTTGTACTTATTTCTTCAACATTATAGGTAAGTTTCTTTCCTTTTGCAATAGGATTTCCATAACAGTGAGCAGTACGTATACTGATCTTTTTCCCAACAGTATTCTCACAGGTGTCTAGAGACACACGGGTGTTCGTTAACCAAGCTGAGCTGTCTTCATTTGGACCGCGGCATTAATGCTTACTCTGTTCCTTTTCTTTCTTTTATCAAAATGTTTCATTTAAAAATACATCATGGCTAAGACCCTGGCCGCTGGAGGCAACCTCCTTGGGTTGAACCTGGCTCCTCTACTTATTGGCAGTGAGACTGTGGGCCAGGTACGTCGGCTCCGTGAGACTTACTTCGCACACCTGTAAAATGGGAAGATACCAGCATCCAGCCTATCAGGTTACAGAGAAGTGAGGGAGGGAGGTATGGCAGGGAGAGAGCTTAACACAATGTCTGTCCCAGCAAGTGATACCGACTTACTCATCTTCCATTGTTCCCTGGCCTTGAGAAATATGAGAACAGCTTTGTAACACTTGGGGCCCTTAAATCTGAATAATCTGAAATCTTTTCTGGGCTACACAGCAAATGCTAGAAAAATGTTTTCTCTGTGGTTTATTGATCTTGACCAAAATAGATTCAGTCTTCAATTTAAAAAGAGCAGACTGTTTCTTCACTTAAAAATTTCAACCTACATTTACGTCCATACCTCATGTCCAACTGGACCACAGCACACACTAAACTTGAAGTGTGGTCAGAGGGCCCAATGAACTGATGCAGATTTACGTGTGTAATGAAAGAAACCAGTGTTCTGGTCTCAATAAAGAGTGTATGTGCACAAAGTTCACAGTATATGTCTGGCATACATGTAAATACTTACAAAAAGGGAAGCCCTGGAGGCACCGTGGTTAAGAATTCGCCTGCCAATGCAGGTTCGATCCCTGGGCCGGGAAGATGCCACATGCCGCAGAGCAACTAAGCCCGTGCACCGCAACTACTGAGCCTGTGAGCCACAACTACTGAGCCCACGTGCCTGGAGCCCACGCTCCGCAACAAAAGAAGCCACTGCGATGAGAAACCTGCGCACCGCAACAAACAGTAGCCCCTGCTCACCACAACTAGAGAAAGCCCGCGCAGCAACGAAGATCCAACGTAGCCAAAAATTAAATAAATAAATAAATAAATAAATAAGAAGAAAAGGGGTGCCTCCAGAGTTCCTCTCTAGCCTTGCACTTTGGAACCCTGCAGGATGGTCTTCACAGGAGTAAGCCCTCCCCCTCAGAATATGCAGGACATTATCAGTATTTACATTCACATAACGTAAACCAAAAGGCAGAAATGTTGAGAAAGTTAGATGTCTATCTGTGAACTACAGAATAAAAAAATATAGTAGTGATGGAAAATTATTAAACGTGGAGCCTGGAATTGCATGATCATGTTAATCTTGGGGGTTGCAATCATATAATTATTGTCCAAACGCTTCCATATTTGTAAAACACTGACATTCACAAACATTCTATTTCACCACTTCTGAATTCCAGGTCGAAAACAAATTCTTCACGGTGAACTTGGATGAAATTTGTACTTAAACCCTCAATTTTGAGTTCACTTTCCACAGTGTTGGAATTTTCTAGAATTTGTTCTTACTGGAAAGCTTCCCCAATGTGGGGCTGTTTTTGTTTTTATTTTGCTCACAAACAGAAAGTGCAAGCATGGTAGGATTTTTGCCTCTACATTATTTCTCAAGCTCTAACAAGCAACTACTAATTTATATACCCACAGACCCACACATTAACTAATGCACTTATATGTAGTTAATATATATTGGTGAAATACCACGCATACTAACCATGCCACTTAGCAGGTATTATTGTATTTTCTGTAAGCTTACGCTTTGTATCCACTCAAAGGAAAACAACATGGTGAAAAACAAACAAATCCATTGTAATACTTGCACTGTGAGAATTCTCATGCTTTTGTAGTGTCAGCTGTCTGGCTGGATTGATTTTTACTCAACAGGGAGACAATAGATTATGTAACGCTCATAAAAAATACAGGATCCCCATTTCAACACATGGTGTCATTAGAAGCAGTATTACTGAGGATTAAGCTCTTTTCTTCTTCAGTCAGTGTTCAACATTACACTTCCAGGCTATGTCTCTTAATACCTTCTTTGGTGTTACTGGATTATTGCAACCCAATCCTTAGCCTTATTATCGAAAGAAAGCTTAAAATAGCAGATAAGAAACCTATAACCACCAGCAGAAAGAATAAGCTAACTAAATAATAGTTTGTGTGAATGCCATGTGGAATCAAACATACAAATATTTATCCAAATTAAATTATATGATGCATTTCCAGGAAGTAATCTACTAATTATTATGCTTTGGCACTTGGTAATAAAATACACTATACCTAGGAGAATAAAAGGCACCTGGCGATCACTGCCAACACTAAGACTTTTGCGCTGTTTCTCAGGATGGTTTAGCAATGAGATACAATGTGAAATATTTACAACTCACTTCATACAAACCCAAGCACATATAAATGTATATGTAATTAAGTGGGGAAAAAGGTATCCTGACGCAGGTATGTGCATTTCCATAGGTTCTTCTCTGTTCCGTCCTATTCTACTCTGTTCTATTTTATTAAATTATTTTCAAAACCACTGTTCATGATCAATAAAAGGACTTTACTGCCCACTAAGGGATCATAATCTGCAGTTTAAAAAATGTTTATATACACATACACACACATCCATACACATATACATGTATATAGATACACACGTATATACACACACATCTATGTACATATGTATGTACAATATGTACATATACTTATGTGTCCATATTAATACATGAGCATCAGGTAATCATGCATACACACATCGCATATAAAATCATAACTGATTAACAATTTGGGTAATAATTAACTTTAAAGGCTAAAATTAGACGGGGGAGAAAAGATGACTTTAATTTTATTAAAATTCCTGGTTTTCTCATCAGCGCTTTGCCCCTGCCTTCCTCCATACATGTGAAACACTTTTCAGAAACACACGAAGATGATGAGAAAGACAGTGACAGTGACAATATTGCCCAATTCCATCTGGACACTCGTCTCAGTCCTCGGGGGGGCCTACTGCCCTTATGAAATATTTTATACTCAAATGAAGAGGGAACACTGGGCTCTGAGGATCCACGGGGAAGCAGTATGTGGTCCCTTTGAGTATCTCATGTCACCTGCAATTTTGGCTCCAAGTACTTACTGGGTGCGTCCCTACCAAGGACTGGCTGAACAAGACATAAATGGGAAGTTGAAGTAAAGAGACCGACAGAAGAGACTTTGTTCTGAGATACCAACCATCCCACTTCACACAAGGAGAAAACAACTTTTACAAGGAAGGAGACAAACTGTGTAAAATATGATGCCTACACTGTTTTCAGAATGCCAATGAAAATATTTTAAAATATTTTTGTTACAACTATAATTTCTATTTTCTAATAAGGACATGCAGTTATAATGCCAATTCCTGACAAATAAGCAGAAAAGAGTTTAGGTTGTTTTTGCACTCAAACTTGTGAACTGATTCAGAAAACACTCAGAGCAACATGAGATTATTTTCCTGACAGAATTATGTCATTTCTTCCTCAGATCACTCACCATCTACTGTGGAAAACACTACACCACAGCCACTCAAATTAATTTATACCCATCAGTTATGACATAATTTATTGCCATCAAATAGCTGGAGGCATTTGATAACGTTGTTACTCTGTCAGCATCTAGGAGATTTTTTTGAATGTATTATTTTGGGAAAGGAAATATTTCTCAATGTTTTGCATAAAGACTCACAATAAAAATATATCTGAGATTCACAGACACACACAGACACACACATGCACACTCCCACACTTCTGACATCCTTTTTCCAAGACACCGAACCAAACCTTCCTTATTAAGGGCGTTGTAATCATTCTAGTCTTTCAAATGCTGGTAAAACCCTCTAAATTGACTGGACCACTCACTTGTGGGTGGTCCCCCGGTGGAAAACAAAATTGTACTAATCCAATCAGGCCATAGACTCCTGAATTCTACAGGAGATAGACAGATAGATATAGGAGATTCCATAGTTAAGATGCATCTATTTCATAAAAATATCATAGAAATTCATTTAATCAC
The DNA here is from genome assembly GCF_030028045.1 of Hippopotamus amphibius kiboko. NCBI lineage: Eukaryota > Metazoa > Chordata > Mammalia > Artiodactyla > Hippopotamidae > Hippopotamus > Hippopotamus amphibius. Next base: position 61,006,314 of record NC_080200.1, on the reverse strand, counting down.
TTAGACTCAAAGGGCTACTTTACTAAAACATACATGGGCAAAATATCTACTCTTATATTGATGAGAAGAATACCAGAATTATATCCATGAGCACATAAAATCAACAGTATGTTAGTGCAGGGTTCGTACCTTGGCCAAATTCAGGCCACCTCCTGTGTTTGTATGGCCTACCAGCTAGGAGTGGCTTTAACAGATAAACATTTACAATAAATTTGATGATAGGGAACATTAAAACCTTGACCCCCAATTATATGAAATGTTACCTCCCCCAAATAATCTCATCCTTATTGATAGACATCTATTAAAAAACTTTACTATTAACATTTTATTATATTTTGGATTTCCTACAATAATTTTGTAGAAATTTGTTTCCTCTCTTCTTATATAAGTATCTACATAGTATTCTCAATTTGCTCCTTGGCCTTCAAAGACTAAAATATTGACTATCTGACCCCTTCACAGAAAGTTTGCTGACCCATGCACTAGAGTGTCATTTTAAAATTCTTATAATTATTTATATTAATATTAATCAGTAGTAATTAAACAGTGATCTGACCGCAACCTTAACCACATTCTGGTACCCAGGTGAGCACACAGGTGATAGATGCTCCAGGTTCATGACTAAGCGCAAGAATCCCCCACCCCATCCCACCCCACTCCCCAGCTTCAGATGTGAAATTACCCCTTTAGTTCTAGGGAAAACCATTCTTCTGACGAGGAGAATCTCTCTGTAGCCAAGGCAACTCAGGTGCCTTTGTTAAAAATACCTATGCTTTTGTTTTATTAAGATCCATAAGCTCAAAGGGAAATTGGGCTTTTCTTTCATTGAAATTACTTTTCACCTAATTCCAGCAATGTCACAGAAGGTGCACAGAGCTGCAGCGGGAGACGGTCTACTTAATAAACATCTCAGTAAAATGAGTACTTCCTGTCTCCTCACCACAGCAACTGCAATCTGAATAACTTCCACTTACGGGCCCAGATAAATGGGGTTATTGAACAACCTCATGTTTATTACATTTAAGAAAGTCTCATTTGTTTTCAGGTTGACATGAAGCAATACAGCTGAGCTCCTTTGTGTATATTTTCCACTAGAAAAAAAAGTTTTACACTATCCTGATACACAGTAAGTTTCCCTGAAAAAGATGTCTTGTCCTTTTGGGTATTAAGATTTTAAAATTTAGCACTGCGCAAACACAAATTGAATGAATACACAGATTTTCTGGGGAGTATTTACGTTTTCTGTTTTTAATTCTTACCATGTTTTACCTTAACTGCTCCTGTTTCTTTCTCTCCCTCCTTCCCATCATCATAAATACTTCTCTGTAAAACATGCTTAATGGAAAACTTTAAAAAATGATTTCCATCAATATCCATCCCTTATTTGTGTATCAGCTAAGGGGTGAGCCCAGCTGTACCTTACTGGTATAATCATTGATAGTTTTACTTATCCTGTAGGCAATGTTTTGCAACTTCATCAAAATCTTAATTTTCATTTGACATATGTTAATCAAAGCCTTGTTTTTAAGGCCTTTGGGTTTACATATGTGTGGCAATTTGAATGTCTGCTTTGGGTTCTTTATTAAATTTTTGTTGGTTGTATGTCTGTTTTAACAATAAATAATAACTTTTTCTTATAAAACTACTAGCTGTTAAATTCCCCTTTCATGCGAACACACAGTGAGGTTCATTAGTAAAAATGTTAGAGAAAACTATGTATGAAAAAAGCACCTTCAGTGTCAAATTACAAACATATTTTGGAGAGTAATTAGAAAATAAATGTGTTGAAACAAATAAGACAATTTCCACAAAAAGCTAGTTAATATAAAAAGACAATAACAAAACATGTTAAAAACTTCCCGGGAACAAGACTTGCTCAAGGTTTATTTAGCACAGTCTTGGCATATAGATTAAATAAAGTATGATTTCTCTGGAAATAAGATTCTACACTCTAATAATCAAGTCTAAGAATTAATGATTATTTTCTCCCTGCATAAATGTTATAGCTCCTTTTTGCTCTTAAGCCTCTGATAAATAGTTTCATTCCAAGCAAAGAGTTTTGTTGCTGTTGTTGAACAGAGTTGGTTTTCAATGACACAGAATTAGGCAGATGTAGAATTGTTCAGATGTACAAGAAAGTTCTAAAGAAACAATTTAAATTTTTGTTGTTAATAGGTAATGCAGCAACTTCCCTGGTGGCACAGTGGTTAAGAATCAGCCTGCCAATGCAGGAGACATGGGTTCGAGCCCTGGTCTGGGAAGATCCCACATGCCACAGAGCAACTAAGCCTGTGCTCCACAACTACTGAGGCTGCGTGCTCTAACTATGGAAGCCTGCGTGCCTAGAGCCCATGCTCCACACCAAGAGAAGCCACTGCAATGAGAAGTCCGTGCACTGCAATGAAGAGTAGCCCCTGCTCGACACAACTAGAGAAAGCCCGTGTGCAGCAATGAAGACCCAACGCGGCCAAAAATAAATAAATAAATAATAAATAAGTCTTAAAAAAAATAGCTAATGCACATCTCAAAAATCTTTGTATTGAAATAAAAACAGTATGTTGGGCTGAACTGGCATTTGGTCCTCGTAGGGCATTTCACCAGTTTAAGCCATTTCATGATACAGGGTTTGAAGGAGAGGTGAAAAGACTGACTCACACTCTTTACCTGAGTAAATGTACCCTGGTGAGAGGAGGGTGGAACCAGGTGCCCTTAATAGGGCTTCTAAGTGCCTGTCCCTGTCGCAAGTGCTTTCCGTATAAATCCTTCCATTTAATCCTCACAAAACTCTATGAAGGAGGTGCTAGTATCATCCCCATTTTACAGATGGGGAAACTAAGGCACAGAGGAAGTGACCCATGGTCACAGAGCAGGCAAGCAGCCCAGGTGGGATTCAAATCCTGGCATCTTATGCTAGAGGCAGGAGCTCCCAATGACCTCACAGCCCTATCTCTCGATCAGCACTCAGGTTCAAGAGCGAGGGAGTGGTGAAGTCGGAAGAGGAACCCAGCTTCTGACTTTTGCTCTGTCTTCACACTCAAGCCAGTGAGATGAGTGCACTGAGCCAGGGATGGGACAGAAGCACCGGGTCCAAACCCTCCTCTGTCGGTTCTAGCTGGGCTTTGAGCCGTGTCATGGACACATCCTGGTCTCAGTCACTTTGACAATGAGACAGGATGAGACTTCACCCGCTCCCCTGAGCTGCTCTGATAAGGAGTGAAATTCCAGGGTGCGAGCACCTTTCATCAAGTAAATGCTTAATAAACCCCCTTACACCGCGCATTTTAAATGCCTCTCTGTTTCCAGCTTATTCACAAACTCGTACAGCTTAACGTTCAAGGGAAACAGTCATTGGAAACAACTGGAATTGAAGTTTGACATGACTTCAAATTAATCACGATTCTATTTTGTGCCAATCCATGGAGAACGCACTGAACAAAATGCATTCCCTCAAAAGACATTTTACTAATTGTGTTTTCTAGTCGATTTACTGTCAGCAAGAGAAACATACAATTTATAGATTGCTGAATATCTGATTTTAATTCCCAACGCATCCATTACTGACACATGATCTAGAAAATACAATTAAAGAATGGACTTAGTTGTTTCTTTGAAACTCAAAACTACTTTATTTATTTATATAATTATGTTAACTGATGCAACTCCCCAGAACACAAAATAACAATGAACACAAGAAATAAATCACATATCAAATTGCAAAGTGACACACAGTGGGTTGCAAAGGGTCCCCTGAAAAGATATGCCCAAGTCCTAACCTTCAGTACCTATGAATGTGACTTTATTTGAAATAGGGTCCTTGTAGGTATAATTAAGGTCTCAACACAAAACCATGACGGCTTTAGAGTGGGCCCTCACCCCCATGACTGGTGTCCTCATAAAGGAAAGGCGAGGGGAATGTGAGACACAGACACACAGGGAAAAAGGTGATGTGAAGATAGAGGCAGAGATTGGCGTGATGGGGCCACAAGCTAAGGAATGCCTGCTGCCTCCAGAATCTGGAAGAGGCGAGGAAGGATCCTCCCCTAGAGCCTTTGGAAGGAGTGTGGCCCTATGACACCGTGGTCTCCAGAGTTGTGAGAGGATACGGTTCCCTCAGTTCTGGGGTAATTTGTTATGGCAGCCCTGTGAAACAAATGTACTGTTTTTGAAGAGGAAAAGAAAAGCATGGAATGAAAATATCCTTTAATGTACAGAACTACTTGAAAGTGTTCCTAGCCTTTTTTCCCTCCCTGGAGCAGTGGGAGAAAAGATTTAAAAAATAATCTTAAGAGCATAATCTAAGCGTACAACTCAGTAGATATACTGGTTCTCTAACATTCTTTAAGAAAATGAAAGCACTTAAAAGAATTGTTTCTATTATGAGCAACAGAAATTATTGGGGTGTTTTTTTCTGATTTTATAGTTTCCCTCTTTAAGGAAGAATAAGTAATTGACTCAAAAAATAAAACATGTTGAACTCGTTTGTTAACTGAAAAAAGAGAAGAACCATAGAACAGCTTTAGTCCCAGAAACTGCAACAGCTAGCTTCCAAGTGCTGCTGGGCACGTGGTGTGGCTGCTCTGGGCCTTTCTGCTCCGATGCTCTTGACTTGAGAGATGCCCAGACACCCAACCTCACCCATGCTCCCCTATCTCTGCAAACCCTTACATCTGCACCGGTGCCAAAAGCCTGTCCTCGCTTCCCTGCATCTCACCTTGTTCACCTCTTTTCTTGCTTATTTCCCCTCCACTCCAATGCCTTCTGCTCTGCCCCAGCATCTTCTCAAAATGGTCCTGCATCCTCCAATGGTCCCTTCAACCATGATGTGGTCCTTAATTTCTCATCAGCTCAGTTCTCTTGGTGCCACTCCACCTGAACATCTCCATCAGTGGTCTCAAGGGACACGCAAACCCAATGCTTCTGTGCCCTCATCATTCTACTTAACCTCTTCGCAACACAGATGAGCTTTCCTTCCATCAGTGTCTGCCCTTGAACTGTTCTTGTCTCCCTCCCGCCTCTGACTGCTCGCTGGGCTTCCTTCACAGGTCCTGTTTCTTTTCCTGTCATTCATTTATTCCACAAATATTCATGGAGCACCTATTATGTGCCAGGCATGGAAACGAACAGAGAGAGTCCTTCCTCCCTGGAGCTCACATCCTTTGGGGGAGGCAAGCAGTACGGGAGACATGAACGTATGTTCGGTATTCCTAAGTGCTAGAGAGAATGCGTGGGAACTGAAATGGGAAAGGGCTGCTATAAAAGGCAGTGTCCAGGGGAGCCTTTGATGAAGAGGTGATACCTGAGAAAATGTGTCCCAGGCTGCTGTCAGGCAAGGAGATTGGGGCAGGGGCACAGATTGAAACAGGGAGGCCATTCAGGAAGATCAAGGTGTACGCACATGAGTTACTGCAACACAGATGGTAATGAAAGCCTTGAGCCTGGATGAGCTCACGGGGAAATGAATGAAGATGGACAGAGAAGACGCCGTAGGGCTGTGCCTAGGGTGCCCCTACATTGGTCATCCTATCTTCTCCATACACTGTCCTCTGGGACAGGACGCTCTCCTGATCCCTTTTGTTCACAGGTCCTTTCTCTGTCTCCTTTGCTGGCCCTCTCTCAACACTTGACCTCTAAATGGTGGGACCCTCGGGGCTCACCCTGGTTCTCTCTTCTTTACTTTTGCTCCCTCCCAGAGTGCTCCCATCTCATCTCATGATTTTAATCACAGTAGGGGTACACTAAGGTGACAAAGTAATTGTCAATTGTTGACAATGTAAAATTTGTTGTCAAAACTGGTTCATTTCTGCCCGTGTACCACAACTACTGAGCTCATGTGCTGAGACTACTGAAACCTGCGTGTCTAGAGCCTGGGCTCTGCAACAAGAGAAGCCACCGCAGTGAGAAGTCCGCACACCGCAACAGAGAGTAACCCCCACTCTCTGCAACTAGAGAGAGCCCGTGTGCAGCAAGGAAGACCCAACGCAGCCAAAAATAAATAAATAATAAATAAATAAATAAATAAATAAATAAATAAAAATAAATTTATATATAAAAAAACAAAAACAAAACTGGTTCATTTCTGAGACTGATAATTACATTGGGAAAGAAAGGCATTGGATTGCCTTGGGCATCTGAGAAAGTATGGTTGCTCGATTCTATATACAAATGCCTCTTGGTTTTACACTGCCAATCCAGAGCTCCGTCTTCTAGAATTGGCTACCAGCGCCTCTGTGATGCTCCCCTCAGACATTTATTGTGATCTTTCATACTTAACGTGACCAAACGGTAACTGTGAAATTGCCTCCAGGGCCGTTGCCCTCACCATCTCCGGCATCTCTATGAATAACAGTCCCAATCTCTCAGTGGCACAGGCCTAAATCCTGCTTTGAGATGCCAGCAAAGTCTGTCTCCTCTACCTTCAAAATATACCTGTAACCTGACCACTCCTTACCCCCAGCCCTGCACCACACTGGCCCACCCCACCACCATCTCTACCCCACCTTTCCGCAACAGCCTCCTCAACAGCAAACTTCTCTGCTTCGAATCTTCCCCCGAGACCGCTTTCAAGGCAGCCAGAGCCATCCACCCCAGAGCTAAGTAAGGTCCTGCCCTCCCGGTGCTCAATCCCTTTGCTGCCTCCTTATCGCACTGGTAGGAAGAGACCCAGTCACACTCAGTTTAAAACTCTGCTGTCTTCTGTCATGTAACTTATTTCCACTTTCCCCTCCCTTTCATCTCTATGAGCAGCATTTATTGTAAGTTTCAGATACTTACAATTCCAAAATACCTTATTGCACATGACGAGGGACACACAGAGGCCAGGCGGTATTAATATCACTCTACTAAAAGCAGACCAGTATCATGGGTAGAATAATAGATGTTTTAGTCTACTCAGGCTGCCATAACAAAGGACCGCAGTCTCAGTGACTTAAACAGCAGACATAATTTGTCACGGTTCTGGAGGCTGGGAAGTCTAAGATCAGGGTGCCAGCCTGACTGGGTTCTGGTGAGGGCTCTCTTCCCAGCTTGCAGATGGCATCCTCACAGGGTGGGGGATGGGGAGAGAGCTCTGCCATCTCTTTCACTTTTACAAGGACACCTGTTCCATCAGACCAGGGCTCCACCCTTATGACCTCATCTAACCTAATCACCTCTTCAAAGGCTCTGTCTCCAAACACAGTCATGGCGATGGTGAGGGCTTCAACATATACATTTCGGGGAGACGTGATTCCGTCCACAGCAATAGGCGGAAGTGTCTACTGGCATGTCTCTCTTACACACTCTATTACAATCACAAAATGCCTTCAGTTGTGTCCCTTGGGCCTCTTCCTTCCCCTGGTTCTTCTCTGAAGGTTTCATTCGCCCCAGCTCTGAAGATTCTATTAACCAGCTCAGTCTCCTTGTCCTGCAGACCCCCAACCCCTTTCAATGGTGTGTCTTCAACTCCCAGGACACGCAGTGAGCAAACAGGGGAGGGATGCAGATGGCGGTGGCTGGAGAAAGGCTCACTCCTGACCCAGTGTGAGCAGGTGCCGCAGCGCGGCATGGCCCAGAGAGCAGTGGCCAAGTACTAAGAACATCAGGATTCATCCTCTAGGCAATAGTATGTAACATGTTTATCACATGTGAAATCCTAAACACAAATCAGAATTAATGCACGTGTAGCTAGTTGACTGCAAAAAACATTGTATCAAAAATTTTATCTTTTTAGCCTTTTAACACCAGCCCTTTGCTCCTTGGGGCCAATGTTTTCTTCACCTTTCAGGAATAATTACACAGACCCAGTGAATTCCCGAGGAGATAAGTTCAGTGAGAGAAAGGAAAGGTCATGTATGTTTACATTACTGACTAGAAGAGGTCTGAGCAAGCCATGTGTTGGGAGAAGTTCAGGAAATCCACCAGCTTTTATAAAATGTTCCTTTAACTGACTGGCATTGTTATCCCAGGAAAGGTGTCAGTGCGACTGAAATCATTCAATCACAGGAAACAGCATTCCATGAAGCACCAGGAAATGAATGGTCAATAGCAACAACTTGAAGGATTGTACCAATAAAGTCAACTCTTGGAGCCTGAATCTGTTTTGCTATCATGAGTATTAGTTTTCAAGGACCGGCATCACAAAAGAGCACACAGTGGCTTAAACAATACGCATTTGTTTTCTCACGGTTCTGGAGGCTGCAAGTCCAGCCAAGGCCAAGGTGTCAGCAGATTTGGTTTCTTCTTCTTTTTAAATTGAGGTAACATTAGTTTACAACGTTATGTAAGTTTACGTGTACATTATAATCTGACTTCTGGATACACAACAGCATGCTCACCACCAAAAAACACGGAATGCTTCATGAATTTCAGTGGGTATCCTTGCCCAAGGGCCATGCTAATCTCTGTATCCTTCCAGCCTTTTTTTTAGTATCTATGCTGCTGAGATGAGCACACAGTTGGTTTCTTCTGAGGCCCCTCTCCTTGGCTTGTACATGGACGTCTTCTCTCTGTGCCCTTACGCACTCTTTCTTCTGAGCCTGTGCACCCCTGGTGTCTCGTGTTCAAATTTCCTCTTCTTACAAGGACACAGGTCCCGTTGGATTAGAGCCCATCCTAATGACCTCATGTAAACTTAATCACTTCTCAAAGACCCTGTGTCCAAATACAGTCACATTCTGAGGTCTTGGGGGTATGCCTTCAAAACATGAATTTGGGGGGAATCAATTCAGCCCATAACATAGTGCCTAACAAATACACCAAAACTTAGTATTTTGAAATAACAATCATTTATTCAGCTCACAAATCTAATCTGGGCAGGGCTCAGCAGGGACAGCTCGCTTCTGCTCCAAGTTGTGTAATGTGGGAGATTCAGCTGGGGTTGGAGAGTCCTCTCTCCAGAGGGTTCCTGACCATGGCTGGCAAGCTGCTGGGGCTGGCTTTGAGCTGGGCACTCAGTGTGGGGCGGGGGATGGGTGGTTATGGACCAGGGATCTCAGTCCCATCGGCATCAGCAGTCAACGTTCTTGGATGCCCAAGAGGTGGCAGTTCAAGCCTCCTGCCTTATGTTCCTGACATTTTTACCCCAACACCTAGCAGGGTGACTGGTCTGAAGCAGATATTACACTAATACTGAATTGTTTTTGTTTTTTAAAAGACACTATTTTTTAGAGTAGTTTTAGGTTCACGAGCAAAACTGAGTGGAAGGTACAGAGATTTCCTCTATCTCCCCTGCCCCTACACCTGCATAGCATCCCCAGTTATCCATGTCCCCTCCAGAGTGGTACATCTGTTACAAATGTTGAGCTAATGCTGACACATCATAATCACTCAAAGTCCATAGTTTACACCCAGGTTCACTCTTGATGATGTACAATCTATGGGTTTGGACAAATGTATACTGACATGTACCCACCATTATAGTATCATACCAAGTAGTTTCATGGCTTTAAAAATACTGGTTTTTAAATGCCCAAAGAAGGTATACTTAACAGGCAGACTCCTCTATTACAGCATAGTACTGGTATACTACTCTACCTTCTAGAAAGAAATATCTGATTTTTGGGATGTTATGAGTCAGAGAATCATGTGTCCTTTCAAAAGCACTCTTTTAAAAGCACCTGTGAGACGTGGTTCTAACAAGCTTCGAGCCCCCATTGAGATGAATGCTGTGGTCTTGGTTTACGCAGGACCAGGAGCAACCACCTGAAACCAGCACTCCCAGGTGCCCAATTTTATGCTATGACTGTTGCATCTTCCAACATGAAGATGCTAAAAATGAACACTGACTTAGGTCAGCCAGGTGGGTATGATTTAATCCCTTTTGTGAATTGGTTAATTGTGAAAAAGAGTAGACTTTCATGAGTAAATTTAAGTCTTGCATTTGATACTTCCGGAAGAGTGAACCATGAGTAAACATAATACTGACAAACTGTTAACTTTTTCATTTTTAATGCTATACAGATTTAACTACAGCCCTAACAACAATGAACATCCCTGCTACTGTGCCCTCCACGTGAGGATCTATCTTTGCCAGAGAACTTTTACTTACAGCTTAGGAAACCCATGCTAAACCCTGTTGCAACTTAGCATTTCTTTCTCCTCAGATCTTCTTAAGATGAGGGATAAATGAAGGCCCTAGAGGTCATCTGATGTAATCTTCAGTTGCGAGTCTTACCATCCTCCAAAAATGCAGTTACCTTTACCATTGTTCTCCTTTGCCCACAGCCTCTTAGTAACGTCCCTACCCCCCCCACCCCCCCCCCCCCCCCCCCCGCCACCACCGACCTCCTCATTCCACTCCTTGGCTATAAATCCCCACTATTTCTTGGATTCAGAATTGAGCTCGGCTCTATCCTGGAGTCTCCTTTCCCCTGCTGCAATAATTCTTGAATAAAATCTGGTTTTGCCACTTTAACTGCTGTCCTGCTCTGGTTCTCTTTGATAGGCCCCAGTCTAAAAGTTTTCCTGCACAAGAACGGAGGAAGATCAAAGGGCACAGGCACATCTGATGTCTGACCCTTAGTACAATCTCACCATAGGCTTATCAACCTCCCACCCCACCCGCCATGTACATCCCCCTCGATGCCCAGCCACCAGATTAGGAAGGAATGCCTTCCATTTGGTGAGCAGTTTTGCAGTTACAGATTCACATATCTGTATCCTCTGAACTTCACAACATTCCTTTGAAAAAGGAATTACTATTCTCGCTAGTGCTTCCTTTTGTTGTATGCATGTGGCAGAAGAAAAAAAATTACATGGGGCCTGAAAACAATGACAGGTATAAAGTGGCCATTGGTATGTATGGATTAAACCAGAAGATCCTATGTTAGAATCAGTCTGTAACGGTCCGAGTTGGAAAGTCACATAATGTGTAATAAGTTTTCCAGTCTATGATTCTGTTACCAAATAAAATCTACATTGCTTCTACTGCTCCTCTAGTATGTTTTTTTTCCTTTGCAATGTATTCTTCTGAGTGTCATTATTATTAAATTTTAGGGTGACTTGTACTGGCTATCCTCAGGTTTTAGGAAATATTAGGACATTTCAGAACTTTAGGAAATATTGAAAGGTAAGTGCCTCAGAGCATTAGGGAAGAACACGGCTTATACCGTTTGTGCAATGTAAGCTCACAACCACTGTGGGTTTCAAAAGACAGTTTTTGAGTTGGATATACTAGTTTGATGGGCACAGTGCATTCACTGGAAGAAGAGCTCTTACAGAAAAAAAGACTTTTGGAATTCTAAACAAAAACTTGGCTTTGTAAATCAAACACACATCTAGTTTAGAGAAGTTACCAAGAGCCACAGAACCGGGAGGAATACAAGTTGACATTATGCGGAGGAGACCAGAACTCTCTCTGGACCAGGAAAAAGAGTTCTGGAAAAGACTAGAGGAGAAGACTAAGAGGATGTGGATGCTAGTGTGAGGTGCTAGACCATACTTTCTGCCTCTTCAGTTTAGGGACCCCAAAAAAGGGGGATGTCCCCCCCTGCCCTCCAGAGAGTAGTAGGCGGGTGGCCATTTTCCAAGGACCAGGCATGACAGCAGTCGAACTGGTGCCTCTGAGATAAAGCTCCCTCCTCTTGCTCCATCCCTCCTCTTCCCTCCCAACCTGGATCCTCAGTAGCTCCTATGAACTCTGGGGTCTCTCCTGTTGCTCACAGGAATGAATAAGGTAGTTGGGAATTGAAAGGTGGGGTGTATTTCTGGGAGTTAGATGGGGGCAGACCTGTATATATATGTTAAACACAATGTGATTTTAAAAATCTTTAAGAATACACACCATGATGTGTCAATAAGACAGCATAGCTGGATGCAGATAAACAGTGATGCCACATCATGAAGTCAGAGGTAATATTACAAATCAGGGGGCAAAGGTGCTGGAAAAATAAGGGCTTTTCCAAAAACTGATATTAATATGAAAAATAAAATAAAATTAGACCCCTACTTCATGCCATATGCAGCAATAAGTTCGAGATACATTAAAGAACAAATCTGAAGGGTTAAATCTTAAATATTTTAACAAGAAAATAAAGGAGAATGATACTATGAACTTAGCTGAGGGGAGGATTTCTTAGACACATGAAGAATAAAATTTGAATACTTTAAATTTAAAAGCAAAAAAAAAAAAAAACCCATTAAGAGCCATGTCATAGGTTGGGAGAATATATTAGAATCAAGATAATATCAAGAATGTGTAAATATCTTCTATTTTTATTAATAACGGCTTCCCTTTACTGAACCAAGGCCATTTAAGTACTGTACATGTTGTAATTTATTAAGAACATACAACTCTAACAAGATAGATAATTGCATTAGTCTCATTTTAAAGATTAAAATAAACTACAGTAATCAAGATTAAATTTGTACATGAGGGCACAATTAGAGGTGTGGGGTCTGCACCCCAGTAGCCTGGTTCCAGCATCCTCACTCCCAATCCAGTAGTAAAATGGGAAACTGTAGGGACAGGCAAGCCTCAGACAATTAACAACTCTACACGCTAAACTTCAGGCATAAATGAGGAAATGCGAATTGAAACAACAGACTCACCAAACTGGCAACGATTTAAAAGGCTGATAATACCACAGCTGGCACATATGGGGTGAAACAGGAACGGTCCTTCACTGATAGTGGGACTGCCAACTGGCACAACCATTTCAGACAACAAAGAAAGGTAGCTCTTAAATGTGAAGGTGCACATCCCTCTGGTCCAACAATTTCAATGCCCCACATTCGTCCAAGGACACACGTCCAAGGACAGTCTTTACTTGCTAAATGTTCACCAAGAAGAGCGTGGAAACCACCTAAATATCTGTCATAGAACAGATAAATACATTGTGGTCTCTGCAGTCCATGAAATACAACAAAGCAGAAAAAAATGAATGAAAAATGCACACATACATCCATGTAGACAAATCTCAACAGAAGTGCTGAGTCAAAAAAGCAAGGTTTAGGTGGATCTCTATCTATAATCCATATCTATATCTACGTAGTATGATGTTGTTATGGTTAATTTCATGAGTCAACATGATTCTCAGATATTTGGTAGAACATTACCTCAGAACATTATGTTTCTGTGAAGGTATTTTTTTAGAGGAGATTAATGTTTAAATCAGCAGACTTTGAGCAAAGCAGATTGCACTCCATTATGTGGGTGGGTCTCGTCAAATCACTTGAAGGTCTGAAAAGAAGAGGACTGACTTTCCGGGAAGGAGAGGGAATTCTACCACCAGGCTGTCTACGGACTCAAACCACAACTCTTCTCTGGGTCTCCAGGCTGATTGACCTATGCTGCAGATTTTGGACTTGCCCACACTTCCCAATCACATGAGCCAATTCCTGAAATAAATCTTTTTATCTACACATCCTGTTGGCTCTGTTTGTTTGGAGAAGCCTGACTCACAGAGATGTTGATGGTATAAATGTCGCAAATGCACAAAGCAGTTTATGGACACACACATGTGAATGATATCCCTTGGGCTGTGCAACACGGTGTCCTGCTTATTTCTCAGTGTAATAAAGACTGGACTATACACAACCTTCATGGCACTGCAGAGGATGGCTTAAAATTCCCATTATCATGCAAGACGTGCTGGGGGACAGCCTTAGACAATGCTGAGAGTTGCTTTTCACGTGAGTTTCGTTTTTCAGAAAAGTGAATGTGCCTCATTTTCTAGCATGAGAAGAAGATGACTTGATTTTCCTCACTTATAATTTAAATCTCCAGGCCAGTTCTCAAAACTATACTGAAGTGTTACATCAGAATAAAAACTCCACATCAATCAGTTGATACAGTCAATGCAGATAATCCATTTTTCTGGGCTGTCGTTTTTATTTTTATTTTGTAACAGAAAATAATTTATCACCCGATATGCATTATAATTTACAACATGTTTTTTCATTATAAATTAGAGAAAAATATGCTGTACTGGTTTCTGGACCATGTCAGACATCATTCAGGTACGACAAATAATTCAACGCATTCTAAGTTATTATGCTACTGTAGGCAGATTCATGGCTGTAAGTTATTTCTCTTTTTGCATGAAACATTATGCCAATATTTTAAGGTGATGTGGCATGGGAACCACCTGCTGTGTATTTAAAGCCCTATGAGATCAGAATTCCAAAAGAAACACAAATACTAAGTGACACTGCTATATTAAAAATCATCTACAGTCATGCTCTTGTTTTTGTATAGAAACAGCTCATAAAACGTTTTCTAGTGTGCCTTCAAGAAATTCCTTTAAAGATGATTTGGGAAAAACAATTGCTAATTAATTTTAACACCATGTCAATTATGCTAATAAAATTCTAATTAAAATCCTCGTGATGTAAATCAGTCTTTGTGTGTTGTACGTGTGTATGTGTGTTAATTATTATACAGGCTGTCAGCCATCAGATACTTATTAACTTTACATGAACCTATAGAGTGGGCTTGGCTGTATACAGATCTTTTGACATATCTCGTTCTGCCTGCCATAAGCATTGAGCAAAATTAATGGTGATAGCCTAATATTTGGGGTACCATGGGGGTAGGCTAACTGATGCTCATTAGGGAAATGAAATATCCTGGAAGGCAGGAAGGGACTGAGGGTTAAGAACTAGCTTTTTTAAAAGAATAAGAAACAGTGGATAGGACAATCTGTACATTATCATATTTCAGGTTGATTATACATGATTGTACAATGAAAAATGTATAAATCTACAGCAACTTCTATGCTGCAACATATAAGGGTTCTTTGAGGGGTGTTCAGGACGCTGTAACTTCAGAAGCTGCTAACTGTGGAAGCCTCAGCAAAGTAAGTACGTCCATTTCAGTCCCTACTATTTGCCTGATCCTTGCTAGGTTCTGGGGACACCACTAAATAAGATACAGGCTCTGCTTTAGAGCAGGATGCTTGCCTGGCAGGGACAGAAGCAGGAAGCCAAAAAGTGTAGTGCAGAGTGTGCTGGGCTATAAAGGGCACCTCATCCAGGCTGAGAATCAAGGAGAGCTTCCCAGAAGAGATGGCATTAGAGCACAGTCCTAAATGCCACAGTTGTTGACAAACAGGGGGCAGGAAGGCATTTCACACAGGGGAGCAGCACTGCCTAAAGGCTCCTAAATGAGAGATAGTGGGTTTACTGGGGGATTGATATCCATCATCTGTGGGTAGAGCTCAGCACTGCGGTAGAGGGCGTTAATAAAAGAGAAGGCTGCAAAGAGAAAAAGGAATAAGATGATCGCTGAGCTTCTTGCCCACCAGAGGATTTTCATGTGGAAAATTCTCCTATTTGTAAATGAATCTGCAAGGCAGCAATGGCTCTTGGGTGGTAGAAAAGTAACACCTGGTTTCAGGCTCCCAAGCTGCCACCCTCACAGTGGAGGAAGAGAAAGGATGGGAAAAGGGCATGGCACCTCCACAAAGCAAACAGTTATTTCCATGATCGGGTAGCCAAGCAGATGGCAAAAGCACTTATTTTTACATCCACAACAGCAGTCAGCTGAAGACATCATCCTGTCATGAGTCTCAGGAGACACGGGGGCTAATTAGGACAACAAAAACTTCCCTGCTTCTCCACGGCGCGTATGCAATTAGTCAACCCATCTATGCCTAAAAAAGTGAATTCTGGGAAACCACACAGGGCACATATTTGCTTATAAATCTGAAAAGTCTATAATTAGGATTTTGCCACTTCTAAACTCCACCGAGGTTCGAAGAAAATGTTGAAACCTAATCAAACCAGAGGCAGACATGAAGGCACTAAATCTTCTCTAGGTTTACGGAAACACTTGGATTTGAATCCTCATTTCATAAGCAGACCAGCCTGATATACGTGTGCTCTGGAAAAGCTCATCTGAATATGGGCCTTGCCTCCGTAAGGGACCAGAGTTCTCGGTGATTTATCCTTCCCGTCGCAGCATCTGTAATTCCCAGGCCGCCTTTGCTACTGGATTCCTGAAGTGATGAGAAGCCCGGGATGTAAATGAACCTTTATGTTCTGCCTTCTTCCAAGAGACATAAATAATTCAAGTGAGATAGAAAGACTGTTTTTTTTGTGTGTGTGTAGAAAACAAATAATTTTCACTTGTAAATACAGTTTTTTAATACTACAAATATGTGGACACTCCAGAGAGTATCAGATAAATTAGTCCAACTGAAGAAGAACAAACCAGGAAGCTTGCAAACTAAAATCTGTTCTGGGGGCAGCATGGGATCCTGGAAGGAGCAGGCTGTGTTAGGACTTGGGATGTTGGATTTCACTCCTGCCTTCGTTATTTCACTAGATGAAAAGCATCCTAGTCCAAACGGTGTGACAGACACGGGAGCCACACGGGGCAGAGCCGAAGCTTCTTGGTGTCTCATGGTGCACCTCTAATTTCAGCCACTGACGTGTCCCTGTAGCTCAGATGACTCAGGAATACCTGCCATGGTCTTGTGCTCTCAGCTTGGGGCTGTCATCAGAACCACACCAGCCCACCTGGCTCTGAGTGAGCACAGCCCAGAAGTGCAGGGATGTTAATGCCCCTGGGGCAACCTGCAACCGTTGGAAGCTGGTGGGTAAACAGCCCACCTCCCTGGACCACTAGGAAAAGCATTCCCCTGCTTCCTAGAATCCAACCCCTCACGCAGCGCCTCTGGCAGTGAGTGCCCTTGATGGTCAATGCTTCGGTTATTTTCGCTCCTTCCCTGACTTACTCTCCCATTTCCTGGGATCACCTTCTACATACACAGCCTGCACCCAAGCCTTTGTCTCGGGAGTGGCTCTCAGGGTCCCAACTTTGGCCAGAGCTAGAGAAGAAAAATCACTAAACTGGTTTAATCACCAGGTTGCCTGGTGAAAGCAGGGTGGTCAGAGGGGAGGAGGAGGATGAGCCAGTTGAGGAGGCAGCAGGAGGGGAGTCTTCGGGTGGGGAGGTGAGCAGCGGGCCTGTGTGGTAATGAGATGCCGAGATGCTGGCCTGAAGGTGGTCAGGATTCACCTTGGCCTGGGCATCAATCTCGAATTCTGAGAATCCTGCTGTTTCCCAAGCAGCTGAGCCGTCAGCTGACCTCACTTCCACTGGGACACAGTGCCCAGACCACAACTGGTTTTCCTGCTTTTTTCCTGCAACATGCTAAGAAATACATTTTGCTTGGCAGCCAGAGCTTACATACAAGTACACACATACATATGCATGTTTATGTTTATTAGCTATTCATTGGGTATATAAATGAACAAAAAGATCATAAAACTTTCTTCTTACTATATGTGATGTGATCTGACCTCTTCCATTCCGTTATATTCCCTTTCACTCGATGACTCTTATCTTACAAACTTGATTTCACAACACTTACTAATCGGTTGCAACCTGCAGCTTAAAAATCACTAGTCTACACCAGTTTTCCTAGGAGCTTGAAGAACCCATCCCTGCTCTGTGCCTCGCTGTCTTACTTGCTTAAATAATGAAGAGGGGACAAACCAATGACAGAAGTCCTTTCTGTCTTTCAAAGAATTTTATGTGTCAAATTCATAATAAAATGTCAGCTCACACGCTCCATATTCCATTAATTTTAGTAGTTAACAGAAGACACAATTTAAATGGAAAAACTATGTGTTGTGTTACATTTTTTCCAGAAAATACGTTTGCTAAGATGTACATCCTTTTAGCAGTATTATACTTTTATATTCAGAATTAGGATATAAAGTCATAAAACAGTTGCAAAGATATAACTTTAATATCTCTACCTCTGATATATTCTAGGCTTTAAAAAAATCATCAGTTCTGCTTCTTACACCATTCTTCTCACTCTGTTGCCCTAAAAGTGACCATGTGCCTTTACAGTTAGTGGTGCCCTCCGTCTAGCCAGAGACCGCCTGCCAGTCTCAGCTCAGATGCGTCGCTTGCCCGGAAGCCTCCCGCACCTGCCCTGCTCTGTGGCTGTGTCCCCAAGCCACTGTCTGCACACCGCTAGTCTCACCAGATCCTAGGGTTCTCATCTGTTTACGTGGCTCTGAGCACCTGAAGAACGAAACCTGTGCTATTCTAATCCAGAGCACCTAACGTAGTACCTGACACAACGCAGGAGATCATCCGACGTCCGTGACACAAGTAAAATATATCCTCTCTCTTAAATTTTCACTCAGATGCTCCTAGGTGCCCATATCCTGACCTTGCGCTCTGATGCCATTTCTCAAAGAAAGAGCAGCTATTTAGCAGCACAACAAAAACATTCTAATTAGACTGCCTGTGGCATCTTCTTTGTCAAATTGAATTTGGTCAAAAGAATACCAGTTGAGCACTGGGAAAGTTATTCATAGTCTACACAAGACAGCAACCCCTCACTCTCCAAACATTGCATCACGAGGACAGACTCAATCCCCTGCAGATCCGGTTCTGAGGCATTCTTCTGTATCAATCAGAATCCTTTGGTTGCAAGTGACAACAACACAAGAGGAAGAAACAACATGCAAGCAAATAACAAGAGTGGCCCTCTAGGCCAGGGAGCTCATCACCACGCTTCCATAACCTCCAGGAGAGCAGGCTCAGAAGGAGCCTTGGGGCCCCTCTCTCCCAGGTCCCCATCACTGCTTCTCTCCAAATGCCGTCCCTCATCTCCTCTAAGGACTCCCCTGCCTCCAGCTCCTCACTCTTCACCACCAGAGATAAAGGCACATTACCCTTTCTGGTCCCAAGTCCAGAAGTTCCAGGGTAGGGCTGTCATGGGCTCTACCTGAGGGAGGTGCTAGATCCTGCAGTGTCACTGTCAGCAGAAGGTGGGATGCTCTGATTGGTCACCGCTGGAAAAATCACCATTTTCCTACAGCCTCAGAAAACGGGTGCTCCCCTGGCCTCCACGTGGATGGAGCACACAGATACACATTTTCCAGAAGAGAAGGAGCTACTATTCCGGACACAGGAACTGATGGATGTCTACTGCACGGTCCTGGAGTGTATCTCCATTTGCACGTGGTTTTACCATATTCATTTGTAGCAATTTTCCCCACCATATTCATTTGTAGCAATTTTCCCCACTCACGAGCAAAGATCCACTCTCTTACTACATAAGTCTCTTTAAGTAATTTAAATTTGCATCTCATGCCTTAAATCAGATTTTAAGCTATATGAGAACAAAGTAGGCTTTTAATTTTGTTTAGAACCGCTTACAAGGTATCTAACAGGATGCTCTTGCCCAAGATGAGCTCCACGAACCACACATGATGTCATCTTTCTTCCCAGCGCTTTGGATCTGCTGCTCATACAGTCAAATGACAGTGCATTCCACATCCACCTTCAGTTTCATCAATAAAAATGACGGCTTGTCTTGGACTGTTTCTACTTCCGCCATGTCTTTATTCCTTCAAATAATCACGTTTATGTTGAGTTACATTTTATCCATATATGCAGACCTCATATGAATAAACACCCCTAATTTCATGGTGTCAGATGAACAAATGATCCTGAATGCAAAAGGAACTGACCTTCAGACAGGGCTTTTTAAAAACTATAAAAGGATCGTATCAAAGAATATGTTTCATTGAGAACATCTGTTTTATCCAATATCATTCTTTCTACATGATCTCTGACATTGTCCCTCATGCTCAGATCCCTCTTTTACATGAAAAGAGATAAATGAAAATCGGAGTCTTTTCAAAAGACTCTTACAGGTTTAAGAAAAAGTAACCTTAGGTGTTTCTTTAACTTAGTAAAGTAAAGCAGGATACACTGGGCCCCAAATTCGGGACATTTGTTGGCAGCTAGTTTTGTGAGGTTTAATTGTACTGTTGATTTGAGCAGAGTCCCAGGGAATTACCATTTCACCTACATTAGGGTCTTGACAGATGAAGTTAAGCTACTAGCGAGAGAGGAGTTGGATGTGTGCAGCGAAGCTAAGACAAAGGGATCAAGTACAAGGCATCTTCAGGGAACGGTGTGTTTAATGGCTGGTGGCAGGTGCGTCTCTGACATCACTAGGTCACTGCTTCTGACCCACGTTCCCTCCGAGTGGGATTCCACCACCGGGTGTGTGCTGCCAACTGAGGGCAAACGGCTTCTTCCCGGAAACCTGTTTCCCCTCTGGATTTCCCTCTCTCAATTTTTTTTTCCAGCAGTACCAGATTTTCCCATTATCCTAGGCTAGAAATTCCGGAGTAAATTTCACTTGTCCTCTCCTTGTTTACGTTCGGTGTCCAAATACCATCATGATCTCCTCCATGAGTTTTCTCCTCTTCGTTGGTCCCTAGTTTCATCCCTTTCCTGTGGGTGAATCTAATCATCTCCTGAGTTCCCTGTGCCAGTGTCCACCACTTCCAATCCATTACATAATTCCTTCCAGATTAGTCTTCCGAAAATACAGCCCAGCACATGCCAATGACCTGTTCAAAGCCCTCAACCCTGTCCCATTACCTTTGGGGAAAAAAAAAATTAAATGTAAAGAAAACAAGTCTGGTCCTCTGCTACCTCATATCAACCTATTTCTCCAGATGAATCTCTTGAATTCCCTTGTGGCTGTTGTCAAACCAGTCTATTCATTTTTCTCCAAACATGTCTCTAGTTTTACAATGTGTCATTTCCCCAAATCTCCCAAATACCTGATAACTTGGAACAAAAATTATCTGAATGCCTGGTACAAAACAGGCAGTTGATAAGCGTCTGTGGAATGAATGAAAGAATATGTATGTACGAGGGTGAGGCAAAAATGATCCGCACTCCGGTTGTATTAAAACTTCTGTAGTCTAGGTCAGAGTGTGGATAATTTTTGACTCTCACTCGTAACACACATATAAAACTTTTATTTTTTGATGACTGGCAAAATTTTATCTCAATCCCACAGGTCTCTTCAGGATTTTGTTTACAATTCGTACTTGATATGCCAACCAGATATAAAAAATTTTCCTACATTACAAACAAAAAAAAAAGCACACCCCGACCTATCCAGTACTGCCCCCTCTCCCACCCCCTCCCCGACTCTGTTCCTCCTTTTGAGTTTCCATCTCAGTTCATGGCAGTTCTGTGTTGATCCAGTGGTCAAAACTAGAACCTCAGAACTGTCCTCAGGTCCAACCTCTCCTACTCAGCATTTAAGAGTTACCTGCAATATGTTTGAAACATAAAAGAATATGTTTCAATATAACAACAAAACCATAGCAAAACCCTACATGTACTGAGAGTTTACTAGATGTTATGTGTCGAGCTGTATCCCCTCAAATCCTGCTGAAGTCCCAGGACTTCGGAGTGCGTCTCTATTAGGCACAATTAGTTAATGTGAGGTCATCCTGCAGTAGGGTGGGCCCCTCGTCCAGTATGACTGGCCAGAGTCCTTGTAACAAGCGGCTATTTGAGCACAGACGTGCACATGGGGAGTGCGCACACGGGGAGCACGCCACGTGTAGTGTGGACTTCCCTGAAGCTACTCAAAGATCCTCGCTTAGGAGCGTGATCTTGCCAAAACCTTGATTTCAGAGTTCCAGCTTCCAGAACTGTGAGACAGTCCATTTCTATCCTATAAGTGCCTCCATTTGTGGCACTTGGCTTTGGCAGCCCTAATAAGCTCATACGCTGAGTCCAAGCCAATGGGCTGGAAGGCTTTTCAGATGGACAGTTATTTAATGCTCACAGTAGCCAGGGAGTCATCTACAGCTAGGGGTTCACACCACCATTACCTCATTTTACAGCTGGAAACATCACTTACAAAAATTAAGTACCGAGGCCATCACCCAGATATAAATAGCAAAGTAAACCAAAATGGTTGATTCCAGAACCCAAGTTCATATCCACTCTACTCCTGGCCCTTGGAGGACCTCTCCCAACACCTTCCCAGGCTGGGACAAGGTCACACAGGTGGCCCTCAAACAGCTCCAGTGATCTATACTATAGAGTTTCCATTTAAGATATTCCTTACGGTGCTGCACGGAAATAGAAACTTGAATAAAATAATTCATTTTATTTTAGACAAGCCCATGTTCACCGAAAGGTCCCAAAGGCAACCTTATTTTTATCTAATTTATCAAATGTGTTATTTAAAATGAAATGAATCATAAACAAATCGAACATGCTTGGCTGCACACTTTTTTACTGTTTCTTTTATAAGGCAAACACACTATCGCTAAAAGAAATTAAAATGGTAGCATCATGCTGTGCACCAATAATGAAAATTAAATTCTGAAAACATCTGGAAGTTTATATTTGGTCTTAATATGTACTGTGTGAATGAATGAAAAAGCAACCAACGACCCAAACATTTGCTCGCTGTTTCAAAGAGAGGAATGATGTAAACTACTGAATACAGAACACAACTGCCTTTTCTTTAAGCATTAACTTAAACACTACTCAAAGAAACATGTGCCAGGTTTTTTTTGGTTTTGGTTTTGTTTTGTTTTGTCTTAATATCCTAGGACAGAGCTGTGATTTTTTTCTGTAAAATTCTCTTTGAGGGAAAACAGTCCTCAAACCAGCACAGACCAGGACTAATCTAGAGGGGCAGTTCTTAAAGTCTGGTCCAAGAACTCCTGGACTCCTTTCTGGGAATCTATAAGACTACTGTCAGCTTGATACTAAGATTTTATCTGCACTTTCAACTTTGTCGACACTTCCACTGAAGCTGCAGAAGCAATGGCGGGTAAAATCGTTGGTACCTTCCTTTGCAGGAATCAAGCCAGTGACATCAGACTGTTCTTGCAGCAGTTAGTCTTTGTTGTCACATACTCGCAGTAAAAAAGAAAAAAAAAAAAAAAGCCAATTCCAATTAAGACTGTCCTTGACACAGCAGTAAAAATTGATTAATTTTATTAAATCTTGACCCTTGATTGCACTTCTTTTTAATATTCTGAGTGATAAAATGAAAAATACACATAAAGCTCTCCGGCTTTACCATGGTTTTCTCCTGGAGAAGCACTTACTTGTGTGTTGAGTTGGGAAATGAACTAGCCACTCTTTTCATGGGACACTCAATTTACTTGAAAGAGAGACTGACAGACAAACTACAGTTACTCAGTCTTGGGTGTGTGCAGGTGTTTTCTTGTGGACCACAATGACAAAGGGGGTTTCAAGGAAAGTGACTTTTCAAAGGTTCATGAAAACATTAGAATGTGGAAAAACTTGACTGCCTGCCTTGAATTTAAACATTTCCCAGTACTTAAAGACTTTCTCATGAGATTGTTGGTAATATGAACAGATATAACTTGAAAAGAATATATCACAATAAAATACATCAACATTTAGAATATCTTGATACTCAGCAATATATGCCAACATCTCCCATGGGCAAAAAATCCACTCAACACATTCATGATGCATTCAAGATACAGTGATAGATTTTAAGTAACACAGTACAAAAAGTTCATTGCTATATTTGAAAATTCCTTATTTCTACTAACCTTTAAGAGACTATAGAGTTTTGGTGCAGTATCAAAGAATATCCACAAATATCTAAAAGCTATGAAAATAATCCTTCCTTTTCCAATTATCGACTGTGTGAGGCCAGATTTTCTTCCCATATTTCAAACAAAATATATTACAACAGACTAAACAAAGAAGAGGTATAAGAACATAGCTATCTTCTATCAAGCCACACAGTAGAATATATAAAACAGATAATCAAGAAGGACCTACTGTACAGCACAAGGAACTCTACTCAACACTTTGTAATAACCTATATGGGAAAAGAAGCTGAAAAAGAATAGCTACATGTATATGTATAACTGAGTCGCTTTGCTGTACACCTGAAACTAATACAACATTGTAAGTCACCTATACTCCAATATAAAATTTTTTGTAAAGGCAATAGACTGAATTTGGGGGGATCCTAATATCACCCCAATTTGGAGCCTTCCCCTTCAGCCAGGGAGGCCCTTTCACAACCCCTAGAAAACTTCACAGGGAATTATCTGAAAGTAAATGACAGAATGCATCTGAAAGGCTCACATAAATTGTAAAATACTGGACAACTAGTCATTGCCTCATTAAATTATTATAAAAATATCAGCAAAAAAAAAAAAAAAAGCCAGACAGTAGAGAAATTTTCAAAAATATAAAAGAATACCATGTTTGGAACAATATAGTTATTTTAAAAGAAATATTTATATCAATATATAATGGGTTGCTTATGACTTTAAAATGAATTCTTAATGAATGTGTTAAACTCCATATTTAAACAGCTTCAATTTTAATATCTGACATGGTAAATATTAATAGATGTAGCTCACATAGACAAAAAGCTCTTTGACTTTTTCTGTATTTTTTAAGTCTGTGGAAGAGGGTTTAAGAACCACCACCCCGGAGGATTTGGGTGGGAGGAGTGGGGACGATGAAAAAATATGCATGAGTTTGGATTTTATTCCAAGATGCAGAAATGTATTTCACCTGCCATCATCAAACAAATTTCCAAGGGATCACATTTTTAGTTATTTTCACCTCAAAATGCACAGTGATAATTGAGATGGAATGAAAACACCATCCATCCTAATGTTTAAATATCAATTAGCACCTTATAGCCTGGACAAGTTGGCTGACAAAGGACTCTGGGGCTGAACACAGCCTTACAAAGTCGCCTTTCTTTCCTTCTGCCCACGGATGTTGCATTTCTAAGTGAGTAACTTTTACATAAGGAATTAAGCCACCGAAACTGCATCCGGAGATCAAAGCTTCATGCCTTACCAAAAGCACGACAGTTTTTAAATTATAACAAAATCCTTCGGAAATAAATGGTTGTCTCTTGTTTCCTAACTAGATGCTAAAGCTTGGAAATGAATATGTAAGTAGGAAGAGTAAAATTCCTTTTCTTCTAAACTCTTTATACTTAGCTCCGAAAACATTTAAATAGTTGGATGATCTCTCATTTGGTTATGTCTCTCATCAAGCTAGTTCTACGAATTCTATGATCTTGTTTCTAGTGATTTTATATACAAACATGTTGCTTTGGGAATTTTTTTAATGCCTATTTATTTATTTGTTTAAATGGCTGTGTTGGGTCTTAGTTGTGGCATGTGGGATCTTCCTTGCGGCACACGCGCTTTTCTCTACTTGTGGCGCTCGGGCTCTAGAGCTCACAGGCTCAGTAGTTGCAGGGCTTAGCTGCCCCATGGTATGTGGGATCTTAGTTCCCCAACCAGGGATCGAATCTGCATCCCCTGCACTGGAAGGCGGATACTTAATCACTGGACCACCAGGGAAGTCCCTCTCTCATGGGAAATTTTTTAATTGCTTCTGCCAGGCCTGTTTGCACAGTCAGGATGAAAATATATTTTAGAGCACAGGCTATAACCATGAAGTCAGACTCCACCACATACATCTGAGTGAGGCTGAACAAGTCACACATGCGTCTGTGTCTCAGCTTTCTCAGCTATGATACGGGACTAGTAATAGTACTTCAGAGAGTTTGGGGAGAATTAAAATGAGTTCTATTTGGTGAACACTTCAGAACAGTGCCTGGTGTGTGGTGGTCACTTATTAAAATACAGATGATAAACCTATTTACTTGGGTCATCTTTCTATTACCAGCGTCCGGAAACTCTCGTGGTACAAATGGATAAATGCTCCCTCTGGATATGAGTTAAGAGTCTCATTAGTGCATGATGTTATTAGAGAATAAAGTGATGTATTTTCATCTCCACCAGTTCTCAATCAACTCTTTAGGTTGTCTTCCTCTTTGCTTCTTTTCTCATCTTTACTATCTGTTTTGTTTACCCACCAGTTCATAGGGTTCAGACTGACTGTTCTGCATTGTTTGTCTAAATTTAGATTTTCAACTTCTAAAGGTTTAATGACCATTTGTGTATTTCTCATACACAAGTGCACGCCAAGCTCTTTTCACATCTCTTAACAAGCTGACACCTCAACACAATCACTTCCACTTCACAGCTGAAGAAAGTGAGGCTCAGCACGGAAGGGTCCTGCCCAAGGTCACAAAATTCAAAGCAGCTGAGGCGAGACAGAACTCAAGCTTTTTGGCTCCCAATTCCACACACACCAAGGATGCACATTTGTTGTGATGACACTACTGAAGAGATAGAGTCTTTCCCGTTGTCACATCTCATGGTCTCCCTGTGGGTGTTTCTATTCCATGTGCTCACCATCTTGAGAGAAACTTCTTGAGGAGCTATCATAACCTACCAGCAGTATCTGTGAGTTGTCTAGGGTAGAAACACCTGTAAGGGCCACATTGTTCCTCTGCTGAGATGGGTCTGGGTCCTTGCTGAGGGCACTTCCAGACTAAAGCCACCAAGGAAGCCACCTGCAAAGCCCTGACCATCAGAATGCCAGGGGCCTTGGCCAGCCATGAGAAGACCTTGACATATGCAGATAGCTTGGATCCTTAAGTAGCCATGGGACTGGTGAGGGAGATTTAGCAAAGGTAGGTACCACCAGTGTGTCTCATTACTCGGATGCATTATGTAAAAATGGTGGCCTTTATTTTGTCCTGATTGATGACTGTGAAACATACATGTGAAAACATTACACATGATGCTTTCAAAAGAAATAATCAGCTTTCCTGCTTGTTGTCATTTGATTGTTAACTTCTAAGGTTGATCGTCTTAAGTGCCATGGACTCTGTGGTCTCTGAGGGAGCACAGACCCCTTTTCAGGAGGGATCTCAATTGCCCACGCCCATGGCATCATAAATCTTGTGGATAACACTGAGATTCCTTGAATGGGAAAAACAGATAAGATTCCCTGCTCTTGTGAGAAGAGAGTAGGATGGAGCTCCTGGGGAAGGGAACATGGGTGGGCACTCCACTGAAAGGCAGGGCAGGTGGAGGAAGGACAAGGCTGTGTCATATCTGGGGAGATTTAAATGGAGGAAGCTATTCTGTCTGGTGGCCCTCTGGTCCTTGGTCATCACTGGCAACCTCAGAGATGCCCCCTGTCATATTTTCTTGATCCTTTGGGTCCAGTCAGCCTCCCTACATGCTCCATCTCTCCTGGAGGTTTCCAATGTAAGGACCAAGCTAAGAGCTCCACGGAATACAGAACGCCCTAGTCATCTACACACTCCTCCAGCACAGAAGTTTCCAGATTTAGCAAATAAACATATAGGATGCCCATTAACTTGAATTTCAGACACACAACAAGTTTTTAGTATAAGGAGGTCCCATGCAATTGTCGGGACATAGTTATACTAAAATGTGTCTGTTTATGTGAAATTTAAACTTCACTGGATGTCCCATCCTATATCTGGCAGCCCTAGCCCTGTCACACTAACTGCTCAGCCCCTTCTCCTCCTCGGAGCAGCCCCACCCTCCCCATCCCATCCCCTGAAGGGAGCAGGCTTTTAGAAATGGGGAGTGGGCAGGGATGCTGTCCTCAGACAACATGGGCTGCAGCACGATCTTCCCCTGGGATTACAGATGGTGGCAGGGGGATGAAAATAAAACAGAGCTAAACAGTAACTAGTATCTTAGTACATGATCCTTCCACATCTGCTTCCTTATCTAGGGTCCAGCAAACAGGAAGCAGTTTCCATCCTCTCAACTGGAGTAGCCAAAACGAACTAGGGGATAAAGCAGATTCACAAAGTAGATTCCAAAGCCTATGCTTCAAAGACTATGGGTTGAGGTGTGAACTACAAAGGGTCTGTATCACCACTGGAAATATTTAATACAAATAACCATGAACAGCTTGTTTTTAAAGGACTTCCTCAAACTTTATGCTTTTTCCCATTTTCTGCTCCTTTCCAAGATCAAAAAATATAAGACAATGGGAGATGGGATCAAGATGGCAGAGTAGGAGGATGTGTGCTCACTCCCTCTTGCAAGAGCACCGGAATTACAACTAACTGCTGAACAATCATCGACAGAAAGACACTGGAACTCACCAAAAAAGACACCCCACATCCAGAGACAAAGGAGAAGCCGCAATGAGTTGGTAGGAGGGGCGCAATTGTGTTAAAATCAAATCCCATAAATGCTGGGTGGGTGACTCACAAGCTGGAGAACAGTTATACCACAGAAGTCCACCCACTAAAGTGAGGGTTCTGACCCCATGTCAGGCTACCCAACCTCGGAGTCCAGCAACAGGAGGAGGAATCCCCAGAGAATCAGACTTTGAAAGCCAGCGGGATTTGATTGCAGGACCTCCACAGGACTGGGGGAAACAGGGACTCCACTCTTAGAGTGCACACAAAAAAGTGTGCTCACCAGGACCCAGGGGGAAGAAGCAGTGACCCCATAGGAGACTGAACCAGACATACCTGCTGGTGTTGGAGGTTTGCCTGCAGAGGTGGGGGGCAGCTGGGGCTCACCAAGGAGGCAGGGGCACTGGGGGCAGGGGTTCTGGGAAGTGCTTATTGGTGTGAGCCCTCCCAGAGACAGCCATCAGCCCCACCAAAGAGCCTGTAAGCTCCAGTGCTAAGTAGCCTCAGGCCAAGCATCAAACAAGATGGGAACACAGCCCCACCCATTGGTGGACAAGCAGATTAAAGTTTTACTGAGCTCCGCCCACCCAGCCCTACCCACCATCAGTCCCTCCAATCAGGAAGCACCCACGAGCCTCCTAGATAGCTTCCTCCACAAGAGGGCAGACAACAGAATCAAGCAGTATCAGCAGTATTTCCTTCTGTGGAACTGAAAACTACAGTCACAGAAAGATAGAGAAAATGAAAAAGCAGAGGACTTTGTACCAGATGAAGGCACAAGTGAAAACCCCAGAAAAACAACTAAATGAAGAGGAAATAGGCACCCTTCCAGAAAAAGAATTCAGAATAATGATAGTGAAGTTGATCCAGGACTTTGAAAAAATACTGGATGCAAAGATTGAAAAGTTTACCAAAGACCTAGAAGAATTAAAGAGCAAACAAACAGAGATATGCAACACAATAACTGAAATGAAAAACACACTAGAAGGAACCAATAGCAGGTTAACTGAGGCAGAAGGGCGAATAAGTGACCTGGAAGACAGAATGGTGATAATCACTGGTGCGGAAAAGAATAAAGAAAAAAGAATGAAAAGAACTGAAGACAGCCTAAGAGACCTCTGGGACAATGTTAAACACACCAACATTCGCATTATAGGGGTTCCAGAAGAAGAAGAAGAGAGAGAAAGGACCTGAGAAAATATTGGAAGAGATTATAGTTGAAAACTTCCCTAACATGTGAAAGGAAATAGCTACCCAAGTCCAGGAAGTGCAGAGAGTCCCAGGCAGGATAAACCCAAGGAGAAACACACCAAGACATATAGTAGTCAAACTGACAAAAATCAAAGACAGAGAAAAGTTATTAAAAGCAACAAGGGAAAAACAACAAATAACATACAAGGGAACTGCCATAAGGTTAACAGCTGATTTCTCAGCAGAAACTCTGCAAGCCAGAAGGGAGTGGCATGATATATTTAAAGTTATGACAGGGAAGAACGTACAACCAAGAATACTCTACCCAGCAAGGATCTCATTTAGATTCGAGGGAGAAATCAAAAGCTATACACACAAGCAAAAGCTGAGAGAATTCAGCACCACAAAACCAGCCCTACAACAAATGCTAAAGGAACTTCCCTAAGCAGGAAACATAAGAGAAGACAAGGACCTACAGAAACAAAAACAAAACAATTAAGAAAATGGTAATGGGAACATACATATCGATAATTACCTTGAATGTAAATGGACTAAATACACCAACCAAAAGACACAGACTGGCTGAATGGATACAAAAACAAGACCCATATATATGCTGTCTACAAGAGACTCACTTCAGACCTAGGGACACATACAGACTGAAAGTGAGGGGATGGAAAAAGATATTCCATGCAAATGGAAATCAAAAGAAAGCTGGAGTAGCAACAGTCATATCAGATAAAATAGACTTTAAAATAAAAAATGTTACAAGAGATAAGAAAGGACACTACATAAAGATCGAGGGATCAATCCAAGAAGAAGAGATAACAATTATAAATATCTATGCGCCCAATATAGGAGCACCTCAATACGTAAGGCAAATGCTAACAACTATGAAAGAGGAAATCGACAGTAACACAATCATAGTGGGGGACTTTAACACCCCACTTACACCAATGGACAGATCATCCACACAGAAAATTAATAAGGAAACACAAGCTTTAAATGACACAATAAATCAGCTTCATTTAATAGATATCTACAGGACATTACATCCAAAAACAGCAGATTACACGTTCTTCTCCAGTGCCCATGGAACATTCTCCAGGATAGATCACATTCTGGGTCATAAATCAATCCTTGGTAAATTTAAGAAAATTGAAATCGTATCAAGCATCTTTTCTGACCACAACGCTATGAGATTAGAAATCAATTACAGGAAAAAAACTGTAAAAAACACAAACACATGGAGGCTAAACAATATGCTACTAAATAACCAAGAGATCACTGAAGAAAACAAAGAAGAAATCAAAAAATACCTAGAGACAAATGACAATGAAAACACAATGATCCACAACCTATGGGATGCAGCAAAGGCAGTTCTAAGAGGGAAGTGTATAGCGATACAATCCTACCTCAAGAAACAAGAAAAATCCCAAGTAAACAATCTAACCTTACACCTAAAGAAACTAGAGAGAGAAGAGCAAACAAAACGCAAAGTTAGTAGATGGAGAGAAATCATAAAGATCAGAGCAGAAATAAATGATATAGAAACAAAGAAAACAATAGCAAAAATCAATAAAACTAAAAGCTGGTTCTTTGAGAAGATAAATAAAATCGATAAACCTCTAGCAAGACTCATCAAGCAAAGGAGGGAGAGGACTCAAATCAATAAAATTGGAAAGGAAACAGGAGAAGTTACAACAGACACCGCAGAAATAAAAAGCACCGTAAGAGACTACTACAAGCAACTATATGCCAATAAAATGGACAACCTGGAGGAAATGGACAGATTCTTAGAAAGGTATAACCTTCCAAGACTGAATCAGGAAGACATAGAAAATATGAACAGACCAATCACAAGTAATGAAATTGAAACTGTGATTAAAAATCTCCCAACAAACAAAAGTCCAGGACCAGATGGATTCACTGGTGAATTTTCTCAAACATTTAGAGAAGAGCTAACACCTATCCTTCTCAAACTCTTCCAAAACATTGCAGAGGAAGGAATACTCCCAAACTCATTTTATGAGGCCACCATCACCCTGATACCAAAACCAGACAAAGATACTAGAAAAAAAGAAAACTACAGACCAATATCACCGATGAATTTAGATGCAAAAATCCTCAACAAAATACTAGCCAACAGAATCCAACAACACATTAAAAGGATCATACACCATGATTAAGTGGGGTTTATCCCTGGAATGCAACGATTCTTCAATATATGCAAATCAATCAATGTGATACACCATACTAACAAACTGAAGGACAAAGACCACATGATCATCTCAATAGATGCAGAAAAAGCTTTTGACAAAATTCAACACCCATTCATGATAAAAACTCTCCAGAAGGTGGGCACAGAGGGAACCTACCTCAACATAATAAAGGCCATATATGACAAACCCACAGCAAACATCATTCTCAATGGTGAAAAACTGAAAGTATTCCCTCTAAGATCAGGAACAAGACAAGGATGTTCACTCTCACCACTACTATTCAACATAATTTTGGAAGTCCTTGCCACAGCATTCAGAGAAGAAAAAGAAATCAAAGGAATCCAAATTGGAAAAGAAGTAAAACTGTCACTTTTCACAGATGACATGATATTATACACAGAAAATCCTAAAGATGCCATCAGAAAACTACTTGAGCTAATCAGTGAATTCAGTGAAGTTGCAGGATACAAAATTAACACACAGAAATCTCTTGCATTTCTATACACTAACAATGAAAGATCAGAAAGAGAAATTAGGGAAACAATCCCATTCACCATTGCAACAAAAAGAATAAAATGCCTAGGAATAAACCTAACCAAGGAGGTAAAAGACCTGTAGTCAGAAAACTACAAGACACTAATGAAAGAAATCAAAGACGATACAAACAGATGGAGAGATATACCATGTTCTTGGATTGGAAGAATCAACATTGTGAAAATGACTATACTACCCAAAGCAATTTACAGATTCAATGCAATCCTGATCAAATTACCAATGGCATTTTTCACAGAACTAGAACAAGAAATCTTACGATTTGTATGGAAATGCGAAAGACCCTGAATAGCCAAAGCAATCTTGAGAAGGAAAGACGGAGTTGGTGGAATCAGGCTTCCTGACTTCAGGCTATACTACAAGGCCACAGTGATCAAGACAGTATGGGACTGGCACAAAAATAGAAAGGATGATCAATGGAACAGAATAGAGAACTCAGAGGTAAACCCAAGCACATATGGGCACCTTATCTTTGACAAAGGAGGCAAGAATATACAATGGAACAAAGGCAGCCTCTTCAATAAGTGGTGCTGAGAAAACTGGGCAGCAACATATCAAAGAATGAAATTAGAACACTTCCTAACACCATACACAAAAATAAACTCCAAATGGATTAAAGACCCACATGTAAGGCCAGACACTATAAAACTCCTAGAGAAAAATATAGGCAGAACACTCTTTGACATAAATAACAGCAAGATCTTTTTTGATCCACCCCCTAGAGTAATGGAAATAAAAACAAAAATAAATAAGTGGGACCTAATGACACTTCAAAGCTTCTGCACAGCAAAGGAAA
Source organism: Hippopotamus amphibius kiboko (assembly GCF_030028045.1). Lineage (NCBI taxonomy): Eukaryota > Metazoa > Chordata > Mammalia > Artiodactyla > Hippopotamidae > Hippopotamus > Hippopotamus amphibius. Next base: position 60,973,765 of record NC_080200.1, on the reverse strand, counting down.
CTACAAGCAAGATGAAAAGACAACCCTCAGAATGGGAGAAAATATTTGCAAACGAATCCACAAAGCACTAATCTCCAAAATACATAAACATTCATCCAGCTCAATATCAAAAAAACAAGCAACCCAATCAAAAAATGGGCAGAAGACCTAAATAGGCATTTCTCCAAAGACAACATACAGATGGCCAGGAAGCACATGAAAAGCTGTTCAACATCACTAATTATTAGAGACCTGCAAATCAAAACAACAATAGGTATCACCTCACATGGGTTAGAATAGGCATCATCAGAAAACCGACAAACAGTAAATGCTGGAGAGGGTGTGGAGAAAAGGGAATGCTCTTGCACTGTTGGTGGGAATGTAAATTGATACAGCCACTATGGAGAACAGTATGGAGGTTCCTTGCAAAACTAAAAATAGTGTTACCATATGACCCAGCAATCCCACTGCTGGGCATATACACAGAGAAAAGCATAATTCAAAAAGACACATGCACTCCAATGTTCACTGCAGCACTATTTACAATAGCCAGGACATGGAAGCCACCTAAATGTCCATCAACAGATGAATGGATAAAGAAGATGTGGTACATATATACAATGGAATATTAGTCAGCTGTAAAAAGCAATGAAACTGGGACATTTTTAGAGACATGGATGGACCTGGAGACTGTCATACAGCGTGAAGTGAGTCAGAAAAACAAATACCATATATGCGGACTACAGAAAAATGGTACAAATCAACCGGTTTGCAAGGCGGAAACAGAGACACAGATGTAGAGAACAAACATATGGACACCAAGTGGGGAAAGCAGGGAGGATTGGGGGGAAATCAATTGGGAGATTGGGATACCAAATTGTACGCTCTAAATATATGCAGTTTATTGTATGTTAACTGTATCTCAATGAAAGTTCTTAAAAAATAAAAATAAAAAAAAAGGAATCACCCCTGAAAAATCAAAAAAAAAAAAGACAATGTATTTTTTTTTCCCTGAAGATTCACCATTGAGAGAGAAGAAACCATGACGTTTCTAGCTCCTCACCCTTTCAACTCAGCACCACAATGAAGGACAGTTCGAAAGCTGGCAGGAGTTAAAACACTTGTTTTAATGCTGAATTAAAACACTTGTTTTAATGCATTTTTATATTAAAATCACATACTACACGTCCATCACCAACAATGGAACCTTTCCTGGTCTTGCTCCTCCTACCCCAGGAAAGAAGAAAAGATTCCATTCTTTGCAAGCTCAATTGCCCTAGATTTTCCTATCATCTCTCCTAGAGGAAATGACACTTCCCCTAGAACACACTGACCTTTACTGCCCCGTTATATTCTATTCTGCATTGCTTTCAACCTGAATGACTGAGTGTGTCCTCGGGAAAATGGGTAAATCAGAGAAGGACAGGGACAGTCCTTAGAAGGAACATGAGCAGCTGGGAGCCAGATCCTTGGAGCGCTTGTAGCTGGGGCTGGTGTGGGAATCAGATCATTGTCGCATAGAAACCTATACCAAATTCGCTTTCCGAGGCTTGTGCCTCTGGCTTTTGCTTTGTCATTCACTGGTCTCTGCTCCCTGTGCTTTTTGGATAAAATTCTTGCCCCTAGGTTGACCTGTCTCATCTGTTCTAAGAAGGATGAAGGGTGTGAATGTCACCCCCAATCAGAGGGAAGGCCATCAGCATAGGGAAAGGTCAAGAGAGATGGAGGGGCATTGTTCATACAGAGCCTTTCCCCACCTGGAGATGGTTGTTCTCATCTGGGATGCTCTGCGCTGAAATCTTGGAGGTGTGTGTGCTGGTTTTCACAGTCCACGCCTGTGCTAATTATTTACATGGGGTTGTGGGAGAAAGGAATAGTACATACACTTCAGGGTTGCAGCTGGAGGCCTGCAACAAATCCCATAAATACCGAATGTGAGAAGAACCGAGATCACCAGCCTCAGGATGACTTAGAGACAGGCGGAAAAACAAAGCCTCCCCAAGTTCTCTGGTGATACTTCCTCTGCTTTCTACCTACGGTTACTGGAGAGGAACCCATGCTGAAGAGTCACGTGCGATTACAAAGGTGACCTCTGGTCCCCAGCTCTGCCAAGCTGCCTGAGACCACTGATAGCATCGGGGTGAAATCCACCTCCTGCCAAGAGAGGAGGTGAAAATGCCCGGCATATGCCGCCTGTATCCTGAGGCATCCCCTAGCAGGTTTCACAAATGCAGAGGGAAATCAGGGAGGCCACTGCAGATGCTCTTTCTCCTCCAGAGACCCCCGTCCCTCCCCTTTGAGGGTTGAAGGGTCCAGGAGGAAAGGTTAAGGATGTCGGGAGAGCTTTTTAATAAAGAATGTGATTTAGATGGGCAGGTGGTAGTGAGATCAAGAACATGCTTCTCTCGTGCACACCCGAGCCAAGTAGGGTTGGTCCAGTGAGAAGGGTGGGGTGTGTCCAAGGCAGAGGGATGCTGGTGGGAAGGCCTTGAGGTGGAAATGAGACTGGCTCATCGAAGGCACTGAAGGAAGGCCTCCCAGGCTGGTTCACGATGTGCAGGATGAAGGGGGATGGGATATGTGGATGAGATATGCAGGCAGGCTGGACCAGGCACAGTCTTAGGGGGTATTTTTTTGACGACTTCAGATCTGGATCTTAAATGTCATGGGAAGACACTGAAGGATTTGCACTGGGGTGGGAGGCAAGCTGACTTCCATAACTGCAAAATAAATAGTCTGTCTGCTGTGAGAAGAATGGGCTAGAAGGGAGCCAGACAAGAAGTGGGAAGGAGCCAATTAGGAGGCTGGTCCGCGGAGGTCCTGACAGGAGGTGATGCCCAGAGCAGGGATGCGCAGGCACCACTGAAATGACTGGATCTGCACTAAAGCTGGAGGGTAGATCTGGGCGAACGGTTGTTCTCAATACACATTTGTTATGTGAATTAGAGAATGGGCTCTCCTTTCACTCATGCTGCTCCTAGATTTCTATTTTCAAAATTAAGTCTGATATCACTCTGCCTGCAAGATAATACCCGCAATTCTGAAAATGGTAATTTCTAAAACCTCAGTATTCTCCTCCAACCTGCCTATCTTTCTTTCCCATTACAGGTCCAAGGCACCCTCAGTTATCAGCACTCCTCAAATGGATCCCATGCCGCCATCACTGAGCATTCTTCTCATTCCATGTCTGCCAGGTTTGCATTCCCCTCCCTCTGTGCCTCCACATTCTACTCATCCTTCAAAGCTTGGTGGAAATGCCTAGCCTGTAGCCTTTCTAATTTCCCAGTGTGAGTTCATCACTCTTTCTCCTCTTTTCTCCAGCAGCGTATTTTCTCTAGAATATATAAACCTATTAGTATGGTACTGGACTCAATCCCATACAATTAATATGATAACACATGATATACAGTTATCAGATTCTCTCTCTCTTTTTTCTGGCTACAGTTTTTTGGCAACAGATCAGAAGCTGGATGCTTCCATCAATGTTGTTTGGAAAATAGACTCCTTGGGCCAGCATGGGGTGAAAGCAGTGATGTCCGTTTTCCTACAGCCATTTTCTAATTGAAAAGGTACCAGAATCATCATATTATCCATTTGATTGAGAATCAAGCTATCTGTCATTCAGTCATCTTGGAAACAGGAAGAATTTAGCTTTCTTGATCTGCTATCTTTTCAGAATGCTCAGGTTCACCTTGGACCCTGTTATGCAAGGCACAGCTATCTTTAAAATGTAGGGGTGTGCTTTTATATCCACAAGTATGCACAGGACTGTTTGATGCTTTCATCTTTTACCGTGTTGCTGAGTCAAAATGTCACAATGCCTCAAAGGTTTGGCCTGCATTGTGCCCAAATGAAAAGGCATAGCAGACCAAGTCTGACCTCAAATTCACACAATCCGGGCTTCTGTCCTTAGTGACACTGCCACATTCTGCCTCAAAACTAAGGACTGCCACCTCCTCCGGGGCTGTTTCCCTTCTGGATTCCTCTCCCAGACGATGCTCGTGGTCCGCGTGCAGGGCTCACCTGTGCGGTTGGAGTTTTAACTCCTGCAGAGTTTTAACCAGTGTTCTGGGACATGCCCACTGATGTCACTGCTGTCCCCAGTGTGAGTGGCCCTCTGAGGAGGCCCTGTGCTAATTAAATGAGGCTACTTTGCTCAAGGTGTGATCTCAACGCTTTTTTCCTGAATGGCCTCTAGAGTCATTTATCAGTCCCCAAGGTCAAAGGAGTCTCCGTGGCTACAGTGATTCTTTCCACCTTCCACACTCAGAAGTGTGTTCATCCTCTTTCCCTGCTTTTGAGCCAGGCATAAAGTGAGAGTTGATTAGAGGCCCGCATGCGTGAGACAATACCTGAACCACAAGAGAGTGTGTGTGTTTATGTGCCTGTGTGTGTGAGCACGTGGCTATATGTGTGTGCACATGTGATCATGGGCACACAGCACAAAGCAAAGGGGATGAATGGGGGAGGCAGCCTGGTGGAAGGAAAGCCTTCTTACTCCAGCGTGAGACAGACCACGTGAGACCTGATGTGTGATGAACATGTTGTAAACAAAAATAACCGGGGCCAAGGGGCTAAGGGAACCTCCATTAGTTCAGCGCTGCCTGTTTTTTTTAAAGGGTTCACACTGATGATAGTTTGCATTATATTAACTCATTGTCTAATGAGATCCTTGTATGCTCATATTAACTGGCACTCAGTAAACAATTTTCCAGGGGAAAAAAAAATCACGGTTCTGTAAGAAACCAGCAGTACATAGTTTGGTTTAACTATATAAAAAGCATGGATTATAGAAGATTTTGCAGAATAAAGGAAATTTACTACTTTTAAGTACATTCATTACATTGGACTCATAGTGTGCCTATGAAGAGCCTTGCTTTAATCACTACATGTAAAGATGTTGGGTAATCAGTGTTTTCAATTACATGCCTAAGAAACATTACCCTTTGTTTGGATCGCATTTTTTTAAGCAAGCTGTCAATCTACTGCATTCACAAATCTGCTTTTAACTTACCACGTATTGGTTTAGAAGCAGGTGTAAGCAAACTTTTCCTGTAAAGATCCAGCTAGTAAACATTTTAGGTTTTGCAGGACAGTCTCACAATTACGCAGCTCCTCCTTGTAGTACAAAAACAGCCACAGACAATACATCAACAGTGAGCATGGCTGTGTTACAATAAAACTTTATTTAAAAATCAGGCTGAGGGCCAGATCTGCCAACCCTGACTTAGGGAATGTAGGTTCACTTTCCCCCAGCCTCCATTAATCAAAAACTCAAAATTAGGGATGAACTCCATGCAACATGAAGTCTTTGTTAATTTTCAAATAGGTTTTGGTTTTGTTTTCATTTTGAAAAGTGAATTTAGCTTCATTCAGGGCAAAAGCAATCAGAAGCAATTAATAGCGATGCAAATCTAGGCAACGTGTGTAATTGCTTAGATTTTTCCATGTGAATGTACCACAGTCTCCTTGATACCTGCTTCATTTACGAGGCATATTTGAGCTCTTCCAAGGGGCTGTGTCCTGTGCTAAATGGTGTCTAAAGAGAAATAAATCAAGCTATCTCCCAATAGGTTTCCTGCTCCATGGAGCCTGAATGCTTTCATCACAACTTCAGCACTGAGGCAGGCCTGAAGCCCAGTAGGTGTGCAAAGCACCTTTGTTGATAAACTGAACTGCGACATCCTATTTGACACATCTGAAGTGAATCCTCATCTTCCCCTCAAACTTAATTTCTCCTTCTGCCTTCATTGCTTCCATTTTTAACACTGTTTTCTAAGGTTTAAAACCCCAAAGTCATCTTCGGTGACAGCTCTCGGATCCATCCCCTCACTCCATCCTACACGTTCTAATCACTGTAATCTTCCTACAACTCAGATCTCATTCTGTCAGTCCTCCTTCATAACACCTGGGGAGTTGTCCTTCACTCTCAAAAACAAAGGCCCACTGCTCTTCGATATGGAAATTATCCTCAGCGCCCAGATTTACCTGTGTGTTCCCCTGAGTGGGGGGTGACATGCCCCCAGCTTGCTCCCCTTTCAGGCCCCTCCTGTGAGACATAGGTCCTCAAATCCCCCTAGAGTACCCTGGACAGCCTGCCTTTTGCACATACTCCTACATTTTCTCAGTAAGTTTTTGCTTGGCGTTTCATCCTTATAGGATAACTTTATCTCCATTTCAAAACACTGGTAAAAATGAATTTCCACTCCCCCTTCTCCATGGAGAATTACAGGGCTAGGTCCTTTAGCCTTATCACATCCTGCTGGAGCAGGTGCAAATCTCAACATTACTAATCTCTGGTGCAGATAATGGGACTGCCTCCTTTTCCTCTAAATAGACTCCCGTTGGCTCCAGAGCCTCTATTTATTTTGGCCTGACACTCTCTTCCATTCTGTACAGAAAGTGGTGCTTTGTAAGTTAGAGTCAACTCCTAGAGATGTGTCTGACTTTCATCCTTGTCACCCAGAGGAAATCCTCACGTTGTTCAGAATGTCTTCCCTTCCCTCTTTCTCCTCCCTGAGTAGGACCTGGGTCATGGGCAGGAAGCTGGGCTCGGATCCCCACGGTGCTTAAGTCCAAGGGCAGCACAGGCCCCAGCAACAAGGACCCAAGGACCGCACCCCTCTTGGCCTTCCTGGACCTGACATCCTCCTTCAAGATCCTGGGGAAACATTGGGAACTCCTGCAGGCTGAGAGGAAGGGGAGGCCCCACCACACCTCGCTGCCTTTCTGCTTAACTGCCTGGGTCCTCCCAGAACCCCACACGGGAGCAACCACCCTTTCTGGGCTTCCTGATGTGTCAACTCCTACCCGCCCTGGCTGAAACTCGGGAGGTGGGGTCCTCCGGGTGCCTTCATGAGGACCCCATACAGTGGCAAACTCCAGACCTGCCTTCTCTGAATTTCTTGACTCTCTGATTCCTGCTCTATCTTTCAACTTCTTTCCAGAATTGAAATCTGCTTTGTGTTCTCTCTGGTCAAACTCCAAGCAGTGGGTTGGGGACCACATACGTTTTCCCCCATCTACATCACAGCCTGGCTTTTCATTCATTCATTCACTTAAGTTTTAAAATCTGCTTTTTTTTCAATAGTTTTTTTTTTAAGCTCTTTATTGGACTATAATTGCTTTACACTCTTGTACCAGCTTTTGAGGTACACCAAAGTGAATCAGCTGTATTTATACATATATCCCCATATCCCCTCCCTCCCGTGACTCCCTCCCACCTTCTCTGTCCTGGCCCTCTAAGGCATCACCCATCATTGAGCTGATCTTCCTTTGCTATACAGCAACTTCCCAATAACTATCTATGTTACAGTTGGTAGTGTATATATGTCTATACTACTTTCTCACTTCGTCCCAGCTTCCCCTTCACCCCCCACACCCCCAGCCCCGTGTCCTCCAGTCCCTTCTCTGCATCTGCATCCTTATTCTTGCCCTGTCACTGGGTTCATCAGTACCATTTTTTTCTTTTTTTTTTAGATTGAGTATATATGAGTTAGCATACAGTATTTGTTTTTCTCTTTCTGGCTTACTTCACTCTGTATGACAGACTCTAGGTTTATCCACCTCATTACACATAGCTCCATTTCATTCCTTTTTATGACTAATATTCCATTGTATATATATGCCACATCTTCTTTATCCATTCATCTGTTGATGGGCATTTAGGTTGCTTCCATGTCCTGGCTATTGTAAACAGTGCTGCAATAAACATTACGGTACATGTTTCTTTTTGGATTATGGTTTTCTCCAGGTATACGCCCAGTAGTGGGATTAATGAATCATATGGTAGTTCTATTTTTAGATTTTTAAGGAACCTCCAAACTGTTTTCCATAGTGGCTGTACCAACTTACATTCCCACCAACAGTGCAGGAGAGTACCCTTTTCTCCACACTCTCTCCAACATTTATTGTTTCTAGATGTTTTGATGATGGCCATTTGGACCAGTGTGAGGTGATACCTCATTGTGGCTTTGACTTGCATTTCTCTGATGATGAATGATGTTGAGCATCTTTTCATGTGTTTGTTGGCCATCTGTATGTCTTCTTTGGAGAAATGTCTATTTAGGTCTTCTGCTCATTTGTGGATTGGGTTATTTGCATTTTTGGTATTAAGCTGCATGAGCTGCTTGTATATTTTGGAGATTAATCCTTCGTCCGTTGCTTCACTGGCAAGCATTTTCTCCCATTCTGAGGGTTGTCTTCTTATCTTGTTTACAGTTTCTTTTGCTGTGCAGAAGCTTTTAAGGTTCATTAGGTCCCATTTGTTTATTCTTGATTTTATTTCCATTATTCTAGGAGGTGGGTCAAAAAGGATCTTGCTGTTATTTATGTCAAAGAGTGTTCTGCCTATGTTTTCCTCTAGGAGTTTTATAGTGTCTGGCCTTACATGTAGGTCTTTAATCCATTTGGAGTTTATTTTTGTGTATGGTGTTAGGAAGTATTCTAATTTCATTCTTTGACGTGTTGCTGCCCAATTTTCCCAGCACCACTTATTGAAGAGGCTGCCTTTGTTCCATTGTATATTCTTGCCTCCTTTGTCAAAGATAAGGTGCCCATATGTGCTTGGGTTTACCTCTGAGTTCTCTATTCTGTTCCATTGATCATCCTTTCTATTTTTGTGCCAGTACCATACTGTCTTGATCACTGTGGCCTTGTAGTATAGTTTGAAGTCAGGAAGCCTGATTCCACCAACTCCATCTTTCCTTCTCAAGATTGCTTTGGCTATTCGGGGTCTTTTGCATTTCCATACAGATCGTAAGATTTCTTGTTCTAGCTCTGTGAAAAATGCCATTGGTAATTTGATCGGGATTGCATTGAGTCTGTAAATTGCTTTGGGTAGTACAGTCATTTTCACAATGTCGATTCTTGTTTTTTTGGCCACGCGGTGAGGTTTGTGGGATCTTAGCTTGCTGACCAGGAATCGAACCCACGCCCCCTGCAGTGGAAGCTCAGTCTTAACCACTGGACTGCCAGGTATGCCCCAGCCTGGCTTTTTAAAATCAGAGAATCTTGTTGGCACACCAAAATTTAGTTAACCATTTTCACATGTCTGTTTGAAGCTTAGCGCTGAGGAATACTCTTCAAGTTCTTGGATTCCTATCTCTGTGCAGAAGTGAGTGCCTTGACTGCAGTGTGGGAGGAAGCAACCAGGTGTGGCTGGTGGGGGTGCCAGGTAAACTACACCTGGTAAAAAGTGAATTTCAGATAAATGATTGATAAGTTTTTAGTATAAGTATGTCCTAATGTTGCATGGATCACATTATACTAATTATAATTGACTGTCTATCTGAAATTTAAATTTAACTGGGTGTCATGTATTTTAAGTGACCTCCCCAAATAATTATTAATTATTAAATTACCTCCCCAGCTTTTCTATGAGGTTGTGGTCACAATAAGAACTCTACATAGAAAGAGGCATGGCTAGTAGCAGAGGATTCACCATGATGAAATACATCGGTTTAATGTTTTCAAAATTATGGTCTTTATACTACTCTGAACTATAAAAAAGTGGAGCAGATAAAGCAATAATCCCATATGACAATGTCTTCAATAGAGGAGCAGGGTTTTTTGTTATCATTTTATTAGTTTAAAGATGATATAATTTAGAGATTAGTGGAGACCTTAAATTATTTTATACTCCATGTTTCTAAAACATTAATAATTTTTAAATAATTCTATACTGTTGTCTTTGTTCTTTCTTTGTTTTTGTTTTTTTTGCATTTCACCAGCTTTTATGGTAAAAATTTATATCAAGGCAGTTTTTACTTTAGAATTATCACTGTTAGCACAAACTGATAGAATAACTTGGAAATTATAATTAATAATATTTGATTTAAAATATGCTATTAATACACACAAATGAGAATATTTATCTTAAACACAGGAAATTCAGAGATCAATTGATTTTTGTGGCTGGGTAGTAAATTCACAGCTTTTCAACTTTTCCTCTCAGTTATTTTGAGAGTTAATTTTGTAGAACATGTTGGAGTTCTGCTATTAAAAATTTCAGTTTTCAGGGTTCTAGTTCAGTGACATGCTCATTGGTCTAGATTGGCGGGCTCTGCCTTGGCCATGGAAATGGATGGTTAAAATTCCAAATCTTTGGTTGGTCCTACACTGTAAGCCTGATAGCAGAGTTTGACTTGAGTGAATTTACAAATAACATTGGGCTGGAGCACTCGGACCTCCCATAGCCAGTAGACAAATTAATTTCAGATAATCCTCGAGCAGTTAATAAAAGAGACCACTTTTGGCCATTACCCACCTGGACTAATGTGCCTCCAGAGACCAAGAGGTAAGAAGCATTTGATCCCATTCATTATGATTTCTTTTTATAGTTTTTTTTATTAATAAAACTTCTAAATGTTAAAATTGATTCCAGACCTCAACTAGAAGGTTACAGTCAAGAGAAAAAAAAATACTATCTCTGGAATATCTAATTAGGTAACATTTTTTTAAGTTGAAAATCAAGATCAACAGTTACCATTTATTGAACCCTTATTAGCTGCTAGACATATTCTACACACTTGAGGTGCATTCTCTTAACTCTTAAAAAGATCTCCATGAGGCAGGTATTATATCTCCATATTACAGGCTAAGGTTTACTGAGGTTTATTACCTAGCTTAGGGAAACAATTAGTACCACAATTAGTAGCAAATGAAGATTTGAACCCATTCACTGTAGATTTCCTAGTTTTACCTGCTATACACCATTTACTACATCCTCTTTTCACTGATAATAGCTTCTTGGTGCCTCTCGTAGCACAGTCAGCTAGAAAAAAAAATACTTTAATACCTGGAAAGCACACTTAGGTAGGTACATTCTTGTATAATTTCTAAATATTATTACTACTCATCTTGCTATTTCCCTACAATATATAATAGATTCCAAATTACCCACTGGATTGAATTTTCAACATTTTATAAACCTTTATGTATTCCTATTATTGTACCTTGTCCTTTTAAAGTACAGTTCTGGAGCTAATTATAAGTAATTTTTAATTATCTTTTAATTTCAACTAATTTCTTTCAGCCAAGAGCGTATCTTCTACACAAAGCATTTTAAAATCCTGAATATCACCACTGCTTTACATTCAAATGATAATTATTATTTTATGTAATATGTAATGCAGAATTTTAAAGCAGAGCTTCTCAACATGGAGTTCCCAGGTTTATGGCTAGAATTCCCTAGCCCTCAAGTAACACTGGAATTGTATATGGAATTTAGCCAGGATATCTGAGTACATGCAAAGTTTGTAATGTTAAGATGCTCATAGCTTTCATCGGATTCTTTTAAAGCCTCCATGACTTCAAGTGTAGTACCCCGTGGATCATGGTACCAAAATAATACCTGGATATTGATGCTTCTTTGTACTGCAGGTCCTGCCGAAGCTGAGCAGTCCTCAGGTTAAGTTAGCCCAAGCCCTTGGACACCCGTCAGGGGCACGGGTGGCTGCTCACATTCAGAGGTGCCTGGGGAGCCCTCTGTCACTCCTAGCGCAAACTCAGGATTTGAGTTTCACGACCCCTGACTCTGGCAGACTTAGGGAATCTGCTGTTTCTTTGAAAACACAAGGAAACCTTCAACACATGGACCCTCTCACCTTTTCACCCACTGTCACCTACGCATTGCTCCCACACGCTGGCTGCCTCGCCAGCCAACACTCAGGGTCCAGCTGTGACCACCTCCTAGTTCCTCTGTCCCTCCGCTGAGTCACTTGGCAAAACCTCTAGGCTGGTGACATCGGGCTCACTGCCTACTCTGCCTGGAGTCGAGAAATCACTGGAGACAAATCCCAAACCAAACCACAGGGTCACCCTTTAGTTTACGACCACTCCCCTCAAGTGTGCTCTCAGCCCTCCCTGAAATGTCACATCCGTCCTCCAGTCCCTGCACCCACCCACCCCCTGGGATGGCGTCTGTTCCTCAGCCCCGCAGCCCTGAAGGCCCCCCGCCCCCTCCCCTCATGCTCAACTGAGAAGCTGGCTTTTATCTCAGCTAGAAAGTGAAATCAGCCCCTCTTTCTTCATCAGATCTTCTAACCCAGCTATGTCTGCACCAGCCCCCTGTGCCTTTCCTTTTCTTCAAATTAATAAAGTGTCCCCATTCTCTTTGAGGCCACTAAACCCACTGCTTCTTCCATATGTAAGATTCTTATCTATAATTCTCCCTCTCCTGCACCACTAAGTTTTCATCCTTCTTCTGGAGCATTCCTACCAGGATTAGAACATGCTGTACAATCTCTTATCTGAAATAAAACAAAGCAAGCAAACACACACTCTTGACCCCCTACTGATTTGTAAGCATTGTGCTATTTTCCTTTCCTTGCTCTCCTTAAAAAAAATTTCCTAGAAATTCTTAAAATGATAATAGTACCAAAAATAAAATATTAATAATGATAGCAAATACCTATGTAATGCCAACACTGTTTATAGTATTTTTCACATATCTACTTAACAACTCCACACAACAATCCTACAACTGTTAACCATAAAGTAAGGACTGTTGTCATCCTCATTCTACATGTGATTAAATGGCATCACAAAGGGGTTAAATGACTAGTCCAAGGCCCCATCAGCCAAGATCCAGATGAGCTAAGATTCGAACCAAGGTAGCTCATACTCTCAACCGTCTCTCTGAACTTTATCTACATTTGATGCTTACGTTTCCTCACCCATATTCTGGTGAAGCCGGTAAATCAGGGTTTAGCACCCAACCCCCCGAAACCTCATGCTGTGAAATCCCATGGTTAATTCTCAACCATCATCACATGGGTCCTGTCAGCAGCATGGGGCAACCAGGATTACTTCGTCTTTCTTTGGCTAAGTTCTTCTTGAAGCCAAAACATGGCACTGACCTGGGTCTTCTAGTTCGTTCACTTTTCTCTCCTGAATCCTCCTCTCTGCAAAGCCTTTATAAGCTGCAGGGGCTCCTGCACATCTTCTCTTGTCTCTGGGAGATTGCAAGCTCTTGGAATTTACAAGCTGATGACTCTGAAAGTTTTCTCCCACTGATCCCCTGAGCTCCAGTTTCCGATCTCTACTTGGATATAAAATAGTATCTCAGAACGGACAAGCCCCAAACTCTTTCCCCCAGTCCCTCTCCCTGCTTCCCAACCTGCATATCTCCTGGAACCTCCCATCTCAGGAAATGGAATCCCTGTTCTTCCTGCCATTAGGACAAAACCACTGCAGTTGTCCTTACCTCTTCCTTATTTCTAAAACCCTAAAGTCAACTCCCCAGTACATCCTGTGGGTTCCGCCTTCGATATACTGTAATTCACATGCACCACGCAGGTCTGTGCCTCAGGGCCCTTGCACATCTAGTTCCCAGCAGCTCAAATACTCTTCTCCCAGCTGTCTGCCGAATGACACCCACTTCTTATCTCAGTCTTTATTCAAACGTCACTTCCATAGAAAAGCTTTTCCTACCGTCTGGTGCAAAGCAGCACACCGCTTCATCCTCCAGTTCCTTATCTTGTTTTATTTCCTTCAGAACCCTTTATTTACCTGTGATTGTATTTCTTTGTTTAATGTCTCTTTCCTCTGACTACCATGTAAGCTCCAACAGAATAGAAACTGTGTCTGTTTTCCAATAGCTGGAAAAGTGCCAGGTTCACGGTTGACACTGATAATTGCCAAATAAAGGATGTTAAATACCTACACCATGATTCTGTGCAATATAGATATTTTTAAAAAGACCCTAAATAAACATTTATAAATTAAAAAATGTATGTTCAATGAACATCTTAAAGTAACCCTGCCAAGTCATCTGCAAAATTTTTTGCATGACAAATCACAGGGTAAGTCCACAGTTCTATTCAATTTTTCATGTTTGGATTCTGTTTAACTGATGGTCAGAATATTTTAGTAGATCATATTTTATTCTGAAATGGATAGTGTGTTTCCTATTTCCATGAAGCCCTGATGCCTACAGCTGTAGATGCGTGTGCACGGACCTGGTATTTGAAAACACTAATCACATTTGAAATGGAAGTGATGGCAAGTGGTTGTACGTTCTACACGGACTTCACCTTCAAGCTCGTATGTTACAGGCACTGCTAATTCGCATTTGACTGGCACAGTCCACTTACAAGAGAAGCAAGTATCAAAAGGATAGTAAATTGATGCTCAAATGCATTTTGTGTAACTCTCCTTTTTCTTCGGTTTTCGTCAAGTCAGTTGACAGGTTTTGGCAGGAAAGAGTTCTTTGGGAATATTAATATAGTTCACTTTCACTCCTGTAAGTAAAGTTACTTCAGTTTTTGTTGTTTTTTTTCACGAGGTTTTTTGTTGATCTAAATATTGGTGCCCTCAGACAAACCAGAGACTAAATTATAGTTTTAAAAAGAAACCTATGTGGGTGAGGAAATAGTATAGAATATTAAATATTTAATCAACCCACAAACTGAAAAGGAAAAGTATTGGTAAAAGGTACTCTTTAATCTTCAAAACTTCTGAAAAGTAACACCAATGCTTAAGATTAAAGAAACAGAATTTAACATAGTTTTATGTAATCTATCTTCCAGCTTGATAAATATGAAGATGTCTTCAATATTTTATGCAATAAGTAGTACCTACTATGTTAAAAATTCACACACATTATCCTTTCTCAAGTAAATGCAGACCTTAACAGTGCATTCTAAAAATCATTTTATCATCTTTCTAATACATGTGACATAAAACCAAGCAAAGCAGAAGTCAAACAGTTTGAGCTGTCAGAAAAATCAACACTCATGACTTCCCTGGTGGTGCAGTGGTTAAGAGTCCATGCTCCCAATGCAGGGGGTCCGAGTTTGACCCCTGGTCTGGGAACTCAATCCCACATGCATGTTACAACTAAGAGTTTGCATGCTGCAACTAAGGAGCCTACCTCCTGCAATGAAGACCCAGAGCAACCAAAATAAAATAAAATAAAATAAAATAAATAAATAAATAAATAAATCTTTAAAAAAAGAAAAATTGACAGAAAGGTGGGTAATATTTCACGAAATAATGATTTTCTATATATGCATGTTGCTGCATTGAAAAGATTTAGTTTTCCATTTTTGTCACCTGCAGACACAAATCAAAATAAAGATGATTAGGTCAAATCAATATTACCCTCCACAGATTACCCTCTGTGAGCTGCGGTACGGCTGCCGGCCCATTGTCCAGTTCCCCTCCACGCTCTGCCCAGGGGACAGTGGTAGCAGGACACAGGTTTAAAGCTTCAGACGACGGTCATCAAGCTGGAGAAAGTCACTCTGATGTACTGTTAACATTACACTCACCACGTCTGCACATGCTGCTACTGAGGAAAGACCTGTCATCACTGCAAAAGCCATCCCAAGTTATGGCCTGATGAACACAAGACATTTAGATAATGACATAATAACAATGTAAAGTTGCAATTGGGAGAAGTTCATAAAAAATGTAAAGGAATACAGTTAAAAGAGAAAGATGGGCAATGCATGAGGGAACAGACTGCTTGGTTTCAGAGAGACTGGAGAAATGCAGACCACGTGCGTGCACACAAGTAATGAACGAGTGGTGGGTCAAGATGTGGTCCTTGGTGAAGAGACTCTGAACACAGAAGACTGGCTCACAGCACTGTCTCCCACATCTGATCCTAAAGCAGAGCCCAGTTTCCTAAGTCCAGCCCCATTCCCCCACCTTCTATGACCTTAATTTCAGACACAATGAAATCTGATTATACCATCTCCCAGCACCAAGTTCTTCTGACCAATACAAAGCATCACACACTGTGCCCCCTGGGGGTGTCCTGCCCCCCCTCCCCTCCCCTCCGTGCATCTGCATCTTCCATGCTGGATACCTTTCGTTCCCTGCATGCACCATACTCTTCTTTCATATGAAACTCATCATCAACCTGACTTAGGAACTGCCTCTTCTTCAATCATCTCGTGCAGTTTGCTCTGGAAAACCTTCCCCACCTCCTGTCATTAAATGTTTCTGCTCCAGACCTCAGTGTTTTCCTAGCATGTGTTTCAGGACTGGAACTGGAGAGCTATCACTTTCCACAGACATCCCCAAATTTCTAGAAAATGTGGATACATCTTAATCATCTCCATCATTTTAATATCACAGTATTTGCTGCAAAGAATCTCTGATGACATAAGGAAGGCAGAGTTGTATAATACTATGTAGTAAGCATTTGTGAATTGCCTTCAAAAAGATTAGCGGCATAGATGCACTATCCCACATAAAAGTTTCACTGAGGTGTCATTTTCTGTATATAAAAAAGCAGCAAAGTTACATTGGGGTGATTCATGTTTTTGATATTTTATGGAATTTCACAATAATATATATGTATTTTGAGTGGCCTCAAATGCATGTACTATGTAAGCTCTTTTCACTTGGACAGCTAGAGGATAAAATGTTATTTTATTACAAGCAACAGACTTGAATAATGTGTATGGTATAGAATGAAGCATATTCAAAGTCAAAATACATTTCTATAAAAGTATGGGTATTCTCCTTTGGCAGGTAACAAAGCACATGTATGTAATTTTTTAAGGAATTAAATACTTTCAAAAAGCTCCTGTGTATACCTATGGAGACCCCTGCACTCCAGGGAACGCTGCAGGGCATTCCGTTGAAAGATGTGCGTGTAAACTTAAGTGATTAGAGGGCAAAAGTAACGCGGTCTTTAGTTCAGTGGGCAGATGTGATCATTTGTCAACAATGTGTGTCCACGATGTAGCTTATTTCATAAATACGTGAGACACCACTTTAGCACATGGGATATATTTCTGATTTTTTTCCACACACTCTTATATACAAAGCATTTTGAAAGTCAGTGAGTCACATGATGTAGGAAGACAAGCTAGTGGAGAAAGATGACTAGTCAGTCTGCCATCAGAGAGGAGCAGGCCACTAGGTAAGCTCTTCCCTCCAGTGGCACCATTCTGAAAAGGTCTGAAACCAATCTGCCCTCCCTAGTTTTGAACTTGCCCCCCAGAGAAAGAGCATCACATGCTCACAACTTCCTGAGGGCAACCAACAAGGCTCATGGTTGATAACTTCATTTCATGTTTCTTCCAAATACTTCATGCTTTATGCCTACTTTTTCCTTATCTTTAGGAGAGTGTTAAAAGATGATAGGCAACAAAGATAATTCTCTTTGGATTCAAAGACTTTAAAATCAGCACTCCATTTCTCTTCTCCACTAGAAAGACCTGCTTCACAAAGGTCTGTCTGTCAATTTTGTCTTTGAGGATGACATTCTTCCACATCTTTTCAAACATGCCAAGCCCAGCAAACCATGGCAAGTTTGGGGAAGAGGCTCACACTTTCTCTATAGTATTCTGGTGTTAAAAATCATGAATGTTGTCAAATAAAATATTAGTAAAAGTGAAGTAAGAAACGATAAAGTCACCTGTACTATTGGTAAATGAACTCAGACAATGGCAAGAAGTAAGTTCCTGCAGGAGACCTCCTACCTCTAGGTAGTTTAAAGAATATGATATAGACCTTGAATTATCTCACTGGGTAATCAACTAGTTTATCATCCTTTTACAATAACATATGAAACTTTTTCAAGGGCTTTTTTGAAATAAATGTCATATCTTTGAATCGTTCTTAATGCCTAAATCTAATAACTTTATTAAAAGCCTAAATTGACATTAGCTTTCCATTACTCAATCTCCATAAAAATACGGTGGTCTTTAAGGGTTCCTACTTTCTTTTCAATGTGCTAATGTTTTTTTGTTTTTTGTTTTTTTTTTTTATTTTTTTTTTATTTTTATTTTTGGGGGTACTTTGCTAATGTTTTTACCAATATTTTCATGATTTTTTTTTCCCTAAAAGATAAATCTGGGGCATAGTGATCTCTAGTATTCAGAATTAAATGGTGTATGTGTGTGAGAGAAAACTGGGTGTTTGCCAAGGTTCCACTCCTTTGGAAAATCTTTTTCACTTCCAAATTTCTCAAATGACAGGGCTTTATTTTTTGTTTTTTTCCCTCTCTTTTCTTTCCTCTTTCCCCTTTCCAGCCCCTTTAGACAAATGTGCAGGTTTCTGTAGACCCTGCAGGGGGAGCACAGAGAGAGGCAAAAGAGATCATACTTGATACTGGAAAAAGGATTTGAATTTTGCAGAAGTAAGAAGGGAACAGGGCCTTTCCATTGAGAGAAGAGCCTGTGGAAAAGCACAGCTGCCTCAAAGGGCACAAAATCTCCTGTAAAGGCAGAGCGCTGGACCACACAGACGGCAGAACGGAGGAGGAGGGGAGAAATGGGGTCCTGGACTTCGGGTGGCATAAGGTTGCAGTCTTACTTCAGAGTGTGGATTTGGATGTTATTCCATAGGCCGCACAGCATGAGTGAAAGCTACTAAGAAGGGGAATGACGTGATCAAGGTAGTTGTGACCCTGGTGTTTTGGGGACAGGAAGAAGGATGCCTAGAACCAAGAGTTGGGATCAGTGGGACCAGGTGATGGGCTTTACATCTTTGCAGGTACGTGATGACAAGGGTCTGCATTAAGGAAAAAGCAGTGGGGCTGGAGTGGGAAGTCTAGATGAATGGGATGTCAGAGATAAAGCCGATGGCCAGTGCTGTGATCTGGGAGGAGGAGGGGGACTTGACAACTCTGCCCAGGTTTTTACCTCAGGAAGTAGAAGGCTGCAGGGGGCACAGAGGTGAGGAACGAGAACAGACCCAGGGTCTTTGGAGTTAAGATACAGGGCTTCTGACGTATCTGGAACAATTACCCAATATGTGCAAATATGGCACTAGGGAGAGGAGCCTGGTGTTGGGATATAAGCTGGGCAGGTGGGCTGTGGGCAGGTAAGCAGACGGCAGCAGGGAATTCTGATCAGCAAGGAGCAAAGTCCTAGCCCAGGACGGGATTCCAGCCTCTACAAGGGGATGGGAATCACCAGAGCAGAGTAGGCACCTTGCCTTAGGGGCGCTGAGCTGAGGTGCTGCATTTTTAAGGTGGGCTCAGGCCCTTGATTCAACTTGCTGTTGAATCCTAGCAATATGACTGACACTGTATTCATGGTTCCTGACTCCAGTGCTGGAGGGGCTACACCTGCTGATGGAAGCAGAAGGGCCTCTGGACAAGCCCAGGGAAGCCTTTGCTTACATTCCCATGCTAAATACCAACATACCTATGCCAATCCGAAACAGAAATAGACGATAACGTCCAAGCCTCTTTACAGGTGACGTTTCCCATCAGACTGAAATCCTGCTACAGGACACCTAGGTAACGCTCCTCCCTGTGTGTGGTGTTCTCAGGTTACAGCCTACCTATCGTTTGCCATGTGTAACCACCTGAAACGCACCTGGGAAAACCTTAAAAGACACGCACAAGAAGGTAATCACATGCTCTTTTAGTTGCTGAAATTTACTAACGTGACTTTTCCCATCCATTGCAAGGATCATTGAAAGAAAATATGCTCTCTGCTGGCATTAACCACCTAGGAAGTATTTGAGAATATCTCCCTTTGCTTCTCTTTTCTTAATAATGATGAAAAAACTAAATGGTGCCTATCTTAACAGGGTCGGGGGTACATCAGGTTACTGGCAGGGGAGAATGCTGGCTTCCCTGAAAAGATGAAATGCCCACAGCTTCTCAGCCTGAGGGCAGCCTGCCATCGCTGCCACAGTGCGCCATTGACCGTGGATAGGGTAACAGGATGGGAAAAAGTATAGTTGGCCCATTGTTTAAAACGGACTCCAGACATCCTCATTGGCTGTGTGTTAATTGAAAGAGACCGTTTGTTTTGCGGCTAAAATAGTTTGCTTCTGAGATTTGCTAAGGGATGGGTGCTGATTTCTCAAAAAAACTCAAAGCCAAGTTTAATTTTTCCAGCTTTCAACCTAAGGACACATTATCCTTTTTTTCTAAAGAGTGAAAGCCTGAAATGGAAATCAAAGTCTGAAGCACAAGAACGAACCCTCTTTGCCTGAACTGGTGTTTCACAAGAGCCGACACTATGCATTTCCTTTCTTCTGAGAAACTGGTTCAAAGGTCAAGCCTAATGGAAGTCTTCAGAAGTTTTATTTTCCTTTGCAGACTTAATGAAAGGCTCAGAGCTTGACCCAATAAAATCTACATGATGAAATAATCTCAGATGTTGAAGGAACCTCCATGGTTTTTCCCTTTAAAATAATCACCTGTAGGAGATCAAGACAGTGCCTTGATAGTTCATTAACATATCACAAAAACACATCCATATATACATATATCTTTATATCCTTCATTTCCTATCACCGTAAAGATCTAACTGTACATTTTTTCTTAGGTTTGAGCGATCATTACGGGTATGAATAGTACTCAACGATCAAAATATATGATGATTAGAGCATACAATATTTGATACACCATTATTAAATATCAAACATAATTTTATTCAAAATGCTTTCTTTAGTGAGACAGACGTAGCATTTAAAACATTAGTTTATGACTCCATGAATGAATGTTATTTTTCGCTAGAATCAGACAGGTCAGGACCAATCTTTCTATTTTTGGCTTTTACAAATGCCAGTGTTGAGAAGCCCTGTTCACGTAAATACACAGTAAAGTTCTGGATGAGTGTGAGGTTGGCCTTTCTCTGTAAAGAAGGTGGAGAGAAACTGGGAAAGGGAGGTGGAAAGGAGAACAGGTGAAGGGCAGACAGATGTGGTGAAGAGGAGCATCTTGAAATTGATGCCTTGGAATGCTAGGTGTTCCTCACCCCGCCTTGGACACGCTACCTCAGCCTCAAAGCCACCGGCCCAGGATTTAGGGGGTACGACTCTATTCTAAACCCCAGAAAGAATCAAGACAACAAGAGACAGTATTGCTGCCGCCTTCTGGAGTGTCTTACTTTCTCTCTCCTCCCTTGCAAGGGCTCCAGATCCCCATGCTTCCTGACAGCTTAGACCCCAGACGCTTCCTCGGGGGTGCAAATTCCACAACAATGTGTGACAAAATATCAAGGCCTTTTGGGAACTTCTATGGTGGTCTAGTGGCTAAGACTTCGCCTTCCAATGCAGGGGGTGCAGGTTCGATTCATGGTTGGGGAGCTAAGATCCCACATGTCTCGTGGTCAAAAAACCAAAACATAAAAAAAAGAAGCAAGATTGTAAAAAATTAAATACTTAAAAAAATTTTTTTTTAATCAAGGCCATTTCTTAATGAGGCAGAATGAAAATGCCTGGGCAATACGGACCTTCAGATCTGGGCTTCTTAAACTGAAACGCAAAATGTATCACCAGGGATCTTGTTAAAAATGCAGATTCTGGTCAGCAGGTCTGGGCTGGGGTCTCGGATTCTGCCCCTTGGGAGAATGGTCCTGCATCCATCTCCACGCTGGCCACCTGATGTGCGAGGAGCAGCGCGTGCAGGGCACGACTGAATCCTCAAAGAGCAAGAAATGCCCATCTTCACGATGAGGGGGCTCGGGCTAGAGGGGGATGATCTGGGCTGAAACTAATCAGAGAGACTGGATGTGGCTGGGTATGACGTCGGTTCTGCTGGAGGTCAAGGGCAGGCAGGGAAGGGACAAGAGAAGGGGAATAATAAGGCTCTGAGCAAATCTAAGCCATTCTGCCAAGATTCACGCAGATGACCTCAGCGAGCTCTTCTCCTCTCCTCTTCTCTCCAGAGGACACCAAGAGACACTGGGAAGATTTGGACGAGGGAGAGGGGAAGGAACTGTTGGGCATCGTTGAAAGCTGAAAATTTTGATGTTTTAAAGGGAATAACACTGTCTCATAAATTCCAATATTTGAAAAACAAATAATCAAAGAAAAGGGTTCCCTGAGAAAAGCACCTAATGATGACGTAAACTATGTTACAACTTAGACGACGGATGCAGTGTTTAACTGAATAAAGTCAGTCTATACATGTTGACAGGAAAGATGACCAAGACTTATCACATGAATAAAAGAAAGTTGCCAACAACAAAGATATGATACAATTATTGCAAAAATACAAAAGAAGGGGAATAGATACTGTGAGAAAATTTTTAAAAGTAAATTACGTCTTCACAAATCCATACCGCAACATTTTGAAAACTGAATTTAAGCTCTGTTGATCATGTGATCAACTGTATTGAATATCTGGGTTCCCAAATTCAGACTTCTCCACCAAACAAGAGAAAACTCTAAGACAGCAAAAGTCAAATGATCCTAGTGCCTTATCATGCCACTAATATTATAGTACAATAAAAAGCTCACTCGCAAGGTCAAAGATGATGAACATCTTAATGTCATAGCTTGATTTCTAACTTCTGCAATAAACCAGATGTGATATTTGAAATTTCTCACTATAGATCTGTGAGTCACTTTAATGTACACAAAAGTCACCTTAGTGTCTTGTTAAAATGCATATTCTCATGTAGCAAATGCATTTCTAACTAGCACCCAGGTCCTGGACCACAGTCTGGATAACAAGTCTCCAGAGAAGAAACTAGAAAGTTTAAGTTTTGGTCATTCTAGCACTTGTGATTTTTTTAAGTACAAAGATACAGTCTAATATAAAATTCAAAATGTGGTGGATTGAATATTTTATTTTAGTGATTTTCAAACTGAAGGAATGAAACAGAAAAGACAGTGATACTTATCTTGTAGAAATTATTTCATTCCAATTTACCAAAGCACTAGTGATTTATTACGCGAGGTTGATTTGGTCATAGGTTTAACGGTTTATGTGTAAAGCTAGTAAAAACTACTCTTTCATTTGGAATCTCATTTTCCACAACCTACACAAACCTTTTCAAATTTAGAGAAGATACACGTGTATACATGGACCTGCATGTGATATTTTAAACACTATACAAAATTCATCCTCAGAAAAGGCATATCTAGTGAGCAAAATGACTGGCCAGATAAACTGCCTCCTCTGGGGTCTTCTGAGAGTGGTCATCATGGCCACAAAGGCCCTCCTTTGGGACACACATACTTAGATTATTGTAAGATCTCACCACAGCTGAATACCTTTGGGATTCCCACTGACCCAAAGGCAGCTCCACTAAAGAGCTCCGTCCAGTGTGTTTTATCCTGGACACCACTGGTAGCTACAAGCACAGCCTCTTGTATTATTAGTCTGCTAAGGCTGCCATGACAAAAACCACAGGCTGGAAATTCATTTTCTCACAGTTCTGGAGGCTAAAAACCCAAACGCAAGGTGCTGGCAGGTTTGGTCTCTCCCGAGGCCTCTTTCCTCGGCTTGCAGACGGCCACCTGCTCCCTGTGTCCTCACATGGCCTTTCCTCTTATAAGGACACCAGTCTTGTTCAATCAGGGCCCCACGCTGACGGCTTCATTAACTTTATCACCTCTTTAAAGACCTTCTCTCCATGCACGATCACATTTTGAGATCCTGCAGGGTTGGGACTGCAACATACGAATTTGGGGAGATGCCCGACAGCCCTCTTGAGCAAGTCTGAATTCCAGGCACTGTAGAGCGACGCACGATTGAAGAGAGATGCAGAGAGAAGACAGGGCAGCCCTGGCAGTCAGTGTTAAGAGACCAGAAGGAGAGGGGAAGCGGGCAGGGGCAGAGTGGCCGAGGCCCCACACCCCAGGACTCTGCGCGAGGCCCCAGCCGACGCCTGCTTCTCAGGGCCACGCTCAAGAGTTCCTGCCACAGCCCCAAAGCAGCGTTTGTATCCAGAACCGTGATCTGGTTTTCAATGAGACCTGCCTGGCCGGGGCTGCTGAAACAGCTTCCTGTCTCTTTCATAC
Organism: Hippopotamus amphibius kiboko; assembly: GCF_030028045.1. Lineage (NCBI taxonomy): Eukaryota > Metazoa > Chordata > Mammalia > Artiodactyla > Hippopotamidae > Hippopotamus > Hippopotamus amphibius. Next base: position 60,950,107 of record NC_080200.1, on the reverse strand, counting down.
CCCTCTGGAAACTTACAACAAGCTCCTATTGACTGAGATAACCAGAGTGCATTTTTATTCCTTGCAATTTGTAAGCGCTTCTTGCAGTGAGTGAGCTAATGCTGCATGTTACATGCAAGCGCTTCAGTAGATGGTATGACTTAAATGATCTGTATGTTCTCTGGAGATGTGCATAGGGTCTTGTTATATGTTGCATGCTTTGCCTTCATTTTTATTAAAGCAACGGTGTAGGGGAATCAAACAGAAACTCCTTTCCTTTCTAACAGGTACAAATGAAAATGAATAGTTATCAAGGGTCTGTAGTTACTTAAACAGATCAGGTCTAGCCCCTGTGTGTGTGCACACTGCTTCACAGACACGCCCCGATTCTGTGTTCCTTTGACAATGTTAGCAACATTGCCTGTTACTTTTGGGCTGATTTATGGTGAATTTAAATCTGTTCATGTTTCAATCATCTTCAAAACAAAGCCCAGCAAATATCTCGGAAGGCCCCCTGCAGAAACATTTCAGTTTATCTAGGAGAGTCCGTGTTTTACATTTTCTTCTTTAAAGTCAGAAGCATTTTTTACTGCAGTAGAGCTGTTAATTGCCACGTATCTTAATGAGTTCTTTTCTGATATAAAATAGCCTGGCTTGTAATACAGCGGACTTTTTTATCAAGAAGAGACAGGAAGAGGAGTTCTGCTGCTTCCTGGGAGCAATGGGATGCTTTTTCTTTTCTGTCTGTTCGCTCTGTGTTGGTTGCAAGCTTTCTGATTTAGGACCTTTGAGGTCTGAGTTACTGCCTTCCACTTCAGTGTGAGGGAAAACTAACCCCAGCAGAAGTCATGAAATAGAACTTTGGCTCTGGAAGTAAGAACCACAGTCAGAGCTCTTGAGGTTATTAAAATAGAATTATGTGATAGCTGGTATAACCAGGTACTGGGGCAATTTGTCATAAAAATATAGCAGATAGTTTTTAAGTTTGACTTATTTTTAAGTTTATAGGCTTTTAAATGAGATTATTTCCTATTTGTTTCCTAGTTAATATTCCTACCTCATTGTTCCTATCCAGAAGTTTCTACTGTCCAGAATGGGGCTGGCTGGAGGTTGGTATTCAATAAATAACACGTGTTAAATGACTGAATGGATGAATGAAAATATTTTAAACATGACCATTAGGCAGTATTTCTCAAATAATATTAATAACTATTTTTATTCTACAGAATACCATGGTGCCATCTAACTGAAAAAGCTCCTTCACATTCATAATTGTGAGTCTCACAGCTACTATATTAGCTAATGTATAATTACAATATATTATTATATTTAATCATAAGATTAATATATAACTGTACATTATGTATATTAAATGTACATGTATAACTGGATCACTCTGCTGTACACCTGAAACGAACACTTTTAATCAACTACGCTCCAATATAACATTTAAAACAAAATGTAAGCAAGAGATTAAAGAATTCATGTAGGTAACGTGTTTGGCAAGTAATAAATGGTAGAGGTCACTGAGTATATTCTCCTTACAAATGGGCTTCAGAGCGTCCCACAACGTGGTGGAAAGCACTGTTTTGCAGGGGGTCACGTTCAAGATCCTTGGAGCCACCTCCATTCATTCTTCCTTCCCGAGGTCCCGCCTGCTGCTCCTGCATATGACCTTGGTTTCTGTACTAAACCAAGTAGAGCCTGGGCAGCATTTAGCTGGCTGTTTTCTTTCCTTTTCATTGGGGTAAAATCAACATAACATAAAATCTACCATTTTAACCATTTTTAAGTCTACAGTTCAGTGTACACTGCTGTGCAACCATCACCACCATCCCTGTGCAGAGCTTTTTCATCATCCCAAACAGAAACTCTATCCATTAAACACGAATTTCCCCACTTCTCCCCCTCACCCCTGGCAATCACTCTTTTAATTTCTGTCTCTGTTTTCAACTACGCTAGGGACCTTATACAAGTGGAATCATACAGTAGCTGCCTTTTTATATCTGGATCATTTCACTTATCATAACGTCTTTAGGGTTCCTCCACGTTGTAACAGGTGTGAGAATTTCGTTCCTTTCTAAGGCTGAGTAATAGTCCATCGTGTGTGTGATCACATTTTGTTTATCCATTCATCCTTCGATGGATGCTTGGGTGTAAGCAAGAAAAGGGGCAAGGGGGTTTCACAGAAGATACTGGAGGATGACCACTCAGATTAGGCCTCATAAACCATCCCATGACAAGGCTGAAAACAATCACCATCATTAATTATTTCATGGTTTCTTAGTGCAGTAATTCAAGACAGGGAAGAGCAGGGACCATAAGTCTCTGCTCCACAGTGTCTGGGATCTAAGCTGGAAGACCCAAAGGACTGATTGGCACTGGGGGATCTGCTGTGAAAGTGGCGCCCTCACGTGGAGATGGGATTCTCCGGGACGCTTGAGGCCTTAGGATGTTGACGTAGTCACAAAGGCCAGCTCCGACTCAGTGGGGTGGGGGGCACACAAAGGGGGGAGCCCCAGGAGACAGGGTGATCGGGGCCATGGTGGACACCAGCTACTACAAACCTCATCATTGTTCATTATATGAAGTAGGCTAAATCCTTGGAGATTTTTCACCAGTGATGACTATTTTACAATACTCCTGCTATGAAAACTTGAAAATATTCAGGAGAAATGTATAATTCTAGTCCGTCAGCAAACATATTCAAAACAGTATATATATGCACCCCAATGCTCATAGCGCCATTATTTCCAATAGCCAAGACATGGAAGCATCCTAAGCGTCCACGGATAGATGAACGGATAAAGAAGATGTGGTATATGCACAACGGATTACTACTCATCCATAAAAAGGAATGAAGTAATGCCATTTGCAGCAACATGAATGCAGCTAGAGATGATCACACTAAGGGAAGTCAGACAGAGAAAGACAGATATCATATGAAATCACTGATATGTGGAATCTAAAAAAATGATACACATGAACTTATTTACAAAGCAGAAATAGACTCACAGACACAGAAAACAAACTTATGGTTACCAAAAGGGAAAAGGCGGGGGGGGGATAAATGTGGAATTTGGGATTAACAGATACAGGGTCCTATCTATAAAGTAAACAAGGACCTACTGTATAGCACGGGAACTATATTCAATATCTTGTAATAACCTATAATGGAAAACAATCTGAAAATGAATCTATATATCTATATCTACCTATCGGTCTATCTACCTACATATATGAGGGTGAGTTAAAAATTATCCGCACTCTGGTTATATTAAAACTTCTGTTGGCTGCACTGTCTTATCAGCACTTTCCGTTCAAGGCTGCTGTGCAGGTGTGAAGGTGTTACATCAGTCCATTGGTAACTGCAGTGCGAGCAAAAATGGATGCCCCACTTGTGATTTGCATGAAAGAAGAGCAGCGTGCAGGGATTTGTTTTGTGTCCCTGGTGCCGTTATTTATCAAAGACTTTGTGCATAGTGTGAAGAAAGTGTTTTCTTGCGAAGAAGAGTGTATGAATGCGTAGAGAAGTTCAAGGCAAGTCGCACAAGTGTTAGCCATCAAGAAGGAGTCAGATGTCCATCACATCCACATCTGATGACAACACTGAGCGTACACATGAAATGATTCTGTTGAATAGACGAGTGACAGTGGATTATGTGGCAAATCATTTGCAAATCAGCCATGGCTCTGCCTGTGAAATAATTCACGACAGACTTAAGTTTCAAAAAGCTTGTGCTGAAGCCTAAACTTCGGGTTAAACACAGAGGACTGCTATCCAAGGGCACTGTGATCTTGCATGACAATGCACGTCCGCACACTTCTGCCCACACGGTCGACACTCTGCAAAAACTTCGTTTTGAGGTGTTAAAGCATCCTCCCTATAGTCCTGATCTTGCTCCATCGGGCTTTCACCAATTGGGTCTCCTGAAAGCAGCCCTAAGAGGATAGACTTCTGATGAAGTGAAGACAGCGGTGCATTTGTGGCTCTCAGCTCAGCATAAAACATTTTTTAATGAGGGAATATGAAAGCTTGTTGACAGGTGGACAAAGTGTATTGAAAAGCAAGGCAATTATGTCAAAAAATGATGTATTTATCTTTTCTAAAAGTTAATTAAAATAAATCCTACAGCTAGAGTGTGGATAATTTTTGACTCACCCTCATATATAACTGAATCACTTTGCTGTATACCTGAAACACTGTATATCAACTATACTTCAATAAAAAAAATTAAACTTAAAAACAAAAACAAAAACAAAACCCAGTATACACAGGCGAAGAAAATAAGGTAAAAGGCCAGAATTTCTTTTTCACATTCATTGGGATAACAGGGAGCATCTTAAGCTAATTTCATGTTACCCACATGTTCACAGAAATGATTTCTGCTACACTGTTGCTTCTAAGCCAGTGGTTTCCAAACATTTGTCTGAAAGCAACTTTGATTTTTTTCATAGGGGCCCTTTCACGCAACTGAAAAGACTGTCCTATATTCCAATGTTATTTCATGTCTGCCTTTCCTGTGTGGTAAGAAGTGGCTGGAGGAGACTATTTGCAAAGTAAAAGCCCGGCCACCCTGGGCTGGCACCCACACAGCTTTTGGAATGGAACTAGTGTTTTTGGATTCCAAAAACGTTGGGAATCACTGTGCTACGTTTCACAGTCGTGGGGAACCAGCCCGGAGGCTCACATAGCATCTGTCAGGAGACAGCAGCTGAGGGCAGATGGAGACGCTCACTTTTGGGACCTCTATGCAAATGGCCCAGTTATCAAACACAATCAGAGTTTTCTTGGTGTGGTGGCTTCAGCTCTAAAGAGGCTTCCAAAACTGGTAGCCCATGGGCCATGTTCCAGTATGAAATTTTAAGCAACAGGCGTATTAAAAGAGCAAAGCACATGGTGAAATGACCCTAGAAAACTGAAAAGGTAAAACAGTGAAAAAAGTGAGGACACAGCTCATCTTACTTGATGAGATGCCTTTCAATGCATAAAATATTCTGTGCTGCAGAAACACTGCCCATTGGGTTTCCCACTGGGTGTTTTCTTCTCTTTCTACTCTTCCTCCTCCTCATCCTTCTACTCTTTTTAATAGAATTAAGTGGATGCAAGAACACACTTGGTTCAGTAAACCAGTTAAGGTAGTTGAACGTGATCTTCAGTAGATGAAAATTTAAGTAACTAAATTTGTAATGTATCATGAACAATGGAACTATCAGTTCAAAATGTACTTTTCTTACTATAAAATGCTCACTTTCTCTCTATAGATGTCAGTGCCTCCAAATTAATGAGCACTATTAGCTGCAAAACATCTCAAGAAGCACTGGAAATTAACTTCCATTAGTTACAAACTGACAGTCAACCACCACCTGCCTTGTAAGACAATACAAGTTTTGAACACTCCATTTTTGTCCTCAATTAAATGTTCAAAGTCAGATGGTGGAGAAAAGTGACTTAAGACATCCAGAAAAATATTAAAAGTGGTTTGTGTGAGAAATGACCAAAGGGGATTTCAGATTTTCGCTTGCGGTGGGATAAACAGGAAAGCTTTGAGGGTGGATTCACTGAGCCTGGCTTTCCGTAGTTACAGCAGCATAAAGTGAATAATGAAGAAAGGAAATTCTTTTCATTAAGATGGTCAAGTTCTCTGAGAAGCACAGAGTCCTTTAAATAGCCCAGGATTTCAAAAGGTTGAGCATTAAGGATGTGGAAGACGACTAAATATGTAAACAAACAGCCAAGGTGTGCTTCCCAATATTCTCGCCGCCACTGGGATTTCTGTAAGGAAAACAAATCTTGCATTTCTCTAGTTGTGCGAATTTATATTTTTAGTTTTCAACATTCGATCAACATTGACTTGAAGAGCAGAACATGTTTAGAATGACATTTTTTAAGTGGTAAAATAAAATAAAAGCAAAGCGCAAAAGTTGGGAAAGCAAACTGATGGATACATAGACAAGAAGCAAAATCAATACCTTGTTACTGTGTGTCTTTTGTCGCATTAAAAATCAAGTTCTTATGTAAGTTTTGCAAATCTTATCCGTGGGTAAATGTGTGCACAGCCAATTAACAGCTTATTTATATATATGTACACATACACACATAATATGTGTGTACGGTTACACATAATCTATGTGGCATATATGTAGGTGCCGCTTGCCTTAATAAAATCAAATCTAGGGCTGTCAGGGTTCCGCCTGGAAGAAGACAGTCCTTGAGGAATGATTGACCAAGGGAGCCAGTTCGGTCACCCTGAATTTTCTCGGTTTCTCTTTTTCCTGGGGCGGGGGTGGGGGGTGGGCAGGCGCCCACTCGTGGCAACCAATCTTGGGGAAGTGGGATGCTTCTGTCCATTTTTATAATCTTATTCATTACTGGACCCATGAAACTTCCCTTTGATCCCTTTTGAAGGACAAACCCTTCTTTTGATTCCTTCAAACCACCTCCCAGAACTCTAGAAAGTATCCAGCGGGAAGTGAAAGGAAAGCACTTAGACGGGAAATACAGGCAGAGATCCCAAAACGGAGCCCTGGAACTTAGGAGCTTCTGTTCCACCAGGCCTGCAGGCCTCTCTAACTCTCCATGAGATTCCCAGGAAAGAGACTCCCTCATTTTTTGGTTCTCAGCTTGTTTCTAAGGGGCACCGTTTTTAATATTCACCCTCCTTTTGGGCTCTTACACATCCAATCATTTCTTTCACTGTGAAGATAGAGAGATTAACTTCTTCCTTCTTGCCTGTAGCTTAGCTTTCTGCTTCATCCTAAATGACTGGTAAAAGAATCACTTCCCCTGCAAGATCCTACTCTCTTTTCAGTATGAGAATATCTAAATCCAATAGATAACACATGGATGGACACAAACACATGAACCTGGTCATCAGTGAGAAAATAAAGATCAACCTTGAAGCAGGAAGTAATATGAATTACTAGCTCAAGTAACACGGAGAGCATAAGGACACTGCAAACTAATGATTGTTGATGGGAATTCAATATGCCATTCCTTTAAACCATCGATTATCTTTATTGAGATGTTGCTGTTGTTCTTATCATTACTGGAGACCTTGAAATTAAGACTAAAGATGCTTGATGTTTCATAGAGTTCTGACTTCTAGGGAGCTGAGGTCCCTGATGCTGGATGGTGTCACCAGAGTTCATCTCTCCTATAAAGGGATTTGGTAAAGATCTCATGATAATTTAATTATGGAGTGGAATTTCTCAGTTGCTTTGCATCAGGGGAAAGATCCTACTTCTGCCCCTAACACAGGGAGTGAGTGTAGTTGGCTTTAAGCAGAGGGGTTAAAGGCAGGTTCCAGAAAGACAGCATCAGGATATATGACAGACACGCTGGTAGATCATTAGAGACACAAGTTAAGTGACCAAAGACAAATATTCCTGGCTTCATAACAGAGACCAAACCTAGGATCACCACGGCCACCTTCGGAGAGGATGGGTAGGGGAGGGGGAAGTCCACTGGGAAGAAGGGGAGGGCACGCGACAGCTTTTGCTCCTGCGGTAGCCTGGATTTGGCTTTTTGCCCTACATGAGGTAGGAAAGTCCAGAATGCATGTGGCACACTTTCTAGAGGAGGGACTTGAGATTCTCAGGTCCTCCACATCCCTGGGGGCCTGGCTAGTGGGTGGGGGCCCCAAGGAGCGGTTGGCTCTTGGACCAGCTGTGAGCTACAGGCTCCCCTTCTGAACTTGGCGTAAAGACTGTTCTACCAAAAGCACATGGACTGAGGGGAAGGACAGGGCTGGTTCTCGAGAGAAAAGTCCGTAAACCAGAAAAACACAAAGCAGAGATTTCTACCATCACAACGGATGGAGTCTCTGCTAATGATTCATTAACCAACTAATTAGTACTCTGGGTAGAGTGACTCATCAGTCATGGCTCTGGGATTTTGTCAAGGTCCCTCTGCCAGAACCTGCTTCAGTATAAATGAGGTGGGGGTGTAGTATTACAAATGAGTCGCTATTTTAGAAATGCAATTGTTCACTCCTACAAGTGATTCTGAAGACAGAAGGCAAAATGAGTAATCTGGGCTCTGGGAAAATCAATATAGGCAGAGACAAGTATTGTGTGTAAACAGTGCTTTCCTTTCAACTGATAAAAGGAGTCCTGAAAAGGAGGCTTTTGTAAAACAAACAAACATAATCCTTTTGCAGTTGAAGACTTCCCTTCCATCTTCCGATTCTCCATCCCAGGTCTCAGTTTTCCCTCCTCCCTGCCCCCCACTGGCCTGTGCTCCAGCCTCACTAGATCCCCTCCACCCCTGGCCTCCCAGCAGGGCAGCCCCCCCAGGATCTGCTCCTCGGTCTTTCCCATTCGACAGCGCACGGCCTCTCTGCCTTCACCCACTTCTTCCATGTCTCTGACTCTCAAGTGCTATTCTCAGCTCGAGCCTTGGTCCCCAGGTGCTCCTGACGGCAGGAGCCGTGGTGGCAGCAGGGAGGCAGTGGTGATAATAACAGGCCCGTCCCTATGCCAGGAAATGTCCCAAAGATCTTAAGGTCTTTAACAGATTTCATCTCACAACAACTTTATGAGGAAGGTGCCACTTTAGACACATGGACGGGGCGCACAGAGCAGATGAGCGTCACGCCTAGAATCATGATTTGCTAAGAATCCTTTCCGCATGTACCGGATGCCCTTTACAACCCAGACCCCCTCTCCTCTTCCCGTAGGGGGTGAGAGCTGCACTGCAGGGCTGCACAAGATCATCACCTGGGGTGAGAGAGGAGAGCATATGAATTTCTACTTTGCTTAACAGAACAAAATAAAGCAATTCAGAGCTATTGTATTTACTCCACGGATTGGCACCGGCCCTCTCACTGGGCCTACATTTCAGAGAATGGTGTATTTTTTTACTGGAAACCACAACGCGGTAAGGATGACACACCTTGCTGATTTGAGCACTAGGACTCCTTATTGCTGTTGATGTGTGTTGGTCCATGTGAAGTTTTAGGTTATACTATCAAGCTTCAAATGAACCCTCCCAATACAAGATAGCACTAATGATGCAAGCGTGTCCAAGAGCTAAGAAAATAGCTACACTCAGGCATCTGTTCATACCTGGAGCGATGAACACAGGCCACGTTAACTGGCAAAAACAGTGATCATATCCTCAGAGCTATTCAATCATATTGCTCTTTCTAAGGGAAGGTTTTTATGATTAAAAGTGTATGCTGGTCTTTCACAGCTCCCTAAATGTCCATTCACAGATGCATGAAGATGATGTGAGATATATTTATATATTTATATATATATATGATGGAATATTACTCAGCCATAAACAAGAATGAAATAATGCCATTTGTAGCAACATGGATGGACCTATTATCATACTAAATGAAGTAAGTATATACACATTCTTTCTCATATTCTTTTACATATATATATAAAATTGAATCACTTTGCAGTATAACGCAATACCGTAAATTAACTATACATCAATAAAATAAATTTTTTAAAATGTACGCTGAAATAAAAACTTTTAATTGTGATGTTTTATCTTTCACATCCTTGTTTCAAGTTCTATCTTTAGTGCACATCTATGTTACAGCGTAAGTAGTATAATAGTGCACTGAAACCTGTAGTTAGTTGACTAAAACAGTGCATCCCCCTAAAATTCATATCTACTCAGAAGCTCAGAATGTGCCCTTATTTGCAAACAGTGTTTTTGCAAATGTAATTAGGTGAAGATGGTGTCATCCTGGATTAGCGTGGACCCTAAATACAGCTCCTGGTGTCTTCATAGGAAGAGGACAGGAGGAAAGAGACAGAGAGGGAGGCGTGTGAAGGGGGGGAGGCAGAGACTGAATTTCTGCAGCCACACCCAAGGGATGGCTGGGCCACCATGACATGGGACAGGCAAGGAAGACTCCTCCCCGGACCCTTCGGAGGGAGCACGGCCCTGGTCATCTGTGATTTTCAGACTTCTGGACTCCACAACAGTAAGAGCACACACTTTTGTTGGTTTGAGCCACCCAGTTTGTGGTAATCTGCATGGACAGCCCTTGGAAATTAATATACTATGTTCATAATTTATAAGTAAGAAATCCACATCCGGAGATGCAAGCTAGCATTTCCTCCTGACTGGGTGGGTGACGGCTGCCCTCCCATCCCAGCCCAACCAGGCTTGAGTGTTTCAAACAGGCCCTGCCTCCCCAACTTCTGGCCCTCTTTTCTTTTAACTGTTCTCTCTGCCTGGAGAGCTTTCTCTCCCACTGTTTCATATGTAAATATCAATATTCCTCAAGGTTGCTGCCAACCACTCAATTCCCCCTCCGTACTTCTTTTATCACATCTGTCTTATTGACCCAATGCACTACAGTCATTTGTGGATATACCTTTCTCTCTCATACCTTCAAAATCTCCTTAAAGAATGAAGCTCATTTCATGCGATCCTTGCACCTGCAGAGCTCACCCTAGAATACTCCCCAGAAAAGTCACCCAGAACGCGTGCCTTCAGATGGACCTGGAGGGAGAGCTTAAAGGAATGAGAGCTACAGGGCTCTGTCCTTGCCCGGCTCTGGCCATGTTTTGATAAAACCTCACTGAGGACATATATGTATGCCTTTCATATTTCCCAGTGGCATGAGCAGTGAGTTATAATAATCATACTGGGTAACAAAACTGGAGTCTGAAGTATCAAATCATGGAATCACCTAACAAGAAGTGAATGTAAAGCCCCTCATTTCAGTGAAAAAGAAAATTATATATATGTGTGTGTGTGTGTGTGTGTGTGTGTGTGTGTGTGTATATATATATATATATATATATATGGGATGGAATACTACTCAGCCATAAAAAGTAACAAAATAATGCCATTTCCAGCAACATGGATGGACCTAGAGATGATCATACTAAGTGAAGTCAGACAGAGAAAGACAAATACCATACAATATAATTTACATGTGAATTCTAAAATATGACACAAATGAACTTATTTATGAAACAGAAGCAGACTCACAGACATAGAAAACAAGCTTATGGTTACCAAAGGGGAAAGGGGGTGGGGGAGGGATAAATTAGGAGCTTGGGATTAGCAGATACACACTCTTATATATAGATCAACAACAAGGACCTACTGTATAGCACAGGGAGCTACAGTCAATATTCTGTAATAAACCATAATGGAAAAGAATATGAAATATATATATATATATATATATACACACACATATATATCTGAATCACTTTGCTGTACACCTGAAACACTGTAAATCAACTATACTTCAATAAAAAAAATAATCAATTTAAAAAGTCTCACTATAAACCCACTGAGATGGGGCCAGGGGGAGAAGTAATAACTGTCCTCAGGGCTATTTTGAAGAAGGGATGGATGTATTCTCATGTGATTGCAAAGGTCAGAAACAAGATCAGGGAGTGAACTTACAAGGGGCGCAGATTTCAATATAAATGAGTGTACAAGGCTTGAATTATTCAAGGAATTAATAAAATGCTGCAAGAGATGCTGAGTGGCCCATTGCAAGAGGCATTCAAGCAGACACTGAATGGCTAATTGTTGGGCCTGCTTTTGGCCTGAGTCAGTGACGTCCAAGTGCTCTTCACACACTGAGTCTTTAAAATGCAGATGCTGTATTTTTTCCCCGCTCTGACATTTTCCCAGTTAAGCAAATGATTATTGAACATATGAAGTGAAAAACAAACTCCCCAGAGATTCACCACCTGAGAACTAAACTAGGAAGAATATTATGACTGTTTTATTGCAAACACTTCAGACATGTTACTTAAGTGACACAATAATAACGCTTTAACTTTAATAAAGACTCTAAAAATATTTTTTAAATCTTCTCCTTTTAAAAAAGCATCTTTGTATATATTTTGTTTCCTGAGCATTCATTTCACTATATGCAATGTGTGGTTATGCAGTGGGCAAGTAAGCAATGAAAAAAAACAAAAAACAAAAAACCCAGCATTTGGAAAACATTCTTAACCTAGGTTTATCTAATGATATTTATAAGCAGTATTACTTAATAATATATACTAATATAGCATCCAATGATAAAATAATTTTAGTAATACACTAGGTAATTCCTTAAAACTGCATATTTTTGGATTATTGGTCAAAAACAGTGGCTTGAAACAGAACATGGAGAACAAGCTGGATAGAGCCAACTGAAAATGCAGTTGCTAAATTTGGGCTCAAATTGCACATTAAAGACGTGTCATTGCATTTACTTCTCTGTTATGCTGAATAACAAAAAGAAGACAGCGTTTTATTGTGAATCATGTTTACAATAAGTTAGATTCCTTTAGCATGTTTGCAAAACTGCTTTTGAGGTACTTTACATCAAGGATCATAACGTCCTGAAAAGGGATTAATCCAACTCGATTAAAAGATGCTATTTATGCTGCAACCTGCACATTAAGTTATGTGAGTAAACGTCTTAGTCATAACTTTTCTTCTTTTATAGACAAGAACATTTATAGCATCATTAGTACACGAGGTACAGCAGTCTTTTTTTTTTCTGGTTATTTCTTCAATCACATTTTCAAAATAAGGATGCTAGGACTTATCACTCCCAGCATCACTGAGTCCTTTCATATAATTTCATTTTAAGATCTATATTTGACCTACACATTTAAAAACAGCAGTGTATAAAACTCAATATTTGGTATAGTACCAACAATGTATTAGCTGTGACAGTTCTTAAGATATTCACATTTTATGGAGGATAACATGCAATGAACATATAAAAATTCCCAGAAAATGTGGCTGTAAATACTAAATATATAAAAATTTTTTTCAAAGTGATTGCTGACTTAAAAAGGAAATCGAATTCTACCATCTCTTTTATAAGAGGTTTCTGTGCATTCTTTTTTGGAGTACACAATGCGGGCAATTAAAAGTGAAAAGTCCAGTTCTGCCCTGATCTATGTGACTCAGCCAAGCAAGCTAGAAAAATCCAACCCTTCAGAACCAATCCTTTCACATTCTATGGCTTAGAAAAAATTAAAAAAAATTTTTTTAAAGCCTATATACATATGTATAACTGAATCACTTTGTGTACAGCTGAAACTAATGCAAGATTGTAAATCAACTATACTTCAATTTAAAAAAATAAATTAAAAAATAAAGTAGCATAAATAAATAGTCATCAAAGTACCTATATATATAGATACTTTATATTATATATATAATGTATATAATATAAAATATATATAATATAAATAAAAAATATATAACACAAAAATATAATATATATAATATATAATATAATAATATACATAATATATATAATATAAAATATAAATATATATATAAATAATAGGGAGTTTCTGGTTTCAGGTCTAATGACTGAATTGCGGCTATCTTGATTTCAAATTCTTATTTTAAGACAGATGACTTGCTTGAAAACTCCTGACTGAAACTTTTTAATAGAGAAAAGACCCTGGTCTGCAATAACATGAATCAGGCAGATATTAGAAAAGAAAAGAAAGAAAAAACAAGACAAAGACCACACGTCCCACAAGCAATTATCAGAGAGACTAGATCTATGCAGACAACTTACATCACTTCCTTCACTCCTTCATTCACTCCTACACACAGAACACTGGTGCTGTCATTCACTCATCCTCCAAGGAAATCATAAAAGATATGAGTATGTTCTTTCCTTTCCCTTTTTATTTTTTATAAAGAAATATAAACATCCATGCCAATATGCGCCCTGTGTGCTAAAAGTGTAGATTCTAGCCTGCATACCCATGGGGCATTTATTCCAATTATCCATTTATTTAAGACAGAAAATATGGAGATATCAGTTTCCTCCCACAAAGGAGAATTACATCAAAGATGTAAGGAAAAGTGCTTTGAGAACTGTAATGTGCTATAAATATATGTTTGCAATGGTAAAGAGGCTTACATGGTCTGGTATTTAATGATAAATTAAACTTTAACAAATGCTCTTAAAAAAATGTATGTATAAAATCTTGAAAGTAGTCTAAAGCTGGAAAAGTTTAAATCATAAGTTATAACGCAGAAATAAACAATTTTGAACCCCAGAAGTAAAAGATATCGGTTCTAGTAATATTCATCTAGGAAGAACCAAAATTCATTATTCAAAAGAAAATGCAAAAATATTATAAAAGAAACAGATGGTGCACTAGAATTTTAGATTTGAGGTGTTTCAATTAAATCTGACCACTCTGACCTATTTCTTTATTAAAAAAAAAAAACTCAACAAGAAAGGCATTATTGTATTTTATACACCCATTTTGCATAATGCCAGGTTATTAGTTCCTTTTATAGTAAGCCAGAATAATTCAGTTCTGGTTCTAGATCTGGTTCTGTTTGTTTTGCTTGTATATCTGACCCTTAGGATGGTAGTGTGATTTTTTTTTTTCAGAATTAACACATTTAAAGCCAATGCTTAGCATTCTTAAAAATAACATAGTAAGCTGTAATTCATATAACAGTGATTTGCATACGTTTATACCTACAAAAGATTAGTGGTCAATACACTCTTACTCATTCTAACATTTCTTATTTGTATTTCTCTTTTTTGGTTAATAGTAGACATTCAATAAATATATGTCACATAATCCATAACTTAAAAAGATAGGGACTTCCCTGGTGGCGCAGTGGTTAAGAATCTGCCTGCCAATGCAGGGGACACGGGTTTGATCCCTGGTCCCAGAAGATCTCACATGCCTCGGAGCAACTAAGCCCGTGTGCCACAAGTACCAAGCCTGTGCTCTAGAGCCCAGGAGCCACAACTACTGAGCCCATGCACTGCAACTACTGAAGCCCGTTTGCCTAGAGCCTGTGCTCCACAGCAAGAGAAGCCATGGCACTGAGAAGCCCACGCATGGCAACGAAGAGTAGCCCCCTCTTACTGCAACTAGAGAAAATCTGTGCCCAGCAACGAAGATCCAATGCAGCCAAGAAATAAACAAACAAATAAAATAATAAATAAATCTTAAAAAAAAGATAATAGTCATGACAATATGCTGAGAGAAGAAAAAGGCCATAAAACTGACAGTAATATAAAATGGAAAGGATATACCAGTTAAAATAAAATGCATTTAATACACAGTATAAAATAAAGAAGCTAAGCTGTAGCTAGAGAAACATAAATTTGGGTTCCGTTAAGCCAAATTCCCCTAATATGAAAATTTAAAACCTTTCCACTGAAGATTAAATGCTTATCCTCAATTTAAATATATGATGTTAAATAAGGCAATGCCAATTCAATTATGTATTTTTCTATTTAGTGTTTCCTAAGAGTTTACTCTTCTATTTCTACACGTTTTCAATAGCATGTCTAGAAAAATTATTTAAAAATAGAGAGTACTGGGGGAGGTTGGGAGTTTGGGATTAGCAGATGCAAACTATTATATATAGGATGGATAAACAACAAGGTCCTACTGTTTAGCACAGGGAACTATATTCAATATCCTGTGATAAACCATAATGGAAAAGAATATAAAAAAGAATGTATACATGTGTACAACTGAATCACTTCGCTGTACAGCAGAAACTAACAGAACATTGTAAATCAACTATACTTCAATAAGAAAATAATAAATAAATAGATGGAGACTGTTGAGTTGTTGTTATCTGAAGAACATTCTACCCACACATGCCAAGAATACTGAAGGATTAGGGTAGATTTCAGGACCAAGATGACAGAGATCCCATTTCGATTAAAAATCTAGAGAAGCAGGATGCCAAACAATGTAAAGATAATAATTTTTCTTATTTCTAGTAGTTAACAGTGAGCACCGATTATAATTCACCTTTACCATGGACGTTCTACCACATATAATATTCAACATAAAGCCTCCAAGCAGGTTTGAATTGTGCTAAAGAAGCTGTCTCAAAGAAAACCAGAAAACGGTCCCATTCTGCCTTTTATGTATGTAGAAGTGATTTTTTTTTTACAAAAGAATCTGTGCAAACCCCTCAATACAGTACACACACACTTGTGTGCTCTATCAGAGAAAATATCGAAAAACTCCTTGAGACAAATGTTAACTACACCACCAGTCGTCACATGCCCCGCTATAAAGACATACGAGGAATCTGACATATCTATAGTATTCACAGATGCAGATATATATTTATGGGACTCTGTCTGCATAAATCAAATGCCTATGAATAAAACATCATTTAACTCTACAGGAATTCAATTCCAATTTCAGAAGCAGAGCATCACTAAATCCCTTGCTACTGTTGAAAAAGAAAGCAAAACAGAAATACTTCTCAATGATAACATTTTTTTAATACATTATATTCAGTTTTTAATCAATGTCCAAACGACTTCAGCCTAATGTTCATTTTCAGACCAAAAAATGAAGGTAATAAAGGTTTTCTAAATTTCCAATTTCTGGTATAACCTAGTAGATGTACCACTTTCCACTCTAATGAACTGAAACATACAAAGAGACAAAGCATGCTTCTACCCAGACAAGAAAATACCTAGACCACAGTACTTGAAGTCAAACGAGGTAGCCCCCCAATCCTCCGTTTCTATTGCATTAAAGAAAACCGTTCGAGATCTCATCAAATGGCTGAAACCCTCAAGCGCCTGAAAATAGTCTGATCAAAAGATCGTCTTTGCTGTTGAACCACATAAGATACTAGGCATCCATGATCAACAGCCATATTCCAAATCAAACAGAAGATCATAAAATCCAACCGAAGTCAACCCTTTCATCCTCAGCCAGGGGCATGGATGCTATAACGCAATGCAAAAAAAAAAAAAAAAAAAAAAAAAAAAATCATGTAGCAACAAGGCCTGGTTCGAAAACCCTTTCAGCAGGGATTGGGAAGAGAAGAAGGTTGGTACCCACCTCGGATCTTTCTGAATGCTATCGATGGACGGGGATCTGGCCAAGGTGCCTTCGGGAGGGAGGGCAGGGCCGGATTTGCTGTACGGAGACTCGACGGAAGGACAATACTGCAGCTGTCGGTAGGGGTCCGCGTAGCTGGGGGCCGGGCCGGCGGCGGCGTAGCTGGCCCTCTGGAAGGTGGCCGCGGCGGCGCTCTGCGGGCCATGCTGGCTGCCTGTGCGCTGCAAGGGGGCGGAGTCGACACCGGGGGAAGATGGGGCTAGGACAGGAAAGGAGGGACAAAGCAAAAAATTGAGGACCTGCTCACAGAAACGGTTAACCAGGTCTAGGCAGGGGGGGAAATTACACACATAAAACAAAAAGAAAACAAGGGTTTGAAAGAATAAAAAAAAAAATAATCTGTCATATTTGAACACATCCAACGTTATCCATTAAAATGATTATTAGCATGCTATTTCAGGAATAAAGCTTTCCTCTCTAGGGCGAAAACGCATCTGCGGTGTCTTTCCTGCTTACCCACCTCCAAGAGAATGTCTGTGAATCGGAAACGTGAACTCTGTGTGGAGCTCAAACCCAGAAGAAATGTAAGGAATATTTTCTAAGGAATCGTGGACAGTGACTTTATTGTTCAAGTTGAGAAAATTCAGAAAGTGTTCGTTCACGTGATGTTACGTTAATTTTATTAAGGGTGTGCAAGAAATTTAGTAATGTGGTTAATATCTCCTGAAGAAAAGAAAATAAGGGAAAGTGAGAGGGTGTGTATGTGTGGGGGTGGAGGCAGACTCAGGTCCATAATTAGTACTCAAGCATTAAATGCAGGACCAGCCTCCTTCTTGTAAAGTTTAACACCCACAAGATTTTTATATGCCTCTTTTTCAACTTGAGCTGTCATAGTAACAAACACATTTGCTGAAGGGTAGGCATGCGAGCGGAGATGAGGACCCGCCCGACTGCAACGTAGACAAAATAAGGAGCTGATTTGGCTTTCCCAGAAGTATTTGCATCTTTTCAATACGCCTAAATTGTTTGGAGGAGATCTGACGCCAGTTACTAAAATTGGTTTGACTATTTCCAAACTGAATTTCACTTTTTTGTTTCCTTCCTGGGTTCTTTGGAGTTTGTTTCATGTCATTATTTTTATCTGGTTCTCAAAAATACTTGACGTCTAAGGTTTAGCTGATATATACAATGAAAATAGCATCTTTCATAGTGATAGAATGTCACCTGTTATTGTTTGATCGTTAGCCATGATCAATATTTGGTAGTACCTTTACTTTCTAGCATTGGAGATCAGAATGAACAGATACACACTTCTATGTATAAAACAGATAACTAACAAGGACCTACTCTATAGCACACGGAACTATACTCAATATTTTGTAATAATCTATAAGGGAAAAGAATCTGAAAAATATATATAAATGTGTCACTTTGCTGTATATCTGAAACTACAACATTGTAAATCAACTATATTTCAATAAACAAAATACAGCCAGTGTCTCGATAAGGCCGCTCATACCATGGAAGCTCTACACGGAATTAGATTTCAATCACACCCCACAACTCGGGCTTTCTGAGCACTTCTTAGTGGATGGTGATAGAGCTTATTTCATCCTCTCTCTCATTAGGGGATATATGTGAAATCAAATACAAAAGGAATTATGTCACACTGAGAAAACAATGCTAAAGGTTAAAGAAGTTAAGGATATCGTGTTGAAATGACAAAAACTTGCAGAGTGAACTGGGGAAATATATCCTAATATGAGAAGTGATTTTCACAAAGAGTTCAGGGCTTTTCATTTCCAATGAACTTTTGATAATATTATAATAACCAAAATTAGGAGACTAGGCACTGTGACATGGTGAAGACTAAAAAAATATTTAGGAAAACTTTCTAAAAAAAAAGTGTGCATATTCCCAGAAGAGCAGGGTTGTCCTGCTGGATTAAGTTTCAAGGTCATTAGATTAGACTAATAAACATTAAGTTCACAACCAGAAATCTGTCTTATGTCTTTATGCAATTTCTGGAGCATTTATATTTTCTCCAAAATTTTACAAGCATGTCTAACTAAAATTCATGTTTTAAAATTTATGGACAGTGTGCTTTATGTCATGGGGACAGGGGTTTAAAATTCAGGCCAGGCATAACCATGCTCTTGGAAGGACAAATGTACAGTGGTAAATAAAATTACATTTTCTAGAAGAGTTGGGAAAAGTCAGCCAGCAAATCAAGGGCAAAAGGGGAAAACTAACTATAATCTGATATTTTTCAGATAAGTGCCTTTTTTTTCATTCAGGAACTAAATATCTGCATTTAAGCTTGCTGAAAAGGGTTACTAATATCAGAAAAAAATCCTTTTCTATACAAAAGTATTTGTTATTAATATATTAAATATCGTGATTAACAGGAAGGGAGAGCCAAATGGCAGAGATCAGGATTTAATAATGAAACGTGAAGAAACACTCTTATTTAAAAAATGATAGTATAGGTAAGGGAAACAAGCTAACTAGCCACGTCAGAAACTCTCAAAGGAATATAAATTTAAAAAAAATAGGGACGTCCTTTGGCAGTCCAGTAGTTAGGACTCCACCCTTCCAATGCAGGGAGCACGGGTTTGATCCCTGATCAGGGAACTAAGATCTCACAAGCCATGTGGCGTGGCCAAAAAAAAAAAAAAAAGAAACAACAACAACAACAAAGGTATATATAAAAAAAAGAATATAACAAGAGGAGCTTAACAAAAACACTCCCAGGGGCAAACAAAAAACTATGCAGATGATAAGGAAGACTAGGGCAAAATGTGAAAATAAGGTGTGAAATGCAATTAATTGAGCAGAAACAAGAAGACAACATCTCAGTGCATGAGGAGGAAGAAAAGGTGAGGGAAAGTTTAGGAACATTGTCAGGCTCAGATATGTATTCTACTTTGGCCTTTTGCGGGGAAATATCTGGGAACTCATTTAGAGCTTGGTTTCTGAAGTTAGAGAATCAGGTCCACATCCAGCCTTTTCGGTAAATTGTAACGGGCAAGTAACTTAGGTCTCAAAGCTCCAGTTTCCTGATGGTAAAGTGAAGAGAAGACAACAGCTCCATGGGATCACTGTTTGCTTTAAATGCATGAAATCGTTTAATGCCTAATATGTGCAAAACGTTAAACGAATGAGCTATTATTATTATTACTTAATGCTGAAATCAGCTCACGTTAGAAAAGGGATTGTACATATTGCTTTGGGGCAAAAGACCCTTGCCACTGGGTATCAGACTTTTCAGTTCGTGTAAGCATTTCATAAGGGTGGACTCACATTTTGTCCAACAACCCTATAGAAGAATAAACATGTTTCTCACTTTACGTGGTAAACTAAGGAACAGAGGGATGACAAAACTTGCCCAAGTTTGCCTTACATTTAGTAGAGAAGGAATTCAAACCCTTGCACACTACTTCCAGAGTTTATGCTTACAGGTTTATAAGCTGAACTAGGTTTAGAACCTCAAATATGTGTATTACTGAATTACCTAACACAGTGAGAAAACTTCGAAAAATGATGAGAGGCCTAAAATTCAGGTTCTTGTCTACCAAAAGTACAGAGAAGACACAGATTTATAACAGGAATCAACAATCTGAATATTATACTGGAAAAAACTATTACACCTTGGTGTGCTAATTTACACAATTTCTCATTTAATTGAATTTATTGAAGTATGCAGAAAAATCTAACTTTGTTCACTTCTGGGAAAAACAGGAATATGATACATATAGTTATCTTAAAGTGTTTTGGGTCTTACTATATTAAGAAAAAAGAGAGTGGACTATGAAATCTAAGATGGGTAAACAATTTCCAGAAAGACCATATTTAAAAAAAAAATCACAATCACATTTGTGTCACTTGACAAATGGCCTTTCAGAAGTATCATTCCCGAAGCCATAGTTTCAACTTCTTTTAGGTCACAATAAATAGGGTACGTGATACGAATTTCAAAACATAAAATCAGAACTCACATCGATACTGCCAAATTCATATCAGAGACTGATCAATGCAAGGAAAATAATGCAAAATAGCAATACAAATGGGGAGGAAAATATACTATTATAAAGGGTAGGTTATATGACTATATAGAGGAAAATGCATGAGAAACTAACAGATCTTCAACTAACCATCGGTAATGTAACAACGTAATGCTTTATATATTTTTAAGCATGACGTAAAAGAATGATTTCAACACGTGAAGACTGGATTCCCCTTTTCTGCCTTGCCCGTTCAGACTATGGTGAGGCTGATACAGACAGTGGCTCTCTATTAATACAGATAAGCTGATATTGAT
The DNA here is from genome assembly GCF_030028045.1 of Hippopotamus amphibius kiboko. Classification (NCBI taxonomy): domain Eukaryota; kingdom Metazoa; phylum Chordata; class Mammalia; order Artiodactyla; family Hippopotamidae; genus Hippopotamus; species Hippopotamus amphibius. The sequence continues at coordinate 60,928,989 of NC_080200.1, read as the reverse complement.
CACACGATTAAGACTTTTAATACAAATTTTCCCTTAATTTCTGTCCTGTTATATTGGGTAGGCCAAAAAGTTCATTCGGGTTTTTAACAGCGTATGGAAAACCCAAACGATCTTTTTGGCCAGCCCAATACGTTTTCTCTCATTTGCATTTTAGAGCTCAGTTGACCAAATCACCCACCTTGGAGGATTACTTTATTCAACCGAACCTTTTTATGGCAAACATTTGAAGTAAAAGGTGCTTTATCAGCTCTGTAAACACTCCTCTCTCTTCTCTCCTGCTCTGCAAACAGCCCCTTCTCCGTCAATAAGCTCTTCCAACTCAATGAATCACACTGCTGGTCTCTTTGGGGAGATTTTAAAAGTAGCCTCTTCAGCAGTTGACTTGATACTTCACCTTTTCATGCTGTTCATGAAATTAACTACACTCTCTGAAGTGACACAAATAAAGGTCTAGTGTGCAAAGGAAAAAAAAATAGATGTTTTATGTGTTGTATTTGAAAGAAGGGAAGGAAGATCCTTTTTAATAAAATCAAACATTCTATTTTGATGAGGATAGATGGTTACATGCATTATTTACTGGTAATGGAAAAAAAGGAGAACAGAATAAAATATAAAACTCTGGCAGGTGAAGAAACTTGGGGGATGGAATATCAAGTAGGGTTCAACAAAAGAAAAACATTTACTTTTGTTTCTGTATTGTTTATCTTTATTTTTATGTATATTGTATATAGAGAAATATGAAAACATAAAATACTTTTACATGTGTTATAAAACACAAAGAAAACAATAAGCTGATTAAATAATATTCCCTCTGCAAGTTCAGAAAATAAAGATGGCTTAGGTGACTGGATCCAAAAACATGGCCTATATACTTTTAAAGTTATTACTGAAATCTCCATGACAACTCTATCATTTCAGGGATGAGGACGCTTCACCACCCAATCCACTATAGTCCCAATAGTATTATCATCTAAAACTGAATTACACGAATCTTCCAGTTTTCTGCACTCTTCACAGGCTGATCCAAGCTAAACTCAATGGAAAAATATTCAGCGGTAAACTTAATAGCCTTTAACTTCAGATGTCATTGCTTTTGCGGGCAAGAGGCATTTGATGCAGGATTTTTAGTAGTAATGTAATCATTACTATCAACGTTGATGTTGATTATTGGTATTGATGCTGCTGCTTCTAAATTTTTTCAATTGTTCTACCAGCGAACGCTCTGTTTTCCTTCAGCTGTAATTAGACTTTGTATTTACGCCATTTTAGGTGAACTGATATAGGAAAGCATCTGGAAGGTCTTCTTGGTTTTAAGATAATATTCATCTCTGGGCTCATTAAAAACTTCCAGTTGGGTAATCATGTGCCCCTGACTTTTTAGACTTAAAAGGGGTAAAAACATGTAACGAAGAGGTTATGGAGGATCTCCTTTGACTTGCTCTAATGGGGAGCAATCATTTTTACAATGTGAAGTCGCAGCATTTAATAAGTAATAAACTGTTAATATTCCACCTTTTGCAGACTTGATGATTTTAATTGAAAATGTTATTTATATTTTATTGAAAAATAGTAATAAAATTTTATGAATATGAAGGTTCTTTGTAACCTCTATAATTTTATGAAGTATTGGCTATTATTGCAGAAAATTAAGTTTTTAAAAAATGCTTTCTCCACATGGGCAAATATTTTCATCCAATTCTTACTTCTTTTTATGTTGCAATCTTTGTCAACCTCATAAGGATATTTAGCAGGTTTTCTCCTTGCAGCGTACCTACGATAATTCATTCTTTATTACAAGCTGACACATTCATCACAGAAAGCTTGTTTTCTCCACTCAAGATCACATTTTTCCGAAAGGAAATTCATGTGACTATCAACCCAGCAGATGTTGGCCATTTTCGCCAGTTTACAAGGATGTGTTGGGGAGGTGTCAGAGTCGAGTATGTGTGTTAATCAAACGACTCCTAAGATGACAGTCATTGATATGTTTGAATTTGAAATAAAAATTTGTGTTATTTAGTTCAGCCTAATAGACTTTACCATAAGCCAGTCCATGAGAGTCACGTATTCTTTGGCCATGTTCCTTATTAAATAAGCTCTGGTTTGGACAAGACTTATTCCAGGCAAAAGATATGTTTTATTTAAACAGACACCCTTGTTAAAAGTGTGCCTCTTTAAATTTTCATTGTGCAAGAAGTAAAGCCTCAGACATTGGGTCGATGGTCCTGGAAGAGCAAGTGGGGGTATTCGCTCCACTATCTCACTCACCGCTCACTGGCCTGGCGTTTCTGCTGTAGCCACCGCATCCTGCCTCCCTGCCCAGGGAGAGAGCATGGATACATCTGGTAAGAGGGTCCCCTCTGGGGAGCCCCGTTGAGTGGCAACCACTGCTGATTCAGGAAGTGGCCCTTTTAGGTTCTCTCACGCAGCCAGACCTCTGGGGCCACCATGCTGGCTCCTGTCTCAGTCCTGTCTTGGGCCATGTGGGCCACTGCTCTACTGTCTCTGCCTCCCTACAAAGATCATATCTGGGCCCAGGGAGGCTGGTGGGTCTTCCCCTGAGCCCGTTCCCTTTTGCTGGGACTGGGTGGGGGAGAAGGTCTGTGGTTCTTGTTGCCAACTAAAAACTGGCACTTGCCATCTGCCTCGACAAGAATTAAATCACAAGCTGCTGTGACCAATGACCTTCAATACCCCTGAAAGGAGTTCAGGGTGGAGCTCAGGACTCTGTGCCCTGGACAAAACTGGCGGAACAGGTCTTCAGACAGTTAGATATTTTCAAGAGTCGATTTCATGAGTCCAATTCTTGTATCTCATCGTATCTAGAAAAGCACTAAAAGCCTTCATGGTGACATCTGCTCCTGGTGACTAGCAGTAACCTTCATGAGACGAGCAGAACCTTCTGCAAGAAATATGTGTCTGATTGCATGTACTCCCCCTTCACCAAAATCACCTTCTTCCCTATCTCTTTGGAGCAGTTTCTCAGAGCTATCTGAAATGCTATCTCCCAGGATGTAGTCCTCCTTTTGCCCCAAATAAAACTTAACTCACAACTCTCATGCTGTGCATTTTTTTTTTTTCAGTTGACATTGTCCAGCACAGGCTGGGGTGCCTGAGCAGGAAGGGTCTGAGCTAGATCTGGGGTTCGGGCAGAAGATCCTCTTCAGACCATGCTCCCTGGCACAGTCAGGGCCCACAGAGTGTTGGCTCAGCTGAATAAAATCTGATTGATTTCTGTGTGTGAGTTGTGGACCCTGTCGTAGGTTTCACCACCCACCAGTCTGGAGCAGAAGAGAAGCAAGAAGTGGGATTTGCCAACCCTGATTCTCTAACGCACACACAAATGTATACAAATGCACGTGCGCAAGGCTCTGACATTATGGTTAGGGAGAGCCTTGGGGACCTTTTGGAACACCCAAAGGTAGACTGCAGTCCTTGTCTTAGTCGGTGTCTGGGATTGAATTTAGTTTTCATAATAAAGTAACAGGGGTGAGAGGGTAACTATGGCAGCCAAGAAGGAGGGATGGAAAAAAGATGGCGGTAGGGTGGTTGTAGGGGAGAAGCTAACAGAGAAAGAAGCTAACAGAGAAATCGCCTTTGGTGGGAGGTTTAGGGAGCTTTAACCTGTCTCATCTTCGAGGATTACAGTTGTCTCCTGCTCTTCTCTGTATAGTCATCTCGGTGTATCTCTCAGCTCTGGCACAATCTATAAGTCGGGGTGGCCTTAGTGGTGTTTGGAGTAAGGGAGGCCCACGGATGGGAGAGCAGGGTGGCCACAGGAGATAACGGGCGGGAACCCGAGCCAGGTGGGAGCAGAGATGCAGCACTGAGGGACCCAGGGTGGGCACCGTCCCACAGCCCCACTCTCTGCTGAGAAACTAAAGGACGTCCTGGGAGGGGGCCAGAGATCCTGTATAGTGCAATCTTGAGTTCCATGTTCTCTAGGAAAGAGAAGACAGTACGTATTGTTTTGTGCCTTTTTTTTTTTTTTTTACCAGATAAGGCCATTTTAATTTTGCAATCATATAAAGACGATAGGACTTTTTTTTCCAGTTTTTCCTGTGAGAGGAAAATATATATATTAGTAAGTAAAATTATTACAATTTAGTTGAATTTGTGCCAAATCTGAGTCAGACATCCAAGGAACTGATTTGAATGGTTGACCATTCAAAGGAGTTATTTTTGAGCCTCTGAGTTCAGTGTCACGAGTTGAGGGATGTCCTTTTCTCTTTTGTAATGATCCTGGTTGCTAAATTTTGAGTATGTTCTTTTTTTTTTTTTTTGGTGCTTTTATTAATACTTTGTCTTCAGTTGTGTCTGAGATATTTATTAAGCCTTTAATATATTAGCTTCCGTTACCAGTTATTTTTTCATATTTCAGGTCCTTCTCTGAAACTAAACTAAGCATGCGTGAGGACGAGTCAGTTTAAGCGTCTTTTTTTTTTAAATAATATAAAAGGTTTTTTTTTTTTAATTTTTATTGGAGTATAGCTGCATTACAATGTTGTGTTAGTTTCTACTGTACAGCAAAGTGAATCAGCTACATGTATATATATATATTCCCTCGTTTTTGGATTTCCTTCCCATTTAGGTGACGGCAGAGCATTGAGCAGAGTTCCCTGTGCTGTAGGTTCTCACTAGTGATCTACTTCATACATAGTATCAATAGTGTTTATGTGTCCATCCCAATAAGCTTCTTTGGATCTGGAGCCCATAGAGCAAGTGGTTTGCCTTCCACAGATATTACCTGATTAACAGGATACAGGAAACCCTGATGCTTGCTAGATGAAAATGCGTGTGTGTGTGTGTGTGTGTGTGTGTGTGTGTGTATTTTTCTTTTTTTTCTTTATTTGAAAGATGATTTTTACAAATGCAGCATCAACCAAGATGACTGTTAAGAGCCTAGTCCCAGGGCAAGACTGCCTGCGTGTGAAGGTTTAAACACTGGCTCCGTACAACCTGTGTGACCTTGGGCAGATTACTCAGCATCTCTGTGCCTCAGTATTCTGATCTGTAAAGTGAGCATCACAGTAGCACCTCCTTCATAGGGTGGTGCTGAAGATTAGTAAATATCTTCAAAGCATTTAGAATCATCCCTGAAAGTGGCAACAGGCTATACACTTTGCCAGCCTGTCTCCCCCGTCTTATGCTACGGTACCATCTAGTAATTCTGGAATTGTTTAGGCCAGTACACTTGATTTCATTTCCAAGTGGTGACTCCCTGAAGAGGAGCAAGCAGCCTTCAACTCCCTGCCCCACTCTCCCCAAAGTATCCTCTGGAGATGCTTTAGGAATGGAACTAAGGGACCCCAAGCCAGTGGCCTTACTTCACAGCAGAGAGGTAAGCCTGGAGAGTCACCTTGGCCACCAATCTGAGCCAAAAACCAGTGGCCCCTGAACACTTCAGGTCTAACAAGCCTTGTAAGGACCTGTCCTCTTCTCCCAAGGAATGAGGGTATTTGCTCTGACTCTGGAAGCTTCTTAAAGGTCTGTACCAGTGGCAGCACTAAGTGTGGGGTATGTACAGCACAGAGGATGTGAAAAATGATCCTCTGGATGTGGAAAAGCTATCTTTTTTTTAAACTTCATTTTTAATTTTTTTGGCTGCACCGCACAACTTGTGGGATCTTAGTTCCCTGATCAGGGATCGAACCTGGACCCCCAGCAGTGAGAGCTGAGAGTCCTAACCACTGGGATGCCAGGAAATTCCTGGGAACACAATCTTAAAATGTTTCTTCATTAAAGTTTAATCTTGACTTTACTAGATGTAATTTAACACTATTGTATAATATGGATGTAATTTATCAGTGAGAGATATCTACCTGTATTAAAGGCATTTTCTCAAACATGCAGGTTCTGACAGAAACAGTTCCTGGAGTTGCGGGGTTAGCTGGGAAAGGGTAAGGACTTGAATTCAGTGGAGAAATAAGGAGTAACCTGAGCAGGGGGGAGGGAGACAGGGCTTGTGGCTTTATGCTTAGGAGCTGGGGAGGTGACTTCTCCTCACCTGTCCCCAGGACACCACCCATGCACTTCTGGAAAGTTCCACAGTGTTGTGTAAATCAGCATATTTCCTCACAAGTGCCTCACATTCAAAGATGTGGGCACGAACGGGGTCATGGGCATCTGGGTGGCACACCTGAGCAGATCTCAGCCAGGACAGAGATGACTGTTACTGGGAGAGGCCTGGACAAACAGACTGTCCCTCCTGAAGCGCTCAGAGGACACCACTGCCTTCCCTCAGAGGAGAGACAGGAGGAAGACACTCGTTCATTCACCCAGCCTGCTTCTCCACTGAAGGCCTAGAGCCGTAAACTTCATCTGTAAAGGGCCAGAGAGTGAGTCTTCTCAGCTTGACCAGCCTTACGGTCTCCGTCACAACCATGCAACGGGGCCGCTGCAGGGTGACAGCAACTACAGATGATCTGGAGACAAATGGGTGCGGCTGTCTTCCCAGCACTATTTCTGGACTTTGAAATTTGGACTTCATGTGATTTTTCCGTATCACAAAATATTACCCATCTTTTGATTGCAAACCATTTAAAAGTGCAATAGTCATTTTTAACTCACGAGCGCTTCTGAACCAGGTGAGCGGCTGGCTGTAGCCCCCGAGCCATAGTTTGCCAAGTTCTGGCTTCGAGATGACACTAGGTTTATTGTCGTCACTGTTTGTTTTGTTTTTAAGTGTGACCCTCATTCCCTGTCCTTAATTTGCGATTGATGAATGAACGAGTTTTTCCTATTGTAGCTAATTTTTCATTAGCTCCCCCGGTTTATCAACAGGAGCCGATTCTAAGAGCCTATGAATATGCAACAGAGAATCAACATAATCCCTTTTGTTGTCAGTTTGTCTTCAAATTAGATATTGAATGTCACCAAGATTACTGTCTTCTCATCTTTTATAAGGGGTGGGTGGTAATAAAATTACCCCAGTTAATCATATGCAACAAGCTAAGTGCTAAAGCAGCCCAGCCTCAGACTGGAGTAGATTTAGCAGGCTGAAGGTGAGAGAAACTCTGACAATAAGTGGGGATTCTTTCTATCTAAACTAAGATGGGTATTATTAACCCTGGATGGCATTTACAATGTCAAGAGTAAAATAAAGGAGTAGTCTGTGCCTTTCTTCCTATGATGCAGTGAAATAGTGAAATGTAAGTGTCAGTAATCAGCTATAAAAGCAACTTAGCTTGCCCAGATTTCAAAACATATCATTTAGTATCATAATGCAGTTTAACAAAATTGCTATGATCTACTGCTTGGGAACTGGAAGTTACAATAGTCTGAAGCTGCAGAGCCTGGTGCCAAGGCCTGGACCAGAGCTTCAGTATCCCCACGCCTCGGCCCCTGCCCAGGATAACGCGTATCATTAGAAATGAAGGAAAGAGCTCGACTGTCTGCAAACCAGCAGCATAATATTCTCTGCGTTTACTTAGCCATGGGAGGCTTTAGACTCAGTGCAATTCTTAATATCTTCTTAATTATACTGATTTTAGAGTTAAGATAAGTGTGCTCTAGCACATTTAATCACGACATCTGACCAGTTATTTTGTAAATGGCTTCATGTTCTGGAAAACACTTGTCCTTCTTCACATGGCCTGTGGTTGTGTTCAATTCAAAATATATATTTAATCCAGGAGAGCTATACAGTGGACTGAACCTTATGTGACTGCCAATAACCAACTTTTAAGTAACAATTTCAACCTAATAGTGTGTATGAAATAAATTCTCAGTTGGCCTTACAAAATATGCTACATTTTTAGTAAATATGTTGTTTTTCTTCTCCCAAGCTTGCCAAACAGGTAGATTGTGTCATTAAGAAAACACTTACTGGCATTAGGCATATGCCTTTGTGTGTCCTGTACAGTGCCTGTGCTTTCTTAAAGTTGTCACAGTCGTTATATATGTTAATGTTGATGTGCAAAAAATAAGTACTGCTTCCTTCGATCTGTCTGGGTGACAAAATAAGCTGACAGCCCCCACTGGACTTCCTTCATTTACAATCTACTCAGGGAGCTAAACTGGAGTCATGTTTGGTTTTTACCATCACCACAGACATTAATGAGAGAAGCAGGTCATATCATAATGCTTCCGGGGAGAGAGGACATGGATACACACACACACACACACACACACACACACCCCTTTCACGAGGGAATGTTATTTAAGCTTCAAAGCAGGCCTATCCCACCGCAGACAGGCCATCCCTCTGTGGACAGACCATCCCTCTGTGGACAGCTCCCCACTCTGTGGACAGATGCCCCCCCCGACCGCGGACAGGCCACCCCACTGTGAACAGCCCCCCCACTCTGGGGACAGGCCCTGCCTCTGCGGATAGGGCCCCCCGGGGGCCCTGAGTACACACCTGTGCTCGTGCGGTAGGTGCCCGTGTGTGCTGGCGGCAGAGGGTCCCCCTGGCTCTGGCTGAGACTCCTCATGGGGGGCTTCTGATAGACCCGGTCTTCATAGATGGGGTCTATGTGGTGCTCCGGGGACTGCAGGGCCCGCAGCTCCGGGCCCAGGTGGCCGTGCTGGCTGCTGTATGAGGCCCGGGACCCAGCTGAAAGGAACGGACAAGGAGACAGTGAGACCCAACCAACATTCAGACAGAACTTGTTTTATCAAAGACCTATCTGAACTTGGGGGGCGGCCAGACACGCTGAAATCTACAGAAAATCAAATGAATGGCGTGCAGTGGCAGCAAGAGGTCAAGGTAATCAGCTTATCGGCCTCACCCAGCTGCCTTGCTTTGCTCCCAAACGTGATCTCTGTATAAGGGTGATAATGATTCTGAGATAGATCCACACTGAACAGGGCCAGTGAAACAGCATTTTTCTCAGCCTGACGGATGTAGCAGGTTTCCTCACTAAAGAAATCAGGCAGACTGAAGTCAACGCGAAAAAGCTCTTAGTAGCCCATAGTCCTTGCCCCTGAAATTTTACAACAGGGATTCTTATTTAAAATGATGAAGAAATGAATAAGCCACGATGGTAAACCATCTTGATGTTGTTCTTGAAAAGTGGACCAGAATCTATCCTCATCAGCAGTTTTTCCCCGGACAGTGAATGAACCAACCTGTTCGGACTTACAACAGCCTAAATCCCTCAGAGAAGCAGTTTTTAATAAAACAGGCTTTCAGGTTACATCTTCCTTGACTCTTAGCCTCCAAATTAAAGGGTCTGCATTTAGTCTACCTTCCCCTGAAATGGTACAAATGGTTGTCACAAACTGGTTTAATTTATATTATAAGCTGAGTCTGCATATCATTCGCCTAGTACTATTTCTAAATCCTTATTTGTGTCTTTTTTTTTTTTTTTTTTTTTGCACTATACAGGAGGAGGTATGGCTTTGAAGCAATGCTGTGGACCAGGGAATCTCTGCATAAGAGGAAACAGAGTCTGATGAGGGCGAAGAACTTGAATTGACACACGAAAAAGAAGATGTTGATTGAGAGTGAATATTTCGTCCAAGGGAAAGCCAGAATCACAGTAGTAGACATGCCAGGAGAATCATCTCCACGGGTACAGTTGGGATGGAGGACATCTAGGGACAGTGAAGGGACATGAAGGAGAGATGGTTATCTAAGGATGGTGAGTATGGGACACATGCAAAACCCAAATGAGGCTACAGATGATTTTAGCAAAGACCCTTCAGCTAAATCTCCAAAGCTAATAACCCACATGGCATGCTAGGAGTTAACTGTCAACTGCCTTTGAACAGTCCCAACTGGGAGCCCTCCATTCCAGCTTAAAGTAAGAGAGAGTTGGAATTCCTTGATTTTGGAAATGTTTGTGGACAGTGCTCCCTCTGTCCTGCTGGTCCACGGCCTTCGCCGGTAGCCACTTCTAAAGCCAACAGCTTCAATGCTCAATGATTGGGCTGTTTCTTCAGAATGATCTAGCCTCAAAGATTTTAATATTCTTGTCTAGCGTATCTGAGGACAAAGCCATTCAAAAGTTTTGAAATTCCCGACAGATAAATGTTTTACTGGTATATTTTACACAGGCTGCTTTACATTTATATCAACAGAAAACAGAGCAATTCCGAAGGACTGGGGCAGTGCTGAGACTTCTACGAATTCAATCTTGATAACAATCACTCAGTGTTTTGAGGAAAGGCAAGGGGATAAAGTAGGCAAGTTCCTTAGCTTTCCCTTTGCTAGTAATTAAATAAATTCTGATTTAGAGAGCGTTCAGATGAGTGATAGATTCAAAATAACTGTTTTGCATAATTAGGTTCATTGCATCTGATTTGTCAAATGCCAACATCACACTGAATATTATCTCACGCGCACATTTTCCAGGAATCTATTTAAGTATGATATGCCTTGAGTTCCTGCTGTCAGTTCTTCCTACTTCTGAAGGTTTTGATAATATTGCCAAGGACTTACAAGTGTGAAAAACAAGGAAACAGTCATGATATCCAAATGTCGTATAGTTAAATAAAAGTTATCCATCCCTGGTAGATTTAGAGTTGTAACTTTATCACCATTCCTTGATTCTAAGCAGCTAAAAATATCCAATGATGAACAGTAAAAGGACCTGCTCATCTTTTAAGTGGTGGCATGAGCTGAGGGTATGTGTGAAAATCCTCTTCTTATAAGCATTTACTGGGCATTAGGAAATTTTTATTAGCATCATAAATCAGATATTAATGACTAAGGGTCCTCGGCAAGGAGGCAGAGTCTTAAGGTAAGGTCTACTTCTGTGGATATCAGAATTTCCCTGTGCTGGTATTATGAAAAATGCAAGAGTACAATTATTAAATATTTGAATAGTATACTATACTTCTTTTATTAGCATGCTCTAGATAGAACTTTAAGTTCATAGTATTTCCCTGTGGAGATATTTGTGCAAAATACCTTTGCATATTTAAGCACTGTGCATAGCACTGAGATAAGACATTTCAAACCGAGCATTGTTTACTCTTCTTTTATCCACTGTGATCAGGTTTTAGTTGCTTGTGGGTGGGTGGGCACATTTACTGGCAAGAGAGAGAGAACTAGGAAAAAAAGAGGGGCAAGGAATTAAAGGCTAAAGGTGCAACTAACTCTCTTGCTCAAGAAAGAACATATCAGACCCATACTAACAAGGCCTGTTTTATCTGGGGCAATTTCAAGAAAAAAATTCTCACATCACCTCCTCTGGGACTATGCTCCAAAATTTCATGAGATGGTGTATATATTTGCTGATTCAAAGAAAACACACTTTTCTTTAGCAGGAACTTCCTTTTCCCACCATCGTCTGTTTGACAGTGAGTCCTCAGCATAACACTGGACTCAAAACACCACTAGTAAACATCTGCATCTTTGCCAGACACTGGAACAATGTTTACGTAACAAGAAAAAATGCTGGAGAAACTCTGACTTTGTTAAAATGTCACAGATGTCAAGCCCAATTATGTTAGTGGAGAACAATTCTGAGACCTCACCTTGACCAGGCTGAAGGCTCAGAACTGCAGTGTGACAAAGAGCAGTGGAAACACGGATGGGCCAAAGAGAAAAGGGAAAGCAGACCCTATGGACCAGACCAACTGCATCAGGTTGTCTCCCACCATTGCAGACGTAGGTCACGCAAGCATAACACCTGTATGGCCAGAAGGCACTTAATGACCAATTCCTACCACAATGCTTATAGCATCCCATGTTAACCTCTCCTCTTTACAACATGAAGTTTGGGTCTAGAGAGCCCAGGCCCTGGCAATTTTCATATAGTTTATGTTTCTGAAATCAATGAGTTTGAAGACTCACATCTGAAACATGAGGGTTCAGCATACTGGCTAAGAGAGGTTGTGACCCAGGAGGACTGGAGGGCATTGTAACAACTGCATGGGTGCTCTGTGCAGGCCAGGCCCTCCTGCAGGTCCAGGAGCCCTGGAGGACTGGGAAGAAGCTGCAAACTGATGCAGGAACAGGCTTGAGACAGTTGCTGCACAAGCACCACCATCTGTCCTAGGACCTCAGTCACCAGCTCACTGCCACTATGGCTGACTTGAAGGGATGCAGGTCACTCTTGGCCACTTGGCTGTGCTGCTGGTGGTGGGAAGGAAGAGGAAAGGTTCAGTTCTGTGGCAGAGATGTGTAACAGAGCAGGACGCTATGGGGTCTTCCTGGGACAGGTACCCTCCCCCATGTCTCCTGCTGTAGCTCCTCTCTGAAGTACCTTGATAACAGTATCTGATGAACACTTTCTGAGTTGTTTTACAGATGCTAAAATTACCACCAAATGGAAGAAATTAACTGCCTGACGACCATGAGCCCCCAGACCTACAGGCACCTAAGGACTGATAATATTAATCACCCTGTTACCTCACCATCAACTAATCAGCAGTGTACATACTGATCAGCTTGTGCAAAGCTGATCACATACACTGTGACCCCCTCCACCACCTGGCTTTTAAAAATGCTTTGCTGAAGCCCTTTGGGGAGTTCAGGTTATTTTGATCACAAGCCACCCATTCTCCTTGCTTGGCCCTGCAATAAAGCTTTCTCTGCTCCTAATGTGGATGTTTGGGTTTGTTTGGCTTCACTGTGCATTGGGCACAGAGGAACTTGCATTGGGTAACAGATGGGCTTCAGGGCTCAGAGGGCAGACTGGACCCTGGAGAGTGGAGTGGCCCTAGACCTGGGACATCCTCTGCTGCCTGGTAGGCACCTTCACTCCAGCACCACCATTCACACAAGCGACTCCTACACAGAAGCTTGAAAGCACAGCCCCCTGTGAATTCTGCACATAAAAGGGGCCCTCAGGAGCTCAGATGGACAATGTCCAACAGTCTGAAGTAAACACAAATAGCATCTATGGCAGGAATGCTACTGCTCTTTTTTGTGTCAGTTTTGCCCAAACAACCTGAAATAGGAAGACATGATTTGGGCCCTAGATCTGCGTTTAACCAGCTGGGCAAATCAAGGCGAGTCACTGAACCTCTCTGAGCCCTGGTTTCCTGAAGCATAAAAATACAGGTAATAATACATGCATGTGTACAGAAGGCATTGTGGGAAGATCAAGGTGAGAGAGATCCAGTGTGAAGGGCTCTGCAATTGATGGAGCAGCGTAAAAACAGGTACTCGTGTCATCCGATCTTAGAATCAAGATGTTATTTTATCTCATGAAAATACACCTTTGATTCAACAAAAAAATCAAATGCTATAACTCAAACTACCAAAATATCAAAAACAACCTAAGAGATTTAATTTTGAAATATTATACATGGAAAAAAACTTTGATAGTTTTGTGAAATACTATTGGAAAATGCAAATCTTATGGTTTTGTTTTTTCTTAAAAAGTTAGTGTTGCTTTTTAATGGATAATTGCAAAGAATGAAGGGATGAATGCAGTTCAAAGGGAAAGAAATATTGAAATGACCAAGAGAAGGTAGAATCCTTTTTAGAAAGGGATGTGGCATAAATTAAACCTGCAAAACGAAGGTAACAAACATCTGCTGATCCAGGAGGAAGCCAGCAACAGACTCGCAGGCATTTCTTGACGTGGAAAATAATTACAAAGCCAAAAGGGTAAAGTATCCTCGCTGCCTTGCTTGTCTCATGCCTTCACCCCACATTTTCCTTGGGTCAAAGAATCCAATAGGCTCTGTTCCATTTGACTAGCAATAGAAAACACTTATTTTTAGACTGACTTGCAAATAAATTTCTACTTGTTCGATTTTACATAGAGTGTTTACATGTGCCAGTTAATCCACATTGATTGATATATCCACTCATTCAACACACACTTCCTGAGTGAGCAACTTCTAGGAGTTTTGGACACCATGATGTTTAAGACAGACAAGGTTCCTGGCCTTGAAAATAAGTCAGTCATCACATTTAGAGACAAAGGTCCTGAAGGAAAATAAAGTAGGATGGGGAGAGTAGACAGTGTTGGAGGGTATACCGTTTTGGTAGGGTGGTCAAGAAAGGTTTTTTTTCTTGAGGATCTAACATTTCAGCAGAAAACTTCTTAAGGGAAATGTGCTGGAGGAAGGTCCATGTGTTTCTCGGAGAAGATCAGCAGTGAGAGCAAAGGCCCTGTGTAGGAAAGCCAATTCAGAGTACTTACAGGAGTGATTTTATGATCTATTTAATCCATATCGTTTTATAAAAGAAATGCCAGTTAGTATATGAACTCTTTATAAGTTTATACCATAAATGTTTATAAAAATTGAACAGATATTTTTTAACTTAAAATTTCACACAGTAACTGTATTTTCAGCAAAAGGATTTGAAATATTCAACAGGAGATCACGCATAAACTCATGAAAACTGCATGACCAAAGTCAGCTCAAATACATATACATACATATATATATTTGCATTTGAAGTTTCATGCCTTAGACTACGATTAGCTCTCAAATCTTCATCTATTCCTCGCAGAATCATCTGCGAGACTCTTTGAAATGCTGGTTCCTGAACATAACCCCCAAAAGATGTTAACTCGGTCTGTCCGGTCAGGGAGTGGCAATGTGCGTTCCATGGGCACCCCGTGCCCCCTCATCCTCCTGCAGGAATCATCCTGACAGCATCCCTGTCCCAGGTACAGCAGAGAGAGGAGACAGACACAGCCGAAAGAAGGAAGTCAATCTCTAATGTGTTACAACCCTCAATTTACCATTTCTTGCTTTCTTCAAATAATAGCATTTACTACCACATTATGCCAATTACTTTACTAAACAGAATGAAACAAATTCATTCTGGGTTTTTATGGGGACCCATTCACATTCTCTGATTTCTATGCTATACGATTTCCGGCTCTCTAATTCAATGTGAATTCACTTGCTTTTGCAAAGAAACAAATGTTTGCATGTTTTCACTTTTATCAGTATTAGGTTCTGAAGGGCAAACTGCCATTGATGTGTTCTCTTCACATCTGGGAGGCAGTTTCACGTGCTCATTTGCAAAGCACTGGAAGGAGGAAAAGAAGGACCTAAATGACATATCGGTCAGTGGACCAGAGCAAGCTGACTTGATGAGTTTGTGAGCAGGTGGCAGAGCGGAGTGCTTTCATTTCTGAGATAAAGAGCTGTCTTCAGAAGAAGAGCTATATTAACACATACATGTGGAATCTAGAAAAATGGTACAGATGAACCTATCTGCAGGGCAGGAATAGAGACACAGATGCAGAGAATGGACATGTGGACATGGTGGGGGGGGTGGGGGCTAAGGGGAGGTGGGATGAATTGGGACATTAGGTTTGACATAAATACACCACCACATGTAAAACAGACAGCTAGTGGGAACCTGCTGTATAGCACAGGGACTTCAGCTCAGTGCTCTGTGGTGACTTGGATGGCAGGGAGTGGGAAGGAGGTCCGAGAGAGGGGATATGTGTATACACATAGCTGATTCACTTCGTTGTACAGCAGAAACTAACACAACATTGTAAAGCAACCATACACCAATTTAAAAATGAAGAACAAGAAGAGCTATATATAACCTTCTTGTGCTATGAAGTAAAGTCCAAAGTAAAATCTAAGAATTCAGGTTTTTAAAAAAATTGTGCATGCAATCATTTCATGCATCGCTATTTATTACTGAAACCACATCTTTAAAGGGGAAAATAGGACTTTTATAGAGATGTGTGGAGCCTGGAATAAAAGCAGATTTCCCCTTGCAAATCCCCACCACTCCTTTTCCTCGCTGAATGCTCTGATTTCAGGGTATGTTTCCCGCAGATACATTGGCATCTCTAAGCGACGTGGCCAAGTAGCAAGGCCTGTGCAGGCAGGATGCCTTCCCTCTGTGAGAGTTTATGGCTTTGAACTAGTTATTTTGTGGACTTTGAGCTTCTTAAAAAGTCTGGCTTGATATCTGTTATCCTTAAACTACCGGGGGAAAAATGACCCTCAGCAAATAAGCACTTGCAGAAATACAATAGGTCACATAATTTTGGTTAAGTTTATAATATTATAAATGGGTGCTACGTGAATTGCGGAGAGATGCAAATATTACACCTTAGATGTAAGAAATGCTCGCCACAATAAAGACTTACTTGTCTTATTCTTGATTTTTGCTTTTGATGCAAATCCAAAATCCAAAATCTACTTCCTACTCCTATGCCAATTCACAAATTAATTTCAGTATTTAAAAGACCCCCAAATACTTCCTGTAT
Organism: Hippopotamus amphibius kiboko; assembly: GCF_030028045.1. Classification (NCBI taxonomy): domain Eukaryota; kingdom Metazoa; phylum Chordata; class Mammalia; order Artiodactyla; family Hippopotamidae; genus Hippopotamus; species Hippopotamus amphibius. The sequence goes on along the minus strand of NC_080200.1, from coordinate 60,912,889 downwards.
ATCTTGTCAAGTCCATGCACTAAATTTCATTTGCAAATGATCATCATTCATTGAATTAGTCTGACATCTTACATTGCTATAAATATTAAAATACATGGACACATTTCCTATACTATAGGCTACAAGCCATATTTCAGATTGATGTTTGGAAGGGAGATTATTAATTCATTTGTGTTCAATGATAAAATTGCATTGAAGCCTGGTAACTTCAGTGTAACAGGCCATCTGATGATATAAAATGATTCAATGATAAGTCTGTTTTAGAAAGCAAAAACTGCCCTTCTGTTTCATGATCTTCATAAATTCTAGATTTTCATATATTGTGCTAACATGATATAGCATTGCTGCTATCATGAAGAACTTGAACACTCATACAGTCCCTGACAAGGTACAGAACGTAGAAGCATTTGCTCCTGTAACTTTCTTGATAAAGTTTCCAATACAACCTATTGTAATTATAAGACCTCACCTCACCTTTTACCAAATGAATACTATCATCTATTGGGACTCAAATATTTCCCAGTGAGAATAAGTTAAAGGCCAAAATCACTGGTCAGGATGCGGCAGTAAGTACGCCCCTGTGATCTTTTTTTTTTTAATTTAATTTTTATTTTATATTGGAGTATAGTTGATTTACAATGTTGTGTTAGTTTCAGGTGTACAGCAAAGTGATTCAGTTATACATATACATACATCCATTCTTCTTCAGATTCTTTTCCCATATAGGTTATTACAGAATGTTGAGTAGAGTTCCCTGTGGTATACAGTAGGTCCTTGTTGATTATCTATTTTATATATAGTAGTGTGTAATGTACCCCTGTCATCTTATCCCCTATAACAGCACATGACCCTTGGTCTTGTCTTTCCTCTCTAACCACAAGCATTTCTTCCCAAGCTGTTAGAAACAGACTCCTAATTTTACTCAATTCCTTCCGTGCCAGGCAGGCATGTGTAAAGTAATGAGACTGGGGTAATGAAGCATGAGTAATGTGGAGTCTGACATCTTTGAATTCTTAAGATGGACCATTTCCATTTTTATTTTCAGTCCAGGTTTGTGTGGCTCCACGTCCACATTGAAGTGGATGGTGTCACAACTCACACACAGCTCCAAGTAAAGAGCCTGCGGAAACCACTTGTCTAAGAGGATACTAGTACTAGTGAAACACACAAGATACACAGCGGTGATTTGGCACTCGTCTGTTTTTGGTTTCTCATCTCGGGGTAGGTAGAGAGTAGCTGAGTGGATTAGCTTTGTGTTCCACTATTTCTTAAAATGTCACGGGCATAGAGTCCCTTGATTAACATTCAGGTTCTGACTCAGTAGGTTTGGGGAAGAAATTTTTAACAAGTTCTTGGGCAATTTTGGGGTTGCTGGTCCATAGACCACCCTTTGAGAAGCCAGGATGTACTGACTGAGCTATGGATGTATATCTTGGTTGCTAGAGGTTTTCAACTTTGGCATCCTTCTGGAGCCCTGGAGACAGTCTCATATCCACACAGGCACTCTTTTTTATCAACGAGGTGGATAAACTCAACGAGTGTCATGTGATCTCTCCATAGTTGCTTCTCAATACCCCATCAGTGCAATGCCCCGACAGTACATCTGGAGTCTGGCTTCCAGACCCAATCGCTAGGGACAATTATGAATCTTTCCAAGAAAAGAATCCAGAACAAGGTGCCCCTGACCCATCTTTTTTGTTGTATCAAGATGCAAAGACAGACTTAGGCTGCAAGGGACGGGAAGTCTTCATTCTGCTTTCCAAAGAGCTGACTGCTGTGGGGACTACAGCTCAGAGTTCATTTGTGTGCATGTGGTTTTTGCCCAGCAAAGGGCACAGGCAAAATTCTCAATGTATGAATAAGGCGAAGGGTTGTACTGGACAAAAGTGGGCTTAGGTATACAATTTTCTTCATAAATTGCTTTAAATATTTTGAAAAATATCTGAACTAAGATGTTCTGCATCTCCGTATCTTAAACAGAGGTCTTTTACTCAGAGTATATCATAGACAGATGCACAAATTCCTTTTCAAAAAATAGATATTTAGCTACTAAAACTCAAACTTCAAAGGTTTTCTCCCTGTATCATTCTTCTACCACTTTCTATGCTTCACCAATACCCACCGAATGGCCTTAGTGATAATTCCAGAAGAAAAAGACACCATTAACTCTCAACATAATTTAGGGGGGGCGGAAATGGCAAATAAACTGTTTCATAGAATAGTCATTCCTTATATTTACATTTTATAATTTCTGTATATCAACACTTCATTAAAGTTTTACTTTACTCAACATAATACTTGGCATATAAAAAAAGAGTTTGAGAGGAGAGGAATTATGCTGTGTAATAAACAGTTTCGAGGACTAAAATTCCTCCTTGATTCTTTCTGGTTAAAAGCTTTAATATGTGCATGTGTGTGTTTTAGAATCCAATTAGTCACTGAATTATACATGAATAATTACTATTTGAATACCAGTTATATTAAAACATTAATTCCCTAATAAATGCACGACTGATGAGACCGATATATAGTTATAATTCTCCCAACCATTTTTTGTTTGTTACTTTATCCAAAGAAGTTACTACTAAACCACCAATTGCTATGGTACAACCGTGATGTTACCGGTGCTTTTCCAGTACAGGAATTTCTTATTGACTCTTCCAGTGCAAAAAAAACACGACATATGTTAAAAGACTGTCAAGGTGAAGGGTCTGTTTGTGGCAATGTCAACCACAGCCAGCTACTGGCTCAGCCAGGGAGGGGACTGTGGCATGATCCGATTCTAACCAGCTGTGCTTATGACCTAAATGAAAGCGTGTGTAAGTGCACGTGTGTGCACTTATCTCCAAGGGGAGGTTACGACTCTTTTAATATGTCGCCAGTCTAATCAAGGAGAGCTAAGGTTGAAGCCAGAAATACCAAGTAATGCAGGTATCATTCCAGATCAGGACAGGTTCCCCTCTTTAACAGCACGGCACCCATGTCCCCAGGCACCATCCAGGAAGCCAAACAGGAAAAATCAATGCTACCAAGTAGTGGTGTGAAGATATTTACAAGCAAACAGAAATTTGAAAGGCTGCCCAAGTCCACTGGGTCAAGACAATTAACGGTTTTCTTTGGGTTCCTTTTGCTGCCAAGTCTCTACCTGTGGGTTCCTGGGCAGGTCCTTAGTACATACAGATACCATAGAATAGGCATTGTCTGTTTTTATGATCGCTTACATCTCTGGGGTTACACAAAGGAAGATGCTAGCCCTCCAGGTGAGCCTATGACATTCCATGGATTGTGGTCTGGGCCTCTGTTAATACTGCAGCTGACACCTAAAAACATAGGAAGCCACCTTCCAAAGCACTGGGAAATTCAGTGATGCAGGAACAATCATTTTACCTTACAGATTTTTAATACCCATTGAGCCAAGTTTTTCTGTTAGCCGTTGGTAACTTTTTCACATTTCACTCACTTTGAGGAGAACCTGGTTTTTCTTTGTGTTCATGCTTCACTTTGTACTAAGGATGATTTCCAGTTATCGATGGGATATAACACTTGCACCAACTAGCTAGCTTTATAATAGCCAGTTGAAGATACCTGTTGAATATATACTAGATGAAGCATGGTAAGGAATTCTGAAATATTCAGGGGGCTCAACTGTCCTTAGGAGTCCATAAATCCATGCATTTAAATGCTGCACCTCTTCTGAATGCAGGAAAATTCAGGATATTTTCTTCTTTGTACCAAAGTCAGTGCTTTTGTCAAATGCAGGATATTGGAAATGTATTTGAAATTAAAAGACTAGCAAGTTAAAACAATCTTGTTTATATACAGACTGCTATATCAAAACCTTATGGTAATTGCAAACCAAACATCTACAATAGATACACACACAAAAAAGAAAAAGGAATCCAAACACAACACTAAAGTTAGTCATCAAATCACAAGAGAAGAGAACAAAAGAGGAAGGAAGAAAAAACACCTACAAAAACAAATCCGAAACAATTAACGAAATGGCCATAAGAACATATATATTGATAATTACCTTAAATGTAAACGAATTAAATGCTCTAACCAAAAGACATGGACTCGCCGAATGGACACAAAAATAAGACCTGTATATATGCTGTCTACAAGAGACTCACTTCAGACCTAGGGACACACACAGACTGAAAATGAAGGGATGGAAAAATGTATTTGATGCAAATGGAAATCAAAAGAAAGCTGGAGTAGCAATACTCATTTCAGACAAAATAGACTTTAAAATAAAGACTGTTACAGGAGACAAGGAAGGACACTACATAATGATCAAGAGATCAATCCAAGAAGAAGATATAACAATTATAAATATATATGCACCCAACATAGGAGCACCTCAAAATATAAGGCAAATAATAACAGCCATAAAAGGAAAAATCGACAGAAACACAAAAATAGTGGGGGACTTAATACCCCACTTTCATCAATGGACAGATCATCCAGACAGAAAATCAATAAAGAAACACTGGCCTTAAATGACACATTAAACCTGATGGACTTAGTTGATTTTCATAGAGTATTTCATCTAAAAACAGCAGAATACACATGCTTCTTAAGTGCACATGGAATAGTCTCCAGGACTGATCACATCTGGGCCACAAAGTGAGCCTCGGTAAATTTAAGGCAATTGAAATCATATCAAGTGTCTTTTCAGACCACAATGCTATGAGATTAGAAATCAACTACAAGAAAAAACCTGTAAAAAAATAGAAACATGGAAACTGAACAACATGCTACTAAATAGCCAATGGATTACTGAAGAAATCAAAGAGGAAATCAGAAAATACCTAGAGACAAATGAAAATGAAAGTGCAACAATCCAAAACCTATGGGATGCAGCAAAAGCAGTTCTAAGAGGGAAGTTTATAGCAATATAATCTTACCTCAGGAAACAAGAAAAATCTAAAGACAGTGCTTTTGTAATACACAGCACAAAAAATACATATAGATCTGCGTGAGGTCAGCCTTTAGACATTTTAGGAATTTCACTTTAGTTATTCCACAGCAAATGCAAAGCTTTATCCATATATAAAATACATATATACACACATACATATATGTGTATGTATATATACATATACATGGATGTGTGCAGTGATTTTTGTCATATATTTAGAATATAGATATAGATAATAGGCTGAAATCACATATATTATACATAACATATATACTATGTGTAATATGTACTAAATATATGACAAATTTTTAAAAATTACAAAATGAAAGTCACACACACATTGTGAATCAACTACAATAAAGTAAAACTTTAAAAATTTCTACAATGTACATTGGTGAAATACTGTGGCGGGGGGATTTTGATGCAGGCCTGGCTGCAAATGAGCTCCATTTTGAAAGATTTTGAGTTATTAATTACTGGAGACTATTTTCACAGCTGTTTTAAACTGCTGGTCTCTCCATAACCCTTCTTGCTTAGATAAGAATAAAAAATGTTTAAGAGAAGCTTTATCTTTATTAAGGCAGAGACAGTGGTTAACTAGGACCATTAAATTGATGCTGATACTTAGAGTGGCTAACACAGACACCTGTTTGCCCAAATTAACCCACACCTATGACCTAAAATGTGTAAGTACTGCCAAGAGACCCAGGAATATTTCACCATTGCTGTCCCATTGACTCTAAGTTTAGAGGCATGGGCCTGAAGAGTGGGAGAAACTCATACCACAAAGTCAGATACAGGCTAGGCTTTCTCATTGTTGGGTGCTGGGGAACCCCTAGGAAGCCACAGTCCAGGTGACCAACAAAGGCAGGGCTGTGTGTGTCTCTCTGTCTCTCTTTCTTCCCATCCTGCCACTTCCTTCTCTGATTCAACATTATATACAAGCATTTTGCCAGCAGACTCCTATTTCTGCCAGCCGTCCATGGGATCTGGAGCACTGAAGAAATAAGATGGATTTCCAGAGTTCAGGATCAGAGAAACCTCTGGCTGCACATTACCTGGCCTGTTCCTCAATGAGGAAAAAGGGAATCGTCCTGAGAGTTGGCTCATCTCTGGGGCCGGAGAATTTGTCCCTTTTTAAAAAAATTTTTATTGGAGTACAGTTGATTTACAATGTTGTGTTAGTTTGAAGTGTACAGCAAAGTGAACCAGCTATACATATACATATATCAACTCTTTTTTAGATTTTTTTCCTGTATAGGTCATTACAGCGTATTAAGAAGAGTTCCCTGTGCTCTATAGTAGGTCCTTATTTTATCTATCTATTATCTATCTATCTATCTATCTATCTATCTATCTATCTATCTATCATCTATGTATCTATGTATCTATGTATCTATGTATCTATCTATCTATCTATCTATATCCATCTATCATCATCTATTTATTTTTGGCTGCACTGAACAGCACCAGGTCCTTATTTTAATCAGTTCCTCTTCAAACCCCTCACACCCTCACCTTGCCTCCAATCTCCATCATCTCACACAGTCATTCCCATACTCCTGGGGTCCTAACCCCAAGTGAAAAGAAGCTTATAAGGTGTTCTGGTTAATTTACCCTTTCAAAAAATCTCATGGACCCTTATTTTAAAAAAACAAAGTGGGATAAAAATCTCTATTCAGAGAAACCATAACTAGCTCCCAAGTGCCTCCCAAATGTGGTGAGACCTCCTCAGATCAGCTCAGGAGTGCAGACCTCAAATCATGTGCAGCTTTGATCTCATGTGCATCCCCAGTGTCGGCCCTAAGCACTACCTTAAACCCGTGTGGACTCAGGGACCACTGGACACTTACTCATAACCGATACAAAACCCCTCCCTCCCTAGCTCTACCCCCTACTCCTATTTGCACCTGTCAAGTCGCATTTTGTTAAACCCAAGCTCAGATGATGCCTCCTTCAAGAACCCTTTCCTGATCCTCTTACCTGGATGTACCTCTCCCTTCAGGGATGCCCTGAGCCCTTGGTCCTCTCTCACAGCTCTTGACATCACAAGTTATTTCTGAACTGATGTCACTCCTACTCCTTTCCAAGGGAGATGCCTAGAGTCATGACTTCCACCTTATTTAGATGTGAACGCCCAGTAGAGCTGGGCTGATATCATGATTCCCCACAGTAACAACAGTTATCATTTATTGGGCCCTTTTAACATGCAAACAACTGAGAGGCACAATATCAATCTCATATGATCTCTGTAATGACTCTGTATAATTGTTGCAGTATTGTTATCCCCACTCTAGGATATGCAAACAATCTCAGAGAAACCCCATTCTGTTCCCCAGACAGACTAAGCATGATTTCACCTCAGGGCTCTCGCACCGGCTGTTCCCTCTGCCTGGTACGTACTTCCACAGATCCACCCACGACGGCTCCTGGCTTCAGATGTTTGCTCAGTGGACACTTGGCCATGGAGAACCTGGCCACTCCGCCCTAGGACATCCCTACTTCCCTTAGTCCTTCTCTCCATGCTCTTCTCACCGCTAGTATCCTGTCAGTATCAGACCTCTAACAGAGCAGGCGCTTTGGCCTCTGCTGTTGACAGGTCTGTGTCAAGCACCTAGAAGAACACCCTGCACAAAACAGGTGCTCGGTAAAGACTTGCTGAACTGAACCCCACTCTCCAAGGTCACAGAGCCGGGAAGCAGCAGGCGGAATCAAGGTACACACCCACGTCTGCCTAGCCCCTCAGTCCGTGCTGTTAACCACTGCCTCCTGTATTAGTGAAACTCAGAACGCAACAACTATTTCTTCTACAACTGCAAGTAAATGCATTACTCTTCCTCATGCTTCTACTTGTTCTGTCCTTCAATATTAAAATTACTCAGCCTCCTCTGGAATTTCCCCCACATTCCATTCATGACTGTCAACATTCACGTGTTGAGTCCCACCTTTCCTGCTGCCCAGCTGTCTCCCCTTCCCCACCCGCCTCCCCACCTCCACCCAGGGACTTCTCTGCCTTGCCCTTCTGGTCAGTATACATTGCTTTCCTGGGTACCATGTTTTCCTCTTGTCTTACGCCATTATTTAGCTAGAATACATCCTGCCATTGTGGTAACTTTCTAGGGAAAGGTGCCTAGAAGATAGATTTCATGAGCACTTGCAAGTCTGAAAATACTTGCTACTCTTTTGATAGATGATGGATAATTTGGTTATGTATAGATTTTAGGTTGAAACTTACTTTCCCTCAGAACTTTGAGAGCATCACCCGAGTGTTCTTTTTTCCTCCAGTATCACTACTGCAAGTCAGGTGGCATCTGTTTTGTTCCTCTCCTGAGGTTTCAGGGTCTTTTTATGTGGTTGCTGTGAAATTTCATGATGCAGAAGTTGAAATCTTTTTTATTCCAAGTGTAGGGTATTTCCTATGAAGACACAGGGCCCCCTAGCTCTGAGGAATTCTTCTGTATTACTTCATTGATAATTTGCTTTTCTCCATTTTCTTTCTGGGGCTGTAGTAATACGTCAGATCTCCCGGATTTGTCCTTTACAGCTCTCGCTGTGCTAGTCTCATTTTCTGTCTCTTTCTCTTTATGTTCTACTTTCCCAGTGATTTCCTTGACCATTTCCCACTCGTTCCATCAAATTTTTAATGTGGGTAGTTATATTTTTACAGCCTAAAAAGATATTCTTGTTCTTTGATCCTCTCACATATCAACCCAGTCCTTACTTAATAAATACAAGATCTTCTTAAATCCTTCTCAGTACTGAATTTAAAGTTTTAGCTTTTAATCTCCCCCTTTTCTGTAAATCATCTGTTTCTTCTGACAGTTCACGTTTCTGTTTTCCTTTATGCCACTAATTCACCCAAATTCCTCAGTCATCTTTGCTAATTTCTCATATTTGAGAAAGAGAAACCCGCCAGCAGCTTCTTCCACTACGACATCAATAGAAGTGTTCTCCACTGTGCATCCCTCCGTTAGAATTTATGCCGAGGAGGGTGGGGCCTCTGGGCTGGCAGTCTTCCTGCAGAGGAAGAAGGTGGGGGGCAGCTCCAAGCCCCCTGCCAGCCCACCACTCCACAAGCCTCTATGAAATGAACTTCATCCAGGCCACCAACAGCCGTAACGGAAGTCTAACTTTCTCAGGAGTTTGTTCAGTTTCTTCAAGACGCCACACGTGGTCTTCACCCTGGAGTAAGCACTGGCCCCAGGGCTGCCGTCTTGGTAGGAGGGTAGGGATGCCACGGGAGGAGAGAGAGCCATTGTCTCAAGTGCTGACTTTCAATGAATCCCTCCATCTGAAGCCTCACTTCTCTCCAGCCCCCAAGCTCAACTCTGAAGATTGAGCCCGTCTAAGCATTCACACGAGACGGCCAGTCCACCTCCTCCCTCCTGACCCCGCAGATTCTTGGGAAAAACATCTACATTTTCACTGCTTATCACTCCTAACTACTTTGCTTTCTAGAAAATTTTCAATGACTGGCTTGTTGGTGACACCTACTCGCTGGCCTACGTGTTCTGATCTCTTTCGTGAATGCTTTCCCCGTTGTAATTCTGGACTTTATTTTTCAGAGGGTCTGAGACTTGGGGAGGCAAATGAGTGGAGAGAGTCATGTCATCTTAACTATTGCCCAAGACGCTATCATTTTTTAAATTTACATGTTCCCTATTAAATTAAAGCATGGTCAAAAGCATGTAAGTATCAGTAACATTGGAAAGACTAGCGCCGAAGTCTACATAAAGATGCCACTCTCTTACAAAAGAACAAAAGAGACCTATTTATCCCATTTTAACTAGCAAGGTTGCCATGTGGTAGGGAGAGAAGGGAAGGTGTCAATTTCTGCGAATCAACAGAAAAGAAACACAGCAGGAAAGCCTTTGGGGCTCACAGCACCACAAACACTTAGTTCCGGACCCAGCTACTAACTCACAGAAACACTAAACGACGTTAAAATACTAAAGGACATTAAAACGACACTCCCTGCTGCTGTCTGACCGGGATGGACAGCAACTGGACAGCAATCAGATGCTGCACAGAGTGATTTTAAAAGGAATGTCTGGGAGTCCCAGGCCTCCAGGCAGATGGAGGCTATTAAGCAGGGATCCGCAAGCACAGAGGAAGTGTGCTGAAGAGATTTTAGTACCTGTCCTCCCTGGAGAGAAAGCCTGGAGGGAGCAGGCTTCTACTCAGATGAGGGTTCCCTGCTATAAAACGGGATCCCTTGCTGTGGAGGGTAAATGACTGGCTGAACAATCACTTTGTTGGTGGAAGCTGGAGAGGGTCCACGAGTGGGAACGGGCCCATACTCCCCAAGTGCGTCGGGGTGCAGGATGGCTGGGTGCACAGGGCAGGAGAGAGATCTATTTTACGTTTCTGAGCCAGAAGAAGATGCCTGGGCAGGGCCTGGGCTCTGAGAGCATGAGCTTCTGAGGAGAGGGAAGGGGCTGAGGGGCGTGGCCAGAGGGGAAAGCACTGGAGCATCTGTGGTTGGGGAGGGGGTCCCCAGTGAGGTCCAGTTCCAAAGAAGCCCCGGAAGTTCTGGTTGACAGCCAGCTGTAATCACCTTGGAAAGAAGACTAAAGTGTTGATTCATATCACAGGCAGATCACATTCTAACTAGTAAATCTAAACTAGGATTTTTTTTTTTTTTTACTTAAGGGTGAGCCGGAAGGTTCACAAGAATTGTGTAAGTATTTGTCCACAGGCAGAAAGAGATTGCCTTTAGGAAATGCAGTGTAAAGGGCAGAAGCAGCCAGGCATCACATTGCATTCCAACCACATCCCAAGTGCTGTGTGATAAACACACTCGTTCATTACCTGAGGAGACTTCAGGTTTCCTCTGAGAACCTGACAGTGGAGACTGCAAAGCTTTTATCTAGGATTAGGCTTTTTTTTTCTTTTTCTTTCTTATAACAGGTGCACCTGAAAGTATTAACAAATCAGGGAATGAATCTGAGATCTCCAAATATGTGGAATGTGGGGTTTATAGTGTGTGATCCCCTCTAAACAATGTGTTTGATGTCCCTTTGGCGGGGGTACAGGACGGACACTCCTGGACCAAATTCCTCTCCATATTAGGTCAGTTTTCATTATGACCGTTGGCTAAGAATCTTCATTTAATCCATTTCATTTTTACCTAAAAATAAGCTTCTGATGTTTGACTTAACTTTAATACATATTTACAACTCAGATTTCTATTTTTAACAGGATTAATTTTGCTCTAAACCAGAAAATGAAAGGATTATGTTATCTGCTTTACAAAACTGAACAAAAATTGGTACTGGTAGTCATATTCAACAGGATGTTGACACATTTCTGAGGCATTTTTGCTTCTTCAAAATCACTAGTGATTTAAATAAGTTGAAAATTTATATCATATTTCTACATCCTTGGTGTTTTTCTTTAATAACACAAAATATACTACCTGTATCCCTATAGCATGTGTACTGAAGAGTATGAGATGCTGGATTCAAAGTGATCTAGGTTCAAATCGCATCCCTGTCATTTCCAGCCAAAGTATCGATAACTTTGGGCAAGGGACTTATCACTGAAAATAAGCCTCAGTTTTCAAATCTGCAGAATGGGGGTAAGAACCACACCTACCTAATTAAGTTGTTGGAAACTACATGAGACATGCTCTTCTCTGAGCTTCTAAGAGATGACACTGACCTACACTTCTGGCTTCTCTCTTTCATTTGGGTTCCTGTTCAGTTTCTAGACTTCTACATTTGTGGGAGGCATCTGGGCTTGGTCCTTGGACCTCATCTCTCTAAACGTACTTCCTATGTAGTACCTTCTAAGACTCACGATTTCAAATACCATCTACTTGCTGATGATGCCTAATTTTTATCTCCAGCCTGGGCTTCTCCCCTGAACTCCAACTTGTGTATCCAACTGTCGGCTTCACAGGTGTATTTTGATAAACACACATCACATGTCCAAAACCGTGATCTTAATATTTACTAGCCCTGCCCTGAAACCAACCAGCTCCCTCTGTATCCTGCTCCATCTCAGTCAGTGGTGATTCCATTCTCCTGGTTGTTGAGTCGGTGGCATCCTTGAGTCCTCTTTCTCTTACCGTCATCACCTAGTCCATGAGCCAATCCAGTCAGCGGCACCCTATCTACCTATACAGGATTACACTGCTTTTTATAACCTCCAGTGCTACCATGCTGGTCCAAGCCATCATCGTCTCTTGCTTACATTACTGCAATTATCTCCCAACTTGTATTCTTGCTTTTACCCTGGGTCCCCTACAGTGTATTCTGTTACAGACTAAGTCATGTTGTGTCACTCCTCTGCTCAGATCCTCAATAGCTCCCACAGATGGGTACAGCCAGTATTCTGAAACCTTCATCAAGACTTATGATATGAGGCCTTCCCTGATCTGGCCTTCCACTCCAACCTTGCTGGTCACTTTGCTGACCTTGTGTCATTTCTTTGCCCTCTTTCTGATGCACCCCCACTGGTCTTCTTGCTATTCTGCAAACATATCAGACACACCTCCATTTACCAGCCTTTGAACTTGCTGTTCCTTCTGCACAGAACGCCCGTCCCCTGGATGTTAATATGGCCGGCACCCTCGCTGCCTTCATAATAGCCTCAAAAGTTACCTTCTAATTAGAGCTCTCCCTGGCCACTCTGCTAAAAATTCCTGTGATTTTCTGTCCTCTCCAGCTGAAATGAGGCCAGGGATTTGGGCTGATATTGATCAATTCTGTATCTCTAGGGTCTAAATCAGTGCCAGTACATAAGAGGTCCTTAATAAATAATTAAAGGAATTAATGCATTCAACAGTGAGTCACTGTCTATTCAGTATCAACACTTCCTAATGATCAGTGACAAATCTCCAAAATCACAACCCTGAAAACACAAGAGCTATTTTTCAGTCTTGACTTTACCAGTGCTTTCAGTTAGCAAACCAGGTGGCTCCAAACTTTACGAAGCCTGGAATGGTATCAAGCACACAGATTCAGGTACGGAGACCAAAAGCCCCAAGATTCCTGATCTCTCGCAAGCGTTAGAATCGGCCCGCACACCTTTCCTGGGCCATAGTTTGCTAAATTCTAAAGAGGGCCAAGGCTCTTAAGCAACCCGAGTATTTATGCAGAGTTACAGAATAATTTGGAACTCAAAAACCCGCCAGTAGCGATTTGCATGAAGAAATCTTTAAATGAATATTTAAAAGTATGCATTTGAAACAAAGTGATTCAAACATTAAAAGTGCTCATTGTAGCTCAAAAATCAAGAATCTTCAATGGCATGTTGATTTTTTTTCCCACTAGGGAGCAAAAATGAAATCCGGTCAGAGAATCTGAGGAACGGATGGAAATGAGGAGGGAAGTGAAGGCTCATGGGATTGTGTTGAACAACTGAAGTTCTCTTAATTCTGGCCAAAGCCTTCCGACACGCAAACACACATACCACCCCCCCGCACACACACACCACATCCTCAGAAACATTCACTCCAGATATTAGAGAATAAGCAATCTTTACAACACATTCACTTCTAAAACCTCTTCCTATGTTCAATGACATTGGGAGCTGTCCGGTCTCTTCCCGCCCCATTCACATCCTGCCCCCCCACCTCCACCAGACCCACACTCCCTATTTTCACTAAAGTGATAGTGTAACATGCCCAAGTTCAGCACGTATGATCACTAGGAGAAAGAGCTGGAAGCTAAGACTCCTGGTGTCTTTCCCCAGGTCTGTGCAGGGAGTGAAGTGGCCTTTAGCAAGTCACCCGGACTCTCCAGGACTCAGTTGTCTCTTCTCTCTGCTGTCTGGGAAGGGGGTCCTGGGGCTTGAGTCTTCCACAAGCTCCCCCAGGTTCCTGCTCCTTGCCACGACCTAGTAACTTATTTTACAAACTTCTAAAACAAAGTTTCCAAACTTATCTAAAAGAAGATTCCATATAGGTCCTCAGCCCCATCTTCCATCTAGATTGCCACTCTTGAGTCCCTACATAATAGGTATTTGGATACTGGCACTGGGTTGGCATCAATGAGTGTCACTTCCAAAATCTATTACAGAGAGAGGAGTGAGTAAGAGAATAAGCATACTTAGCATAATTTGGGGGCAGCCGAATCCCAGCCTGTGCCCTTGTTACGCCAGGCCAGTCCACACCGGCAATTACTGTGCTGAATTTAAAAAGCCCCTGGACACCTGTCTCCCATATGCAACAAGTTGCTTTTTTTTATCCTATTTATCTCCACAGTCATCCATTTATGTCAAGAAGGGAAACAAATGAGTGCAGCATCTGTTACTAGAGTGTCACAATTACCAAATACTTTCATAAGAGGAAAAAAAATCGACAATAAATCCAGGTTAGTTGTCAGGTGTTTTACGAGACACAACATTAGTCTTTCAATCATAGTGTCTCGTTTAAGCTGAACATATGGTGCTACCAGCAGAGAATCACCAGCTCAGCCTGGTCTTTGACAGGCACAGCGACCACAGAAATGTCACCTCCCCTGAACTGGCAGAGAAAAGCAGGCTTCATCCCCAAACCCCAGTCCAGCCCCTCCATCCCTTTAATAAGCAGGCAACAAACTCAAGGGACTTTATCACTGGTTACTTTTTCCCCAATTGTTGGAATCTGTAATTTCAATGTCAGGTATGGGAGTGTGCTTTCCTTTTCCCAGCGACTAAACTTAGACAAAATATAATAAATTTGAGGCATCACAAAGTAGTAAAAATTCAAGGCAATTAATCATGGGGTACTTTTTCACTACTATTGAAATCTTTGTAGGCTGAATACCTGCTTTGGGAAAATTCCTTTTTTTTTCTACAACTAAATGTAGATAACTATATAGGTGATCACAGAAACGCTGTTATTTTTATTCTCCATGCTCTTTTTCTGGATACAATCAACAGGTCTATGTGATTCTGTATTAAATTTCACTTTAAGGATGTATGTCTTCGTCTTCAGATTGGCGGGGGTGGGAGGGAGAGAGAGGGAGAGTGAGGAAGGGAGACAGAGGCAGACACAGAGAGACAGTGTGAGAGAGAAAACACTAAGAGTTTGAGAGATTGCATTACTTCCAAAAAGAAGCAACCGGTAGATCTGAGTTCAGATGCTAACACTGCCTACCTAGGGACGCCCTGGCCTGCCCTACCTTCAGCGGATGCTAAGCACCTGCCCGCAGACACGCCCAGCCTGAGTCTGCCCCAGCCCAGCCTTCTGCCTGCATCCTGCCCGGGGCCCCAGCACGCGCCCAGGCGCCCCCCGGGGCCGAGCCGCGGGCGGCGGGCGGCGAGGACCCTTTACCTGCCAGGCTGCCCGGCCTCTGGAGGGTGGCCGTGGCATACAGCTCCTGCGAGTGCTTGCCGTACGGCTCGGACGCGTGCACCAGGCGCTTGGTGGGCGACAGGGTGGCGTACGTGCCGATGGTGGAGCTCAGCTGGTGGATGGGCGAGGAGGAGATGGTGGACTGCACGGTGGGGGGCGAGGTCACGCGGATCGGGGACAGGCCGGCCGAGGACACGACGATGTTGATGGGCGAGCTGGTGCTGTAGGACTTGGCCAGGCGGCTGGGCGACTGCTTGGGCGAGGAGCCGCGCGGCGCGGCGTAGGCGGCGCCCTCGGGGGCCGAGCCTCCGCGCTGCAGCTTGGTGGGCGAGCCGCCCTGGGGCGCGGCCAGCGGGGAGCCCCCGCGCGGGGGCGCGGGCAGCGTGGAGCTCGAGTAGTAGAGCGCGGCGGCGGCGGCGGCGGCGGGCGGCGCGTCGGGCAGGTGGAAGGCGCTGCCCAGGCTGGGCGCGAACGGCTCCCGCGGCGGCGGCGGCGGCGGCGGCGGCGGCGCGGGCTCGGGCCCCGCCAGGTGCCCCGCGCGGCTCGTGGTGCCCTGTGCGCGGGAGAGCAGAGAACACGCGCTCTTAGCCAGCGGCCAGCACACCGACCCCCCGCGCGCGCCGCCCGGCCCCGGCCACCGCGGGCGGCTCGGGCGCGCGGGGGCCCGGGAAGCAGCGCCGCGCGGGGGATGGAAACGCACGCGCCCCTCGAGGCGCTCGGGAGGGGCTCCTCTCCGACCCAAAGGAAAAAAAAAAAAAAAAAGAAAGAAAGAAAAAAAGAAAAGAAAAAAAATCCGGGTAGCAAAGGCGGCTGACAAGGGGACGGGGATCCCGTCTGACACGTGGGACACTATGCCGCTTACACATCTCACAGGTTTCTGGAATAGCAGAGGCATCGCGTTAGTCACCGAAACCTTTGAAAAGGCCACCCAGCAGGGCCATCAGGATCTACTTGAAGGCAACCCCGATCTGTTCGTTTTAATGAGAAATTCAGGCGTTCAGCCTTTTCTTCCTCCGCCCCCCACCCGCACGGGCATGTCATCGCATACAGTTTCTGCCTCTGAAATTGGCCAAGTTGCATACTTATCTGGAGAACATAAGAAATGAAACATACTCCGTGGAGTTTATTCTGTTGCCATTTTCCCGTGGATGCTTCTTTGCGGATAAGTTAAAAGGAGGGGAAACTATGAAGTCGGAATAAATATGCTTGGGCTTTCAGGCTTTAAAAAAAAGCATTTCCAGAGGAAGCAGAGCAATTGTAAATGAGAAGACTAAAAAAGCCTCCCTTTTCTAGACTTTAACGCTGGGCACCAAATCTTTCAGCATCTCTCTCTCTCTCCAGCTCGCTTTTAAGAGCCCCCTGCAGCTGTGTCTTCTAATTGAAAGCCAGTTGCCTCTCATTTATTTACAAGAACACAAAAGACAACAAGAGCTGGGGTGGAGCTGGAGAGACAGTTGGAGGGGAAAGCACTTTCCTTGAATCTGGTCCAGAGACAAATTTGCATCCGAATGAAAACACTACATTGTCAACCACTTCTGGGCAGGAGCTCTGGGATCTTCCAGGCTTTCCCGGAGGAGTAGAAAAGTTTTTGAGAGCAGGCTGATGTGAAAAGCGGATAGGGCTGTACACAGAAAAAGAGAGAAGCCTGGAAGGCAGTATTTGAAATTAAGGGTGAGAATTAGGTGGGGAGGAGGACACCGATGAGATGGGGTCAAGGGGGCGAAAGAGACTGAACAGATGCTCTCCATTGAAAGTTTCAATTTTGCCTCTCCACCCGCTTTGGAATGGCAACTGGCAAATTACAGACTGGGCACTTCCATCCGCACGTATGCATGCAGCATTCCAAATTTTATCTGGAATGTCAGGTTCCCATGAAGATCTGAGGGAGTTAATTGGGCAACATCAAAATCCTCTATTAAGAGTATCCTAGATAGGAAGAGAGTCTATTGAAAGACATTCTGTGTGAGGGGGGTGCATGTGTGTATTTGTTTATGTATATATTTCATATATTTGCATATGTGGTATATATATGTGCATTTATTTATATATGATGTACATATTTTACATAATTGCATATGTGGGGGGTGTGTGTGTGTGTGTGTGTGTGTGTGTGTGTATTTATCAATCCACTGACAAAGTTTCTCTCCTTGACCAAACTCTAGTTAGGTTCCTCTGAACTCTCTTCTCAACATGGTTCTGCATCATCCAGCTTTAGCAAGAATCCTCCACTCTCAATGTCCGATCACTCTCCATATCTAGTTCTAGTTCCTCATACTGTTCTAGTTCCTCATTCTTCACTATCCCCCAGGTGATGTCTCATCACTGTCTTCAGCAAGAATCCTGTTAGGGCTGTTTAGCCAGAATCCTCCCCATCCCCCCACCTCCCCCCACCCCGGCCCCACATTTCCTCTTAGTAATTTTCCATCCACTGCCCCCCAACCTGCTCCTAGGCTATACATTCCTCCTTTTCCTTGTCATTTTTGAAATTGAGCCCAGTTCTATACTGTCTCTTTTCCCCTACTGCAATACTCAAAATTCTTTTTTCTGAATAGAAACAGTATTTCTTGCTTAAACTACTGTCCAGTTCTGGTTTTTCTTTAGCATCACAAAGCAATTATTTTGAGTTCAACAGTAGGAGTGGAAGTAAAATGTAAGCTCCATGATTTTGTTCAGTAATGTGCCTCCAGCAACTAGAATAAGAAGGATTCATAGCAGAGATACCACGAATGTTTGTGCAATGAATGAAGGAATGGTTAATAAAACTGGCCCCAAGGCTTTGACATGAGGGTTTCCATGGCGGAGAAGCTCTGCAGAGCTGGTGTGCTCACCTGAACCTCAGACATACAGTCTAGTATCATCTAGAGTCATGGTGGGGGAGGAGGGGGCTGCTTACATCCAGTTGTGCTTCCCTCGAAGTAGAATTTCTGAGCGTGAAATGTATAGCCTGGGCTTCTCAAACCTGGCTGCATATTATAATTGCCAGGGGAATTTCTGAAAAAACATCTCCGTACCCAGGCTGTATCCACTAGCCATTTAATTCAGAATCTCAGGAGATGGGACATGTGATTCCAAATCGAATATGAGAACAAGTCATCCCTAGAGCAGTGCTCTTCCAAGTGTGGTCCCGCTTCCATCACCCTGCATCAGAAGCAGCATCAGCATCAGCCCACCTTTACTGAGTGGAAACTCTGGGGGAGGGGCCCAGGGATCTGTGTTTTTTCATGTTCTCACGGTGGTTACCATGCTTGTTTAAAGTTTGCAAGCCTCTGATCTAGAAGAGATTCTGATTCAGGCCTCTGACAGTGGGCCTGAGGGTCTGCATTTCTAACAATCTTCCGGAAGATGCTGCTGGTCTGAGGACTACTGCTAAGGTGCAGATAGGGACCATCTTTCTTCACTTTTCTTTGGAAGCTCTCCTGGGGCTGAGCAACATTCGACTGTGCAGAACCCAGCTGGCAAGTGACAGAAAAGCCTCCAACAAGAATTTCTGGAAACTTTTCCCACAGGGGCATGAGGAGGAGAAAGAACCCCGGAGGCTCTAAGGAGAGTCCCCTGCTTACAACAGAACAAATACTTTTTGTTATGTCTTAGATATACAACATTAATAACCCTATGTGACATTAAAGATCCTATTCCCTAGCAGCACAGTTTTCAATAAAATAAATACTAAAGTATACTAATATAAATTAAAACTACATCATGTAGTATTCTAGTCTTTAAGTATTAGAATAACATGGATCCTAGGGAAACTTTGAATACATTGTGCAAATACTTTTTTTTTTTCTTTTAATATATTGGAACTTCCAGTTGGAGGAGTGCTAACTCTGCTGAATTTTATTCATAAGATTTCTTAAATGGCCCCCAAATCTATAAAAGTTTTGAGAACTGCCAAACTAGTTCCAAGTATCTTGACAGGCTATAGCAGCCAATTCAAAACCTTTTAAAGTACTGTAGGATCTTGGTGAAATGCTGCCAGTAACTTTTTTACAAGAAAAAAAGAAAAAACATAAACAATAAAGTTGTACATGCATCTTAAGATGGGTACTGTCTATGTCTGAAATATTCTATATCTGTACTGTCCAATATGGTAGCCACTAGACACATGGGCCCTAGACACATGTACTGGATTTTAACACATTTAATTTGAATTAATTTGAATTTAAATACTCAAATATGTCTAGTGGCTACCTTCCTGGATTGCAGAGTTATGTAAGCCCTTCTGCATTTTTTAATAAATAATCTGGGGGTATTACACTCCATTCCAATAGCCTGCACAATAATAAGTGCCTAAGAATGATCCTTTGTCTAAACAGAAATTTTTTTTTTTAGCATTAATTGGACAAACACAGTAATCTTTTGGGAGCTTATCTCCACTCTTGTGTTTATGTTTTGTCCCACTATGTAATTTCATTTAGCAACTCTTAAGGATGCATTTCAAAGAGAGCTGCACAATTCATAGGATGGTTTATTATGACCTAGGTCATTGGATTAGAAACAATATGCGCACATTCAACACACATAGAATTTCATCTACTTTACTGTCATGGAAGCTCAATTCCACCTTAAACATATGTTAGCACTTTAAATAAAACTATAAATCCAATTTTAAAGTTAAAGTTCCAAAACTCAACTTTTTTTTTAAACTAATGACTGCTACATCCTACTTTTTGGAAATGGGTGCATTTCCAAGGGATGAGCATTGAAAAACTTTTTTTTAATTGAAAATGATAAAATAAATGATAAATGATGATATAAGGATTTTTGGAAATATCTGGAGAAGATGGAGCCCCAATACGATCCTGGATGACACAGAATGGGCCACTGACCAGGACAGTTCCTACTGGGGCTGTCATTCCCGGCTCTCTGAATCAGTCTCAAACCGGAGGACTACTTTCATTGTCTTTCCCACCCCTCCAAAATGGGGAACCCATCTATGTGAAATTGACAAGGAAGCAGAACATCGTTAAATAGATGCTCTGATTACAGAGTTTCCAGTAGGCAGAGGCTGGTGCACATTAAATGTCATTCCTTTCTTGCTTCCCATTATGAGAAAGTCATCAAGAGAAAAATAAGACATTACTTCTAATTTCTATGGACACTTTATGTAGATTATACCTCAAAGGAGAAAAAAAGATTTTTTTTTTAATGAGATGAACAATACATGTAACTCATCAAAGCTCTTTTATAAGATGAACTATTTCATCTACATTCTAGTTTACATGTAAGTTTCAGATGGGTCAGACTTAGGATATACTACAGTTGTGATTTTTACATCATGTGTTTGTGTGTATACACTTGGTATACTGAATCCTCCTGTGTAATTAGTGAGTGAATTTATGCCTATTTTACCAAAATGTTTAAGGAGAGGATGAATTTTCAAAGTGTAGTAGGAAGAATATTGAAATGGGAATTTAGGCAACTATACATTATTCCCATTAACTAAGAGTACTCAAGTTCCATGCAGTAATTCACGCAGTAACTCAAGAAACCATTAACAAGAGCCTACTATATTCCATGCACTTTCTTGAAATTCTCTCTGCGACCCTCCTCCGTTTATTTTGACATTATTTTGCAGACCTAAAACATTGCTATATTTTTGTTGTTACAGAATACTATCTGGCCAACAATTACATTGTTTTTTTATTGGAAAGTTCCAACCGCCAAAATATGGCACTCTTGGACTAGAACATGGCACAGGCCTTAACACCCAGCATAGCTGTTTCTTGACCTTTTTAGGCTTTATCTTCTGTAAAAGGGGTAGAGCTGGCATAAGGGTGATAAGGGGGAAAAAATTCTCTAAACTTGGAAACATTTAATCCTCACCCTCTGGGGATTTGGCAGTGCAAAAAAAAAGGAAAACAAAACCCCAGTGCTTACAGCCAATTAACAAGGGACTTGACAGCCTGAACTCTCTAAGGAACCTTGACTTCAGATCATGAGTTAGCACCGTCACTTAGCAAACCCACAGTTTATAAAGCAGACCCATGATTTACAAGCAGTCCTCGTGAAGATGCCTTTAGACCCGCCAAGTTTCCTGGAATCGTCAGCGAGGCCCCTAACTCCGGGTCAGGAGGAGCATCTGCCCAGAATGCTAGGCAGCCGGGTCGGCATCTCAGGAATGAGAAGCCGGAGCCTGTGTTTTGCGGCCTCCAAGACAGGAGCCTCGTGACTTGGGGTCAGCAGTCTGCTCCCCCAGCAGCTGTATTCATCACCTCCCGTTTTCCTGGCATCACCATCAGACTCGTGAACCTAATAACTCATCTCGTGGTCTCTCCCCTGTGTAGGTAACTCTGGTTGTGGGGGCCGAGATCACTGCCAGGAGTGGTGCTCCTGGGCAAATACAGCATCACGAGAGGCAGAGGTGGAGAGTACATTTCAAAGGAAGGCAGGGCCAGGGCCACAGAAGAGCCCAAACATGTGAATGTGGCATTGGATTTGGTGGGAAGGAGTCAGGCTGGTGTTTGAAGGAAAGAAAATGCAGAGAGGAGTAAGTGGTGAGCAAATAACAGCAATGACCAGAGAACATTCTTTCCATGAGTTAAGAAGCCTGAATAACTTTTGAAAACAAAAAATGAGGACATGGCTTTACGATGACATCTTTGAAGAAATCCATCGCTAAACCACAACGATCTGGTAACGTGATTTTGTAATATCAGCAACGTGCTGCTGATTAAAATGCCTGAGAATGTGCTGAACTTTCTAGGGTGAGTTGGCAACAGGGCTCTAGGCTTGCACAGGAAGATGGACAAAGCCAATTACTTTCACAACTTGGAAACAAGAAGAAAGCACCAACTCCAAAATGCAGAGGTCTTATTTTGATATTATATGAAATGTGCCTGTAATGTGCAATTAAAGTGAATCTACACCCACAAAAAAAAGTTTTGTGCCCTTGACTCCCTGGGATGAAATCAGTTTGCTTGAATACTACTATCATGGCTCCCAAAGTCTCAATAACGTCTCTTTTGAAATTGTCTGCAGAAGAAAGGCCACTCTCTAAATAATTCCCAAGATAGAAAATCCTGGTTCTGTGAAAAAGATCTGATTTTGGAAACAGTCAAATAAAATCATCAAGTGCCTTGTCTAGCAATTCCTTTGAGGCGTGCTGCTTTGAGTGAAAACTCACGTGAAACATAAAACGAAGAGGCAGTTCACATGCCATCCCTGGAGTCACCACCACTGCGATGAGGTGAGGAAAGGAAGGCTGGGTGTACCTGGTGATGATGTCACACTAACATTGAAAGGTGGTACCCAGAGCAAATTAAACTTAATTGAAAAATGAAGGCACTTGAAAAAAATTTCTTCCTTAGATGAAAACGTCTGAATTAAATAAGAGCTATCATTTTGAGATAATAATGGAGACCACCCTTACTGCCTTCTCTTTGCATGAGGGTTCCAAAATTATGGAGGATCAGGAGGGAGGGAGTGGGGGAGGGATGGAGGTGGGGGGCAGAGAGAGAGGGAGAGGGAGAGATATCTTGCAAACCACATCTCCCCTGTCACTGCAGGCAGGCAGAAGGAGAAGGGGGTGGTAGCAGATCCACTGCCCAGGACCCCTAAGCCACTAGCATAAACAGGGTAGTGCAGACTTTTGCACCCTGGGTACTGGTCTTTCCTTCCCTCTGACTTCCCTTTAATAAAACTAGGATTAGGGTCATTATCAATAAATAGTCTCAAAAGTATTTCACGTGACCATTTCTGTGGTCTACCAAGTGGAAAGAAAATAGAGATGAAAAATTAAAACAGTGACATGAGTGTCATAAATTTACCTTTAAGAGGGATTTTTTGATGGCAACTTTCCCAAAAAAACATGAGCCTTGGCAAAAATATACTACGTACAACTTTTATTTCAGCAACAGGCTCATTTAGTATAACTTTAATACCCCAAATATTTGCTCAGAAGAAATATTATACTAAAACGTACACACCCTCCCCACGATGAGAAATGTTTCAGTTATTGAAACCAGATTAAATATGTTTCTACTGGAAAGAGAAAATGGATAAGGTTTAAAAGCAGAGCATTGAGAAAGGACTTCCAACAGGTAATCATCTGAAAACTATCTTAAAAACAAACTGCCAGTTTCCCACAGATAGGCCAGACAAAGTGTACAAAATGATATTTCTCCTCTAAACGCAGCATAATATATACTTTCTACACTAAACATGTCTCAGCAATTTTGTGTTTTCCAAGTTTTTTAGTGACTTTTTTCCTTATAGGGGCTGCCCAGCAACAACTTCTTTCCTAATTCAGCAAACTAGAGTGATGTCCCACCAGCTGTCTGTATAACCTTTTGCATTCAACAATCAAGAAGCAGGTGTTTATTGGGGGATTGAACCGTGTGTGTCCTGTGTCCATCCTGCCACCATCCGCAGAGTTCTCCATCTCCTTGACCTTCACATCTACCTGATGTAAAAGTGCACCAATAAGCAAGTTCCAAACTCATTGGCCTCTGGCAGAAGAGAGCAGATGGTGTATTTGTAATTATGATATAGCGCAAATGAGAACTTTTAAGACATAAAAGTCAACGCCACGTTAAATAGACAGGCCAGATTAAAAAGAAATGGCAATTTGCTTCTAGAAGAGCTTACTGCTCTTTTAGTGTATCTACCATTGTTCAAGTTTTGTTTTACAGGACTATCATACAATTCTTAATTTCCTGCAGTAAGCAGGCATTTCCTAGGATTATGAATACGTACAGGTTCACTTTGGCTCTGCTAGACAACATGAAAGTGGTTTTAAAATATTTCAATTCCTGTATTTCCTTGCCAGTATTCTGTGTCCAGGTGCATACTTTCATACTTCTTGCTTATTCTGTCTCTTTGAGTAATGAAACACTTGATGAGACGACTTTGTGTTTGGACATGGGGAGAAACCAACATTTTTAGAGGACCAGAAGTTTTATATTCGGCATTTCATCTAATCCATAGGAAACTGGATGTGAGTGGAAGCAGGAAGAACCTGGAGAAGACCCAACTTCTTAATCCTCTCCCCACTAATGGCCTCTGCAGTATGAGTATAAAGAAGAAGGCTGGGGTTTCAGGAATGTGGTGAATATTTGGTGAACCCTGGGCCAGTCACTCTGAATATGGAGATTAATTTTGTACACTTTCCACTCCTGCGATAAGGCCATCTGATAGGAAGAAATAGACTTATATGCAACTAACTATAGGATATCATGTGAGAAATCACAGAATGATGCTTTTCACACATAAGTCAGGCCATGTCGTGCTGTAACAGGGAAGAGCTAAACTGGACTCCATGTTAGATGTTTCTTTGACTTTAACCTTTGCTTTTTGCTGCTTTTGTTATTATAATCATACATGATGGCCTGTCTCAGGCAACACTGCCCCTCTCCCTGAATGTTAAACTAAAGTGCCTCTGTTCAGTTCAAGGCAGACAACCTGCCCCGCCCACCTGCGCGAGTGACTGCAGAAAAGAAGACATTAACATATCCCCTCACTGAGGCTGGTCATTCTCAGAGATGTTTTGCAAGACTGATGGCCCTTTCACTTTACTTCCTCACAGCCTCTCCCTCTCTCATTCTATAAAACAAAGTGGTATCCGGACCCCGATTAGATGGTTCTTTCGGAGACACGAGTCTGCCATCTTCTCAGTCTGCCGGCTTTCCGAATAAAGTCGTATTCCTTGCCTCAACACCTCGTCTCCAATTCATCGGCCCGTCGTGCAGTGAGCAGAGCAAGCTTGAACTTGGTAACAGTGCCTCTGCTCAAAATTCTCTACTTGCTCCTCTTTTCACTTTGAGTAGAACACAAGACCCTCATGATGATCAACCGATGAGCAACCTGGTTTCCCATCCACTTGCGAACGTCTCCTCCCCACTCTGGCCACCGGGACTACTTGCTGTCCTGTCAACATACCAGGTCACCTCATCCAGGAATCACTGTCTTTGCTGTCCCCCAGACAGCCACACAGCTTCCCTCTCTTCTCCTTCATGTCTTTGCCCCCAGACATGGGGCATGTCTTTGCCCGCCTATGCCACACCCCATCCTGGACTCTGGATGGCTTATCCTAGTCTGCATTCATTCCCTCCTCATAGAATTCATCACCATCTTATGCAATTTACTTATTCACTGTGTTGATTTTCTGAGTTCCCATCACTGCTGCTAGAATATAAGTTCCTTGAGGACAGGGACCATGTCTGTGCTCTTTATGTCTCCATCCCAAGCATGTATAACAGCTCATGGCATGCAGTAAGCACATACAGTATCTTGAAGGCATTAAAGGATAGCCCAGAGATATGTAAATGTGATTGGAAAAGCAGCTCTGTTTTGACTGGGGTACCTCACAGGAACCACACAAACGCCAAGGTTGACTCAGAGGAGGAAGAGAGGGAAGGAGGGGTAGTCTCCACAGCCTGTTCAGAGGCTGGGGCGGGGAGCTTGCAGGGTAGCTGAGCAGAGCCCTGGGGTGGGGCAGAGAATAACTGTGAATCAGATTACAAAACTTTCTGGAAAGGCCTTGGGGGTCTGACGGAAAGGATCTTACACTCTCTCTTCTCCAGCCCAGTCCCATGAACTCATCTTAGAGTCCTAAGAGAATGACTTTCAAGGATTTTAGTGTTTCCCGGCAATTTTTGTGACTCACGGTTCTTTCCGACTGACACGGCGGGGCAGGGCAGGCTACGCACCAGGGCCTGGCATAGAGCCTGGAGGTGATCGGCCAACACGTATTATGCTGGCTAAACCAGTGTTTGTAAAAATTGAAATTAGGATCTTTGAACATTTATGACATTCCTTTGAATTTATATTCTGACATGATTTAGGAGCCAGATAGAAAACCATTTGCTTTATTTTAGAATTACACATTTTGTTTTTTTCTAGGCCCCTCAAAATGAAGTATTTTTGTGTGACTTGATAACTGACCTTGTTAACCTGGTCTGGCATCTGTGAACCATTATTTGAAATTTACTGGCACTTTATGGTGACAGGATATTCTAAAAATCCATCTAGCCCGGAAGGCATGAGCTTTAACACCATTCAGAATATTGAAAATCATGTGTCACAGGGCTCGGCAAAACCACTGGAAGAAGAGGGAGTCTCAGGATAATCTGAACAAAGGAGATGTTACGGGAATGGGATGTGGCCTTCCTGCTTTCAAGGGTATAACACTAATTGTTGAGTAAAAATACTGATTTACTAGTTCAGCATTTCTCTGACATGATTTTGAAGTCACAGTAGAACATGCCTTTCCCACTGCAGCATACTGAAGCTGAAAGTGAATCATGGTACCCAAATCCGCCACTTTGCTAAAACGAACAGGATGCATCCATCCACCAGCAGCCGCCCTCCTGTTATTCAAGTGATTAGAACAACCCCCTGGTTTGAATATTCAGACTTCAACCACCCACCTGTCAGGTAAATGAGTGCAGGCCAGCAACCTCTGGCTCAAACTGAAGCTATCACCTTGAACATGCACATTTATAGATGCCCTCAAATACATAGCTTTGATGTCTTTACAACCGCGTTACCTTTTCTGATTAAACTTTAAAGCAGACTTTTAATGTGAGGCCCAATCTGTCCCTTGAGCTTCCACTATTTATTCCCACAGCAACTGGCAGATGACAGAATTGACTCCAACAACATGGAAGTAGATAAATCACCCTATTGCTGGTCCACATGTGGAGAGCTCTTCATAGGGTCAAGCTATAGATGTATTTAATTAAAACAGCCAACATTTAAAAGGAAACCTATGAAACTCTCCTTTGAAATGACCAGACTTCAACTTAGTCAAGATTCTCTTCCTGTTCTCACTGCTGCTGCCTTAAAATGGTGCCTGATAACTTCTCTAAATGTGCTGAATTTGAGTTTTTGCATCTTTAAAATGTAAATGGTAATAGAGCCCTGTTGTGGGGATTAAATAAAAGGATGTATGTAAAACAGATTACTTCTAGGTTTCAATAAATGGTAACTATTAATTTTATAAAATTTTATAAATAAGAAAGCTTTAACAGTTAGTCCTATATGTGAATTGAGGTAACAAGATACTCACAAATTAAGTTAATAATTAACTGATTTTTCTTCTGATACTGATAGATTCATTTTCCATGATGCTCAGCTATGGGAAATCTGATGTTTTTTTCATTTGACTTAATTTTTCAACTCAAATTATAGGGGTCTTAGATATTTACGAGAAAAAGCCAAGCATAACTATTAAATGAGTTCAAGATAAAAATAAAAGAAAGGTAGAACTGTGTTTAATTAGCTACATGTCTTAGAAGTTCTGGGAAACTGGTAAAAGCTAAATTCATAGCCTTCATAGGTCAATTTGAGTATAAAATATTCCTTATTTCTGAATATTTCTGGCCCCTCGGACCTAGAACTGTGGCCAGATAGAGGATAAAAAAGGAGCTGTAATCCACTTGTTTGCTTTCAAAGAATTCAAAATTACATACAGTCCACCACTATCACTGTATCATGGTCAAAGAGAGTCAGCGTAGATGGGAAGATGAAAAATATATTTGCTTTCAAGAATGGGATGCTTTTGAGAGAAGAAAAAATCTATACCTAGAGAAAAAATCCTATAGCTTCCATTTCATCTTTAAATAAAATAAAAGATTAAAAACATCTAATAACATTTGGTATACTAATAACATCACTCAAAATTTCAAACATTATATAATGTTCTCATGTAAGCAAACAATAAGGACTATTTTGTATACATGATAAATGCATGTATATAAAATAATTTTTTCTAATTAATCAAAAAAAGTTCTTTAAGACATTCCCTCTTGTGTCCTATCACATTTCTGTGAGGAAAGTAGAACAGACCAATACTTTTAAAGAGCAGTGATCCAGGAGCTGGGAAACACCTGGGTTAGTCTGTGTGCATGGACCTGACTCAGTGACTTAGAGGTCCTTCCCTTCTCAAGCCCCACACACCTCTAGCTCTCTGTCCAAAGTGAGGGTACCCTCTGAACCGGGTCACGCACTGGACCACCAAGGGGGAACAGGCCCATTTCAGTGGGATGTTTTATTTACCATTCCCTTTTATCCACATAGCCCTGGCATCAATGAGAAGGTAAAAGTTACAAAGCCACTGATGGATAAGGGTTTTGCCTGAAAAAGACAATCATATTTTTCAGATAGTCGGAACAATCATTTAACTTTAATAGTTGAAATGCACTGAGACTTTTCATCTTACGCTTCATTTATGTCCATATCACCTTAAAAAAAAGCATCTCATGGTGACTGTGCGAAGCCATTCTAACTTGCCCTGCCTCCTCTCTGCCTGCAGACATTTCTTGGGAGCCATGTGGATGGGTAGGGGCTGGTGATAAAAGATGAAAATGTCCCTGCCCTCAGGTAGCTTTTGGTTTAGTGGGAAAGACACGTGGATGCATAATAAATCAGTGACAGAGATGAGCGTTCTTGTTCCAGGAGCCTGGGGTAGGTAGTGCACCTGGCGAAGGGTTTCTGGTAGAGGCACTGCCTAGTAGATGCAGAAAGGATGAAACTAAGCTGTCAGTTTAAGCGGTGCTTATGGGGTTGTGAGTTCTTCCTTCCAGGAATGAATGCACAGAGATTAAAGGGGTCTCATGCCCTTTTACACTGAAAGTAAGTATAAAATAGCTTAAAACAAGATAGCTCTTCAATATATTAATTCTGGAGGGTTGACTGAATATAGCCTGCACCCCAAAATTATCAAAACTGAAGTACTGGGTGGTACACACACACACATATTACAAAATCTGCATCTTTCTGAAAAAAAAAAAAAAATGAGGGTTGGTAGCCACTTCTTTTTACCAAGAGCTGATTTGAACGGCAGCTAATAAATGTGTACATTGAAACTATAAGAACAAGCACGTGTCTTAAAGAAATAATTAAGAGCACATTTCAAAATCAAACGACAAAGTATATCTATTCGTACACTACACACTGTTATCTTCAGAACAGTTCTGTGTATGTGATGCTGCATTTAGACAATGCTCCTTTATACGATTAACCTCAGAGAATAATTTCATGCTTTTTTTTTTTAAGAGAAAATGTGTTCCAGGTGCCCTTACCACTCAGAATGTATGTCATATTTATATCACATATCAACACAGAAATAGGAACTAGGCACACATTTGCATATTCACATAGATAAGTATATGTAAAGCAGGTAAAAGTTGAGCAATTCACAGACATTCCTGCAGAAAATATGCTTATAATTCCGAGTTACTCTATAATCATATTGTATTATTCATTTCCTTCACTCACAGCAATGAGGGCATCTCTCCAAAGTTGCAGGGCACAAAGCCAGGAGGGGACACCATAGCCATTTGACAGCCCTGCTTCCCTCCTGGCCCCTTGGAGCCCAAGGACCAACACAGCAGAGGGCCCCATCCCCCGCACGTACCTGGCTGAAACTCTGGCCCGCACCTCGGGCTTGTGTGCTGCGGGCAGGGAGCTGCGACGGGGCTGTCTCACCCAGGGCCAGGGTCTGGTTGCTATGGTAGCTGGCTGGATACTGGAAGGACCCTTCAGGTTTGGAACTGAGCTGAAGTGCACTCTGGGAGAGCAGGCTGGGCCCTGCATTGAAAGTCATTTAGAGCAGTAAGTGACAGCCTCAGTGAAGCAGAAATGACATGTATTATTTATTGAGAGTAGCCTAGAATTATCACACGCACATGATTCCAGCCATCTATGCTTTGAATTCTGAGAACTAAAATGACCATATAATTTGACTCCAGCCCTCAAATGAGATTTTTTTTTTTGGTGGTTTAAAAGTTCTCCAAAGAGTAGTTGGGTTTTTTTTGTTTGTTTGTTTGTTTGTTTGTTTGTTTTCAAATGATCTCATCCTGACCTACATAAAGACATTTCTTACAAGACAAATTAGTTAATTAAGTAGTTATTTTTGGATCAGACAATATCGGAAACATTTGAAAAAATTTAAAAGTCTACCTTTTGAAATATGTTAATTACATTAATACAATCATATCTCCCACTTAATTATCAGGATGCTAAAACACTTGAAAACTTCCAATCAGTGGCAAATTCCATTGTGTGAATAGTGATGTAATACCTCAATGCCTGAAGGGTAGACAGTGTGTAAAATATTAACAGCTCTCATACAATGTTAGAATTCACTCTGATCTCACACCATCTCTGATACTTAGTTATCTTTGCCATCACAGCAATGCACAGGAAAAGATACAGAGAAGAAAAGATACAGTGTTCAAATCTGTGCTGCTGCAGCTGATACTACAAGTGATGGAGAAAGAAGTTCCTTGCCTCATTATTTACTTATACTCTGTATGAGAAAATGTGGTTTATTTTCTTCCTTTCTTTTTAGATGGGATCTTTGCAACACTTTGCCCATTTCCTTTGTAAGCATATTTTCTTTAATCAAATTCCATACTCACTTTGGGAATGAAAAGAAGTATAGAAGAGTGTACTACTATTTTCTACTGTGTGTGTTTGAGAGGGGTTTGGGGTAAGCAGAGTTGGGGGGCGCGGGCTTGGTAACAAGTTTTATCACGTTATCTTAACCACAGTACAAGGTCATTTCTTTTTTGAAGGAGGGTAATTATATATACACACATTATGGTATAATCATTATCCAGTCCTTAATCTGCCTCTTTGGCTGTTTCAGACAATAGTACAATTTCTAATAAGCATAAGCAAATTTCAAGTTCCTCACTTCTTTCTTTCTAAGGACAGAACATGGCTTTTTATTTCAAATGAGACTGCAGTTCTGACATGACATGGATCATTTTTTTGGCGGGAAAATAATGTGTCTTCTCCTAATAAGCATAGGTTCACAGAATCTTTGCATTCGAGACCTTACCCTTCCCTCTAATTCCCTGATATAACTTTTAAACAATGCAAAATTAGTTTTTCATCATCAGATATTGAGTAATAAGCCAAATAGCTAAAATAGGTAATACTTCATAGTTTGGAATCTACAGTTCCTGGAAAAAAAGTCAAGCAAGGAAATAAAACTGTTTCCATCTAGTCCCAATTTCATCATGAAGGGCATAACAAAAGTACAATTGTAATGCTTTTCCTTGTAATTTAGAAAACAGAGTCCCAAGAAAATAGTGTATACCAGATGGTGAAGTTTGCAATAGCCTGCAAAAAATCATTTAATCCATACTGATAGAATTATAGGGCTAATCACCAGAAATATGATGCATCTATGGAGAGTGCATTCAGAGTTTCATTCTGGATGCCAAGAACATATTTTCCCCACTGCTGCTGTCGAAACTGTCAGCCATGGGGACGGAGTCAAGGGGTGGTCTCTGATGCCCAGGCAATGGGCAGGCTGAGATATGGAAGAGCCTCTGGAAGGGAAAAGGGACCCGTGATGGGGCAGAGGCAAATGGGAACTGACTGCAAAAAGGAGAAGGATGAGGTAGGTACTGGGTGGACAGTGATGAATTGTAGCCAAGGGCTTTCCCCTTGATCCCTACCCTCCTGAAGGCCACTGCTCAATGGAGGGGAGTGAATTATGGCAGAATAACAGGCCCTTTAAGGTTACTGGTCAGCATTCTAACTAACAATGGGCAGCTTCCCACTGAGACTTCCTTTGGCTATTTCTCTCAGGATGGTCCACCCTGACACAATGGCTTGCACTGGCCATGTCCCCTCCTTCTCAATAATGCAGCTCCAGGGCCATGAAAGTTGAAACAGACACAGCAGTACACAGATTTTTGGAAATGTCAATAAAATTTTTTAAAAAATCTTTACTTTCATATAAATAATTTAGCAATCTATAAAGCAAAAACATTGTGTGTCCTGGTTATTTGCCTTTTAAAGAGATGTTGTGACTTTGCTCTGATGAACTTACTTGCATATGTAGTCAGCAAGTCAAACAAACTTGTCAATACTGAATAGATGCATAAAATTATCTCTAGAAACCTACAAATGCTCTCCAGGCAGGATCTATAGGTGGCAACTGAAAGTCCTTTTCGAAGCAATTTCAATTAAAAACATGATTTATGTGCCCCTGAAATAGACATCATGAAATAATCAAATCTGCTCATCTTTTATAGAATCAGTCGTGTATCTGATCAATACTCTATGAAAAAAAACCAAGATTCTCTGTCTCATTACTTTGTTCACACATCTCAAGCATGAAACCTAGATGTACTCTGACAAAGATAATTGCACCAATAAGCAATATATCATAATATTACAGCCCTGACATAGCACCTGGCAAGGACAAAGCAGTCAGGACAATAGCCAAAACACCACATGCATTTTAGAATGATTTTCTCACTGCTCCCTAGGTTTCAAATGAATAGCATGTATCCACTCCAATTTTAGAGAGCACAGATATATGAGAATATGAAAAAGGTTAAAATTATAGGACAATTCTTAATTACTTCATAATAAAAGTAGAACTTACATGTAACTAACTCGATTAGCTGTGTGAACATTACTGTGCATTGGGGTGAAAAATACCAATTTTCCAGAGATTTCAAAAGCATTGATAGTTTTGGGCTTTAAATGATGATTTTTTTTCTTAAGAACTTATGACTTTCCATCAAGTCTTGCCTGGCTTAGAGGCGAAATTAGGCTGCATTCCTGAGGATATGAAGTGTATCCACTGGGGCATGGGGACAAAGTAAGAGGATTTCTTGGGATGCTTGGCGGGGAGAGGAAGAGACTGGGACTTAAAATTCTACCTGGGGAAATGGAATGCTGCTTTCAGTGCAATTAATTGCTCCAGAAGAAACCTGAACTAAGAACAACAGTCAATCACCATGTCCTATTAGGTCACCAAAAGCAGAAGCCACCCTCTGGTACACATGCTTCCAGGACACTGGCCTAAGAGGTCACAGTGACTCCTTTGACCTTTCTGGACCGTCTCCATTGTGGGACAGTCCTCAAAGCTAAGCCCAGGGGTCCTGTTCAAAATATGTCATCCCCAGGGGCTAGGAAGCAGAGGGGAAACTGTTTTCTGATAAACTGATACAACTCAAAAGAGTATGTGTCCTTGATGTGATGAAGACACACTCATTCAGAGACTTCCCTGGTGGCCCAGTGGTTAAGACTCCAAGCTTCCAAGGCAGGGGTTCGATCTCTGGTTGGGGAAGCTGCATGGTGTGGCTTAAGAAAAAAAAAAAAAAAAGACACACTAGTCCCAACTGGACAGAGGGGAGAAATTCCAAAGGAACTACAGAGTTGAGGAACATGGGACCCGCCATCGATCCTAAGACAGTATCTTAGTGTCATACCAATATCTTAGCATGTCCTTTGAATATCAATACATGAATTGACTAAAGACCACATAGCACCCTGTGGGAAAACATGCCCTTGTATCTTTATCATTACTCTGAGAAGTGTTAAGAGGGGTGTGGAGAGGTTACGAGGTCAGGCAGTGTCGTACACTAAGTAAAATGAAGAACGAGACCCTATTCTTGTCTTCCATCTCCACCTCCGGGAGTTGTGGTTGGTTCACATCAAAGCACTATTTAAGTCATATACACACATCAGCATTTTAAAGTTGAAAATTCTTTCTTAAATAGATGGCATTTTATTTGCGGGAGACATCTTCACACTTCAGATTGTGGTACTGCTTCCCCAAAGAACCTGTCTTTAGAGATTCCAGGTGTTGGCTGGGGGAAGCCTGCTGTCCGCCAGGAGTGGGGCGGAAGTCGCCCTCAACAGATGGAAAGGCTGAAGTGTTCATTTCTTGCATAAAAATTCAGACTCATTTATAGGTTGTATTAACACACACTAAAATATGTAGTCCGTTTGTCCTTAAATTAACTAGATATTTTAGAGTTATCCTGATCAAGTGTACTCATTGTCTTTACACGGGTTTAAAAAGACTTTATTTGGAATTGCTAATTCTTGTCTCCTTTAGCTAAATATCAGCCCCCCAAAACAGCAAACCTAAAATTAAACTACATACTTTGCAATAACAAAGAAAAGGCCAGAGGTCTACAAAGTGGCATTCCCGAGTCAATATTTGGGTCACAATCATGCCAGCTGGAGCAGGTGTATGTTGGAAGAAAATCCAGAATACATACTCAGCAGACCTGGTGGGCTCCAGTTTATTAAAGCATATATGCTGCTTGCTGCTGCTGACGGCGGCAGCAACACCAGCTCGCCTTTTCTGGGTGTTTACTAAGTTCCAGGAACTGTCCTGAGCAGTTTACCTCTATTAACCCTTGGAATCTTCACGAGATCCCAGTAAAGGTGCCATTATCCCCATTTATGCTGATAGAGCTGAGTGTCCCACACTCAGAGACCACGCAGCCATCATGACGTGCCTGGTGCAGGGAAAGCGATCAGGCATCAGAGGGCAAGTTCTTTCCACACTTAGTCATTCGTTCTCTAAAAATTTAATCTCTGCAAATTTGAGCACCTAATGAGATAATGGATGTGAAAGTGCTTGGAAAAATATAAACTGCTACACAAATGTCAGTTATTAGCATTATTAATCTAATTATCTAATTACTGAGGCACGTGGTCTGAGAATAAATCCCTGATTGGAATGTGTCCTGAAAACCTTATTATAGTACAGTCCCATAGATCAGTGTTTTCTTTCACCACGCTGTGAGCTTGCTTTTTACAAAGGAGACATACAAGGCTTAGATTATTAAAATAGCTTAAAATTGAAAAATCAAGCCAAACAAAACCTACTGTCAGAGTCAAGAGATAATGAAGAGAAAGTTCTCTCTTAGCCTGAAATTCCATTCTCTGTCAACCTCAAAACTCATCCTCAAACTTCAAGTGCTGTTTAAATGTCACCTCCTCCATGCACTGATGCCTGATTGCCCCAGGGAAATTAACGCTACCCCCGTCACGCTACCTTAACACTGCCCAGACGAAATTGAGAAATTTCAACAGAGACGTGTGTACAGTATGACACAGCAACAGGTTTTCTGAAAGGAGAGTAATAGGATAAAAACAGGGAGTCTGAACATTTATGTGAAGGCAGCAGGACTCTGCTTAGACACTTGGAGATACCAGAGACCGGGGGTTTCCTGGAGTGCAGAGAAAGGAAACCTGCAGTAATGGAGGAAACCTGAACTACTGCGGGGTAGTGGCCATGGTAGGAAGGAAGAAAAAAGTGCACGTTTAAGAGACATCCTTTTTAAAAAGCTCTTCGGTACTTGGGGACTAAGTAGATAGGAGGGGACTGATGGCCCAAATGACTGGACACTCTTCAGCCAATCGCTAAAAGGATCTCGCTGACACTGCACGGGGTGCTGGTGAGATTCCCATAGTGCAGGGTAAGTCCTTCTAGAAAACCGAGCAGACAGGACAACTCTTGGGATCAGGTGCACACCTTCTGTTTCTACAAGTTTCAAGGTGATTCATCGGCAGTTGCTCATTCTGGTCTGCTTCAGTTGAACATCTGTCCCAGAACTCAACACGTATTCACTAAATGAGTGTGAAAAAGCAAAAACTCCCCTCACGTGTCATTCCAAGGGAAGGATTAGCAGGAGACATGTGTTGGGGACTCTATGTTTTGGGGAAGAACTGGCTTAATCTTAAAATTACAGAGTTGCTGGAGATGGTGGGAGTTGACATAGTTAGAAAGGGAGTCTGGGCTTGATTTTAACACTGGCTCTAACAGACTTGACTCTCTTTCTAAAATAATTTTCAAGATCAAAGTTCAGTTATATGTTAATAAAATTTTAAGACAGAGATGTAATTATACAAGTCATCAATGGTGGAAGCTGAAGCCACAGGAACAAGACAAGGTCTCTAAGTGGTAACTAAGATATCAATTTAATTCTGAGGGATGATTTTATCATCAAAAGAGTTACTAACAAGGATGCACTAAAATAAACAACTATGAGATCTAGGCAATGTCTCGAATAGGCGCTCAATGAATGTTTTATTAGGTTATTAATTCAGAATAATCAGGAATACACAAGTTGAGACACACAAGTTCAGGACTGAATACCTGACAAAGGCAGCTTTGTTTAGATTTCCATTTGTCAGGAAGTTTAGAAACATTCTTTATTTACTCTTAGGCTAAGTTGAGTCTTTCAAAATGACATAAAATCTTATCTTCACATAGACCATGAAAAATAAAACCAACAAGATTCACACAATCGATAACTATGAGAGGATTTGCATTCATTTCCACCCAATTACTCTTAGCCTTCCAATCTTTGTGGCACGCTAAGAATAATTTGCAGGTTAAGTATTATTTTATTTTAAATGAGAATACATTCTTAGAGCAACAACAAATAAATAGAAAGGGGAAATCTTTTAAGGGAAAATGTTAAGATGAAAGTAAATAGTGGACATATTTATGTGTGTACACACACACACACACACACACACACACACACACACACACACAATCCGCACGCGCGCGTGCGCACACACACACACACACAAAAGGGCTATTACAAATTCCAAAATCAATGAGAAAAACTGTCAATTATTTGTAAGATTATTAAACTGATTTAAATCAAGCTTAAAGCACTTGAGTCATATCTAACTACAAGTTAACTTTACAGTGTAAGAGCACTGACTTTTGCTTAAATTGCACTATTAAACAGTTTCATTGATAGCAGCAGTTTCTTTTTTATGGGCTCTGGATGAACTTGCCAATTTACAAACCTACTTGGAATAAGAGGTAGTTAGTAGTGATAAACTAGTTGTTTTCTCCTGACCTTCACTAGTAACTTGAAAAGCTCATATGTAGGAGTTTCACTGGGGCATTCACCTAAAAATAGTAATTCAGTCCATCTACCATCCCTAAAATCAACTGAGGGCAAAAGCTCAAGTTGCCCATTTACGCAGGAAAGCTTAGGGCTGATGTGATTATTCCACAGGCAGATGTGTTCTTAAACTTGATTTCCAAGTCTCTTTTTTCAGAATACTGGTTTCATCTGGTTAGCTGCTTTCAACGCATAATGCTCTACGTGAAAATAAAAACTTTAATGGTCCCAAGAATACAGAAGTACTCATTTAGTTTTTAAACTGATCTAGATTCAACCAATGCTATTGACCTAACTGGTCTGCCTTTTCAAGTTTGACTACTGTATATGAATAAACGGAAGATGGATAAAGCTTTCACACTAAATACAATAACTCGGTTTCTTTACATCTGTATACAATGGAGGAAAATGAGCAAAATGACATTTATCACAAAAAATAAACTTCAAATATATAACTTGGCTTTAAAACATACAGCTCAGGTATTTTATTGTGCGTGGGATTTTACATGATGTTATAATCACAGAATGGTATTTTTATAGCTCGCTTTAGTCCCCAACTATTTCCTTGTAAAGTTTTGCCTTATTTACCATTTAGAAAATTAATGTAGTGCAAAATGCGGGAAAGCATTATATATACTTCTTTATAAACTAACAGTCTAAAGATAATAGATTCATATTTTATCACTATCGATAAATGTGAAAAGAAATAGAAAACTAATACAAATCAGTTCAGGAAAAAAACAAAATTTAAAAGCTAAATTCTGAAAACATTACGAGGTATTTATGGAATTACACAAACTTAAAGAACCAGTTTTTGATTTACCACAAATCACAGACTTTTCCCTAGATATCTGCATGGTTTGCTCATGCATTTATTCAGGGCCCTGATCAGGTATCTTCTTACAAAGGATGACTTCCTGGCCCTTTGATCATTCTCTCAAAACTAAAGTGGTATGGGGACTTCCCTGACGGTCCAGTGGTTAAGACTGTGCTTCCACTGCAGGGGGCACGAGTTCAATCCCTGGTTGGGGAACTAAGACCCGACACGCCCCAAAGAGCTTTTATTTACCATATGAGTGACATAGAATGCTATTTACAATATGAAAACTGGGAAGGATGCGTCACACTTTCCATGAGCCGTCAGAGCAATGATGCTATCACATGCCACGTAGCCTCTCGGAAGCCTTCACTGAATGCTCATCTTGTGTGACTCTCATTCTTTTTTTGCTTTTATTTATTTCATTCAAGTATAACTGATTTACAACGTAGCATTAATTTCTGCTGTACAGCAAACAATATACATTCTTTTTCATATTCTTTTCCATTATGGTTTATCGCAGGATATTGAACACAGTTCCCTGTGCGATACAGTAGGACCTTGTTGTTTACCCATCCTATACAGAATAGCTTGTATCTGCTAACCCCAAACTCCCAATCTATCCTTCTCCCCCCTCCCCCCTCCCCCTTGGCAACCACAAGTCTGTTCTCTATGTGACTCTCATTCTTTCTTTCTCTCTCTCTCATTGTGTGAGAACAAGCATGGAAAGGCAGACACCATCATGGGATTACTGTGAAAACAGGTGCCTCTGCAGCCCCCTGAACGGTTCTCAAGGACCCCCTGGAATCCCAAGTACTCTGAGAAACGCAGCTCTACTCTACCCCTCACTGGCTTTGTCATTGCTGGTAGCAATTATCTACCTGACCTTACAGTATTTAGAGTGCTTGATTTCAGCCTTTTCTGCCTAGAATGTAAATGTCACAAGGGCAGAGACTCTCTGTGCTGCTGGTAATAAGGGCTTAATACAGACTTTTAAAAAAAAGAATGTAACACATACCTGTGCCTATAGTGATTCAATAAAAAACCCAGTATATTAAGATTTGATTTTATCAGTTGCTGTTGAAGTGACTTACTGTTTGATCAGTGGCAGTTTTAAGGCTCTAAGTTCCCAAGGAATCCTATACAACATCTCCAAA
Source organism: Hippopotamus amphibius kiboko (assembly GCF_030028045.1). Lineage (NCBI taxonomy): Eukaryota > Metazoa > Chordata > Mammalia > Artiodactyla > Hippopotamidae > Hippopotamus > Hippopotamus amphibius. The sequence goes on along the minus strand of NC_080200.1, from coordinate 60,874,068 downwards.
AGGTATTACGAGGAGCTCCCTCCCTCCATAATGCTCCGGGGAAAAGTCTGCTCATTCTGACTTTTCCATGGGAGCTTTCTGCCTCTTAACTTTTCTTCATTTCCACCAGCTTTCATCTGACCCTACAGTGCCTCGACAATTTCAAAACCCAATTATATTTTCATTAAAATTTTCCGCCAGGCTCTGAACTCTGTGCTTGATTCCAGGAGACCCTGATAACACAGATGAGAATGATGTTTTTAATGAGAAATTCGCATTGTTTTCTCTCGATTAGGGAATGGATACGGAGCACTTGGTACTTCCTGTCTTTGCTCATCCCTTCAGTTCCTAGGTCTGTTTCTGAGCTGGGGACCTCTTTGGAGAAGGTATAGCATGCTTCTTAAATGTCTCTGTGACAGAAGGAAATCTAAGAGAAAGAAATTGAACATTAGCTGAAAAAGAGGTGGAGATACAATCTGGAGGGAAAAATAATAATAGCTTCCTGGAGGATGTTACTACAGCCCGTGCGCTACCTGGGTGTTTTCCCTCACCTTTTGCTCACACCTTCCACTTCCCATTGGCTCTATAACACCAAAGGTAGCAGGGGAGGCAGCTGGGAGAGAATTTGGAAAGGAAACAAAAAGATACATGTAGCATCAGACAACTTCAGACCTGAACCATGACAAACTTCTGGAGAAAAGTCTGTCTTGTTTGTATTTCAAAAACTTGGACCAAAGGGCGGATGATGAAGTATTTTCACAAGCAATGAACAATTCAAGGATATACTCAACTAACGTGAATAAATGCATGTCAAGAAAAGGACCTGGAGTCTCCAGAGCCCAGGTGACAGTCCTCAACCACTGGTGGAGTGAGGGGAACAGTAGGACTTGAATCCGGGTCTTAAGGCTCCAAGGGCAGGACGGGCTACCTTGAATGCCTATCCAGAGACCCTCCACCCCATCGGGTCTGAGGACCCGGTTTCCACCATAACAGGTTATCAATATTGTGAGCCACATTATGTATACATTTATGATTTTGATTATTCTAATTACTATAAAAATCTTTTACTTTAAATGATTTCTGAATCCTTTGTTGTCATGCTTGCCAGGAATTATAAAAATATTCACTGCACAAGGATGTCTCTTACCTTTATTATTATTACATAAGAATATATGGGATTATATTTTATAGCATTTTAATGACCCGATCTCTCAACAATTTTCTCACCACATAGAATTAAGTATGTTCACAGTAATTAAATGAAGATGATGAACTGTAAATCAAGAGTAAGTAATATATTCACTTCTGTCAAACTACATATGATTATTCTATTTGGATTTTACCTGCTCAGAATGGTAACTTACATGATTGATTATTGATTTTTTGAATATATTTTGATTTGAGAACTCAATAAGATAACATTCCTTTCTTTGCCATATTATTCAGAACATGTAAGCTCCTAAGATTTCCTTCCTACTGAATGTGGGATTTTCTAGGAAATGGTGGAATTTCAATTTGTGCAAGTGCTAAAAAAATGAAATAATTGCTATTTCAAAATATAAGAAGTTAATCTCTATAAAAATATAAGCTATTTATAACAATCTTTATAAACATATAAGCCACTTCTTCCCAAGTTGTCCATTCTCTTTTTGATTTTGACTAACAACTATTTTTATTAATTTTTAGCTAAGACATAATGACCCTTATCTTTGAGTTTGTATCTCCAAGGATGCATGGATTAAACAAGGTACTTGGTCCATGGCAGGTTGGGTCAAGCTGTATACCATATGAGAAGCTAATGGCCCTGAGCTTCTGTCAATACCTTTTTTTTTCCCCAGTAAAGCAACAGCAATTCTCCTAGTGACTCCGCGACACATATTTGTTAGAATTGAAATTACACAGCCGGCAGTCACAAAATAGTGGAGGGATGGCAAAGGTTGTGTACATGATTTACATACTGTTTACAATAGCATCTTTTAAAAAATGCAAAGTGTTGGAAAACACTGATAACTGTGGGACACTAAAGTCTGTATAGTAGAGCCATTATTGCTTGCCTTAGGGTCAAGAAGATGGGTTTACTAAGATTTAAATTTTATTTCAATCAGACCTTGGAAAGAAAAATAACAAAAGCTTTTAAACACAACGAATTGCATACTATGTGCTTAGGGGCTGAGACTGGTTGCCATTGCAGTAATTTTTCAAGCTGCTTTTAGACTGTATTGCGTGTTGTTTTAGTCTCTTTTGGGTAAGGACTGAGACACTGGCTCTCAAGGGCAGGACGCCAGGTCCAATTTAGCATCAGCTACACCATGTCTGTTCTAGCTAATGAGTCCATTGATTGAATCATCACACAAACAAGGAACGAGCAGAAACTGACGGGCTTGTGCTAATTATATGAAATGTGTCAAAGAGCCACTACATATTAATGCGTTACATTTGTACAAATATAAACGCGGCGCATTGTTCTCCTATTGAGAAGAATGTTGTGTTGATTTTTCTCCTTGCTCCCCATGTTCATTCTCTGCCCTTCTTCCCACAGAGACTGTATCACAAGGGTCCCTTGACACTTGGTTTACGACTGGACTTGGCCAGTGAGAGGCATGAGGAGAACATCAGAAGGCAGGAGGAGAGAGAGGCTAGGACATTTACTCCTCTGCTCCCCCGAGCCATGCCTCTGCTGGCACTAGTCCCTGGATTTTTCCTTCGGGACTAAGCGTGGCAAGAGTTTCCATCTGTTGCTACTCCCTGAGTACCGCTGCAGGCATTGATTGTTCCTGAATCTCGTTCACTTCTTTGTATTGATAAATGGTCCCTTAATTAAATTCTCTTCAGTTAAACTCTTTTTGAGTAGACTCTATTTCCCATCTGGACCCTGATACAAATACAAACAGCAATTAGGATTTTTATTTTATGTTATTCTAAGTACTTAAAATTAGCAATAATTGATCCCCAAAATGATACTTATCTACTCAATATTTTTAAATAAACTTCCTAAATTTTACTCAATCCCTTCAGTTTCAAACTGACTCTGAAAATATTAAGAATAAATGTTTCCTAAGAACACACCAATATTCCACATTTCAATGTGGTTCAGTTTCTTTGGCATAAACTTTTGAGGGGCATTCCATCACCTGTGTTAGTTGTTTGTTTTTTTATTTTGCTCTGTTTCTGTTCCTGTCTTCAAACAAAAAGAAGCAGGGCCTTCCAAAAAAAGAAGAATTAACTAAAATCCTAGGAGCCTTCAAAAAAATAATTCAGCATATAATAACATAAACTAATATTTCTGAAAATCCCAAATTCAGCAGTTAGCAAATATATTTCCAAAAAAAAAATTACTGGAGTATTTACATTTCCTGTAATAAAGATACATCTTTTATAGGTAATCTTTGAAAACGTTCTGCAGAAATACAAAAGTGAACATTAAAAATTCTTTCTATTTCTCCTGTGTGTAGAAGAGTGTCTCAATTCAGAAAACTGAGGATTACTAGTTGCCTTAGAGTTTTTTTTAAAGTTCATATATTTATCCATTCTATTATTTTATTTATCTCTTCTAGTATTCATTTATTTCTTCTACTCTTTTTAATATTACTGTAATCTCTGCATTGCTTTTATTATTTCCATCCTCTTAGCTTTTTTTGGCTTATTTAGCTCTTTTTAAGGTGTCCCAATAATGAATACACATCTCTTTATTTTCTTTTATTTTTAATAATAAAATTATGATTTCCTCTGAGTGCAGTTTTTTTTACCATACTCTTATGTTACCTTATAAAATGTTGCTATTGCATTTGCTTTGCAAATAGTATGCAATTTTCTTTTTGCTTCCATTTTGATTCAGTAGATCTAAAAGTATGTTTCTTACCTTTAATATGATTATTTGTTTGCTTATCATGTTATTATTTACTTTTAATTTCACTGAATTATTATCAAAGAATGTGGCCTTTCCACATTTTTTAATTTTTAGTATTGTCTTTACAATCCATTAGCTGATCAATTTTTATAAAGTTTCCTTAGACATGTATAACAAATGTTTTTTATTCAAAAAAAATTTTTAACTCATTTAATGTATTGATTCGTTAATTATTTATTCCAACCTTCTGTGGCTTTTTCCTTCCAGTATTCAGTCTAGTTCTGAGAAATGTTCACAGTATTTTTCATCAACTTTTATTTTTAATCATGTTTAATATTCAGATGCTATGTTGTTCGGTACATACATGTTCACCAGATTTTACCACATAATTGTCAGTTAAGATATTTTCACTGTAATTCCTTTCTGATCCTGCTTAGTACTTCTGTGTTAAATTCTACTTCATCTCACATTTTTCCTCCCAAACTCACTCTTTGTGTTCATTGTATTTGCTGTCACTACTTTGTCTACTCCTTTAATTTCAACATTTATTAATATTTCAATATTTCATTAATATAAGTGTGTATATTAAGCATAACATCACTTTTTTCTTCGCTTACTACAAATTTGAATTCTTATTTTTTTCAGAGAATCAGTATGTTTACATGTAGTGCTAGATTGATACACTTGATTTATCAGTTCTATTCTAATTTGTTTGGTTTTTAATTCACTCTTCCTTCTTTTTTTCTGTAGTTCCTATGAATAAAAGGTTATCCCCTCTCCTAAAATCATAATAAAATATATTTCTCTATTATTCTATGAAAAATACGATAGCCAGTATCATTCTTCCCAGTCACATTATTTTATCTCTGCTTTCCTTACTCTCTAATAAAATGAGTACACGTGCCTCAGATATTAATTAAACACAGTTCTAACTACAACTACCCCACAAAAGAAATATATTTATAGACTTTGAGAAAGAAGAAGTAGCAATCTTACATTTTAAAATATAAAATACAGAGAACAAGAATAATACAAATCATTACTTAAGGAGTTTTATTAAGGGGATGCATATAGTTAAAATAAATCTGGATATTCATGATGATGTCTTCTTAAGAGTCATGGTATTATAAAAATCATAGAGAAAATGAACTAATATGTAAATTAAGTGGTTTTGAGATCACTAGGCTATCTTACTCATATCTTTCTTTTATATAGCAAACCTTGATGGGTATTCAAGGAAATTTTACTTTTTTAAATTAAGGAATAAAATGCTCCACTGATTTCTGATGTAGAAATTATCAGGGTAATGGATGTTTTAATGATTTAATTTTTTAGCTTTTTGTGGGATTTTATTAAAATAGGTCAAGAGAATTTTATGATTTATTAAAATGAGGCTCATTTCAACTCATAGAACTTTTATTTCTAAGCCTCAGCCACTTTGATTGAAAAATATATAATTAAGTAGAAAGAAAGAAATCTTTAAATATTCTATCGAGATTAATATAGCAAGGTAAGATAGCTAAACATAGAAATGTAAGGAGTTATTGCATAGTACTACAATGGTACTAAACAGTACTGCATATGTTACATCACTTTTTCTATTTTGTTATGTAACTGCCCTACCATTTAAGGTCTCTACCAATAATACTCTGTATGAGTAAAACATGGTCAGTTAACTTTGAAGCAGACATTGTGTTAATTAGAGAACTAAATGATGAGTTCATACAATGTACTGCTCTAGATGCCAAAAAGGATATCAGAGAACTGGTGAGAATCACCAGTATGTCAATAATTGGTGAGAAATCTAGATGTCAATTACTGACTTAAGAGAGTTTATAATCAAATGTGAATTAGTGTGGGGTAATGCAGGAAGGAAGTGGATGAGACAGAGTGAAACAGATAAAACAAGTATAAATACATCTTGAAGTCCTATTAGATATGACTCATGATATTAATCATATTAATATTATAGTATTAATGACATAATGCTCTTATATTTAATTGTCTTCAACTTTAATTGTCATTTCACTTACTTTCGCTTGTTGAATAGTCTTGTGGGTCAAGTATTCCTGATTCCTGCAGTGATCTAATACAGGAGTCCACCAGTTCAAGACCTGTTGTGAGCTCATCTTCGATATCTTTTTGACCATCTGAAATACAATATTTTAAAGAGATGAACAAATACATGGTAATGTCAATATTAAAGCTTAAGATTAGCATTTAATAATCAAAACTATTCTAACCAAAGATACTACCTTTATGAAATTCTCATTAGATATCACACTGTAACCTTTGGTCAACCACCATTAAATCCAAGGCCAGCCAATTGTGTGTATCCATGAAGAGCATAAGGCTGCTAGGGAAATGGGAAAACTTAACTCCCATGGAATCTTGAGCTCCACAACAACTTCATTTAATTTTAGTGTCATGTGTTGTCATATTCATTTTCATGTCTCTTTCTAAAGTTTGCAAAAAATAATCAATAGAGATATATGTAAAAGTGAGTATAAATGCTCATCAAGAAGCTCTGCTTTCAATCTAAATGTCCATCACAAATGAATGGATAAAGAAGATGTGGTTGTGTATATATACAATGGAATATTACTCAGCCATAAAAAGAGTGAAATAATGCCATTTGCAGCAACATGGATGGACCTAGAGATGATCACACTACGTGAAGTAAGTCAGAGAGAGAAAGACAAATACCATACTATATCACTTGTATGTGGAACCTAAAATGTGATGCAAATGAATTTCTTTGCAAAACAGAAACAGACTCACAAACACAGAAAACAAACTCATGGTTACCAAAGGGGAAAGGTGGTAGGGGAGGGATAAATTAGGAGTTTGGGATTAGCAGATACAAATTACTATATGTAAAAGAGATAAACAACAAGGACTTACTGTACAGCTCAGGGAAATATACTGAATATCTTGTAATACACCATAATGGAAAAGAAAATGAAAAAGAATATATACATATATTTGAGTCACTTTGCTGTATACCAGGAACTAAAACCAAACTGTAAATCAACTACACTTCAATAAAAAAAAAGCTGTACTTTACCTTGTGATTGCCAGTGAAACTGCTCTTCTGCTGAACTGTAAAAAAGAGGATACATAGGTATAATAAATCAGCTAGAAACGAAAGAACTCTAGACTATAAGACACAAAGATGCATGAGGGGAGTAAGGGTAGCTCCATGGAACTCCCTTTAATTTCTGACTGAGAAAAGGGATCCCATTTTGATACAATCTTAACTTTAATCCATTTGATGTATACCCCTTTTGAATCACAGGTATTAGCATGTTATAAATGGACATCGTTCAATAATTTTTAGAAGAACAACTCAATTTCTACAAATCACAACCTATTACACTTATTCCTTACAATAGTTTCTACATACATGCAGTTCTATTCAATTTTAGTTATTTTAAAATACAAATCTGAAGAGTTTCATGTAGACTTTGAAAGGTAGTCTAATAAAGAAATAACATTCTCCGTTTTCATTATAAAGAAAAAAAAATCTATACCTTTTTCTAGACACATCATATAAGCAGTTCCTTTCAGTTGTTTATATTTTAAATTAAGTAATATAAAAATTATAACACTTTACCACCAATTGAATACACAGTTCCCAAATTCTCACTTTACAAAATACATGTTATAAAATGACCCGGGTAGAAAGGGTTGTTCATATAAATGACATGACAAAGATACTATGCAGATTGTATCTATGTAGGCACATAAATTTATTCCGAGTGATTTATTAAAATGCATAAATTTAAATTTTCTAAATATGAACAGCTCTTTCATTATATATGCAAATAATTCCAACATACCCTTTTTTTATATGTCAATAATTTGTGAGAAATCTAGATGACAATTACTGACAGGTATCATTTTGAGAATGATTTTCTACACTTATTTCACTAGATCGTTTACTCTGATCAAGCAGCTTCTATGAATAGCTCATCAGTTTCACAACAGCAAGTAGGCTTTAGACCTTTAATCTGTACCTTAGAGATGGCTTCTGAATACATTTGCTGGGGAAAAGGGAATTCTGGTATAAATCAGTGTTCAGAATAGCCATGATTGATATACATGAATATAAGAGCAGTCCCTTAAGAGAATATGACTTTTTAGGGTATCTCTCTCCTCAGCCAATCCATTTTAGCAAAGTGGAAAATGGTTTTACAATGATGAGAGCTGCAGACAGTTGATACATGAAATGATAACATTACAAATTCAGTCCAATGCAATTTTTCCTTGCATCAAAAGATGTAGCATGATATAGTAGTAACAACTAACTGCAAAGTTTAACACTTAAAACAGAAATGTAATCCTATAATTAATATTTAAAAAACTACAAAGCATGTTCACTTAGTAAGTGGCATTTAATATAGGGATGGAAAATGCTTTCATAATTGTAGTGAGTTGAATGGTGCCCTTTTCCCCCAAAGGATATGTCCACACCAAATCCGTAGAAATTGTGAATGGTCACTTATTGGGAAAGGGTTTTTACAGATGTAATTAAGTTAAAGATCTTCAGATAAGATCATCCTAAGTCCAATAACAAGGGTCCTTAAAAAAGATACTTAGAGGAGAAAGACACAGAGGAGAAGGCCATGTGAAGCTGGGGGCAAATACTGGAGTTATGCTTCTATAAGCCAAGGAATGTCTGGAGCCAGCAGAATCTGGAAGAGTTACAAAAAGATCCTCCCCTTTAGCCTTCCCGGGAACACAGTCTTGTCGACACACCTTGATTTTGAACTTCTTTACTCCCAAAGTGTGAGATAATAAATTTCTTTTATTTTAAGCCACTCAGTTGTAGTAACTTGTTATGGTAGCCCAAGGAAATCAATACAGTATTTTTCTGATACAATAAAAATGTTCTCATTATATCCTTCAAGATTTACTACTATTTCTATGCTACTACATTCCATTTACCAGTTAAGTCCTTTGCTAACTTCTTACTGGATATCAGGGCTCTGCTAATTCACAACAATCACTGACATCTTTTGGTGAATGGGGAATAACTGGTTCACTGATGTTAAATAACTTGACCACACACATCATAAGCAACTCAGCAGAGATTTAAACTAATCTGTCCAACTCCAAAGCTCACAGAACAGAGCTGGAGGAATCATGCTCCCTGACTTCAGACTATACTACAAAGCTATAGTAATCAAAGCAGTGTGTTAAAAACAAGCACATAGATCAGTGAAACAGAATAGAGAATCCGGAAGTAAACCCACACACTTATGGTCAATCAATCTACGTCAAAGGAGGCAAGAAAATACAATGGAGAAAAGACAGTTTCTTCAATAAGTGGTGCTGGAAAAATTGGACAGCAAAATGTAAAAGAATGAAATTAGAACATTCTCTAATATCATATACAGAGATAAACTCAAAATGGATTAAGACCAGATACTATAAAACTCGTAAAAGAAAACATAGACAAAATACTCTTTGACATAAATCGCAGGAATATATTTTTATTGGATCCATATGCTAAAGCAAAGTAAACAAAACTAAAAATAAACTAATGGGACCTAATAAACTTAAAAGCTTTTAAACAGCAAAGGAAACCATTGACAAAATGAAAACACAACCTACCAAATGGGAAAAGGTATTTGCAAATGATAGACCAAAAGGGGCTTAATTTCCAAAATATACAAATAGCTCACACAACTTGATATCAAAGAAACAAACCCAATTAAAAATGGGCAGAAAAACTGAATAGACATTTTTTTTTCCAAAGAGGAAAAGCAGGTGGCCACCAGGCACATGAAAAGATGCCCAACACTGCTAAAATCATCAGGGAAATGCAAATCAAATTCACGATGAAATATCATCTCACACCTGTCAGAATGGCCATCATCAAAAAGAACACAAATAGCAAGTGTTGGCAAGGATGTGGAGAAAAGGGAACCCTTGCACACTGTTGGTGGGAATGTAAATTGGTGCAGCCACTGTAGAAAACAGTATGGAGGTTTCTCAAAAAACTAAAAACAGAATTACATATGACACAGCAATTCCACTCCTGGGTATATATCAAAAAAAAAAAAAACCCCACTAATTCAAAAAGATACACACACTCCAATGTTCATAGCAGCATAATTTACAATTACCAAGGTATGGAAACAACCTAAAGGTCCATCAACAGATGAACAGATAAAGGTGACGTGATATACAGCAGAATACTACTCAGCCATAAAAAAGAAAGAAATTTTGCCATTTGCAGCAACATGGATGGACGTGGCATTATGCTAAATGAAATAAGTCAAACAGAAAAAGACAAATATTGTATGATATCACTTACAGGTGGAACCTAAAAAAATACAACAAACTAGTGAATAAAACAACAAAAAAGCAGACTCACAGGTATAAAGAACAAACTAGTGGTTACCAGTGGGGAGAGGGAAGCAGGAAGGGCAAGATAGGGGTAGAGGGAAAAAAAGGGTTATTATGGGATTATATAAAACCATGTGTGTGAAACTTCTGAAAATTGTAAAGCACTACAGAATTTAAAGAATCCTCAAATCAATGAAAACAAACAAGCAAACAAAAGCCATGGAGGGAAACACACTTGTTACTTCCTCCTTAAAACAATAAGAGTACCCAAGGCGCTGGAAGCTTCTTCTTTCACCAAAGCCCCATTCTCCTCTCCTTCTAGGCACACTGAAGAGCACACTTTTCTGCCCCCCTGCACATAGATGGGGGCACATGCCACCTCCTGTCCCAAGCACAGAAGGGCGAGCGTGTGATCTCCAGACTCATCCTTGTTACGCCCTGTGTTGAGATGGGTCCCTGAATAACCAGGCAAAGGGAAGATTTCTGCCAACCCAGAGAAGACACAGCACAAGTGAGAAATAAACCACTGTTTTGTTAAAACTCTGAAGTTGGAGGGTTGTTTGTTTCGGTAGAATAAATGTCACACTGAATAATACAGAAATGTGCCACTATTTGAGTTCATAAGGCATTTCTTGCCTCTCCATCTTTCATTTCCACAGTTTAGAGCTGGAAGAAAATGCCTCGGGTCACCCTAGCACAAATAAGGTGGTGCCCCCACTTTTATGCATCGTTTGAGATGTATCCACTCATCCACAATAATGGGTGATTTTATATACAGAACTACACATCACACTGTTACGTAATATTTAGTTTTTGTTCGTCTCTTTCAAAAGTGTTTCAATTTTATGTGCAACAGAAACAAGAAGAAATATTTTTTATTACAATTGAAAAAAATACCATTGACAGTGAATATGAAACTATCCTCTCAAAGCATGGGCATCCTCCTTTTGAGTAGACAAAGAGCATTAATCACTTAAATGGTTTCCTGATTCCTTTAGCACAGTTAAAATGCATTCAAAGTATGACTGATCACAGAAAATAGAAGTCCCAAGAGAAACTGCATTTGGATTTTATTTCCTTTAAATGCACACTTTACTCTCTCTCTCTTAGGGCATTTGATGCAATTGCATATTTTATGCACTTGATTCTTTCTCTTAAAAACTGCTCTAAGGTGGATGCTTTTTTAAAAAGCAAACTCTTTATTCATTTGATAAACACAAATTATGCCTATGTCTCCAGATACTCTTATTTCAGGTGTTTAGGAATTACTCGTGGTGAACTTTCTCCCTATTATATCATACAATTTAACATAATATAAAGGACATTTTTGAGGCTATTGTAACTTTCACACATATTCAGTTTCAGGAAAAAAGTTTGCTTTCACTACTGAAATGCTATTTGTTGAAATAGTTTCTAAAGAACTAAAGTTAATAAGAATGTAGATGTAATTTAAAGTAGTCTATATTTCAGCATAACTTTGTATAAATTTCACAACTCAATTACTGTGAGTATATATATGTTTATAACATATATATATGTTTATAACAAAGACTACCATAAGTAACATTTAGCTTTTAAACATACACATAATATATACATAGACTGGTAGTGCTAGGAAATAAGCTTTAAAACAATATATCACAAGCAAAAATCCTAGTAGCTAATGCATAGATAGCTCTCACTTTACAACAGGCAACATTCGAACTGCTTTATAGTTAACCTTCATGACAAAACTTTTGAGAGAGGTCATGTTTTCCCATTTTATAGATAATGAAACTGAGGTAAAAAAGTTCTGAAGGAAATTGCTGGAGATCCCACAGCCAGCAGGTAATGAAGCCAGAATTATGACCCTGGCCTCCAGGTTCTAAAGGCCACATTCTGAACTAATATTCTATTCACACACTTGGCTCAAAAACTGAACTCTTATGCAATTAATAAATAAATAAATAAACAAAAACACCAGAAACCAAGTTGAAAAAACAAGCCACATCCTGGGAGAAAATATTTTCAATGCATATGGCTTACAAAGGGTTAGTTTCCAGAATTATAAATAACTCCTACAAATCAATGAGGTAGAGATGAAACGATCAAATAAAAGAGAGATCAACAAATATAGGTAAAGGTGATGCAGAGGGGAAAAATGAATAATGTATGGCCACTAAACACCCTAAAAGATACTCAATCTTATTAGGAATTGAAAGAATAAAAATGGAAAGATACCTCTTTATACGTCACAGGCTGTAAAACAGCCAGAAAGTCAGACTGTACTAAGTGTTGAAGAGGAGATGGGAAAATAGGAACTCTCATACACAGTATGTGGGAGACTAAATTAGTGAAACACCTGGGTGAACTATGAGTCAATACCTGATAATGTTTTATATGCAAACACCCAATCATTCAGCAATTCTGCTTCTAGGTGGAGCCCCCAGGGAAACCTGCGCTCCTGCTCCCAGGAGACTTGTACAAGACTGTTCATGCCTGTATGTTGGCAGCAGCAAAACAAGAGAAACAACCTAAGTGGTCAGTAATAGGGCAAAGGATGAATACAATATGATTCCATATCATATATAACGTAATATGGAATAAACACTATTTGGCAGCTAAAGCGAATTAGCCCGATATATAGTGTATCAACATGGGTCAGGCTCAAAGGCACAATAGAGAGTGAGAAATGTGAACTGCACATAAGACATGTACTGAAGGACTCCAATGATCAAAATTGACTACATAATACTGTGTATAAACACACACACACACACACACACACGTGAGAGAGAGATCATACCAACATGGATTAAAAAGATACACCCACATTCACGATGGTGGTGGGCCTCTGGGGCAGAACAGAGAGAAATAAGTCTAAGGAGGGGTAGAAAGGGAGTTTCACTTTTATCTCTAACGTTTTACGTTAAGAAAAATGAGGAAGAATGTTAACACTAGTAGAACGTCTTTGATACTTGAAACAAGGAAATCACGATTCTTCCATTTGGAAACACGTTTAGTTAAATGCTTTCATAAATCCTTGTGATTCAGTTCTACATCACATTCTCATCATTGTCGGAATTACTCATACTTGAAACTCAAATGATGCAAAACAATGCTGAACTTTATGAGTATAAATAATGGAGGAAAATAATGGTTTTGAATGTGATGACTTTTCCCTCTACTTTGCACATGAGAAAAATGACAGTATCACTTTTACAGTGGTTCAAGTTTGACGCAGCTTGAACATTTCAAGTAAGCAAACAATAACTTTCAAGTTCTGAGGGCACAAGGTGGGGGGGGGGGAAGTAGTTTAAACAAAAGAATAACCTTTGAGTTCCTCGACAAGTGATTTTCATCTCCATCATTTCTAGTGTGTGTATATATATATGTATATATGAAAGTTTATATATATATGTATATATATATACACATATATAGATACATGAAAGTTCAGAGAGTTTTCTTAATGTCAGGAAAAGACACAAAGCAAACCATCACTGCAGCTACTCTGTCTGTTATGAACCTGCTCAAATACATTTTCTTATTTTCCTTTTCAACTTTTCGATGCCCAAAGCATCAATCCCTGCCCTGCACTGCGTGGCATGTTATTGCTCACAGTATCGTTCAAAATGAGATGAGGGAAAGGAACTATGAGTTTTTGGTTAGTTGGCTTTCAAGTTAAGCAATGTCCCTAAAACATAAGCCAGAGAAACTATTGTGAAGTAAATTGCTTCCGAACTGACATTTGATTCTCGCCTACAGGAATAAAGGGCCTTATGTGTTCATAAGACCTGAAACTGTATTCTGACATAAAGTCTTTTGCGGTATATGGTTTTGCATGCAGCCACATCACAAAAATAGCCATGGGTGGCAAAGTAAAATGACCTTGGTCAAAAGTCTCGAATCCTGTAGAAATAAAACATATTTAGAAGAAGCGGTGAGATGTGGTGCCCGTGGAGCTTTGTTCAGGCTGCTGTTGCCCTTGCACGTCAGGGCTTGGTATCCTGTCCTTATTAGTTTGGTTGGTGAGTAACCCTGCTTCCCCCAGAACTTTCTGCAGAACTGATTTCCTTTCAGTCTCTGGCCTTGTGGTCTCTATAAGCATCTTTCAAATATTCCCAAATGAAGGTCATAATATCTCTGCTGTGCAATTATAATGTTTCTTTCTTTCTTAGGTCACACATCTTCTATTTGCTTTAACTACTTTCATCAACACATACGTTGACAGCTATTATAATAGTGTTTACAGGGATACAGTGGGTAGTTACAGGACCACAAAGCTCCTAAACTAGGGGGCTGTGTGCGTGGTGTCCAGGTGTGTAGGCTCAAAGGCCAGACTCTCTCCAGCTCTGCTCCTATCGATATAGAACACTTTGGGCAGGTTACTTATACGCTCTGGGCCTAAATGGAGACATTTAGAGGCTTAAAGAAATTAATTAATAATATCAAGTGATTTACGTATCAAGTGATCAGGCCCTGGCCCGTCTTGAGTAAGTATGCGACTGTTCCCTATCTTATGATACACTGTTAAAAGGGTCTCTATGACTTACAGATTATGGCTTATTCTAATCTACACCATCCCGTAGAGTACACTGCAGCCCACTGTGGGGGAGGGGGGAGGAGGTCAACGTGGGGACAGACGTGGGGAAATGGGGACAGGGGACATTAAGAAATTACCCAGGAATGAAAGAAATTACCGGTGCCTACGCTCTTGGTCACAGCCGGTCCTGGAGAAAACGGTAAAACAACATCACCACAAACGCTAGGTGAGTGCTCACCGTGGCTCTGGGCTTGCAGACAGAGAGACACAATGCCAGCTCCCCCCGTCTTGACATCCCCATGGGGGATGGGACCGTCAGCACACAGAGCAGGAAGGGCCACTGCATGAAGAAGTGTGTTCAAGGCACCACTGCACACAGGTCCATGGGACCTGGAGCACATCACTTACTGAGCCTTAGTTTCCCCATTTGTAAAATGGGGCTATTACTAGAAATTTCCCCATAGGGATCTTGTACTTTTTAATTTAACTTAATTTAATTTTTAAACTTTTAAATTTTATATTGGAGTATAGTCGATTAACAATGTTGTGTTAGTTTCAGCTGTACAGCAAAGTGATTCAGTTATACATATACATGTGTCTATTCTTTTTCAAATTCTTTTCCCTTTAGGTTGTTACATAACATTGAGCAGGATCATGTAAAAGTTATGTGCGTAATGTATGTAAAACCCCTGTTAAAACAGTGCTGGGAACGTAGGAGCCACTGAAAACCAAGTAAGCTAACATTACCACACGCAGAAGAACAGAGGCCTGAGAGAGAACAACTCACAGAACTGGAAGTTCGATACGTCAACGTACAGAATCCCACTTGCCCATGTTGGAGGCAATTAATGTTATTACACAAATGTGTGACAGGCTTTGCAGAATTTAAAGAGTCTGTCTTTTTTTTTTTTTTTAGACACTAAACTGGGGAAGGGAAAAAGGCAGTCTGTGATTTCCAAAAAAAGATGATTTGCTTTTTAAGCCTTAAAGTTTTCCAATCAGCCCCACACAGGATGCCTCCCCTGACAACTGCTACTGTTCTTGCCATAGTAAAAACCTTGAGGACCATTTGCTATTTTCAAAACCTTGGAAGAAAAATGAATCAGACCCAAAGTGCTATTATTAATTTCCTTTTAGTTTGAGGCAGGGGAAACTCATATTCCGAAGCTAATTTTGTTGGACGTGATGGCTGACAAATTATCCAGGCAAGAGATACCACAAAGCGGTAAAGCTCCCAGGCCGTAGCCTGGATACACACGGTCCCAGCGTTTATCACTGAGGACCACAACACTGTCAGGTTTGTGAGCTGGCCAGCTAGAGCAAAACAAGGGGGAATAAACAGGAATTCTGTTTCCTCTTAATTCCTTGAAAATACATACTCCAGTTTCTAGCAACCATAAAGAATTAGCCCTAGGCCCAATCATCCTAAGTGTACTATCACATAAAGCCAAGTTCTTACCATGGGAAAGACATACTGTCAAGTTTCTCTTTTGGAAATGCTTTTATAGTTTTGGAGTTGATTGTAGTTATACTACAATAGACATATTATGCGTAAAATTCAATATCAGAAGAAGGAACAAATGGTGAATTATAAACTAGGAAATTCTCACGTTATATTTCCCTCTGTAGTCTTTTGGGAGACTTCTCATGCACGGACTAGGTATTTTTTAAGATGCTTATACTAGTACGGAAGAATGTTGCAGTAGTTTCAGCAAAATTTCTGAATGCCAGCGACTCTAGGCAGTAAAGTACTGTACTATGTCTGTGGGCACTCCATAGATTGGAATATATAAATCGCAATAGCAGATGACCAGGGATACTGTTAATCAAATGATTCTGAGATCTTATAATTTTTCGAAATGCTTTCCAAACCACCAAAAATTGAATAGTTTGGGTGGCTTACACATTAAACGTTTACTGCCATGTTACACATTGTTATATTAATCATCTCTGTCTGTATTCATCCTAACTCACAGTTAGATCTTTGAGTAACCTGAATGCTTTATTCATTGACCCTGAGGGTGGACAGAAAGTCTCTGTATTTTGCAGTTTGATCATTCATAACTGATTTCTTAGGCAAGAGAAGGTTAATTGGTGTGCTTGCTGACTGAAGTGGAGCCTCTACCAAGGTTCTCAGATGTTCCAAGTCTCAGTCTTTTGCATTCAATTTCCCACAAATACACCCATTGTTAGGGTCCTCTCAGTGAAGAGAGCACCTTAACCTTGGGGACAGTGCTGGGCAAAAGGAGGGGTCAGGTTTACGTTTCCCTAGCTTCCTGTGACCAGGTGATCTTGTGTGTGCGTGAAGAGGTGAAAAGTGTGTTTATGTGTGTGTGTCAACGTGTTTGTGCACATGCGTGCATCTCATCTTTCCTTTCCTCTAAAACACACTGATGTGCTCACAGCTTTTCTTCCACCTGCTCTTCTGTCATACGTGTGTGGTCTGTTGCAGATATGTCAAACCCTAGGTATTGGGTTTGACTGGAATTGATATAATTTTATTAATATAAGTGAAGTTAACACCCCTTAGGAAAATTTGTGCAAATCACCAATGCCTGTTTTATAGCAAAGATAAAACTGAATCTTCTGTTTTGTGACTTTGGGTACCAACAGATTATTTGTGAAAATAAATTTGAATTTTAGTGCCCTTACAGAGCAGAAATCATGTACTATTCATGAACAACTCTCATCGTATTATAGATCTTTACTTCCTCATGACCAGCGGTGAGTGGTCTTTAAAGCATGTGACAGTTCAGTTCAAACGTTTAATGGGTATACAAATGTTCACAGTAGTTTTATTCATAATTTCCCAAAACTAGGAACAACCAAATGTCCTGCATCGTGTGAGTGGTTAAACAAGCTGATACATCCATTCCAAGGAGACGTACGTAGCAATAAAAGGAACCAATTATGATATATGCAACAAGCAGCAGGTGGAAAGATCTCAAGGGCATTATGCTGAGGGAAAAAGACAAATAACATTCTTTTTTTTTTCCTTCAGATCTTTATTGGAGTATAATTGCTTTACACTGTTGTGCCAGTTTCCTCTGTACACCAAAGTGAATCAGCTGTATTTATACATATATCCCCATACCCCCTCCCTCTTGAGCCTCCCACCCATCCTCCCTATCCCACCCCTCTAGGTCATCACCAAGCATCGAGTTGATCTTCCTGAAATAAAATTATAGAAGTGGAGAACAGAGTAGTGGTTGTCAGGGCTTCGGGAGGGAGGATGGGTGGTGGGTGTGGCTATAACAGGGGTAGCAGGAGGGGCCATGTGGTGATGGAGCAGTCTTGAATCTTTATTGTGACAGCCGTTACAGGAGCTACTTAGGTAATAAAACTGCACAGGAATAAACACACACACACTAATGAGTGCATGTAAAACTGGGGGAATCTGTGGATGGTACGAATGTCAATTTCCTGGTCTTGATACTGTATTATACATACAGTCATGAATGGTGCTGCCATTGGCGGGACCCGGGAGAAGTTATAGTACACTTCTCTGTGGATTTTATTTTGCAACTTCCTCTGAATCTATGATCATTTCAAAATAAAAAGGTTAAAAACAATTCAGTGGGGTATGGTTTGATGTCACTGTATTTCTTTGCCCTGAACTGATTTTTCTATATGCAATACATTAATTACGCTCATGTAATAATTACATTAGAATTAAAAGAAGATTGAGAATAGTGGAGTAAAGAGGAAGGATAGTGGAGTAAAGAGGAAGAAAAAAGAAAAAAACACACCAGTACCCCCTTGTGATTATCCTTTTTGTTCTCCATCCTTAGCAGGCAGAGTTCAAGTGACCCTGCTCTGGACTCATTTCTGCTTTGTTCTGTAAATGAAGGCGTTATCCCTGGGGCACAATATACCAATCATACTGCCGACTGCCAATCAGATGCAAGGAATTGTGCACGTTTTCACTGAGAAGCATCAAGATGCTTCTCAGTGAAAACGTATCCACTGTATCTCAGCTTCTTGCTCATCAGGCCCCCATACTCACTTCTACTGCTGTATGTTTTCCAGGAAAATTACAAATGGTATTTTGGCTTACAGTCCTAAAGCAAAGCACAGTCTTAACGTGTTCTATGTGAGTGTAAGAGACCTCACACGACACAATTCATTGGCTCTCTGGAAGCTTGTTCATCCAAGTTAGGGTGTCACCTGGCAGATATGTGCCTCTCCTCTCGCTAACTCCCAGGGGAGCTACTAGTGCCCATCGACCTTCACAACCCCCTCCCCTCATCCTGACTCCTGGAAACTGGTCTACTTGATGATATCTGGCTGTTTCTTTCCATATGTAATGTCGTAGGAAAAAATCATACATTAAAAAATTACTTTCTTTCCAACATTTAATATCAAATATTTGAAAGTGGAAAGCTAGATCAGCCTCACCACCTTATCTCATTTTGCCATCACACGGCAGCTGTATTTGTCCCGAGTTCTCCTTTTAAGACAGAATGAGGATTTGGATGTGAGGTGTCACTAAACAATTGTACTGCCTGTCAAACGTATAAAATCATTTAAAAAGTAATGAATCGAAATATCTACTAATGCTCTTAAAATATTTAAAGCGTTTCTTCCCCCAAATCATTTTTAAGATCCTTAGCCTTTACCTATGCATTCTCCACTGAAAATGTCCCTTGAAATTCACGTTTTGTTCTCTCTCTCCCAGAGGACAGGAGCAACTCTTCCCAGGGACAATGACACTGTCCTTGCCCAAACTTTGGTTTGGCTCTTCTGGGCTCTTTTCGACTAGGCTCAATCTTGGGTTCTCATTTCTCTCTTGGTAAAGTCCAGTTCTAACAAGGATTCTGCTAAGTCAGGTCAACCAGAATCCCTCACTCTTTTTTTTTTTTTTTTCTGGCTGCATTGGGTCTTTGTTGCTGTGCACGGGCATTCTCTAGTTGTGCTGAGCAGGGGCTACTCTTTGCTGCGGTGCACAGGCTTCTCATTGTGGTGGCTTCTCTTGTTGCGGAGCACGGGCTCTCGTGAGAGGGCTTCAGTAGTTGTGGCACATGGGCTCAGTAGTTGCGGCACTCGGGCTCTAGAGCGCAGGCTCCGAAGTTGTGGTGCGCGGGCTTAGTTGCTCTGCAGCATGTGAAATCTCCCCAGACCGGAGATCGAACTCGCGTCCCTCACATTGGCAGGAGGATTCTTAACCACTGCGCCACCAGGGAAGTCCTTTCATTCTTGATATGCGATCACCCTTGACATCTGATCAGGTTCCTCACCCTCGACCCGCATTCCCCGGGTGATGTCTGATCACTGGCCTGCCTTCAGCAAGAATCCTGTTAGGTCTGTTCAGCCAGAATCCCTCCCTTCCTCCTGATGTTTCCTCGTAGTGATTTTCCATCCACTGACCCGCACCCTGCTCCTTAGCAATAAATTGCCATTTTTCCTTATATTTGGAGTAGAGCCCATCTCTGCTCTGTGACAAAACCCCACTGTGGTAGCCCCCCCCCCCAAATAAAGTCTGCCTTACTGTTCCTTAACAAGGGTCATTGAATAATTTTTTTCTTTGAACTCATCACAAACTCCCCCTGCCCGAGAGGAACATGGACGAAATCACATCCCCTCTCTAACCTCAGTCTCCCCCCATGTACTGAGATAATGTTATCAGGGTCTGACACCTGTGCAATCACACAACGCCCCATGCTCTGAGGACCTCAAGGTTGGTTTAACACGCTACCGCTGCCATCTTGGAACTCTCAATAATTCTATCTCTGAACTTGTGTTTTGCAAGTGAAATCCAACAGAGCGATGAAACACGTGCACGAGTGGCGTCCTCTGATCCCTGCTGCCTCATTCACACATAGCGTTTGTAATATGTGAACACTGCAGTCCAGCCCTGCTGGGCCCATGCAGCGCTGGGGAAGCTGAGCAAGAATCAGTGTGAGTACCATGTAAGAGCGTTACATGTATGACCAAGTCAGCAAGAGGGCTGACAGCCCCATGCTCCCTCTGAACTGGAACTGGCTTCGCCTGAAGAAGGCAATGATGTTCTAAGAAGCATGAATGATCAAGGAAGCCCATCACAGAGTCACCCTTTCTTACTTGTATTATTCACCTAGGTTAGCCAACTACTCAGGCTTAAATGACGACCTAGAAGGAAAGGGAAGTTGTGTCAACCCACAGTTCTATTTGCTTCCAGTCCTTCCTCAGTCTTCAGTAAGAGAACTTGGTAGAACACACACATATTGAGAAGTGAAACAAAAACAGCTGAGGTAGATTTGTGCAGTGTTTCCTCTGTTTTGGTAAGAACGAAATAGATATGCATGTATAGACTATAAAAATGTGAATTGTGTGGTTTCCGTGATTCTGCATACAAGTTAAATGCTTCTGTATTTGCATTTAAATCTGACATTGCAAAATATACAGGTAAATGGTAAGTTTCATGTAAATAATTTGAAATTTTAATTTTTCTCTATTCAGAATGACATTAAGTAATAAATTAAAAAAACATGAAGACAAGTCAGGAGAGAGACCATGGAAGAAAGAAAACAGCCTGAGTATCTTTTTAGTGCTTTTAATGGCATTTCCCTTCCTGTTTTTTGAAAAACAAGCTTGAAATGTTCATTTTACACTGGGCATTGCACATTTTATAGCCAGCTCTAAACATGAGCTATCTCAGCTTGCTGCTGTGGAATTAAAAGATAACGTATACGAAGGTCCTGGGTACAAACAGAACATCAACCAATCCCCCCTACTTCTCCCTGATTCACCCCACCCAACTGCCTCTCCCCTACTCCTCATGCCTGCAGGGTTTTCTTGCTCCAGTCAATTACCCTCCATGTCACTGAAATCAACATTCTAAAGCAGAAATCTGATCCTGGCAATCCCTAGTTGCAAAGCCTTGGGTAGTTCCCATCCTCTGTGAGATCAAACCCAAGCAAGCTCCTTTGCAGAGCACGCCTGGTCCACGAGGACCCCCGTCACCCACCTCGAGGAGAGTCTGCCTTAGACATCTAAGCTGACAGAGGCTCTGCATCCTCAAAGCAGCTTTAACACTTATCAAAACACGCTACTGCAACAGTGACCTCCCCAGACAGGACCTAACCTGAAGCATGGTGGGCCCTTCCCTTCTCCCTCCCGTTTTCGCCGCCCTTCTCCTAAGCAGGCTGGGCCCAGCTCACCAGACTGGCCCCGCTCTCACCTCCCACTCACTGCACAAGCAGCGGGTAGGAGCTCCCCTCTGGGGATCCCAGTTCCCAGGCCGCCTCATTGGTCATGAGCTGATGGGTGAAGCTAGCAGCGGGCTAAGCCCACAGAGCTGCCACCTTGGATAGGATCTCAGTGGTGGGCGTGTTAACTGCCTCCAGGTGGACCCTGCAGTCTGCATCGTTTGTGTGCCTGGCTCTGCCGAGAGCTGGAGGACAGCGTTGCTGGAGTGACCCGTGCTTCTTCCCACCTGGCCACTTTCTGGTGTCACACCTTCCTGCTCGGGGTGTGGTGGCAGCGAGGCGGGCTGCAGCTGTAGCAGCCCCGTCCAGCCATTGGTCAATGCCACAGTGGGGTCCTCCCTCTTCCCCTCTTATGTATAAAAGGAGCCAGAATTTGGACTGAGGGAAGTTGGTTTTTTGTGACGCTAGTCTGCCATCTTCCCGGTCTGCTGGCTTTCCAATTAAAATCGTTATTCCTTGTTCCAACAACTTGTCTCCTCATCTACTGGCCTCTCGTGGGGCGAGCAGAGCGAGCCTGGGCTCAGTAACACTACAATGATTTATTTTTAATATTTGTCTTTGCCAGATTGTCAACTCCTTGAGAACAGAGACCAAAATGGTATTCACATCTCTGTATTTCAAAACAGGAAGTTCAGTGCCTGGTACTCAAAAAGTTTTTTCACAGATGGAGTTGAGCACAATTAGTAAAAGGCAGGACGTTCACTTCGTAAATTCTAAATGTACCCTTTATTTCCTTGAATTCTGTCTTCCTTAGAATGGTACTGTGACAAAAAGGAACTCTAACACTTTTATTATACCTATGTCATAAAGCATCACTGGAATAAGTAAGTGATCTCCTGAGTGGATGTTTTGACTAGTGCAACCTCAGCTGGAATAAAAACATTCACTAATCAGCTGCTAAGCTATTAGCCCCATATATCAAATATTTCACGAGTACATATTATCTAATGTTGCACCATGACAAATCCTTTCATAAAAACAACAAAACCTTTATTACATTTTTATATATCTAAATTTACATATAACCATTTTCCCCCTAAAAGTCACTACTTTGATTCAAGGGAACGCCACAGTGGGCAAAATGATTCCTCTGTGGGGTAGGAGTGAGGGTGATGTCCACACACATAAGGAAAATCCATCCTTTTTTTTTTTTCCCCAGCTGTGCTGCGCGGCATGTGGGATCTTAATTCCCCAACCAGGGATCGAACCTACGCCCCCTGTATTGGAAGTGCCAAGTCTTAACCACTAGACACCAGGGAAGCCCCAGAAGTACTACTTTTTTTTAATGCCACTATATAGTAATATCTTTTTTAAATGGTTAAATTCTACTTATCCTACAGACTTGAACAAACTAATTTTCCTCTACTTAATTAAGCCCGTTGCCATATTTCATTCACTCAAGCTTCCTGTTAAGTGAAACATTATTTTCACTTATAAATGTTCCATGATGTGTTCCTAGTGGTAGCTAATTGGGGACAATTATATGAAGATCAATCAGAACTCATCAGTGGCCGCTGTCATTAGCACATCTCTGTTCTGCTTCGGATGCCTCCGTGTTAGCTGAAGGCACTAGGGCAAATCCGGACCCCAGAGGGAATCTTGATGAAGCAGCTCAGGAAATTCGCAGGCAATGAGGGCATCTTTCATTTTTAATTTGTTGGTTTAATCTGGCTGGAGGGGAACTGACAAAATCTTCATCACCTAATGTGCTTAATGGTCTAAACGAAATGAGTTGGTGGTGTTGGTTTTTAGTTCCTACTGGACCCATTTCTAAGTCATACAAGCTCCCGATAAATTATTCTAATGAGCCCTTCTCACAGAAAATGCACCTCGGAAACTAGACCTTGGTATTTTGCATAGATTTTTTTTAAAGCATCGAGAAAGTAAAATGAAAGAGTCTTCAGTGAGCCAGGTTATCATGCCCCTCAAAGCACAGGTCAGTATCAACCTAGGAGAAAATGATACTCCAACCGGAGGAGAGGTTTTCTTCCTTTTCTTTTCCTGTTCAGAATGAGATAACCAGAACAAACGTAATTTTTGTTTTACTTGTTACTGGTGGGGTTGATTGAACTGTATTTCTACTACTGGAAAATAAAGTGGCATTTTTAAAATTAATATGAGTTACTATTAAAAATATATAAGAAAAGGAGTAAAATGTTGGGATGGAGCATAAAATAAACAAAATAAACTGATTCCTCCAAGGAAGACATACTCCTCTTGCTTTATTGTATAAATGGTTAATAGTTTAAAAATAATACCTAGATGGTATTATGCTAAGTGAAGTAAGTCAGACAAGGACAAATAGTGTATGATTTCACTTATATGTGGAATCCCAAAACAAAACAAATGAACAAACGTAACTAAACAGAAATGGAGTCATAGATACAGAGAACAAACAGGTGGCGGCCAGAGGGGAGGGTGGTGAGGAGGAGAGAAATAGGTAAGGGAGATTAAGAGGTAAAGGAGATCAAGAGGTACAAACTCTCAGTTACAATACAAATGAGTCACACAGTGTGGGAAATGCAGTCAATAATGATGTAACATCTTTGTGTAGTGGCAGATAGTATCTAGACTTATCACAGTGATCATTTTGAAGTGTACAGAAATAACGAATCACTTTGTTGTATACCAGGAAATATCACAGTGCTGTAAATTACACTTCAAAAACAAACAAAAAAACAAACAAACTCACTCATAGAAAAAGAAATCAGATTTGTGCCTATCACAAACAGGAGTGTGAGGAGGGGAATGTGGATGAAGGTGGTCCAAAGGTACAAACCTCCAGTTATAAGATAAATAATTACTAGGGATGTAACATACAACATGATACACATAATTAACATTGCTATATGATATATATGAAGTTGTCTAGAGAGTAATCCTAAGAGTTCTTATCACAAGGAAAAAAATCTTTTTTTACTATTTCTTTAATTTTGTATCTAGATGAGATGATAGATATTCATTACATTTATTGTGGTAATCATTTCATGATGTATTGTAAGTCAAATCATGACACTGTACACCTTAAACTTATATACTGCTGTCAATTATATTTTAATGAAACTGGAAGATAAATAATTATTAGATAAGAATAATTTGAATTTTTTAAAAAGGAAGCTAAAAATCAAAACAGAAATAAAAACCATAATTCCTTTCCTTTGTCCTTTTTGACCTTCAAAATATAGGAAAATACCAAAAATTTCAATTCCCCCAAACTTAGAAGTTTATATAATGAATGCTCTGTCCTAGGAAATGACTTGATTTTCCCCATGGCGATTAGACAAGCTAGACTCTGAGTGTTAATTTATTAAACTCATGAAAACAATATGCATGGCACAGAACACTCCTTGGCAGCCAACAGTAGTAAAGAAACTGATCTAATGATTGAGTTTTAAATTTACAAGATTAATGTATCTCTGTATTTTGTTTTGAAGAGAAAAGTACTTGCAGAACAGGGTCAATCATTTAACTATCTGCTTCACTGTATCCTGAGTAAATTAGTCTTCTATTTTGTTTCATTTTACAATGAATTAAAGTGAACACACACTAGATTTACTCCATACAATAAGCTTCTGGGGTTGAGATTTAAGAAAAAGAAGTAAAACATTTAAGGCTTGTTATCTGGAGGAAAAATACAGTTTGAAATGGAAATGATGTATAAAATAAATTAATAGTGGGTAATATAGAAAGTGGTATAACTTGGCATACACTGACATATAACCACACAGACTAGAAAAAAAAAGTGAAATTCATCAGGGAAGCTATCTGGGCAGAAATGTGGTTTCAACCCGATCTTAAAAAAAAAAAGAAATGATAGGATGAAATTAGACAGTAGAATGGAGGGGGAACTCCAAGGGAGTACTGACCTGGCAGGTTTCTAATATGAGCTAAAGATGAAAGCAAAATAAAAATCAATAACTTATTTAAGTCAGTTTAACATTGCTAGACAACACCCTAGCTCAGCCGTGCAGAATGTAATTCAGCCTGGGAAATATTTCTTCTAATGCTATTGTGGTGGTGAAAGGGAAGAGTGAGGGGTGATATTGGTCATTTCAAATGAACACTGATATTTGGGATCTATCAGAAGGAGAAAGAGTGTGAGAGAATAAGTCAAATAAAATGATAAGCAAAAATAACTGCCCCCCCCAAACAAAATCCCCAACCAACCAACAAATCAACAAATAAAAAAAAATAACAAAAAAATGAGGAACTATTACAGGGGCACCTTGTTTGAACGAACTGCTATAATTCTCTCTGTGTGTGCATCTATTTTGCAATGGCTAACATTTTATTTTATTTTACTTTAATTAATTTTTATTGGAGTATAGTTGCTTTACAAAGCTGTGTTAGTAAAGCAAAGTGAATCAGTCATACATATACACATATCCCCTCTTTTTTGGATTTCCTTCCCATTTAGGTCACCACAGTGTATTAAGTAGAGCTCCCTGTGCTATCCAGTAGGTTCTCATTAGTTTCTATTTTGTACACAGTAGTGTATATATGGCAATCCCAATCTCCCAATTCATCTCACTCCCCTCCCTTTTCCCCCTTGGTGTCCATACATGTGTTCTCTACGTCTGTGTCTCTATTTCTGTTTTGCAAATAAATCTATACCATTTTTCTAGATTCCACATCTATGCGTTAATATACGATATTTGTTTTTCTCTTTCTGACTTACTTCACTCTGTATGACAGTCTCTAGGTCCATCCACATCTCTGCACAATGTCATTTCTTTTTATGGCTGAGTGATATTCCATTGTATATATGTACCACATCTTCTTCATCCATTCGTCTGTTGATGGACCTTAGGTTGTCCCCATATCCTGGCTATTGTAAACAGTGCTGCAATGAGCATTGGGGCGCATTGTCTTTTTGAATTACTGTTTTCTCTGGGTATACGTCCAGGAGTTGAATTGCTGGGTCAAATGGTAGTTCTATTTTAGTTTTCTAAAGAACCTCCATACTGTTCCTCATAGTGGCTGTATCAATTTACATTCCCATCAACAGTGCAAGAGGGTTCCCTTTTCTCCACACCCTTTCCAGAATTTATTGTTTGTAGAGTTTTTGATGATGGCCATTTGGGGGGGGGGTGTGTGAGGTGATACCTCACTGTAGTTTTGATTTGCATTTCTCTAATAATTAGCCACGTTGAGCATCTTTTCATGTGTTTGTTGGCCATCTGTATGTGGTTCTTTGGAGAAATGTCTATTTAGGTTTTCTGCCCATTTTTTGATTGGGTTGTTTTTTTTTTGATGTTGAGCTGCATAAGCTATTTGTATATTTTGGAGTTAAATCCTTTGTCATTTGCTTCATTTGCAAATATTTTCTCCCATTCTGAGGGTTGTATTTTTGTCTTGTTTACGGTTTTCTTTGCTTGAAACAGCAGACATTTTAATATCTCAGGTGTCTTGAAAAAAAGGGGGTTAAGATTAGTTATGTAATGAAATTTAATAGCAAAAACTGCTCTTAAAAAAAAAAAGAAACTGTGTGTGCATTTTCCACACATCAAGTTTTTTTATAGTTTTAAGATTGCTGTACTAGCAGTAAATACCTATGTTAAAATTATCTATAAGAAAATTTAGAAATACTCAATATCCTTGGTCACAAGGGAAGTGCAATTTAAAACCAAAATGAGATACTGCTTCATAACCACTTGAATGGCTATTTTTAAAATACTGACACTACCAAATGTTGACAAGGCTGTGAAGCAACTGAAACTCCAATATATTTTCGTGGGACTGTAAAACTGTACAATTATTGTAGGGAAAGGTCAGCCAATTGTATAGAACTACACATACACCTACTCAATGATCCAGAGAATCCAAGCCTAGATATTTTTCCAAGAAAAACAATACACACACAAACACACACACAAAGACTTGTGTATAGATAGATAGATAGATAGATAGATATACACAAAAAGACTTTTATGAGAATGTTCCTGGCAGCTTTATTTATAATAACCCAAAACTGGAAAGAGCCCAGATGTTCAACAATAAGAGAATAGATAAGAGAAATCTGTGGTCCATCTCATACAATGGGATGCTGCTAAGTAATGGAGAGGAAAGAACTACAGATACACACAACAGCAAGGATGAATCCCAAAACTTCATGCTTAATGAGAGAAGATTCAGGCAAAAATAACACATACCCTTGGTCCCATTTAATATGAAACTCTTGAACAGGCAAAACTGATTGATGGCAGGAAAAAAAAAAAAACAACAGAGCAAAAACAACAAGGTTGCCTTTGAGAGAGTAGGGTGGAGATTTACAGATTTACTGGGAAGCGGCGTGAATCAACTTCCTGGGGTGATGGGCAACGTTTATGCCTTGACAGACATTTGGGTTACACATCTGTGTTATTTATTAAAACTTGACGAATGGTACACTTCAAATGTGTGCATTTCCTTGCATATAAATTGTACTTCAAAGGAAAAAATAGGAACTGGAAGTAAATATTAAACTCTAGTTACTGATATTCAGGCTGAGGTATTTTTAGGGGAAGGGTGCTTATGTCAGTGATTTTTTGAAACACACAAGCAAATAACATTTGTTAAACAGAAAATAGCATTTGAATAGAGAAATGAAGAGATGAATACATATGTGATAAATCAAATATATTAAACTGTTAGACGTAGGATGTAGACAGTGGGTTCATGAATGTTCACTGTAAAAGTCATTCAACTTACTTGTATGTTTTATTTGTTTCATAATTAAATGTTAGAAAATAATTGGGAAAAGAATGAATCCCACATTCCTGGCTCACACGTGGTATGTAGTACACCTGAACGGAAAAAGCAAGTTTCCCAAGTAAAGAGCATTTCTCATTTAATCCAACTGGATAACTTGATAGAAAATATAGCCATGTACAAATGTAGCATACAATCAATCACTGCCAACATGCTCTAGATGGTTTTTCTCCAATACTAATCCAAATAAAATATTCTGTTTTACTACAGAAATATCTGAGCTGTTCAGGGTTATGAGAGGAATGTCTATTCTGGTTGATATTCTATTTAAGGGTAAGAGGCAGATGTTGCAGGTTCTGTGGGCCACAATGTCTATACCACGGTGACTGGAGTCTGGTGCTGCAATGCAGAAGCCACCCTAGACAAGACCTAAACACATGGGTGGGGCTGAGGTCCCATAAACTATTTACAAAACAGGCAGCAGGCCATATGTGGCCCTCGGACTGCAGTCTGCCAACTCCTGTTCTATTTGAAGAGTATTCATAATCGAATTCTTCTGCAACCTTGCATCATAGATTTTTGTAGTATTTATAATGTGAATATTGGTTTCAGATAGTATATTCAACTCGCATGTCAACCTTATTTTTTCAAGTCTTCTAATTCAAATAACTTTAGGGACATAGTTTTGTTATCCGATGAGTTTTTTTTTTTACAGGACATTTTTCTGGTTGGGTTTGCTTTGGGGCCCAGGTCTTGCTTTCAAAATCACTGGGTGTCAAATGTTCACATGTCCTGGTGCCTTGAGTGCTTACTAATGGGAGTCTTATTAGTCACATATAATGATGAAGATACAGAAATAGTATTGGATACAACTAGGAGGAGTGTTGAGAGAATCAGAGGAGAAGAAAGAAGACCTGGCCAGATAGAGTAAGGGGAGAGCAGAGGGTTTGTCCCTGCAGGGGAGAGCAGAGTCACTCTTTACTGAGCTCCTAGTCAGTGCTGGGGACCTGGGAGAACCAATCTCTACCAAGACCTCGTTCCTGCCCTTCAGGAACTTACACTGTTGGTTAACTTCTGGGAATAGGACAATGGACAACAGGTGAATAGAAGAAAAACTCATCCATTATAAAGACCTTCCAATAATTACAGTTATCAGAGTTGAGCTTTATACTTGGAGACAGAGGAAGCTCACCATCCCTGGAAGTAACCAAGGAGAAGCAGATGATCCACAGTCAGGCATGCGTAGTAGAGCAATGCCTCAATTAGAAGGACTAAATGCGGAGTCTGACGCATAAGGTCATAATTTACAAACTTAATTTGTTACTGGAAGAGAGGAAATTATCAGATTAGACAGATTATACTTAGTAAGGAGGCCTTGGTACTCACTATGTACAATATTTTAAAATAGTTTTACCTGAATCGACTTTTTCTTTATCTGGAATTCAGCAGACTGTGATGATCAGTTCCCTTCCAAAGATGTTCATTAAATTTTTCTTAGGTTTGATTGATTTATAACAAAGAATGAAACATTTGTAAACCATCTGCCCCTTTATCTCAAATTAAAGGTTAAAGCAAGCTATTTTACTTAGAAAATGGAATTTAATAAAATTTCACATTATTTTTTGCAGACATTTTCAAAATGACACAAATGAGACTGACTGCTTTTAAGCTCTTTTAGTTCCCTGACATTGACTCCCTTATGAACTGCAAGATAAAAATAATGGAAATTAAATAACTATAACACCTCAATTAATTGACATTGTGTTTTATTTGTTAGTTCATTAGTCATGCCTCAAAATGTTAACTTACAAGTGAAAATGATGGCTATCTAAAAAATATGGGCGAGCCCATTATGCTAAAGCTACCCATGTTTGAAACCATACATTTCCCTAATATTTTGAAATAAACTTGCCATTTGTAAAATAATGTTCTGGAGTTCCAACTAGAAATATGGAAGCACTCTAAAAACTCAATAATTCACTTGTCAATATTTGTAAGTGGAAAATGTTCTGAATTATTATGTGTATTTTAGCCCTTTTAACACTAAGCCAATTAAACTGCTTCCTTATGTTTGTTTTATTGAACTCAGAGGTTCAGGAGCCCTGAGCATTCATGACAGTAGTTCTTGATTCATTGTATAGGAAATCAAGTTCGATTTAGAGATTTAGAGATTGCTTTCTTCTGAGAGAGTATTTTCCAAGGGGTGAACAAATAAGAGTTCAGGCCATCCAGCATCATCTTCACATGCATCATCTGTGCCCATCATTGTGCCAAGCACTGGAGGGAAAAGATAACAATTAGCACGCCTTCCCTTGGGGTGCTCAGGATTCAGTGGTGAGAACAGGCTTGCAGGGGCAAAGGGTGGCATCAGAAGCACAGTGTTGGGAAGGATTTGATGTGAAGGAAGAAAGAGCAGAAATGTCCAAGGAGAGATGGTGTGAGAACTGGACTTTACAGATGAGGGGGATTTCTGATGAACAAATACTGGGAGTGTGATTACAGCTGGGATGGGGTGCATGAAGGAAAGAGCACATTGGGATAAATAAAGACATGTGTGTGAACCTAGAGGGTAAGTCTGGGGCCCAGACAATATCCTGCTGTGCCTGGAGCCAAGGAGGTGCCTTCAAGAAGGGAAAGAAGGGGAAGAAGAAGATGGTCCCAGATGATACATTGGTGTCAATTTGTAAGAGACCCCAAAGCAATAGACTGGCCTGATTAAAGAAGATGGCAGGAAGAATTTCCCACAAGCCCCTTCGCATGAGCATCCCAAGCTTAGGGATGGCTGGGCCTCACCTGAGGTACTAGATCTCAAAATTGGTAACTGTGTGGCTCGCTGCAGATTCAGTATAGGCTGTTATGTTACGGTATCCCAACTGAGCAATCACAGGGTGTCTGTGCAGTGTGTGCAGAAACATGGGGGAAGACCCCATAGTCCATTCATAACCGACGCTGACCAGTTTTGGTCGGGGAGGAAGGTTGAGAGGATGACAAAGGTACATAAGATAGCCAGATGCTTAATGTTGGATCAAATGTGCAAAACTGGAAGTGCTACTTCAGGATGAAGGAAAATACACAACTACTAAAGCACATGCACTGAGTTTTTTTTTCATTCATTCATTCATTCATTCAATTGAGAAATATATATGTGTCCACAACGCAGCAGGTACTTTTGGAAGCCAAGGATTCACTGGTGAACAGACAAGGAAGTGCCCCTGTGAATACAGAATTCACATGGAAGGCACAGGGTGCGCTGTCTGGGGAAGATTCTGGGAGTATGTAGGGATTTTCAAGTTCTAATATACGAACTACCCGTGGTGTCGAGAAAAACATATGATCCCATATTAAAAATGTGTACCCAATTTCACAATCACACTTGATAAAAGGTTCTGAGTTATAAGATTTGAAGAATGTAAAAAGAAGCAAATTACTAAGGATGAACAAAGTACTAGTTAATCTTAGTGATCTATGGTTTCTAAAGGAAGAGTATTTGGACGGTCTCACATACAAGAGAAACAATACTTTCACATTATCACCCATGTCCCTATTACATAGCCCAGTTGAGACCAGATGATTTAATTCATGCCTCGAAAAATATGATTTAGTTCTTTCCAAACGACATGCTTCGATTTTAACTTTATAGGAAATATAGCACATAGCCTTGCTTAAGGGACTTTCTTCCTTCATGGAAAATCTAATCTACAGGTAATTCTTCTCTTTAGTCTTTATTCCTTTTCCCAGAGCAAGTGACCATAGCTGTGAAATACTGGTTACACCTAAAAGTTACACACGTTCAATAACTTGAAAATGCTTTGAATGAAATGTCCAAGGTTGATTTTGAGATGTGAATCACACCACCATGATTGGTATATACCCACAACTAGCGGCAGACACCTTCTCCCAC
Source organism: Hippopotamus amphibius kiboko (assembly GCF_030028045.1). Taxonomy (NCBI): domain Eukaryota; kingdom Metazoa; phylum Chordata; class Mammalia; order Artiodactyla; family Hippopotamidae; genus Hippopotamus; species Hippopotamus amphibius. The sequence goes on along the minus strand of NC_080200.1, from coordinate 60,841,582 downwards.
AGAGGGAAATTACCTGGCAGAGAGGCAGCTCAAGAACCAGGTCTCAATTTCTGTGCCAGTCAAGCCTGGGACCCAAGGCATGGGTATCTCAGGTCTCTGCAACCAGCCACACATTTCCACACTGGTGAACTTGAAAGTCAAGCCATACGATGCTTTTCCCAGTCACCACTCAGTGTGCTTAACTTGGCATCAAATCATTCCTTAGGCAAATCACGCCTAGACTGCACAGAGGATTCCTTCGGGGCGAGGGGGAGAGAGGGTCCCCACAGACTTTAATGACTGCAAAGAGTGCGTTTTCTGCCCATGAACTGGCCAGAAGCTCTGTGGCACCTTCGTTAGCCAAAAAGGGGAAGTCAAACACGCTTTCCTTTTTATTCCTTTACCTTCTTGTTAATGGGCTCCATGGAAAAGGACGGGATGAATGAAAGTGAACAGTAGCAACTATTACTAATAGCAGAACCAAACTGGGACATTTTTTGAGAGAGACAGACTAGAGGGCAGGGTTTTAATAATTACATCAGGACAACTGGCATCAACCAGCCTGTTCTGGACATACCAGGAATAAGGTCTTCTCCCCATAATTAAGTAGAAATTTAAAGATTTCATCGTTAATACTCAAGTAAAAATATTGTTTAGATGATTATTTGCTCAATCTAACAAATTCCCTTTCCTCTCTGCATATTTTTTCATTAATTTTAATGTATACTAAATAGCAATTTCTCAATTATTCTAGCTGATGGAGAAACTTGGTTCACTCCCTGCGTCAAAATCCTTGGCAAAAAAAATGCTTCATCTTATCTCAAACTTAAAAGAAATGATGTAGGTTTTTATTCTCCTCAAGCTCAATTTTACTTTCCTAGACAACTGGCAGTAGAGGGCTGTGATAGGTTATGATCTTAGTGTGTGAGCTTTTTAAAACTTATCTAACAAGACAGGAAATTTACCTTGAGAATATTGGATCTCCTATGACAAGATCCAAGCAAATAAAATGTATTTTCAAATTCTTAGGTGCTATTGTTGGATAAGACCATGTTGACTCTAGAGAATCCCCAGATGAGAAATACTGGGAAAGAATCTAGCCTTATATTCAGAAATTGAGAAGGCTCAAGTATATTTTGAATTGTAGCTACTATTTGGAAATGCTTACAATCGCAACATTATAAATACATGTACTGATATCCAATGCCAGAATGACGTTAGAGGACTAATATGAATATTTTTACATATTTATGCTAAAGTGAGTAGGTGTTGGGAAAATATTATGCACAAACAGATATATTCCTACTACAAATTAAAATTTAACTTCCAGAGATCAGGGATAAAGTTATTCCTAAAGCCCTATTATCTATACATTTGTCAATTATCTTTTAGCTTTTATATGCTGAGCACATTTGTATGCAAACAAATATAATATGAATATAATCATGTAGAAGGAGAGTATATATTTGTCAATGCCTGATCATCCTTCACAAAATGACATAAACTATATAGAAAATATCTATAGCTGCCAGAAAGAGTTTTGGATTTAGAAGTATATGTTTCTGTTCATCTAGAGAGCTGAAAACATAGGGTATTACAATTACATTGAATTTTTTTAAGGGATGATAGTTTCGCTATAAGGCAAAGTTAAAAAAAAATACTACATCAAGATCATGCTTGGTGATTAACTATGTTTGTTACTGAAATGTGTCATAGCATTAAAAACGCATAAATTGGTGATGTTTTAGAATTTTTCTTAAAAACTGTGTATAATCTTGTAACGTTTAATTTCGGTTTCATAAAGCATAGTTGGTATAAGCGTAAAAACTGCCCATCAAGCCACCTATTACTGAGCTCATTATACTCACAATTAAAAACGAGGAAAATGGTGCAAATCTCCAACAAGAGATGGGAGCCGGGGCAACCGCTCAGTTCCGTTACCACGTCTGGGGGAAAGTCTATCAGTCAAACTGTCTTCTCCTTTAATCATCAGTTAATGTGACTATTAACAAGATATTTTCTCCAATATGTGCTTCCATTAGCATAATTCTGTGCCCTAATTACCTTATGCTTTTTTTCATCTTTAAATATCTGACATAAAAATTGCAGCAGCAAATAGGCCCATGTGGCTTTCTAATCTAGTCTTTTTCCAAACTTGTCAGGGATGACATTCTTTTATGTGCCTTTTAATCCAGTTTCTTTTGATTGCGTCTTAAGACTTTTAAAAAATAAATGTAATACACATTTATGGGAAAAACTGAGCAATTCAGTAAAGTTAAAAAAAAATCACTTTAAATCCCACAAGTCAGAGGTAATCACTGTGAACATTTCATTGCATTTTCTTCCTCTATTATCCATTAATATATATTTATTTTTTATTTTTTACTTTACAAAATCAAAATCATACTGCTTCTTTACTTGCCACTGTTTTGTTAGCATTTCTCCTAGTCTCTACTCCTTAAAGAAATAATTGGTAATGGCTACATACCAGGCCATTATAGATGTACTAAAACACTGTAAAGTTACCTTATTTTTGATCATTTAGTTTATTTCTAATTTATTTCAGTTATGTGTATATATATGTATAAATGTATATATATGGCTGTAATGAATTGTTATAAAATTTTGATTGTTTTCCTTAATCAGATTCCTTAATCAGGCATTGTGGGACAAACAATAAAACTATTTTAGTGTTCTTAATTAATTTTATACATTCCTTTCCAGAAACAGTGTTTACAGTTTAACAAAAGTCCAAGTATAAGTCAGATAAGGCTTTTTAAAATAAATCTGAATTTCATATTAAGATTAAATTACACAGTCTAATACAAACTGAAAATTCTTAGGTCAAATTCTTAATTTCATCAAATATAGGAATATTTAAGATCAATAAATTATACACAAATTAAATCCAAAATAATTAGAATGTTGAAAAAACATGCTGCCCTTGATAAAGCACACCACAAATCTACTTTTATGTTATCCCTATATTCCTCAAAAGTACTATAAAAGCAATACTCCCTAATATTAAAACTCCACATGCTTATATATAATTGGCTGAATTTGTTTTGTTCTGATCGAATTCAACTTAATTTAGTAAGAGAACAACTGAATTTTCCAGTGGGTTATTGTTTCCTTCTTTATAACACTGCTTACAGGTAAACATTTGACATAGTGCCAATAGTTGTTCATTCTTTCATGTTTTTACAATTATAGTATCTCAAATTTGAAACTAGATTTTATGAGACTATCAAAATTCCATCCATCACTTCTTTTATTTAACAATAGCTGAATATTTCTTTGAATGAAGAGATAGCCATCATATTTCTGCTATAGCTCCCAAGAAGTAATCATGAAAAAGGTACTACACCTCTACCCAACAGATACTTTCTATATGCGCCACCAGTACTCTGTTACATAGAAAATGGGGGAATAAAAACCAAACATGTGGATGCTAGTAAAATAGTTTGTGTATTGATATTTTTTTCTCTAACTCATTTTTCTATAAGAATATATAAAGATACAGATATATATTGGATAGATTGACAAATTAGAATTTCTTATGCATATACAAAAGAGTTATCTAATTAGTCTGTTATAGATGTGGCTTAGCGGCTCCTTATTGTGGAAATAAAACTAACACTGACACTGAACAAATAGCACAGAGAATCAACTGCATTAGTGTATTAGAAACATATGACATTGGGCTTCCCTGGTGGCACAGTGGTTAAGAATCTGCCCGCCAATGCAGGGGATGCGGGTTCAATCCCTGGGCTGGGAAGATTCCCACATGCCGTGGAGCAACGAAGCCTGTATGCCACAGTTATTGAGCCCATGCGCTGCAACTACTGAAACCCCCGCACCTAGAGCCTGCCACCGCAATGAGAAACCCGCACACTGCAACAAGAAGTAGCCCCCACTCATCACAATTAGAGAAAGACGGTGGGCAGCAACGAAGATCCAACTCAGCTATAAATAAATAAATTAATAAATAAATATATAAATAAATAAAACATGACATAATAACTAAAAAAATTATTCAATCACCATTGGTAGAATAAAGAAAAGTTAGTCTGAAGAAACTTCAAGATTTCTTTATTGTGCATACCAAATAGTTTTGGGAAATGTGTTTCTCTTTGCTGAAGTCTCAGGGCTCAAGGGGTGAACGTAGGATAAATTCAGATGTCTTGTGTTCTGGCTTTGAACCCAAACTATTTCTGAAGTTTATGGAAAGAAAAGGACTTGAATCCGCATAACAGGGAGCAGGGATGGAATATCTTATGGGATTGCAATCATGAAATATACCACAATGCATACAGACACAGTGTATATTCATTTACTCTGCACGTGAAGAAAAGCCATTGATGTGACCCATGAAAATACATTGGCACAATGGCATTGGTATACAACACAGGCCATTTTTGTTTTATGACAACAAATCTAGATTTTTACTTAGTTTTCAAATATGTACTATATTAGTATTAATTTATATTATTCAATATATATAATACATACACATGTGCAGATATAGATTAATTTAAATTCCCTAATTAGAAATTCTCTTCCAAATTTTTACCTCTATTTTTTGCTCTATTTTGATGATCTATTTTCTTCCTTGTCCTTACACTACCTTAAGTTATATACTGTTGTTAACCCCAAGAAAAACTAAACCAAATATGACAATTTACCAGCACTCTACATAATGAGACAACTGTATAATAAAGGAAACATTTTTCATTTGGAAATCACAGAAAATCAGGTTCAATCTGTGATTACTCAACAGCATACACTTGAGTAAGATTTTTAAAAACACTGTTGAGTTTCAGATTTCTATTCCAAGACAGCATCATAATATCAACATTAATGGGTGGCCTTAACAAAAAGCACGCATTGGATAAACAGTTTCCTTCCACTTAATCTACTTATTCCACACTGACACCAACTGTTTATTGGGTGCTTAGCAATGGCATGACTTCATTTACACATATGGATGAATAAAGTGATTAATTACTCCCCATCAGTAGTGCAGAATATTGGCTTTTGTTTAACTCAGTTCATTAACAGTAACTAGAAAAAGCTAACGGGATCTACCCTAACATTGACTTAATGCCAGAATTCAGGAGAATTAAGACACTTCGAAGGAAGCAACAGACGATTCAACAACTGATCTAATACACTGTGGAAGTGATATGCGCCCTGCATAAATCACTGGGCTACTGGAGGACTGGTATCACCTAATAACTCTTGGGATTATGTGGAAAACAGACAAGGCATTTTCTCTTATTTAGAACAACCACATACACTGAAAAGTGTTCACAAAAATATGTTTTTTCTCACCATTGCCTTAAATGACTGAAGTGAAAAGCAGGAGAAAATTGTGGACCTCATATAAACAAAGCAATTCTCTAAAACATCTGTCACTGAAATACCCCAAAACTATTAAATTCAGTTCCTCTAAGGGACCAGTGGCTGTGCTAAGAGCAATAGGAAAACTAGGAGTATAAGATGGGACTAGTCCTGGTATTTGAAACAGTAACTATAAGTAACTGACCAGTTCTGGGAACTTGGTGGTTTGCAGGACACTGGTTCTTATCCTCTCCTGTTCTGGGGACCACCTGAGGGCTGTGGACAGTCAAGTGTGGGTAGAGCCCTGAGCTGCACTGAGGTTCTGTGGACACAGGCAATACTTAGGGGCATGGATGGGGTGTCTGAATATAGGAAGAACTGCCAAGCAGGGGTCTGCTTAGGGCAGAGAAGGCCCATTCAACCGCACGTGGGCATGAGGGGCCTGCTCGCCACGGAAAAGCCAAGAGGGAACTGTCTTAGTTTCCTAGGGCTGATGTAACAAAGTATCACAAACGGTGGCTTTATGATGACAGAATTTATTTTCTGAGTTGTGGAGGCTGGAAGTATTAGGTCAAGGGGTTGGAAGGACCATGTTCTCTCAGAATATTCCAGAAGGGATCCTTTCTTTCCTCTTCTAGTTTCTGGTGGTTGCTGCAGTCCTTGGTATTCTTTGGCTTACAGAGGCATCGCTCCAATTTCTGCCCCTGCGTCCTCACAAGGTACTCTCCCGTGTGTGTCTCTGTGTCCAAATTGCCCTCTTCTTATAAATACACCAGTCACATCGGTGTGTGGCCTGCCTTAATCCACTATGACTTCATCCTAACTTGATTACATCTGCAAAGACCCTATTTCCAAAGAAAGTCACACACGATTTCCGGGGTTAGGACTTCAACACGTCAGAACAAGAACTAAAGGGCAGGTTGTGCCTCCCTTTCCCTTACACCCGAGTTGGGGTCCCAAGAGCAAAGAGGCTTCTCATAGATGCCTCAGCAGGGATTGGGGGCCTGGCTTTGCCACACAGGCTCTGTTTGCTTTTCTTCACCTATTCCTAGGATCCCCACGCTGATGACACCCAAACAATAAAACTGAACCCCAGGGAACCAACAGAAAAAAGACCAATATTAATGAAGGTCCATTTATGGGGACCTTGAGGGCAGGGGGAGTGAATCTGGGCAAAACAAACACCGAGGCGGTGAGGTGCAAGTGCTGGGGTGCAGAGTTGAAACAGGAAAGCAAGTACTCTCCAATGCGTGTAGTTTTTTTTGTTGTTGTTAGGCAGCGAATTCTATAAATAATAACATGAAAACCAGTTTTCTAAAATAAAATGTCAGTGTGAAATGCATTCTTTCCAAACCATTAAATGTAAATGTAACAGAGTATTGAAATGAAAGTTCAGGCACAGACATAAGAGAGCACAGATCGGATACCAAATGAAGTGCAAACTTAGATGCAAATTTTCAATGAACCCAATTCCCTGACTTGTACGAATCATTAGTGATGCTGACAAACATTCTAGTCTCCTCCCAGACACAGGGAAGGACCGGCATTTCCTACCCCCACAGGGTTAAGAGCAGTCCTGCAACATCCTCTGGCCAATGACACGTGGGTATAGGGTGCTGTCTGCCACAGGAAGATGCTCTCGGGGCCAGGCTACCATCTCCCAGGCTCACAGTCCTTCAGGCAGATGCTTCTGTGTGCCTTCAAGCCTATGGTGACTATTTGTGGGGAAACAAGGGACTTGTATTCTAAGTCTGAACTGGAAAAGCTAACAAGGACAAGAGATATGCTGTCTGGCGGCTGAGTGATGGTCTGAAGGAGAGGTGACCACACAGGAGGCAAGCTGCACAGGATAGCGGGAGGGAATGGGACATGGATTCCGTGGACCTGACGTGGGTTACAAGAGAGTGAGTCAGGGATGAGGGGCATCTTGGCAGGCAGACCTCCACAGAGAGAGGGAAAAGGCTGCAGGAGGGCACATCGTCTGCAATAAGGGAACTGGGGGTGAGAGTTGTTCAGAGAGAGCGGTCCTGGGAGTTTTGAGGTTGGAAAGACAGCTTAGACCAGTGTCAGTGGTGTACTTCTCAACTCTCTGGGGTCCTTTCCTCCCTATTTCCCCACTGCAATCACACACACCCCGACACACACACACAAGCACGCACACACATCCCTCTCAAGGGGTCCATCATTTCCTTCTCGGGCAGCCGGAAAAAACCCTTCCTATAGGATGTCTTCCCTAGAGGGAGACTGAAGAGCAATAACTTCGAATGAAACTAGAAGCTCTGACTATTATAAGGGAGCAGGTATTCTAACTATCAAATTGCAAGCATGTTTTAAAAATTAAAATAACTTAAAAAAATACTTATTAACTAAGTATTCAAAATAGTAAACAACCAGTATGGCATGGGCACCAGTCACTGAGAATGGGCACCAGTGATGTTGGAGCAGAGTCTTGGGGGCCCTTTGTTGTGCTTTTTAGCTGCTGAGACATAGAGAATTGGGGGGCGGGTTACTGGGGAGAAGTTAGGGTGGCCTGTCACTGGCTGGCAGTGGTTGGGTGAGGTACACTCAAGGCAGATGGCTATTATCAACCTACACAGAATTGTGTTGATAGTTTGACAACCCACTTGGCTGACAAGGGCTGCCTGAAAAGAATGGGCCAAGGAACGAGTTTTCCCACTGAATACATTTTAAAGGGGTAACGGGAACTAAGTAAAAATGCTTGTGATTGCATCCCATGAGTCTCAACTGTTTGATATTAACTAATGAGGTGATTAGAGACAGTCTGATATCTACAGCTATACTATATTCAATTTTCCTAAGGATGAAGTTGTAGAAATTGGGAGGTGAAACTGCCCCCCAAATCTAACCATGAGCAATTATTCTGGGGAAGCAAAAGAAGGAGAGACAGGCAGAATCTTCTGAATGGTGGTAAAAACAAGGTGATGAATTAGTTCCTGTGTGGAATCACAAAATTGTAATTTTATCCTAACTGTGCACATTCAAGGATGAGCCATGCCATCCGCTTGTTACTGCTGCTGACATTATTCAAGCCAAATGATTTATAACAGCTAAACAGACATATAGAATAACTCTAACAATGATTGATATGTGATCTAGAATATCATCCATTTGAACACTGAGTTTATGGATTTTTGTGCTAGGCTTATTAATAATTAGTTAAAATTATTTAAAATTTTAGTTAACATTATTTTTAAAAAAATCAGTAGGTGACAGGTGGGATACATCTGCCCTTACCCATGAGCCAAGAAAAAAACAAAACAGAATATTATCAGCATATTTCAAAACCTTCAGCAAGGTTAGATTTGCTTGCTTTATTAATGTTTTATTAATGTGTTTGATTTTCTTTTTGTATTTTAGCAAAAAAAGAACCAGGTTTTGGTTCTACAAGTGCTGCTACAAGAATGCAAGTAAAAGAATCTATTTAATTTTTTTTAAGTTTTATTTCACATATTCAAATGCCTTTGAAAGGTAGAAAATGCTTACTCACTGATTCTTACCTGACTGATGTATAATTTTTAATCCTAGAATTTGGGCTCTGATGCTAATAAAGCCCAAAGAATGAAAAACACAATTGTCTAGGCATCTAAGCTTTTCACTTAAAGTTAATTCTAATCAAAACACACACAATTCAAAAAGAGAAAGACAAATACCATATGACATCACTTCTATGTAGAATATAAACTATGACAAAAATGAACTTATCTACGAAACAGAAACAGACCCACAGACACAGAGAACAGAGTTGTGGTTGACAAGGGGGAGTGGATAGATTGGAAGTTTGGGATTAGCAGACACAAACTATAGTCTACAGAATGGATAACAACAAGGTCCTGCTGTATAACACACGGAACTGTATTCAACATCCTGTAATAAACCGTAATGGAAAAGAATACTAAAAACTATACATATATATGTAATATATACTATATATATATATAATATACGCACAGAGAAACACACACCTATAACTGAATCACTTTGCTGTATACAAGAAACTAACACAACACTGTAAATCAACTATACTTCAATAAAATAAATTTTAAAAAACCACAAACAATTCATTGTTCTTGTTTATTATGAGGTCAAATAAATGTTTTCAATGCTGTTATAAAAATACCATTTGTTTATGTTAAGGTTATTGGCAGATATAATACGACCATTTACAAGAGAAAGCTAAGCTTCTCTCTCACGAGCATCTCACTGTCCCTGTATTTGAAAGCAAATTAATTGATCAACTGTTTCAAATGAATAATGAATGGATGGAAAACTCAACATCTTTAGGCTTTGTCAGCGAACACATGTGGCTGTAATATCCCAGCCAAAATCCACATTGTTATTGGCTGTTGTGATGCCAACAAGATTTGGATCAACTCTTCATCAAGAAACTGGTCTCTCCCATCTAACATGAACGAATAGCAGGCAGCCTTATAGAGGCCGGGAGCCCACCGGGGACTATGAAGTGGAGGTAGTGGTTGTGCATTCACAGGACAGAGATAACATGGAGCACAGGAAAGCAGACTCTGAAATCCTCTGGTCACTTCAAGAGAAGTGAGAAACTAAATTAATTTCTTGTGCTGGTTGGTTTTTCTGTTACCTGCAGCTGAAAGCACCCAAACTGATAGGATATTCCTATTTTTTTAGAGGTCCCTTAGTGCAATATGAAATTATATTATTTATTGCTGTCATTTATTATCTGTCTCCTTCACTAGAACATAATTTCCTTGAGAGTGAAGACAAATTCCCAATCTATCCATCTCCCTTCCCCTCCCCCACCCCACGCCTTGGCAACCACAGGTCTGATTTCTATGTCTGTGGGTCTGTTTCTGTTTCGTAGATAGGTTCATTTGTGCCAGGAATCCACATAGAAGGGATAACATATGGTATTTGTCTCTTTCTGACTGACTTCACTTACTATGAGAATCTCTAGTTGCATCCATGTTGCTGCAAATGGCATTATTTTGTTCTTTTCCATAGCTGAGTAGTAATCCACTGTATATACGTACCACATCTGAGAGTGAAGATAGTTTCTATCTCATTCACTGCTGTATCCCCACTATCTACCACGTCCGGCACACAGACACTGTATAAATGTTGACTGAACATAAGATAGCTTTTGTTGGATTCAATGAATAGAAAGTCAGTACAGGGAACTCACCTGAAAGCATGATCTGCTATAGTTTTGTTCTGAGAGGTCTGGAAAGAGTGAGTGATGGAAAAACCCTTCTCACTCTTAGCTCTTAGGAAAGAGCTGGTTTGTCTCCACTGACCCACACGTCTCATGTCCACACTCCTTCCCTTCTGCAGATCCTGGCTTCAACCTATATACATCATTTTTATACAATGGGGTATTTCCTACATGCCTGTGAAATATACTGTAAGTTTTGCTCACAAGATTCTATCCTTGGGCTGCCATACTTGTCAAATCTGGATCAAAGGTGCTACCAGCAAATTCTACCATAAAAGCAATGGAAGATGTCATGCAGCATGTCATCCTAACAACTTCTAAGACTCTGCAGTGGAAGAGTCATGCCTCCAGTGACGGTGTCAGTGGGTAAAACTTCAAGCTCCTAAGAATGACTAACACCAGTGGAGAGAGGTGTAACGTCAGTGATCACATCTGTTGGTCCAACATGTTAGTACTGGGGAGCGAAGCCCGCACATCCCCAGGTTTGCACCACTAATGCCCAGCTCACAGCCGGCTTCTTCAAAGGGCCTTGTCCTATCAAAGCTTTGAGACAAAACATGAGTTTCTGGAAACACCTTGATTTCAAACTTAAAAATATGTTCCTAAGTAGCCTTTCATTCAAGTTCATATTTCTGAACAAAAAAATGAGTTCAATCATTTACGAGTACTAAAGAGTGAATGTGTCCAAACTGTGTCTTTTCTTCAGATTATCAGGCCAATATATGCTATTGTTGAAATTCCAGAAACAGTAAATTTATATTATAAAAATTAACCCTATTCCATAGCTAAGCGAGAAAAATATGAAATATATACTAAGATACAACTTAACCAGAGGTATCTTGTTTTTTTATGAGTGTATTATAATTTGCATATGTGATACTGTCCCTCAATATTATTGTCAATATTTTTCCTATATCATCTCATTAAAAATTAATGGTTGAATAATGAGCTAACCAGTGGATGCACTGTAATTCTTTTAACTATTCACCCTTTACTGAGGGGTGGTTTTGTATTTTCCTTATTAAATTATATGTAAACTTTTACACATATTCTTTTTTTTTTCTATTCCCTTAGGACTGATTTCTGAAAATTGAATTAAATAGTCAGTCTTTGTAATCATTTTTAAGGATGACAAACATATTGCCACTCAAAAAACTTTAGACTATATTCTTGTCCTGCCTGTAGTTTATGAGTGTTATGGGGGTCACTGCATCCACGCTAGCACTGAGTATTACAAAATGGTATTTGTATTTCCCAGTTTTGTAGGTGAAAGCAGTATATTTTCTGGTCTTAGTCTGTTTGGACTGTTAAAACAATATCAGAGACTAGGTGCCGTAGAAAGAACAGAAATTTATAGTTCTAGAGGCTGGAAACCAGAGATCAGAGATGTGGTTTCAGAGCTATTTTCTTACATCCTCACATGGCAGAGAGAGGGCTGGAGAACACTCTGGGGTCCCTTTATTAGGGCAGTGATCTCATTCATGAAGGCTCCCCGTTCATGATCTAACACCCCAACATCAGCCCATCACAATTCTTTTAATTTTGGTTTCTTTGATTTTTTTAAAAGCTTGGCTCCCTTTTTACTTATCTTATAAATATCTACTCTTTTTCTTGGTAATTTCATGTCATGTCCTTTGCATATTAAAATATTGAAGTTTTTTCCATTAAATTTTTGGCATTTTCTGCTGTTATTTGTAAGTGCTCTTTATTAATAATGCTAATGATCTATTATTCCTATCTCAAATGTCTAGTGTCTCTTTTAATATATTATCCTCATTGCTACAAGTTATCATATAGGGTAGATATAAGAAGGAAATATAGGAGCAGTCTTTAACACAAAGGAGTACTTTATTGTTGCAAAATTTCTGTGGTTTATAGAAACTTAAAAAAAAGGACAAAAACATTAACTTTAGGACCAGAGTCTCCTGTAAAGCAGATTAGGCTTATACTTACAATGCCTATCCATTTCTGAACTAGAAATACACCTCTAGGGGAATAATCACAGTCTGGAAGTAGTATATAAGCTTTTCACCTGCACACACACAAAAAAGGCTTTGTAGCTCATCTAATAGAAAAGCCATATTTAACATAAGAGTTGAAGGCTGGAGGTGAGACAGGAAGGAAGGGGGCACAACCATTAAGGACAGGACATGACATACACTGGTTAGAACCAACTAGGCCCAAGATGCCTGAAGACTTGACTTCCAGGAGACCTTCAGCCTCATTATACACTCATTATAATACATTAGCATCTAAATGACACACCCACAGGCACCATGACAACTCCAGGGCCAACATAAAAGGTCAAAAAGTGGACAGTGGCCCAATTTCCATAAAAATTAACCACCCCTACAAGTGGGGACCCACTCTTGCCTTCTGAGATGGTCCCCACACTCTGTCTGTGGAGTGTGTATCTCTCTAAATAAACCTGCTTCCATTTTACCATGGCTCACTCTTGAATTCTTTCACTTGGAGGCCCATCCCAGGGACTCACTGGAGACCTGGGATGTGACCGTCCTCTCGCACCCCGGTTTTTCCTACAACAGAGGCATTACATATTTCTCTAAGCTCACTCTACTTCTGTTGCAGAGTCATAGCTAGAACCAGGGGCTTTAGAAACGTATCAAGTACAGCAAAATTCTTCTTCCCCAACTGTGTGTGCCAATGACACCTTCAAGCCTTGTATTTTTTGAAAAATTTCCATCACAATTATCTTAAGAATGGTAACATTACCAGAGCATCAGGCTGAAACACTAAATTCTAATGGCTCATCATTCATTATAAAAGACATTTTCAACTTAATTTTACTTATATTATCCACATATTAAAAATCTAATATGTTTGCCTAAATCCTATAATATGCCTATTTTAAATTTGTAACAGAAAACTGATTAGAACTTATCCAAAGTAAACAATACATGTGAATAATACGTTCTTTCATTAGAAGACAATAAGTGTAATGGCATATCCTTCTACTTGGCATTATCCTTTAGTTATTTACACCCAAACAAGTACAACTGGCAGACACAGCATTGCGAAGATTGCTTTTCTCTGTTGTTTGCCCCTATAGTGATAATTTCTATGGTGATTACAAGGATAATCCCAGGCATAATTGTAAATTCTAAAGCTAAACATGCTTCAGGAAGAAACTTTAAAAATAATGGATTAGCTTATTTTAATGATGTCACATGTTTCCGTGGATAAGAACTATTACATCCCCCTGGGCTAAGAACCCAATGCTGGTACAGACAGGATGGAAAACCAGGCTATAGGACATCAATAAAAAGAGCAAATGAAATTCAATATTTGCTTTCTTTATCCTAGTCTTTCAACTATTATGGCTGATATAGTTTTATTGCAAGTCTCTGAATTAATGAAGAGACTATATTGGTAAATAGAAGTGCATTTCATGTTCCACAAAGGGAAATTGAGTTGCTATGGAAAAATATACCCCAAAATTATGATAAAATTTTATGTCTTTTGTAAAAAAAAGTTTCAAAACCAAAAAAACAAATTTAAACCTTTTTAAAATGCTGGGAAGCCTCAAGTTTTTCAGAAACGCAAAGCATTTTAGGTCATACAGTTTTAACGATTTTACTATAGAATTCCAAATATATATACATCTATGTGACTGGAAACACTGATGTTTAGGGAGGAACTGGGAAACTGTGGCAAAGCTGCTCTTTTTTGCAGGAAATTCACTTTCTACAACTCACTCTGCTGAAACTTCTACAGACTTTGCTTTGGGGCTCAATAATGGTTGCTATTATCTGACAATCTCTGATCCGTATTTTTTTGAAAAGCAAAATACAGCTAGATGCTGAGTGACATGAAGCTATTCAAGGTTCTATTAATTCTGTCTATTCTCTGCAGCCTGTTACACCAACGAGCATTTTGACCTGTATCCAATAATTGATACAATATTGGCTGTTTTCAAGAAGACAAAAAAGCTCAGACAAGAAACACAAACTTTTGAAATATTTCATTTGAGTGAAAATTTGAAAAATTTTGTGGTTTGCAGACCATGTGCATACATTTGTTTGAAACATGTATATTTGAAATCCACTATAATATAAGTATATTACATGGATCAACTGTAGGTTGAAGAAAGAAATTCCTAGAGAAAAATCTTCTATCCTACTCATCAACAGTAACCAGCGATGGGGTGATGGTTAGATAGGGGTTTATTATATTATTCTGTTTGCTTTGTATTCGCTTGAAATTTCCTTAATAAAGCTAAAAACAAAAGCCAAAGACATAAACCATAAAAACAAACAAAACAAACAGCTACCAGCAATCAGTCCCTGCCTGTTTCCGGTGCTTTACATATGCAGCGGGACTCTGTCAACTACCCAGAAAAGTAAGCGGCATCACTTCCATTTTACAGTCTTGGGAACCGAAGTGATTTACCAAAGGCCACAGAGCAAGAAAGTGACAAAGGAAGCTGGCTTAGGTCTCAGTGACTTCAAAACGTGTGCCCTCTCCATGACACCTCTCTCCTGAAACACTGCTTCTTACTTACACAACTACTGTATCAATAAATCTTTACTGCCATCCTAAGTTAGTGGGTCAATGTCGGTGAGAGCTGATATCAGAGGCTGATTTCTAACATTATAAAACGTGTTATCAAGAGTGAAATCACCAGCCACTATAAGTTGCCCCAATGTTCTGCTAAATAATTTAGTTCTCTTTGGAGTGATCATGAAACTATGTCACTTGTAGATTTATGGAGACCTAATCACAGTTTCTTTCCTATTGTCCTTGCAATGCTTTAATCACTGGAAAATTTGTCATTGCTTGCTGTAAATCACATAGAGTTGGAACCCAAAGGATGAGACTCAGAATTATTTATGACAAATAGGGAGAGTTTTCCACCTATGCAAGATTCTATCTTAGTTCCAGTATATTGAAAGGATATACACACCAGCCGTGATGTAGCCCTCCCCATAAAACAAACAAACAAACCTCATTAAAAACAAATTCAAAATTGCATTCATGTAATTTAAACATTTTGTTTTTCGTTAGGTAAGGATATAACGATTCTCTCCCTTTTCCTTCCATGCATACTTGTATTCTTACTTTTGAAGATCATTCTCTCTTTTTTGTTAGATTTATATCACTCTGCTTGAAAGTCATTTAAAATTTGATGACAAGTAACTTCTTAAAAACACACAGGACTGATTGATGGAGAACTGAGACTCATTCTCTTAGGGAATATTGTTATCAATACAAATTTACCTCATCAACATGAACACTTTATAAGCTTTAACATAGTTAAAATGAGCCACAGGCTAAAGTAACTGTTAAGTAGCAAATTATTCAATTTGATCCTCTCCACATGGGTTGTCCTGTATGCTCTATAACACTTCTTTGATGATATTAGGATTCTACTCATAAAAATATAAGAAAGAAAAGAAAAGAAAGAAAGGAGGCAGGGAGGGAGGGAGAGGGGAAGGACGGAAGGAGGAAGGGAGGAAGGGAGGGAGGGAGAGGTGAGGGTGATCAAGCGGTAAAAAAAACTTCCAGTTGCAAAATAAATGAGTCACAGATATGAAATGCACAGTGTGGGGACTACAGTCAGTAACTAACTAATACCTTTGTTTTGACATATCAAGATAACGAGGCATGTTGGTGATCATTCTGAAACACAGAAAAAAATCACTATGTTGTGTAAAAGGAACTAACATAGTGTCGTAGGTCGATTATACTTCAAAAACCAACAACCACACACACACACTCACAGAAAAAAGAGATGAGATCTGTGGTTATCCAGAGGCGGGGGTGGAGGAAGGAGGAATTGGGGGAAGGCAGTCAAAGGATGCTACAAACTTCCAGTTATCAGGTAAATAAGCACTGGCGATGTAATGTACAACATGGCAGACATGATTCACACTGCTATATGTTATATATGAGCGTTGTCCAGAGAGTAGATTGTAAGAGCTCTCATCAGAACTCAGTATACACAAAGATTTCTTCTATTTTTTAAATTTCGTTTCTCTGTAGGATGATGGCCACTGAATTTACTGTGATAATCATTTCGTGCTGTATGTAAGTCAAATCATTATGTTGTACAACTTAAACTTGTACTGTGTTGTATGTCAATTATATCTCAATACAACTGGGAGAAAGAAAAGAAAGAAAGATGATTAGTGCGATATTTATTTTGTTTTCCCTTTGTCCTAAATCAATTTTATTTATATTCAAATCAAATATCATTTTTCTTTAGAGGAATCGTCTGATTTCTCCATGCTCTATGCACCCTTAAGATATAACATACTAGAATATCTATGACAGAAAGTGGTTTTTTTTGAGAAGAGTAATTTTTTTGGATTCTTTCTTACAAATAAGAGAAATTTTCTGAGTATTAGGAAACTGAACGCTTGCAAATAATTTAACTCCCCTTTTGCATCATGACATTGAAGTTGGAAGTAACTAATGTTTCCCAGGTCTAAGCTAGGCAAGGTAGGGATGAACTTCTGGCTTTTGTTATTTTTTTCTCGGTAGACTTAAGAATGCATGGTATCAGGTGCTGTACACTATTCAAACACTGGTAGTAAAAAAGTCCAAGTGTAGGACTGAAACATGGAATCGATGTAGATTTTAAAAGCTGCTTTGTTCAGATGTAGAAGAGAAGGAAGAGAAAATCAGTATCATTTTCCCTGTCTGCTTCCAAGGTAAAGCTTGTTTGTTTTGCCAGGTAGGGTGATAATAATCCTGTGTTCTGGGCCACCTTAGAATTTTTCTCCAGGTCACTTTACTGCAGGGCATACACATTATGACCATGTTCCTCCCACTGCTAGTGCAAATAAGTTACCCAAACCATGTGTATTTGTATGAAGCACAATGTGTGACACAGAGGCAGCTCACCACTACTGTCTCACGGTGAGACCCATCTTGATTTAGACTTCCAAGTATCCACTGGAAATTTCAAATTAAATGGCAAGAAGTGACCTTTAAAAGTCTCTTCCAGAAACAGCTTAGAAAGTTCTGTGGGAATCATTCCCTCCTCCTTCCTCCTCTTTGCCTTTCAGTTTTGGATGTGTTGGTTGAAAAATCAATCACTGTGTCATTCAAGAAGCGATCATACACTTCTAACAGGAGAGAAACTAAGGGCATGAGAAAAGATGACTTTTTTACTTTAAATAATGGTAACAAATGCTTATCAAGGAAGGTTTGTTTGGCTCAGAATTCAAGTCATCATACATAATAGGAGTTTAGCATTTTGCTTTCCACCCAAACCAAGACTGCTTGCTCAAGCGCCTTTGAGAAACAACACAAGATGACTTAGGCTATTAGATGCTGTCAGCATAAATCTTCCCATTGGCAATGGGAATCCATCTCTTTATTTATTTTGGAAAAAAAAATGAAATCTTTCCTATGCCAGGAAAATGAATGGTACTAAATGGGTACAATTAAAGGCAACAGAACTTCTCTCGACTGTTATGAATCAGCCTTTGCACAGTACAGCACCCGCAAGACTGCAAATTATATTTGTCTTTACCCACTTGGCCAAATGTGCACTTATTACCATCACTCATTTAGAATCTAATTCAATCATCTGGGCAATAGATTTTAATGGGTTCTGCTACTTCTTGATGTGCCCCAGGGGAAGACGGATTGTGTTTGGTTTTCCTCCCGGCATCAAAGAGACAGTGTTGGTTTTACCCATGTGTAAAAACAGGCTTGCTCTGCATGTTTGCTGTGCAAAAGAGGGTGTGGTGAGCATGGAATAGAGACGCATTTTAGGGAAACCCTCTAGTTTTACTTGATATTGTATTTATAGCCACAGGAAGTTATATACAGATTTACGATCTCACATCAGTGGCTAGACACAGGCGCCGTGACCCAGCAGAGAGCTGAGTCACGTGGGAGTAGAGAGAATTCTGCCCATGCATTCAGTTGCATGTTTCTCCATTTCAATCCTAACACCTGGGAAGGCAGCCTTCAATATGTTTTATTAAAAATTCTACCATAAATTATTTTTCCCCAGAATATTATCCGGAATAAAGGTCTAGGAGCTATTTTGTACAGATAAACTCAAAACCTACAATGTTCTAGAAGCAGAATTGCTATATATATCAGCTCCACTGGAAAAGCAATATTAATTCACCACATTATATTTGCATGACAATTGACATGTCATCACATTAATTCATGTGACACCCTTTACAGTATTATCCACATTTTTAAGATCAAAAGAGGTGACATCATTTGTTCAAGGTCACAGAGCTAGCTGGTGGTGGTACCAGGACTTTCGACTCTACAGTTGGCATTCTTTCCACTTTATCTCCTTAAGAAATTGGAATACTCATCGATTCTTCATTGGTAAAGAAAAGGTAATGAATCTTTAGCTCCTAAGGGTCATGTTTGTTTATTCCCCAAATGCAAACTTTTTTGGCCACCTCTCAATTCATGCCAGGATACACTTTCACAACCTGCCTGAGAGCAGATTCTTGCCATCACTTTTGGTGACTCCAAGACCCCAAAACACAGCCCTTTGGCATCTTGCTTGTTCTACTGCTGAGACATCTGCTTCCAACCCAGTTCAGCCACTGTCATCTCTGTGACTGTAACCACTTAGAAACTTAATCATGTTAGCTGATGAGAATCAAAACAGCACAGTGTTACTTGCATGGGCTCTGGAATCTGACCCCTAGACTTCAACCCTTTTCCAGCTCTGCAGTTTACTAGCTGGTCAAGTTTCAGTGTCATGGTCCTGAAAAGGCAGAGAAGATTAAAGGACTTAATAATACATGTAAAGAGCCTAACTCTGTGGCGTTTAGGTCCTGCTGAATAAACAGCATCTTTTTAAGCCCTTCAACCTTTGACCCTGCCTTTCTTTCCAGTCTTCACCAATGTGTGCATACTGGGGGAAATCCCTGAGAATTTTGCTTACTTCCAAGTTCAAGAAAGTGACTGTGGATCTGGGAAGGAATGGAAACCCACTGGCTAACTTCCATGAGAGAGTGGTTCCTATGCTGACACATGCGAGTGAGTCAAAAATGATCCACACTCTGGTTATATTAAAACTTTTATAAATTCTACAGCCAGAGTGTGGATCATTTTTGACTCACCCTCGTAGACACAGACGTACGGAAGAAAGCATGAATAGTGGGGTTTACGGGTACAGGGATGGGAGCAAAGTCCAGATGATCTGTTGGATTCCCAGTAACATGAGAACACTGGGAACACTGTGAGCCCAGGAAACATAAGCAGGGATGCGTTGTCCTAAAGCGCGTTTCCACACAAGCCTGATGGCTGGGGAAGTCCAGGTGACTGTGAATGTGAAATCCCCTTCACGGAAACAGTATCAGAGCAGACATGGCTGAAAAGGCTGGGCAGTGAATCAGAGAGCGAGCAACTCTTTCCTCTCTGGTTCACGATTTCTCTGTCTGGGACAGGGGATGAGTGTTCTGCAAGACAGTAAGAGTTGCTCTCTGACGTGGCTGTGTATCTTGGAGACTCACAAGGCACATTCACATATTGAAGTTTCTTTGAATTCTTGTTGTGAACCAGTGAGTTTAACTGTGCTGCAGGCCGGTTCTCCTGCTGCTAACTTTTATTTGTCCTCTTTTCATCTTATGGTCACCCCAATCCAGGAGATCAGATGTAAGATATTTATTGTGGAGAAGATAAAGGACCTGATACAAGACCATGTTAGAAAAAATTACCAGAGTACACCATTCTAGGAACTTCAGCTTCGCAGAGATCATTGGGATTTAGTGATTCATATGTATAGTAGAAAAACACTGGGTTCCTTGACTCCAAAAACTAGCTCTCCATGCAAATACTAGGAGACATACCCCTGTAACTCTGCCATCTCACTTTGTTCATCTCTACAGTAGATATTATAGTGCTGGTCTGACCCAAAGAAAAAAGAAAGAAGGTAAAAGTTAAATGAGACAATGCACGGAAACTGCTTAGCAGAGGGCTTGACACAGATAAAGTAAATGTTACAAGTTTTGCTTTTATTATTGTTATTTTACTACTTAGTTTATAGACTTCAAAAGCTTAAACTATTTAACAAATATCATGACATCGCTTATCTGTGGAATCTAAAAAATGGGACAAATGAACTTATTTACAAAACAGAAATAGAGTCACAGATGTAGAAAACAACTTATGGTTACCAAGGGGGAGGGATAAATTGGTAGATTGGGACATATATACACTACTATATATAAAACAGATAACTAATAAGGACCTACTGTAGAGCACAGGGAACTCTACTCAATACTCTGTAATAACCTAAATGGGAGTAGAATCTATGAATAAAAAAGAGAGGATACATGTATATGTATAACTGATTCACTTTGCTGTACAACAGAAACTAACACAACATTGTAAATCAACTACACTTCCAATAAAAATTAATTTAAAAAAAAGCTTAAACTATTTAGAGTACAACAACGCTGCTGGTGATAAAAAGAACTCTGTTTTTCAAACATGAGGACCAGAGTCCTAGATTTTCATTTAAATCTTATCTCTGGAAACAGTCTTAAATTTGCCAATTTAGAAAAATAAGTAGTGTCTTAACTATGAAAACTGCACCTTAAGTTCTACTTGGTAGCAGGTGATGGAAAGGTTTTGCTTTGTCTTATTAACTGCAACGGATTAAAAAAGAATATTTATCTTTTTTGCACTTTTTAAAAGCCAAGAAGAAAAACAACAAATAAAGCGATAGACTGAAAGCTGCCCGACCTTCACATACTTTGTCAGCACACACTGCTAACTGAGGTATCTGCTCTCAGAATGGAAAATGCTTCCAGATAGTTCTTTTATTTTTCCACCAGGCAAGGAAAGCACCTCTTCTCCACAGATCATGAATCCTCAAACTTGCAAAAAGATATTAAAAGATACTTCATTTAAAACTTCAAAACAAATGACAATAACAATAAAACTATTCTAATGTAATTTCTAACCCATGTGGAAGGAGTCGTGTGTACACCTGCCAGAGTGTGTTTAGTCAATATTGTATTTCTGTTTAATATTTTATGATTTTTAATATACATTTAGGTCAATGCGATGTTGCAAGTACCTTAAAATGAAATCAGATTCTACATTCTCCTCATCTCTCACAAACCTTGCAGTCTGTGTACCGACAAAGGGACTGATGGTTAATACCACAAGCAATCTCATCAAATGATATTGCAATGTTGCAAAGTTTACGCCTTGAATTTTGAAGAAGCTGAACCTTTCTCAAACAATAATATTTACCCATCATTTTGACAAGATCACCCAGCTGGAATGGACAGAGCTCTTACGCCCTTTTGACAACAGATTCAATGGTCTTGCTTCCAGTACATTATGCCCTCAAAAGCTCATTCTACAAATAGTCAGAGGGCACCTCCAACATAGGTGAGACTCTGCCAGTTCTCACTCACAGCCTGCTAAAAGCTTCCCATCTCACTTTGCATAGGGCCATCTCAGAAAACAATAATCTAAGAAGGGATCGAAAATAGATGGCCTCAGGAAGAAATTCAGTGGAAAAATGCAAAGAAATAAAGCTTGGAATTTATGTCTAATATTTGTCATCTGTCATCTAATATTTGTTTCCTAAAATGCCCAGCCAGTTTCTGAGTTTAATTTACATCAGAATAACCTAAAAGTTGAGGCACTAGATTTCACTCATATTTTCATATTGAGAAATGTGTGTATGAGAACCAAAATGTACCTTTTCTACTGTTTTCTACTCTGCTGTTCTCATTAATTGATTAGTGTTCTACTCCCAAAAGTGGCCCTGCTGCATTCTCCATCTGTTCCTAAATCTGGCCTCATTCCAGCCATGCTGGTCTCCTGTATATACCTCAGGGCCTTTGCACTTACTTCTCCTAGTACTTTTCCCTGGGACACAGCTCTCTCTCTCTCTTTTTCCTGTAGGCCTCTGCTCAAACATCATTTCATCTTAGCTGACTCTTCTATATAACACAGCACCCCTCCTTTTGCTCTTTTCCCCCTTGTTCTGCTTCATTGTTCTTTATGGTTCTTCAATTTTTTTCTCCCCTCACTAGGCGTGAACTTCATGAAGGCAGGAACTTTGCTTGTTTGGTTTCCTGCTGAATCTCAAGCCCTGGAGATTTGTGGAACAGAAGTGCCACTAAATAAAAATGCATTAGGTCAACTGCATGAATAAATAAGGGAAGCATTTTCAAATCTTCCCGGCACGTGGCCAAATATACAAACCGAGTGCAGAAGACACAGAGTCCCAATCTCAGGTCAAACCCAGCCCTTTGATAAGAACCTGACACCAAATGTAAAAATAAGCTCAAGGAGTGAGAAACAGGCCAGGTGGGAGTAGACCCACTAAGACTTAGAGTCAGAGACTGTTTACAAATCTCTCAGCTATCAGAACTAGGAATATCTAGGCTAGTCTGGCTTCAAGAATTCTGTGATTGACTTTTCTCAGGGGTGGACTAAGCCTGGAGACAAGGGATCAAGGTCACTGTAGCGTCTGTTCCCCTGCCTTTCAATGTGGATAACCTAACTCATCTTGAGCATGTTCTAGTTCCAATGAACTGGTATTATACAATCCCTGAATTTCAAAGCTGGGATGGATTTTTGCATAGTTGAGCCAACATGCCTCGTAAATGAGTAAACAATAGAGTGACATTTTAAAAAATTCAAATGTTTGCACTCGAGGTTTGGGGAAATTATTTTCCAAGAAATAATTTTAGATTAGAAAGAAATAAGGACTGAGTCACTTCTGAGAGATGCTGTGTAGCATCTACATAAATTCCTGGTAAAGCTTAAAAATTTACAGAAGAATAAAGTGATGTTAGTATCAGTGTTACATTGTTATTTGATACCCAGGTATATTGAGTCCTATGGTCTGGGCTGAACTAACAAAAGGTGACAGAGGAAAACAAGGGCAGGAAGTAACCAGGTAAGTGACCAGGCCATGGTGGTGTCTTCCTCTGTTTGGGCTGCTTTAATAAAAATACCACACACAGCATGGCTTATAAACATCAGAGGTTTATTGCGCACAGTTCTGGAGGCTGGAAGTCCGAGATCAGGATGCCAGCATGGTTGGGTGAGGAACCTCCTCTGGTCAAAAACTTCTCATCAAGTCCTCATATGACAGAAAGGATGAGGGAGCTCTCTGGGGTCTCTATTATAAGACACTAATCCCATTCCTGGGGGCCCCATCCTCAAGACCTAAGTGGCTCCCAATGGCATTATACCTCCTATTACCATCACACTGGGGGTGGGGTTAGGATCTCAACATATAAATTTTGAGGAGACACAAACATTCAGACCATAGCAGGTGGTTGCAAGGCCTCCAAGAGGGTCATTGAAATGTGACCTTGCTGATGGATGAATACCCCTCTCTTCACTAAAATCCAGTGATATCTAAACACACGTCTGCAAGGTGTGCCCACTTGGACCAAACAGAGGGCATAATTCCTGGCCAAAAGCAAAGAGCTGAGGACTAGAGAGATCACAGTTCTAGTTCTAAAGTCTAGGCTAACTATGCCTCGCTTTTAATGACCTCTCAGGCAGAGGACTCAGCTGACCTGCTTTCCCCACTTCAGACATGCCTGGCTTCCTGGCATTCACTCTGGATTTGATCTATTGCAAAGCACTGATATTTGCAAAACTTCTCCTCTCAACTTGAGTCCTGGCCTTGGCCTCTCCTGGCTTCCCTCTTCTTCACTGCCCACTTCTTGGAAGTGGACAGTCTTCACCATTTGTGGCTGCGGGCTTCAGCCTTAGGATATTATAAGTGCATTTATGGAAGAAATTCTTCAGAAAGATAAGCTGGATATTGAAACAGGCTACAATGAGAAAAAATGTCAACGTGAAACTGAAGCAAAGAAATTCAAATAAAAAGTGAAGTTAGAAATAAATGGGAAATAAATTCCATTACCGGGGTCTTGGAAAGTAACTGACTTTTATATTATGGAGTGTTTTGTTTAAATAATTACAGATGTCAGCGAAGAAATGAGCTGCTACCATTCCAATCTATGTGTTTCTTAACTTTGGTTTACAGTAAATAAACCACAGCAGTGTAAAGAAACAAGCAAAAGGACAACAAAATTAACTACCCAGAAACTGCCACTGTCCCATGTGGACTCTGCATGGGTGCCCTCCCTTCTCTGTATTTGCATACTCCTCTCTCCCCAGTCTTGATAAAGTGTAGAATATCCATCAATCTTAGTCCTACATTTAAAACTCATTAAAAATCTGTTTGTCATTCCCTGCAAAGATTAATCGCACAAGTCCAACATAAGAGCTTTGCCAATTTAAATGCTCCTGCTTTACCATTTCATTTCAAGTGTACTGTAATTATATTATATTGCTTCTGGCCAAGTTAGAAAATTTATTCAAATAATAATCTTATTTTTGGTATATGGTACACTGTTAGCACTATTTCTCATGTTAATTACACACAAAACTTGAAAATGTACTTATAAGTGTCTAAAGAAGTAAGATTACCTCCATCCATCCATCCATCCATCCATCCATCCATCCATCCACCCATCCCTTAAACTGTGCGGTTATATAAATATCCACAAATCCATAAGAAGGGCTAATTATTTACCCTTTGGGTGTCTTAGCTTTTGAAACAACCACTTTTCTATCTTTGACTTGTGTTTTTGTTTGTTTGTTTGTTGGCTGCACCATCTGGCATGCAGGATCTTAGTTCCCTGAATAGGGATCAAACCGGTGCCCTCTGCAGCGGAAGCACAGAGTCTTAACCACTGGACTGCCAGGGAAGTCCCTCACTTGCATTTTTAATCAGAAATTTACACCAGAGATCGCATTCATTTGCTTGCTCAGGCTTACAAGCAGGTGCATAATGGGAACATGGGTCCCAGTTACGTGTTTTGAGAAATCACCTGTGCCTATTCAGTCCTATAAGTTAGAGAGAGAAGCAATTCTTGGCATCATTCTCTATCTCCCAACTTTTGTCTTATCCTTCTCCAGGATTAAGTCAGAGCACAAACCCCTTGCCATAGCTGTACTAAATACTCAAGAAAGCATATATGGATGTGTTTACAATAGTAAAAAAAACTAATTTTAAGGATCCTTTTTATCCTTTGTCATGCAAAAGGCAAACACTGACTCAATTTCCTTTCTTTTTGTTTTTTAATGAATTGGAAAGCACTGAGAGAAGGAGGTAGATGTTCATGAACTCCAGGTCGAGCTAAGCTTTGGCAGCCAGAAAAGCGTTCCTTATAAATATGATTTTATTTGTAAATGAGAGAGACAGATTTCTGGTTTTCTTTTCCATGCATTTTCTTTTCCATTTGATCAGTGAGGCAAGCTCTATAGAGATTGTCAAAATTAATTAGAACCAATTTTAGTTCATTATTTCGAGTTAATTTTTGTTAACTAGAAGTGATCCAGAAGTAAAATTCACTTGCAAGATTATATCTAGGGAAATGATTATAAAACTAAATTGTAAATATGTTGGATTTTTCATTCATCCATCAGATCTTGATTGATACCCTACAATGTGCCTAAGCGTCTTTAAGGCATTGGGAAATTTGATAGTCAACCAAACAGACAAAAATTTCTTCATTTGTAGTTGAGAGAGAAAGACAATAAAGTAAATAAGTAAATAAATATACAGCATGTTAGAAGGTGATAAAAAGGAAACAGGGATACGGAGTGTCAAGAGTTCAGCTCTAAATAAAGTATTGTGGGGTCTTCGCTGAGTAGATGATGAGAGGCAGCAGGTGATGAGATGTCAGGTGAGCCCCAAGTGAGGGAGGAGCATCTTCAGTGTCCATGAGGGGAGAGAGAACCCCAAAGGCAGTGTGCCTCCAGCCCAGAAAGGGGCCGAGCATCAAAAGACAAACTCAGTGGAGCAACAGAGCTCCAGCAAGATGGAGAATGGTCCGTCACTGTAGGAACTTTGATGTTTACTCTGAGTATCTGAAAGGCCATAGGAAGTATTTCAACTAGGAAGTGAACTGACCTAATTTATGCTTTTAAAGATCATGCTGACTCTGGCATTGAGAAGAGACTGTTGGGGAACTGAAGCTGGGAGGCTGGTAATGGGGTAAAGCTAACAATTCAGGTTCAGTGGAGCAGTGGACCAGGCAGGTGAGGAGGTGGTGAGAGGTGGTTGATCCTGGTTGATCATGAAAGTAAGGTGGCAGAATTGGTTATTGGCTAGAATATGGGGTTTAAAAGATAAAAAGAGCCAAGACTGACTCATACGTTTTATTAACTAAAATTACAGGAATAGTCAATCATGCATTTGATATAGGTGCTCATTCATTGTGACCATATTTTTTATGAATTCCTAACAACATGAAAGGGAAATCCTTCTTTAGTCACCTTGAGGGATCCCAAAATGATTTCTCCATTTATGCTTTGCTTCCCCTCATTGAAAAGACATTTCTTTCTTCTTAGCCCCCTCCCGCCTAATATTTTCTTTAGACTTCATAAACATCTTAACGGGTTTTGTGTCTTTCAGAGCACACATTTTTCTTAAATAATATGTTAAAAATTACTAAATACATTTTATATTTTCACACAGTTACTGTTCACATTGTTATTAATCTCCATACCTTTTCCTATTAAACTGTAAAATACATTAAAAAAAACCTCTCACTATGTGTATTCAAAGTTTTTCTTGAAATAGTAGAAAACATGCCAAAGTAGACTGTTCTTTCTCTTGCATTCTCTTCCAGTCTCTGTTGTTATTTTCACAAAGTGAATACAGTTGAGTTCCTCTCAATTATTGTGGATGGATACGCATGTTTCAGCAAATGGTGAAAAATGTGAAACATAATAAGTGTAGCAGCTGTGCCACCTGGGCATTCTCACATGATCTCTGTCCCAATTTCGAAATGCAAGGATTAAGCAAACAAAAGTGAGACAGCTTTCCTGTCACCTTTATTTTTGCCAAACTGACTCAAATGAAGATCACTTTTGACTGTACAGTTCCTGATCTGTAATTATTTCAGTAGCAGCTCCTGAAAAACTCAGAGCTATCACACAACATCTGTCTCTCCCTCCAAAATTGTTCAGACCCTGAAAATATTAAAACCGATTAAGGCGATTAAATAAATTTAGCAGGCTGGTCCAGCTTAGCCTCTCCAAAAATATTGAAGAGAAGATGACCAAATCCATCTGGAGTTTGTTGATATTTCTTGGAATTTCATTATAAAAATGTGGGTGCTGCTACAGCATAGGGTGGCTTACTCACACAGAAGACAGTAGTCAACTTCAATCCACAAGTACAGATGGCCATTTCTGAGTAACCTTCCCTAATGGCAGACTTTACGGAAAGAGTTTAGGAGTACAGCTAAAAATAAACTCCATGGAAATTTCATTTCCTAATTTAAAAAGATATAACATTTTTTAAAAGAGACTGTTCTGTCCTATAGCCATTCACCTGGAAGGTAGCTCATTTGGAAGAGCTACTGATTATCATTGAGTTTGAGACCGTTTATCAATATCCTATATCCAGACACTCATCTGTCAGTTTACTCACAAGTTCTTTCGGATCCACTGTCTTTGAAAAAATTTGAAGAAATTATAGCCAAACGGACTAGTTATTGTCTTCCAAACTCTACAATCAAATCAACGCTAGACTATGATGCATCACATTTAGAGGAAAGTTTACAGACTCAAGTGTAAAAATTACTATGAACAGTAGGAAAGTTTTATTTTCTTTCTCTTCCTTTTCCAAAGTGTTCAAAATTACCAGCTACCATCTTGCATTCTAATTTGAAGCATTTAAAAAAAATCTCGCCTCTAATAAAGACAATCAAAAAAATACTTGCTAAAGAGTATGCTTTATTCCAAACTCCTGCGATACTGAAAAGATGACATTTCCAAGGCCCCTGTTCGTGGTGGTTCTGTGAGACCATTAGTATGAAAGTGACTGATGCCTTCTCATCCACTTGCTTTCCCCTTCAATCAACCAACCAATTCCTTGTGACAGGCTTACTTTGGGGGCAAACGATGTTCTCTGTGGTGGTCAGGTTTCCACACATGCACATGAAGCAGCAGAAATGTTATGCAGGTAGAGTTAACAAGGAAGGGCTGGACACAGCAAAGGCACAGAGTCCACAATAGGACTCGGCTGCTCAGGCCCAAGAGTGGTATTACTCACAAGGATACTCACTGGCGCCCTCCCAAGAGCACAGGCACAAGCAAACCCACAAGGTTGGTACCCATGCCGTTGCCTGGAGTTGGTCTGAACCATGGCCCAGACGCGCAGGAAGTGTCCGTGGAGCCCGCACAGGCTGTGGGTTCCATCAGAGGGTGAGAAGAGCTGGGCTCTCTAGGCTCACTGCTCCTATCCCAGACATGACAGGCCACCTAGACCATGCGATCGCTTCCCCCTTCACTCCCCACCTTCCTCTCCCTGCGTGCTTTCTACCTGTCCAGCTTTATTTCCAATGGGCCAGCTCTGAGAAGCGTTTCTCTCCTTCTCCCTCATTAGGGCCAGTCTTGGTACACGTCCAAGGCTGAGGAGAGTCCTGAAAGTTGTCAGGGTCTCTGCAGTGAGTGGCTATTGTGTCAGTTCCTGTTCTCTAAGTTGGACTGGAACCTGATGCTACCCAGAATATTCCTGAAGGTAAGCAATTTGTAATAGATTCTGGCCTTTGAAGTATGAATTTGGTTTGTTTCCTCTGTGTGCGTAGGTATATAAAAAATAAACAAATAAGTACATTTTTATTAGATTTTTTTTAAAAAGGTGATGGGGTTCCTAGGAGTATCTTTGTACTTATAGAAATTTTAAAGTTACTTAAGCAGAAGTGATTGGGGATTAAGTCCCAGTGAATTATGACCAATTAGTTGCCTTGTACAACTCATAGTCCATTTTTTTGGACTTGCAGAATTATTTAAACGTTGCGTCTTTAAGCATCTGACACATATACAATATTTTTAGGGGGCATAAAGATGAATAAGAAAAACTTCCCATTTTAAAATTTAATTCATATAAAGAATAGGATTAAAAGTGCATATTAGCTTTTAGTGATATTGTGCTATTCTTCTCTTAACTAAAGTATTTTCTTTTTCCTCTTCCATTAATTCAAATTAGAGAGAAAAATATCTCAGTGTAAAATGCCAAGCTGGAATCATTAACCTACACTAAGAAATGGCAAAAGCAGCAGGCAGAATGAAATTCAAGGCTCAATTAATGATAAAAGAAAACTTCACTATTGTGATATTTCCAGGGTGCCAGCTATCCTGGGATCAAGGTGGTCCCTGGCCTGTGGAAGAGGAGATCACAGAAACCTAATGGGTTATATGATCCTTTGGAATCAGAGTTTAAGTATCAGTCAGGTCTTCTGGCCACTGGAGGTGAAGGTGACAGGGTAAAATAATTTTATCATTGTGTGGTCATAAAATAGAAAGTCATTAAGATAAATAGTAAATACACTTCTGACATTCTTGTTGTGAAAAGGGGGGGATTATGAAGTACTTTTCAATCAAAACAAACTCATTCAGGATAAAAACTGGGGAAGAATGAAGCCATCTCAATGGTCCCACAGTGTCAGACACAGAAGAGATGATCTGTTAAAAGAACAGCAAGGTTTCAGATCCCTCTCCAGACACAGTATCCAAGGTGCTTGTCAGGTCTGACTGCTATCCTGAAATGTCCAAGGAGCATATGGACAATCCTTGAGTTAGTCAAATATTCCTGGGAGGTTTTAATTATAGTGACTATACTTGTTCATTTGTAGAAGTTCTATTTGATCCTTTTAAAAAATTTATAGTCTCTTATTTAGTGTTTCTTTCATCTTGCTCTAGTCACTCCAATTCCTGGACCCCTAATCATTTTGTTTGCTGAAATTGCTGACTCCTTCATGGTGATGCATCCGTCTCATCACTGACATATTTAAACTCGGAGCTTATTGTCAGTGGGGTTTCTCTATCTTCCTAAGGGGTTCTCGCGTGATCCACTGTCTGGAAAGGCTTTGCAGAGAAGTGTTATGGTCACCTATGCTGGGGTCCTAAGGGGTTCTGGACAAGTCTTCAGTTTAGTCTTTTCAGGTCGAGTTTCTGTACAACAGACAAGCTATAAATTCAGACCCTGCCCTCAAACACGTCTGGTTCCTCAAGGGAGAAAAATTTCCCCACTTAAGAACCAGAGAAGGCAAGCCTCCCTGGTGATCCCAAATCAGTGATGAGGAATTTCAAGCTCTTTCCATGGGTTGGGGGGTGGGGGGAGGGGAAGGAGGGGAGGGCTGCCCTTTCAGTCCCCAAGCATCGTGCAGAGACCCTGGTTCCAGCTCCCTTCGCATCCAGCCTGAAATCACGTCCTTCTCTCGACGTGGGTGTCTAAGTCTGCTTGGGCTGCTACAACAAAGCACCACATGCTGGGTGGCTTTTAAAACAACAGAAGTTTATTTCTCACAGTTCTGGGGGCTGGAAGTTTGAATCACGGTGCCAGTAGGGCTGGAGTCTGGTGAGGTCCCTCTTCCTAGCAGATGGCCACCTTCCTGCTGTGCCCTCACACAGCAGAAGGGGTGAGGGAGCTCTCTGGGGCCCCTTTTATAGGGACACTAATCCTATTCACGAGGGCTCCACACTCATGACCCGTTCAATTCCCAGAGGCCCCACCTCCAAATAGCATCACATTGGGGATTAGGTTCCAACACATAAAGTTGCCGGTTGGAGGAGGGGGAAGGATAGAATATCCAGTTTATGGTAGTGGGCCTTTCGCATCTGGTCCTCTTTCCTCTTGGATTGTATCTGGATCTTGAAGCCTTGAGTTGAAGTTGCATCAGCTTCGATTGCTCCACTTCTGGTACCTGGAGATTTCCCTTTCTTTCCTTGGAGATAAGCTGTGTATTATATTTTGTGGTCATATTTTATTGACAATTTCTAAGAGTTTCGAGTACACGGGAAGAAGGCCAGCCAACATCAGCTGGGCCAGCCATGCTGTTGGGAGTTGGATAAATCGATACTAAGGTAAGCACACTGAACCCAGGACCCTCTTAATTCACTTTCAGCACAGAAAGGTGTAAAGTTGCTGCATTTTTTGGAGCAACAGGGCACTGAAACCTGGATCCATCTTCAGAGAAGTCAGTCAATCAACTGATACTACTCCTTACAAACAGAAATTATCACATCACAGCGTCTGACAAAAGACAGCCTCTTAAATATTGCCAGGTTAAGACCAGAAACCTCAGACTTTCCTGGAGGCGCAGTGGTTGAGAATCCGCCTGCCAATGCAGGGGACACGGGTTCGAGCCCTGGTCCAGGAAGATCCCACATGTCGTGGAGCAACTAAGCCCGTGAACCACAACTACTGAGCCCATGTGCTGCAACGACTGAAGCCCAAGTGCCTAGAGCCTGTGCTCCACAACAAGAGAAGCCACCGCAATGAGAAGCCTGAGCACTACAAGAAAGAGTAGCCCCCACTTGCCTCAACTAGAGGAAGCCAGTGCCCAACGCAGCCAAAAAGAAAAAAGAAAAAGAGACCAGAAACCCCTCTGCCACACATTTCTGGCCAGTTGCTTGGAAAATTTTCCATCTCCGTCAATTTCCTCTCAGCACATTCTCATCAGATTTTTTTTCTTAGTGTTTTAAATACTTAATTAGATCATTTTCCTTTCTTTTGTAAACATTTCCACCATTCCACTTTCAACTTGAAAACCACCACAGTAGACCGTCCCCTCCTTTCACCACCTCATCCCATTTAATCAGGGATTAAGTGCTAGTAACTTAATGCTTTCTGGTCTACTTGCTGTGTCCTATTCACTCGCTGCTACTCCCCGGGCCCGGCACTCAGCCTGGTCTCCTCTGGCTCCTTTAAGTCCCTGACCTGCTCCCTTGGCACATGAGCCTTCATGAGGCTGCTAAAATTTATATTTTTCAACTCAATCCTTCAGAGGCTCCCAAAGATAATCAAAATATCTTCCAAACTGCTTAGTACAGCATATAATAATTCTATGTTATCCCACTCTGCACCTGCCCCCACTTACTTATGAATCTACACTTTTTAGAAGAGTTTTAGAAAAATTGAGAAAATAGAACAGAGAGGTCCCATATACCCCACATCCAATTGTTCCCCTATTATTAACATCTAATATTCGTGTGCCAAAATTGCCACAATTATTAAACTTATATTGGTATATTATCATCAACTAAAGTCCATAGTTTCTTCAGTTTCCTTTTCAGTTTTTTTTTCCCTAATGTCCTTTTTCTGTCCCAGGAACCCATCTACCAGGAGCCCACACTGCATTCGGTCATCATGTCTCCTCAGACTTCTCTTGGCTGAGACAGTTTCTCAGACTTTTCTTGTTTTTGATGATTTTGACAGTTTTGAATGAGCGCTGGGTCTGGTGTTTTGTACAACTTCCAGTATTGGGATTTATCTTTCTCTTTTCTCACGATAAGACTGAGATTGTAGGTTTTGAGGAGGAAGACCCCAGAAGGGAAGGGACCACTTCATCACATCGGAACAAAGGTGCACACCATCCGCATGACTTATCACTGTTGATACATCATGGGTTTTCATCGCTTGGCTAAGGTAGTGTTTTTTTTTAGGTTTCTCCCCTTCTGTTCAGGACTCTGGGTGCATCCACCTGTCACTTGCATCTTGGTCACACATTAGTTCATGGCACGCACTTAAGAAGGCTTTTTGCAAAGTCCCTCTTTCGTTCAATTTTATTTTTTTCCCTTCATCTTCTATCCCCACACCCGTCCTTGCCACACCAACCTCAATATATCCTCTCAACATATTAAATATATAACCATCCTATTTATCTTCTCTATCTTTATTAGATAAAAGGTGGTATTTCTGCACGCATAATTTCAAAAACAAATACACGTTATAATAACTTTTTAAAGAAACTTTCTTCAAACAACATTAGGTTTGGGGAACCACCCAGTTCGGTACTTCTGACCTAATGATTCTTTGGGTAAATCAGCCACATCTTCTTTTATCCATGATTCAGAGGATGGAGACTAGAATACTTCCAGCTTCTGTGTCCACACCAAATGCTTGAGTTAATTTCTGGAATGGTCTCTTTACGGTCCCGTGGGAGAATTTCCCCCTGGAATTTACCCAAGGATAGAAACCCTGGGTGCTGAGGCTTTCTGCAACCCAGCTCCAAAGTGCCTGTACCTGTTTACATGGACTGTGCGCACCTTTCTGCCCACGTCCTCCCCAGGATTTAATGTTATTTGACTTTCAAGTATTCCCTATGTGGATGGGTATAAAGCAGTCTGTCCTTATTGTTTTCATGTGTATTTTTGATCATTAGTACATCAGTCAGCATTCTCTCACCCCACAGCCAGTCAAGTGACACACAGAATTAACCATCACAATTAGTAAGGTCTAACTTATTTTTTAAAATTAATTAATTAATTAATTTTATTTATTTATTGGCTGTGCTGGGTCCTCGCCACTGCACACAGGGTTTCTCTAGTTGCTGAGAGCGGGGGCTACTCTTCATTTTGGTGCACAGGCTCCTCATCGTAGTGGCTTCTCTTGTTGTGGGGCACGGGCCGTAGGCGCGTGGGCTTCAATAGTTGCGGCACATAGGCTCAGTAGTTGTGGCTCACGGGCTCTAGAGCACAGGCTCAATAGTTGTGGCGCATGGGCTTAGTTGCTCTGAGGCATGTGGAATCTTCCTAGGGCAGGGCTTGAACCCATGTCCCCCCAATTGGCAGGCGGATTCTTTACCACTGCACCACCTAGGAAGTCCAGGTCTAACTTATTTTTACAAGTCTTAGCATTTGTTTGCCTTCTGTGAATTGCCTAATTATATCCTTTCTTTTTTTTTTTTTTTTTTTTTTGATATTTTGTGATTTTGTCCTTCTGGTGGATGTACTAAACCTTCCTGCATACTCTGGAATGAATCTTTCATCAGTTTTACATGCTGCAATTACCTTGTCCCAGCTTTCCCCTATGTTTATGATGTCCTTCACTCAAAGCAGTACTCTCTTATTTTGTTGTAGTCAAATACATCAAATGCTCAACTTATGGTTTGGCCTTCGTGTATCTCATTTAAGAAATATTTTTCTCATGGTTGTTAATATATTATTCTAGATTATGAATTTACAGGATTTGATATTGAGAGAAAGCTAATTTTTCTCCATGTAGTGAGCCAATTTTTAACATCGAGCACTGAACATCATCTTTAGCCTGTGACTTACGATGCCGGGATCACCAAATACAAGGCTCCCTTAAGTACCCAGCTCTGGTACTGGATTCCAGTTTGCTACATTATTAGTTATTAACTCGTAACTATTCATCATACTCAATGCCAGTCCTAATAAAAAAAATCATAATTATATAAGTTATGGTTAAATGGGCTTATATTTTTCTCATCTTATATCCATACTTTGTCTTTCAAAATCCAACCTCTCTGTGGATTCTTTTTTTTTACTTTACAAATTTATTTATTTATTTACTTATTGGCTGTGTTGGGTCTTCATTGCTGTGCGAGGACTTTCTCCAGTTGCAGGGAGCAGGGGCTACTCTTCGTTGCAGTGCTCAGGCTTCTCTTTGCAGTGGCTTCTCTTGTTGCAGAGCACAGGCTCTAGGTGCACAGGCTTCAGTAGTTGTGCCACGTGGCCTCAATAGTTGTGGCTCATGGGCTCTAGAGCCTAGAGTGCAGGCTCAGTAGTTGTGGCGCACGCGCTTAGTTGTTCTGCAGCATGTGGGATCTTCCTGGCCCAGGGATCGAACCCATGTCTTCTGCATTGGCAGGTGGACTCTTAACCACTGCACCACCAGGGAAGCCATGGATTCTTCTTAAATACCTGTTATAATTTAGTTGTTTAATCCACTGCATGTCCAAGCACCCTGTCTCCCCTGCTAACTCTAAACCCCAAAGAGGTAGTAAAACAGAGAGAAAAGGGTAAGGGCTTTAATCTCAGGTACCCGGGCTAATTATTTGCTACTTACTAGGTGCATGACCACCAGCCAGTTTCATAGGCCATCAGAGCCACGGTTCCCTCTTCATATGGGGCAAAATAAAACAACAGGATTAATGAACATCTATTGAATATCCTATTGCATAGCCCTAGGAAGTAGCAAAAATTATTACTGTCATGTTATGGACCAAACTGGGGAGCTTGTCCAAACTTGCACAGCTAAGAAGAAACGGCTAGAGTAGGGATTTCAGCCCAGGATGTCTAAACACAAAAATTTCTATTCCTACTTTTACGCTGTATCCCCTTATTCGGACCATAGTGAGAGGTGTCTACTTCAATAATCAGTAATTATTATTTGCCCAACTTCTGAACTATGGGATAGAGCAGAACCTCTTACAACCTCAGCTTGTCCCAGTGGCTTTATGACAGTTAACACAGAAGGAATATTTCTCATGGGAAACAGAAAATTCACTGTCTTTATCTAAACAAAACCATAAAAATAATAATGGTTCTCAGGTACTGAGGGTTGACATTTTTTGTGAGGCCCTAAGCACTTGGATTCTTTAACTTATTTAATGCTTACATTGTTCTAATGTGGTAGATATTTATAGCCTCAATAACTGAGATTTCGCTAGGTCAAAAACTTCTCCAAATTACACAATGAGTATAGGCAGAGCTGGCCTTCAATCTAGATTTCTCAGTCTCCAAATCCTTCTACTTTAACTATTTGGTAAAAAGTCTATAATCTTAATGCATTTTTTAGCTATTTAGTTTTCTATTTTCTTTTTATACCATCTTAAAACATATTTTGTAGCATAAGAAATGAAAGTAAACAGAATGCTTTTCTACTGAAATAAAGTTTCTTCCATTTTGTTTTCTTTAACAAGGAGAAACAAGGACTGATTACATGCAGAATTCATTGTTTCTTACTGTCTTTAAAGCACAGTTAGTGATGTTATGAATGCCTGTAAAGAAATTCCAGGAAAAGAATACTGCTTTTGATAAAGGTATTTACTGACAGTAAATGCTAAACAAATCGGGGGCACAAGCTGCTAGTGTGTCCCTCTCTATCTGACAGACACGTATTGACTATGACGTTTAAAAGCTCAGATAGTTCATTCTATAAAGGTGAAAAACAGGTCCATTCAATATTGTGCCAAAATCATTCTAAGAGAACTTGACGGGAACTTCCTGTCAATGTAAAGACTTAATGTCCAAGTAGGAGTTACCCATGACAAAGAGAAAAAATATGTGTCAAGAAGAAGAGGAATTAGGTTTAATACAACATTAGTTTCCAAAGTAAAGCCACACGGTACTGGAATTTGGTACTATTTAAATATTAAAATTCTTAAGGTGATTAAATCTATGTCTGGTTCCATTTCATCTGTAACACGGGCTGGCAAAACGACTAGTCCTTCCTGTTGCCATGTGTAAAACGACTCAGCCTTTATTTTCAGAAGCAAACATTTTAATATCCAAAGACATCCCCCAAATTTGTTTAATTCCTTGCCTTTACAATTAAATGCAGAAGAACAAAAGGTACCACTGTGTGAGGCTCTCATCTAATATGAGAGCCTGGTTTTTTTTTACAGTAGATTTTCATCTGAGCCTTAACACTGAACTTAATAGAATCCTTAGTAATGTGTTGATTCTCACTTTACAGCTGATAGAATAATCAGCAATGAATTTCAGCAGAATTCTCTCCTGCCTTGCCATAGCTTTGTATAAAATGCTTGGCACCAGTACCATTCAGGTCTAATTATTCTAGCTTTTTGTTGCATAAACGAAAGATAAATTTCACCTCTTATTATGCTTTTCCTAAGTTTTTCCACTTCACCCATTTTTTCCAGATCAACTTTAAGTTGTATTTCCTATATTTTGCCTCGGCTCTAATGAATTTTTTTGACCTGGAATTGTATTCAATTTATAAGTGTGTTGGGGAAGAACTTACATCTTTCCAATATGCAGTATTTCCAGGAAGTCTCTCAACAGATTACACTTTTATCACTTCTGTAAGTTTCTGCATTTAGATTTCAAGCAGTTTTGGTTGAAATAACTTGCAAGAATGTTTCAGTTTTGCAGCTGCTGAATTTGAGATCTTGTACTGTTAAGTTTTCTAACAGGTTCTTACAGATAGTTAGGGTTGCTATTGATTTTTTTATTATAGCATATTTTCTAATTTGGGAAGATGTACAGTATGAAAGTGTCAGACTGACCAGCGATTATGTGACATCAGGTTTGGTACAGAGAGTGAAATGGATAAAACTGAAATATTTCCTAGTCTCATCTAAGATGAGAGACCTTCACTAATTAAACTTTAGCCATGTCACCCATACTCAAAATTTAGTGGCAGGTCAAAATCTGCAGCAGAAAATACAAAATGGATTGCCAGACCTCAAGAGCTAAAGTAACGGGATTCATTTTATAGCCAGAGCCTTTGAGTACAGGACTTAAGGAGAACAGATGACAATTACATTCTCAAAGATTTTATGGCACAAAACAGAGGCATGCCAACAGCAGGAGAGGGGGAGGAGAGACAACGCAAAATCAATAAGAAGCAACCATGACTTGTAGCATCTCCTAGCCCACTCCTGGCATTGAATGTCCACATAGTTTATTGCAAGTAAGAAACTTTCTCTAGACCAAGTAATAAAGACATAAGCAACACCCGGCATCCCAAGGGCATCTGCCCAATTGAAAAGGGGATACTGAGTTCTGGATGGCACAGCACTTACAGTGGCTTCCAGAGCAAAGGAGGGAGCCCAAGCAGGTTTATTCTCACTGCTGCTGAGAAGAATTCACTGGTACAGTCAAGAACAGGGAAGGGAATGGTTCCATCCCCTCTCCCAGGGAGGATGTCCATACCAGGGGACAGTTAGAACCTCTCCTGGTGCACAAGGAAGAAGGTACAGCAGGCAGGTACACAGTCAAGATGCTGTAAGAAGACCAACTACTAAATCAGGAGCCGAGGACAAAGATAGCAAGGACGACTGAGAATAGCAGGACAAAATCTGAGGTCAGGGTATCTCAGGAGAGTCTCTGTAGGAGCCACAGCTATTCTA
This sequence comes from Hippopotamus amphibius kiboko, assembly GCF_030028045.1. NCBI lineage: Eukaryota > Metazoa > Chordata > Mammalia > Artiodactyla > Hippopotamidae > Hippopotamus > Hippopotamus amphibius. Next base: position 60,803,185 of record NC_080200.1, on the reverse strand, counting down.
ATGGGGATGCTATAACCCTCAGGGTGTAAAGGAGCTGCACCCGTCCTAGTGAAACTGCAGTGACAAGTGTGAACACATCCCTTACCCCTCTTATAATTTTAAGCTCCTACATAAGCGTGTGACCAAGTCTGGCTAGAATTAAAAGGCCCTTTCTTCCTTGGTAAGCAGCAAACACAAGAGCCTTAAGAAAAGCATCTATGCTGTTTGGAGCTGAGGGCACACACACAAGAGAGATATCTGTATACGATCATTTGGTTTCCACTGAGATTTGTCTAGAGAAAAACCAAACCTTTGTAACGGCGGATTTTTGCATTCTGGCCATGTGAAATTGGAAAAAAAAAATCCAACATCATTTGTACAGTTAAGACTTTGATTATTTATTTCGATACTTATTATATATTTAACGATAAATTTCACTATTAGCCCTGACTCTCTGCATTGGGCAAGACAATGTGTTCTCCACCCCTCTCCCCAAAGTAAGCAAGACTTATCAAAGATCTTCCAATCTATCCAGGAGGAACATAAAAACACTCAAATACTGTAATATAAAAAAAAAATTTTTATAACAGTGAGAATCAAGTTTCAAAAATGATATCAGAAGAGCCCAGGAGAAAGAGAAAAACATAGTCGCTCTACTCTTCCTCCCTCCCCAATGGTATTAGGTGGCAGGTCCAAAGGAAGTAATTAGGATTAGGTGAAGTCATAAGCGTGGAGACCTCATGAATGGGATTAGTGCCCCTATAAGAGTCCACGAGACCATTTACTTTCTCTTTCTGCTCCCTGCCATGTGTTGGCAGTTTGCAACCCTGAAGATGAATCCAGCAGAATCAGACCATGCTGGCACCCTGATCATGGACTTCCAGGTTCTAAAAACATGAGCGGCAAATTTATGTTGTTTATAAACCACGCAGGCTACGGTACTTTTGTTATAGCAGCCCAAACAGACTAAGACAGAAACTTAAGAAATGAGAACCAAAAAACTACTTTGGAGAAAGTAGCATTTGACCTTGGCCTTGGGCACTGGGTAGCTTTCAAAAGACAGAGATGGGAACTAGAGATTATCTTGGTGGAAAATCAGAGAGAGGGCATCAAGACAATAGAGGCCCTGGCATGTGTGTACTCAAAAAATCATAGCTTGGTTTGGATTGTCACTGTGAATACTGAATGGGAAAAAAAATTTTTCTTCTCATGAAGTATCTTTGAAGACCAGGATAACTAATTTCTCAGTCTTGATGTCATTATACGTATTCAACCTGAGGCCTTTAGATGAGTCCCGTTAGTTCAGCAAGTTCCCTGTGGTTGTTTCCCAGCTCTTGTTATTAGATTATGAAGTACCTTACATGGTACCTTGAAGTGTCCTCAACACTTGCACTGTGTACACCTGCCTCACTGGCTCTGTGTGCTGCAGGGACATCTCCTTGTCACCCATTTGCCTTTGCCCAGCAAAGTTGAGATGTGATTATTAAAACTGTGCTGCTTCCACAGGGATAATTTCCTGAACCATCAATTAGACTTCTATGGAAAGTCTTTAAGGTAGAGGTTATAAATTAAGCAAATCTCACATATACACTGCAAACAAAGCAATGCGGCTCATGAGCTTTATTTCATAAACACAGCCTGTGTGAGCTATACTGGATATTGGCAGAACGTGAGAGAATATAGAATTGATGACAGGTTTTTGTTTTTGTTTTTGTGTTTTTGTTTTTTTTGGTTTGTTTACTGTGCAGTTAGACCAAGGGGTTAAATTGACTTACCAAAGCTTGCTCAAGAAGCCAAGTTGCCATAAATTAAGCTTGGGATTCCAGATACACAAGGAGCAGTGGATGACTAATTCCTACTGCCTTCTCTCTACTCTAGAACCTAAAAGTGAACAACTAAGGGCATAAAAATTTCTAGTACACCATTTTGAATCAGTTTGGGTCCAACAGCATTTATTATATGCCCAATTAGAATGTGCAAAACACATGGTTAGACTCTTGTTCTCAAGGAATTGAGGGAAGACACATACATAAAGCGTGAATTCTAATCAGGACAGAAGGAATGCCTAAACACTGATGGGTTAAGATTTCCCAGCGCCAGTAAGGTAAACTAAGAACCTGGATGTCGTAATACATGGCAGAGTCAACTCACATGGGAAAGCAGGGGCTGAAATAATTAAACCTTTATATTTTTCTACTTTCCATATTTAAATGCAGGGTTTCTCTGGGTATCTTATGGCCTATGCTTACATAAAGGAAAGAAATAGACAACTTCACATTGCTAAGAATTTGGGAAACTCATTAACTTGGGTTATCCACTTAAGGACTTGTAATTCTATCAGTAGTTTTACATTATTAATGACATTTCAGAATTTCAGAATGCCTTCAAACTCCCACTTGACTCTTCTGTGCTCCGTTATAATTACCAATAAAAGTTATTACTTGGACGATTTACTAGGTGCCAGACAACGTGCTACGTGAGTTGCATGCACAATTTCACTCAAACTTCTCAATAATAATGCAAGATAAGTATTATTATTCATGTTTTTCAGGTGAGGCAATGTAGCACCCAGATAGGTAAGGAAATTTTCCAGTGATCCTATTGCCTTATGGAGGCAAAACCGAACCTAACTCCGGCTGATTCTGAATCACCTTCACGTATTTACAGCTCCACACATCCACACACCCAACACTCTTCCCTGTAACAGCTTCCCACAAGTTTCTTTCTCTGTAAATATTAACCTCCACTTCCTATCCAGTACGAGGACATGCCCAGAGGGCATTATATCTGGATGGAGCAAGAAACATAGACTAAAAACACATGATTATTATTAGAATTAAATTACAGGATAGCCCCCAAACACTGAAAAAAGTAAAGTGCTATATGCATGTAAGGTTTGAATACACTTTATAGTTAAAAATAATACTAAACAGTTGCATACTATTGAAGCCACAGTTGTATTATTAGAGATACTTCTGTGCTTGTCTTTTCCTTCCAACTAAATTATAACACTGTACAGATGGAAAGGGTCCAAGATACCTTCGCACGACCTGAAGTGAACTGGCCCCCTTTTTATCAAAACATAAGGGTCTCATTTTAACATAGAAACTTGGTGGATTCACATTTAAGAATATTTGACTAAGGAAATAATTGGCCCTTAGTCATGTCTTTTCTGACTTGACTAGAATTAAGTTGAATGTCAAGAAGAATGAGACTGTGTTGAATAATTATTTGTGAAGTTAGTCCCATAGCTTTACAGGTGGAGCTTTTACATCTCATTGTTTTATTAGCAGAGCATGATTTATACCACAATTATCATGACAACTAGCTCTCAACTCCACAGGACCTAGTCTTTGAAAAGCAAGTTATGTTTATTTTTGTTTTTTAACAACTATATGAGGGTAATTTTGGACAGAGTAGGCACACATCTGCTAGGAAGGTAGATTCAACCTAAGGTAAAAAAGTTTATTAGTTAGTACGCATTGCCTATCTTGACATGACCACAAAACCACCACTTACAAGTTTATCTTTCTATTGTGGTTTCAATGGTCTATGAAGAATTTTGCTTTTCACTTTTCCTTAGAAAAGTTGAATGGAGGCTAAGAAAACATCGGTACAAATGGTGAACCACTGGCAATTAACTCTTGTACTATCGTGCTGTCTGGTTTTTAGGGATTTAGAATCAAGAAAAATGACTGATGTCAAACAGTGAGGCGTTACCTTAAATCATCCAGCTTTGGGTGAAAGAGCTTTATCTCAACTTAGCTCAGTCAAAAAATCCACTATGACTCTGGTAAAAACTAACCTGTCTGTTGGTACCAAGTCTATTAGAATGATTTTTCATTACCCACTTATACTAGACTTCACACCAGACTTTCACTCTCGTATGTATGGACTGATATACGAATGTGTTTGCACACATTTTCTTCCTTCTATTTCACAGAAGACCGTAACTTCTCTGAAATGTCTCCCACCCTATTTTATCAATTTGTGTCCATCATCTTGTGAACCCACTGCCTTTGCTGTGCTTGGGGACCTCTGAATTTGATGTCCATTTTACCAAAGCAGTTTTTAGAACACAGCCGATTGAATGTAAAATCCTGCATTTTACCCGTGGCTCTGAAATTGCCCGTGTACCTTGCACTCTCATAAACTGCTTTCATATCCTGCATGAAACCTGTGAACTCTGGCCGCGTGGCTCTCAGAAGATGGGAATTGCTGGAGCGGTGGCTTTTCAGCCTTTTAAGCACTGCATCCTTGGAGCACTTTGTCAAAACACATCAGACCAGCCACATCTGTTCATTTATCTGAACCAGAGAAAACAGCTTTTAAGATCTTCTTAGATCGGGCATATTGCTGCTGCTTGATGACTTCCCAAAGGTATATATCATTGTTCCCCATGACGGGCTGAACGTCTCATTGGCATACCATAATTATGCATTTTATTCCATAGTCCTTTGAAATCTGCACCCATCCATGAGTACTCTGGCTCCCTGAAAGCAGTGTTAGTCATTGCCACTGCAATTAATTGTGAACGTGGAACTGTTTAACACAGTCAATCAGGGAAGCTTAAATCTGAGCATAAAGAAATGCAAGTAGGGGACTTTCCTGGTGCCGCAGTGGTTAAGAATCTGCCTGCCAATACAGGGGACATGGGTTCTAGCCCCGGCCCGGTAAGATCCCACACGCCTCGGAGCAACTAAGTCTGTGCATCACAACCACTGAGCCTGTGCTCTAGAGCCCGAGAGCCACAACTACTGAGCCCATGTACCACAATGACTGAAGCCTGTGCGCCTAGAGCCTGTGCTCCACAAGAGAAGCCACCACAATGAGAAGCCCGCGCACCGCAACAAAGAGTAGCTCCCGCTCACCACAACTAGGGAAAGCCTGTGCACCACAACAAAGACCCCACACAGCCAAAAATAAAAATTTCAAAAATTAAAAAAAAAAAAAGAAATGCAAGTAGGATTAGATCTAAGCTTAGATCTAAAGGTTAGGAGACATTAGATGAAAACTGTATCCTCTCTGAAGACCTCCCTCGCTTAAAATCTCATTGTCCAAACAAGCTTAACAATAACATGGAAAATATTACTGGATGATATACGATTACACTAAACACCAGAGGGGGAAACAAACTTGGAATTTTAATTCAATGCCCCTCTGAGCTACCCCGGGCAGGGTCATCACCTCTTCATGACTGAAGATTTCCACCCGCAAACACAGAGCCCACTCTTTGTATCTCCCGTGCTTTCGTTTGAGGGAGCTGATTATAGAACTTCCCTCTCTGACCTGCTGCTCCCATGATGTAAGAGAGGTGCATAGATGAAGAACCCTGAAAACTCCCTTCAGAGTCCCAGAATATTATATCTCATGCCAATTGAGTAACAGTTCTTCATTCTGATGAAACTTAGACATGTTTCTGTTAACTAAACCCAAAATAACATGTGCCTTCTTTTTTTTTTTATTATTTGAAGATTTTCTTTTTGATGGGGACCATTTTTAAAATCTTTATTGAATTTGTTACAATATTGCTTCTGTTTTAATTTTTAGTTTTTTTTTTTTTTTTGGTCCTGAGGCACGGGGGCTCTTAGCCTCGGGATGGAATTTGTACCCCCTGCACTGGAAGGCAAAGTCTTAACAACTGGACTACCAGGGAAGTCCCAACATGTGCCTTCTTTATGATTTAAAAATGTATGTGTATGTGTGTGTTTACATAGATATATAATTCGGTAGATCAATGAATTAAAAAAAGCTCTGGGAAGAGAAGCAGGGACACAGAGCCCCATGCAGGTGAGTGACTTTCCAGACGTGTGGGGTGGTGGGCTGTCTAGGAGACTGGTGGGCAGGAAGGAGTTGATGTCAAGTGAACTGTCCAGGCTGGCGAAGCCACGGACCCCAGGAAGGCAGGTAACGGGGTAGCTGCGTGGGAAATAACTGTGATGGTGAGTCAACCCCTAGTGCTGCACTGAGCCATGGCCTGAGGCCAAAGGAGAAATGCACCCCTATATCCACTCACCAAAACACAGCCCCATATTTTGAACCAAGAAGAAAAAGTTCATATACATTCTACAATTAAAAAGCATGACACTACTATTATACATAAAATAGATAAACAATAAGGTCCTCCTGTATAGCACAGGGAACTATATTCAGTATCTTGTAATAACCTGTGATGGAAAAGAATCTGAAACAGATGTATACATATATATCTGAATCACTTTGCACCAGAAATTCACACACCATAAATCAACTCTATTTCAATAAAATAAATTTTTAAATAAGAAAACATGACTCTAAACACCTCCCCCTTCATGCCCCCTCCCTACCCCTCAAAAATAATTTGGAAAGCCACTGGCCCAGGGAGGCCAAACTCTCCCGGGGATCTCCCGGGAATCACTGACACCAGCAGTCGGTACAAGCTACACTGTTTGGAAAGTGTTTAGTTATGCTGTTTCTTTCTGAATTCCTTTTGACTGGAAGGGGCAAAGAACAACATACAGCCTCAGGGGTTGGAGGGTACGCCTGACCCCCTGCCACTGCCACCCTGGGCCTGAAGAACAGGTCTTTGTACCAGTTCAAAAGATACAGTTCGAAAGTCTAACTCTCTCCCACCACTGAAGCCCACAGCCTCACACGTGAACTAGGTTCTGCTCTGGCCTCCGGCACAGACCTAAGTACGGTAGGAATCCGCGTCAGGTGGTCTCCCAGAGCCCTTCCCATGCACACTGCTGTACTTCATGTTCTCTGGCAGCTCCCCAGTCTGGAGTTTGAACCCCCAGTACATCATGTCTTTAGGGATCTGAGTCTGTAGAGCAAGACCCCTTTGTGAAATGCTCCCAGGCTACCCTCCTCACACCATTTAAATGGTAAGTATTCGGAGCACTGACCCCAACAATATTCAAGATTCAGTGCACAGAAATCTTCCTGAATGCACTCATTTATGCATTCATTAAACAAAGAATTAGTGACTGCCTTTTAGGGGTCCAACTCCTTTCTAGATGCTGGGTGTGAAGCAGTGAATAAAAGGGTCAAAAATCCCTGCCCTCCAGGTGCTAACATTCCAGTGGGGAAAGGCTGCCAATAAACAGACAGGTGAGTAAAACAGACAGTGAGTCAGAGAGAGAGAGAAGAGCTGGAGAGGAAGTAGAGCAGGGATGGGGTGGAGACCGCCTGCAGCCGGGGGATGTCATTTTAGGTAGGCCGGTCATAAAAAAAAAGGCTCACCAAATCTAAAATAATGATACAAATGAACTTATTTACAAAACATAAATAGACTCACAGACATAGAAAACAAACTTATGGTAGGTACCAAAGGGGGAAGAGAGGAGGGATAAATCAGGAGTTTGGAATTAACAGATACACACGACCATATATAAGATAGATAAACAAGGACCTACTGTATAGCACAGGGAACTATATCTAATATCTTATAATAACCTATAATGGAAAAGAATCTGAAAAAGAATATATATATATAATATTATAATATATTATATATAACATATAATATATTATATATATTATGTATACATAACTGAATCACTTTGCTATACACTTGAAACACCGTAAATCAACTATACTTCAATAAAAAAATAATACATTAAAAACGTCTCACTGAGAACCCACTGAGAAGGTGAGATTTGAACAAAGACTTGAATCAGATGAGAGGCTGAGTGGAGAACTAGGGGGCTGGGGGAAAGTTCTAGCAAATGTGAAGTCCCTGATGCAGGAGCTTGGCCAGAAGACTCATTATCAGCAAGGAGATTAAAGTGTTGGAACAAAAAGCGATGAGTGGGTGCATGCAGGGAGTTGGGGTGGGGTGGGAGGAGGGGGTAGAAGGAAAAGGAAGAAAGCAGACTGTATGTGGGGTCTTTTAGGCCCCTGTAAGGACTTGGACTTTCCCCTGAGATGGGGAGGCTTACAGGGATATGGGAGGAAGCAGTGAAATGATTTGACTTTTGTTCACAGGCTCCCTCTGGCTGCTATGGAAATGAGTTTGCTTGGGGGCAAAGGTGAAAATGGTTGGAGGACAGTAGTGGCTGGGACAAAGGTGACAGCAGAGGAACAGAAAAAAATTGTCTAAATTCTGGATAGTTTTTGAGGTTAGAGCCAATGGGTCTAATGAATTGAATACCTGACATGGTAAAAAAATGAGAGTCAAAGATAACACCTGAGTTTTCGTATCTGAGCAGCTGGAAGTATGGAACTGTTATTTCCTGACTTGGAAAAGTGGGTGCAGAAAGCTCAGGTTTGGGATGGGTGACAGCAGAAGCTCACTTTTCACCATGGGGGCTGTGAGGTACCCATCAGACAGCCAACAGGCCATGAGAGTTGGAAGCTCTGGAGTTCATGGAATTTGGAGTTCAAGAGAGAATCCTGGGCTGGAGATAGATATTTGGCAGTTGGCAGAGAACAGATGGCATTTAAAGTTGGAGTGGACCCAGCTGGCAGGCTTGGTTCATTGTGCTGTTGGCTGTTTTAAAGGAGAATCTGTGTGCCGTGCGATGGAGCATGTAAGCCTGGATTTTCTGTGCTCCCATCACTCTCTTTTGCTTTACACCTGTCCTACTCCACCCGTATGCTGCCCCGGTTCCCTGGAAGCGCCTCACGAATGAGTAGGGATCTTGCTGTGTACGGCTCAGTGACGCATATTCTTGGCACGGACTCGATTCTCACCATTCTCAGTAAATGTCTGGCAAACAAGAAAGTGATTTCTGGCATAGAATAGTGAAAGGGCTCAGCAAAGTTTACAGGAAAGTCAAGTCGTAGGAATATATGGGAAGATTACAAAGTGAGGCAGGAAACAAACTGGAAGGAAGAAATGTTCCAGGACAGACTTTTCACTGGCAGGCAGACCCAGGGGATGGAAAACCAGATTATTAATACAAGAGAATCAAGAGGGAGGACTTGAGAAGGGCATTAAAAGCAGGTCTAGAACTAGAGCTCAGAATCAGTCTGGGTCAGCGTGGTGGCACAAATTTGTCGCCATCACAAATTGGCCTCCCCAGCTTGGTTTTCCAGTTACGTCTTAGCCACACTCATCGTTCAAGCACCAAACTGAGGACTGTGCCACACTCCAATGCAGCGTTGTTCACACCTTCTTGATCATGTTCTATTCCAAGCCCTTGCTCTACTGTTCTACCCGCGGACTCTTCATAGTCAAAGCTCTTGCCAAGAGTTTTGCTCTCCCATCACTACTTCCCATAAACTTAAGAATCTGTCACATGGTGCTGTGCAGAGTTGACTTCAGGTCTGAATTAGTCATTTGGCTCATGTGTAGCCAAGTATACATGATATTTGGTATAGGCAGTAGCGCAACACCTATGGAAGAACCAGTAAATGTACGTTGCATTTGATGTAGCACAAAATCTAGAAAGAGACAGCTGACAAATAAGAAAGGGTCAGCCTTTCATAGGAAGGTGCTATACCCAAAGGGAACCAACCTTTACTCACTAGGAAAGGCAGCAACTCTATCCTGTGGAGAGGAGTCCGCGGATCCCACACGTGCTGAGATAAGTCACCCAAGACCAACTCTTCCCTGCCCCCAGGTTTGATTCAGTTTTGTTTGTTAATTTCATGTTCACAAAGTGGAACCAAGCAGAACCCTGCAGGATCCCCCTGCCCCCAGTACAAAACCAAGCAGCTAATGATTAGGACAACAGAGTCACAGACTCAGCCTCTGCTGCACATTCCTGAGTTGTTTTACTATAACTGCCGCCTGAAGAAGAAAAGCTGACTGTATGACGACCAGGCAGCAGCCGTGATGTAAGATGCTCCATCTTGAGCAGCACTGAATCTATGGCCAGCACAATTCCAAGAACCGGCCTATGAGAATGGGATTAACATCCTTGCTCATGATAACCGATATCTTTGTGGGCATCAAAATGATTGTAGCTTGTTCTGCCCGTATGTGTAAGCGAGCAACTAAAATTGTCAGCAAAGAGATGCAGCAGACCCACGTTGACCCACTCTGGGAATATGGCACATGACGAAGTTACAGAAGATAGACCGTTGTCCCTAATCCCATAGAAACAGAATGATGTTCTGAAGTGGGGATTGGTAAGCAGCTCTTCGCAGGAAACTGTGCTCAGCAGGAAGCCCTTTTTCTTGTCACTTTATCAAAGTTACGCTGTAACTAACTTTTAAACCAGGCCCCTCATGCTCTACTTATCTCTGGCCCCAGAACATCTTTCAAATCTTTTAATTACACTATACCTTGCCTAACTTGTCGGTCCTTTTGGTAGATCAAAAAAGTAGAAACGAAGAATAAGTAACTAACAGATGACCAGCTCTCATCCCCAGCTTCCCCGTCAGTAAACTCCTGAACAAACTGTGTGACCAAATTGTGTGAGCAAGATAGCCTCTAGAGGAAGATCACCAGGAGCCAACAAGCCTGCACACAGCGGGGGTGGGTGACGACTCTGACCCCCTATCTCAATGATTAACTGAGATCACTTCCTGGTTTCCCTTTAAAAGCTTTCATGGCCCCGCAGAATCTTCAGAGGTGGTTTCTGGGGGGTGTTGAATCCACCATGTCCCCAGATTGCTGGCATTCTCATAAAGGCACCTTTCCTTCCTATCAACATCATAGGTACTGACTTTATCATTACGGGGTGGGCAGCAGGTCCTGATTTGCTTGATCATTTGATAACAAAAGCAATCCTCTGATTCTTAATTTAACTTTTCATACCCGACACTGTAAAATAATTACCTTTGATGGAGGATAAATATTTGGTGACACATACATTCTTCACTTCTAAAAGGCATTTAAGGCATTTCAGCTGTAGTTTAAAAATGAGCTTCCTGGTTTTGGTTAGTACAGTAGAGTTCACCAGAGTCTACTGATATTTGGTGAATAAATGAAATGTGCTGTGTCAGCAAAATTAAGAATCATAACCTGGAAAAGAAGTGAGGAAAAAGAGAATAAGAAAGTACTGAAATTCAATTAATCAGACAATAATCAGACAACCTCCGCAGGTTCTGAGTTTCAAGGGACTCAATATAAACACAGGATGCTCAAGAGTCTTTATACTCTAACTCTGAACATGAACACTGATGGATATGGAACAGCAGGCCAGACTAGTTATGTGTTGGGGGAGGGTATGACCAAAGAGACAGGTGAGAGCAGTTCAGAAAATAGATATTATTGTCATCTGCAGTTTAGAGACCAGGAAGTGGCCACTCGGACAGACTAAGTAAACTGCACCAGGTCAAACTGGGAGTCAGTGAGAGACCTGAAATTTAAACCTAGATCCGTCTCCAAACTTTATGCTCTTAAACATTATGTCGTAGTTTACTGAGGAAATTCCATATTCCAGCCCTTTTAGTTTTCCATGATAATTCTACATATTGTATTCTGCTACTTTAACTATTCCAGAACACAGAGAATGAGAGAGGGTATCTGTATTTATATGGAACAAGCACGAACGCACAAAAATCAGACAAATAAATACCACTTTTTTATGAAAGGAAAAGCAAAGATTCTAGTTAAAATGGTATCAAACAAATAGAGCAGTTTTTTAAATGACGAGCTCAATGGATACAAGAAAAATGCTCTCTGAGTCAGTAACCCTGACCTTCACCAGGGTGTCTAACCCTGTCCTGGAGGGCCTACCAACACTTTTCAAAAGACGTGTAATAAGAAAAATACAAAACCCTCCCTACAGAGTCTTGATTTTATCATATACGTAGAAGGGTCAAAAAAAAAAATCTACCGAAAAATATCTTTAATTACCACCTCTCCAAAAAAGAAATCAGCTTAATGACGTTATATATCAAAAACTCAATAGCTTTTCTACATTTTGGCGAAAACACAATGTAATGTACGATATTATTGGGGAGGAAATTCACCATAGGATCAAATTATAAAATATCTAAAAGTACATTTAACAGAAAAGGTTAAAGAAATGTAAAAATAAAACCACAAAAGTTCATTGAAGGAGTGCAAACAAAATAAAAACCTTCCACACAACTTGGAAAAAGAATCATATTCCTAGACGGAAAGAGATAGTATTTTTTTAATGCCACTTCTCACCAGAACATATATATGTCTCCAATGCAATCCCCCCAAAATCTATTTGGATCCTTTCTTTACTTAAAATCTCAAAGTAGATTCATATGAAATACTATATATAGAAAATCGGTAAACTCGGGTTTTAAAAAGAAGACCTATCAGTTATCAAAATGTATTCTAAAATGACAACAATTCAAATAGCCTGTTATTAGGACAGATACAGACAAATATATCAACTGGGACATACCTTAGTGTCCCGAATAACTCACAGTATGTGAGAATTTAGTAAATAATATTATTTAGTAAATAGTAAGTGTTAGGAATGTTATATACTCATTTAAGAAAAAAATACATGGACCCCATCTCACAATATTAAAAACACATCCTAGCTAGACTGATATTTGACACAAACAACCAGCAAAAAATCCAAAGAAGAAAACAAATAACAAGGAAAGTTGCTGAAAACATATGAGGCCATTATTTTTATTCTGTTATCTTGTATTGAGGAAGGTCTTCCTAAGCAAGATGCAAAAGGCAGAAGTGATCGAGAAGAGTGAATCATATTCAAATTTCTGTAACTCCAAGGATACTATAAACAATTTAATATACTGTCATATTTAAAATGGATAACCAGCAAGGACCTACTGTATAGCACAGGGAACTTTGCTTAATATTATGTAACAACCTAGATGGGAAAAGAATTTGAAAAAGAATAGATACATGTATACTGAAACTGAGTCGCTCTGTTTCTACCTGAAACTATCACAACATTGTTAATCAATTAATCTTCAATATAAAATAAAAAGTTAAAAAATACAAAAGAAAACTGGAAAAGTTTTGCAAAATATATAGATAGCTAATAAAAACAGTATAAAAAGAAGCCCAGTCAGTCAAGAAGAAAAAGACTAATGCCCAATAGAAAAATAATCAAAATACATAAGCAGGTAACTCAAAAAGGAGAAGAAATAAAAACTGCTTACAGACAGAAGGAAACACGCTCAATCTCAGTAGTGATCAGGGAAATGCAAATTTATATAAGAATGAAATATCTTTGATTGATAATGTCCAGGGTTCATCTGCACTGCAGTGGTGGGGGGTGGGGGGGTGTGGGATTGGGGCAGGGGTGAGTTGGCAGAACCTGGGGAGGAAGGCAGGGAGAAAGAAGGAAAAAGGAACAGATGCATGTATATGTATAAATGAATCACTCTGCTGTATACTTGAAACTAATGCAACATTGTAAATCAACTATTCTCCAATATAAGATAATTATTAAAAAAAAAAAAAGAGCTAAAGGAGAGACTAAGAAAGAAAAGTAATTCAACAATCATCACCAGTTTATCTCCAGTGACACCAAACCTAAATAGTCTTCATAGTATTATAAGTGAAATTATTTTTTTTAACCTGTAACTTGAGAAAAATCTTACCAAGGCTATATTCCAAATAATTTAAATTTTAATATAAATAATCACCTCTTGATTAGCTATGTTTGTTCCTTCTTGTTGCTTATGAATAATTCTAAATATAGTTTATAATACACACAGTTTGTTGGGCAGCAGCTGACATACACAGCAATAACTCAACGCTTTGGATGATATATAAAATTGCTCAATTATTTTAATGTCCATAGTTATGTTTATATAAAAAAATTCTTTACTTGGCTCAGTGAAAAGATGAAACAAGTTAAATATTTTTGTTCACTTGTATGTTAATGAGATTTCATTTTCCTTATTGAAACATTCATGACTAAACATGGAATATAGGATATAAATGGTTGTCAGAAATAATTTAAAATAGATAAATCGAGACAAAACATTTATTTGAATTTTTCACCTATACTATGAGTTTTTATTTTGTAAAATGTGAAACTAGGTTTCTCATGCCTGTTCTACATTTTAGAATCTACCTTTATAACATGGGCACACACAGACACAACTTTTAAGCGATGGAAACTCTCGGTATCATGTTTTCTTTTTTCAGAAACAAACTACTACTTTTACTGTAGCTTAAAAACCTGACTACATGGTCATTTCCTTATAATCTTTTCTTTCCTACTGTATATGATCTAAAAAGCTCGTTATCTCTAAAAATACTGACTTGCTCAGAGTCTTTTAAATTTCAATCAATTTTCTTGGCTATCTTTGAATCACCCATATGGTTATTTATATGATTTTTAAATGACTTTAAATTCTGCCATTTTTGTAGTTTGCCTACTTTTAAGCAACATTATCCATGAAATTGTGGATCTGACATGTCATTTGTGTTTCTTAAGTCACCACTGAAAGAAATATATAAATGTTAAAATGCAAATGTTCAGCCATGAGCCACCTGCAACCATCCTATAGGGCCCCAGCTCACTCCCCCAACTTAGAAAGCACTGCCTGAGAGGGCAAGTATTTCTAGCTCACGAAGTCAATGAAGAATATGTTAACCAAAAATATAATTTCATTACATATTTTAAAGTTTTTGAAATTGCCATTGATTTGACCTTTTCCAGACATGACTTTAGCTTCTTATGCAGTTTAACTAGAATTACGTTAACCTATGATTTTAAAAAATATTTTTAATGACCATACGATAAAACTGGTATTTTTTCTTGTGGTGTAGAGTTTTGTGAATTTCAACACACAGATAGATTCACGTGACTAGTGGCATAATCAGAACTCAGAACAATTCCAACACCCTAAAAACCTCCCTTTCCCAATCCCTCCTTCCGCCCACCTATAGCTCCTGACAATCACTGGTCTGTTTTCCATCTTTACAACTTTGTCTTTGGAGAATGTCATGACTTTTCTCACACAGCAAATATCTTAAGATTTGTTTAAGTTGTTGTAGGTATCAATACTTTGTTCTTTTTTATATCTATGAAACAGAAACAGACTCACAGACATAGAGAACAAACTTGTGGTTGCCAAGGGGGAACGAAGTATTTAGAGTTTGGGATTAGCAGATACAAACCAGTATTTATAGGATGGATAAACAACAAGGTCCTACTGTATAGCACAGGGAACTATATTCAAAATCCTGTGATAAATCAAATGGAAAAGAATATGAAAAGAATACATATATGTATAACTGAGTCACTTTGCTGTACAGCAGAAATTAACACAGCATTGTAAATCAACTATACTTCAGTAAAATAAAAAAGTAAAAATGAAAAAAAAATAGCTTGTTCTTTTTTTTACTGCTGAATAGTATTCCATCTGTGGATGTACCATGTTTAGTTTCAGCATTCATCTGTTGAAGGAGATTTGGGTTGTTTCCAGCTTCAACTATTACAAATAAAGTTACCATGAACACTCATATACACTCTTAATGTAAACATAAGTCTTCATTTCTGGAGGGTAAATACCCAGAAGTTTGATCCTGGGTCACATGGTGAGTATATATCTAACCTTATAAGAAACTACTCGTTTTCTAGAGTCTGTAGTATTTTGCATTTCTTCCAGGAATGTGTAAGAGTTCCAGTTGCTGCATGTTCCTGGTACTGTCCAGGTTTTCAAAAAAAAACTTGTTTGTTATAAATTTTAGCCTTTCTGATAAGTGTGCAGTGGTATCTCATTACGGTTCCCATTTACATTCTCCCAATGGTTAATGATGGAGAACATCTTCCCAAGTGCTTTCTTGCCATCTTCATATCCTCTGCATGAAATGTCTTGTTTAAGTCCTCTGTATGTGCTTTCATTTTAAACTCCAGAGATACTTCTTCCTCGTCATTTTTCTAGATAAGATCTATAGGCTATAAAAATATGGCTGGATTAGGCAATCCTTTTGAATTCCTTATGCTTTCAACTCATTTTGCTTTTATAAATCCCATAAATGTGCTCTCAAAAATCACTGAATAGAAATAAACATGTGAATAGAGGAGCTTTTCAACACACAGTTTTACTTCCCCCGAGTGAAATGCAAACAGAATGAGTTGGGAGATGCATTCTGGATAATGTAACCAAATATGCAAAGAAGAGCAAAGTTAATGAGTAGTAACACAGTGACTGGCACCCAGCTGCCCACATAACTTTTACATTCGCGTAAATGTATTCTCTATGCCTGATCATCGAGGTGTCCTAACACACATTCAATTGTTATTCATTTTATTTATAGGTTTTTTTAAAAACTAGATTTGTTATTAGGAAAGTAGTTTTGTCATCTGCAGGCACAGCTGTGTGTGAAACTTAGTAAACACATACAAGGCAGTCTTTGCAAATTGCGTTCTAGGTTTACTGTGTTTATTCCAGTGCCTCCTGGCTCCACCTGCTCTGTAATGGCTCAGATGCAGACTCTAGAAAGTGCTTCCCAGGCAGCCTAGCAGCAACCCCAGCCCACATTGGAGGTGCACAAAATTCCTGATGCAAATTCATGCTGGTGGTGGTGCAAACTTCAAAATAAAGAAGAACCTAAACCTCTCCTTAAGAATCTCGCTTTCTAGATTCATTGTGTTAACAATTGACTTTTTGCTACCCAGAGCTTGAGACAGCATATTTTAAAACTCTGGTCTAGGAGATTTTTCAAAATTTCCACATGAAAAAATCATGATGCATGTATTTTTGAAGCCAGATATTGAAAGTCAGAGAATGGGAAAATGGTTCACAATTGTGTTTTACCTATTAAAAATGAAAAGGTATTTTGAGAACTATGTGGAGTTTTATTCCTTACATTCTATTTATAAAACATAAACATTAAAAGATACAGATTTAGTTTCCATAGCTTTCATTTCTTCCATAGCGTTTGAAATTCAATGCATATTTATTGCACATTTACTCTTGGGCAAAAATGGGGCGAGGCACTAAGCAAGAGATCTGAAAGATGCACAAAATGCCAGACAAATGTAATGAGGACTCTTGAAACATCTCGAGCCTTTTCATGTAAAATTTTATATTCCAATTTTTGTGCCTGACAGCAAATGTTGGCTTTAAGAAACAAAATGGAACATTAAAACTCTATGTTTTAATTTTGTTTTTTCAATGCTTAGATGATCTGTAACCTCACATGCTTCCATGTTAATAAATATATCAGGATGCATGATCACGGTTAATCAGAAGTCTTGAATAATTTCAAGTAAACTCCCTCCTTGAAATGAAATATTCGAAAGAACACACATTAAAATAAAAACGCGAGAGACGGCTTATGATGGAAACTGTAACCACTGTTAAGAAATCAAAAAGTAAGATGAATGTGACTATTAATTCCCAGATTTTTGAAAAGGTAGAAAGAGTGAATTTTTTGAAGACCTGTGGCTTTTTAAATTCCACAGTACTACACAATTATGATGAGAATCACCACCGAGGAGCCACTTGTCCTGACAAGGCACAGCTTCCCCAGTGATGCATGGCCACCTCCAGGCCCTTGGGGAGGCCTCCATTTTCACATTAATGACAGGATTTGGAATGTGTGATGGGCTAGATCATTTATTACAACAAGTGCAAACAGTTAAATAGCACTGACTGGATGGGTACCAGGCACTATTCTAAAGATTTCCATATGTTATCTCAATCATCTTCTCAACCACTCTAGGAAATTAGGACATTACTAATACCATCCCAAACATATGGAAGAGCAAGCTGAGGCACAGAGAAGATAAAAAGCTTTTTCAGGTCCCTAGAGCTAGGAAGAGGTAGAGCTGGGATTCCAACCTAGGCAGTCTGGCTTGGGGATCCACAATCTTAATCCCCGTCTGCCTCTTAGGAGGACAGAAACATAGAACATCCTCCCAAGAATAACAGACTTTGCTTCCACAGGGGATGCTCTAGAAAGACTGAAGGTTCCCCCCAACCCTTATCCTGTTAACTCCCTCCTCTTTGCAAGTGTGCTGGTTCCCTGTCAGAGCGAGGGATGCTTAAAGCAGTTGCTGATGCCAAAATGCAAAGATGCTACGGTGACAAGCCTGATTTCCAAGCAGATAACCAGTCAGTGTTTTAAATAACATATTTTGGAAGGAATCTAGCAACTCAGCAACTACTTGTGACGCATTCTTTCTAATTACCATCGAACATTTGGTTTTCTGTAGACACTTTGCTATCACCAAAATACTGCTATTTCATGCATGAGAACTTGCTTAGCAAAAATATTTTCAAGAAGAACAAGGACAGCTGTCAAAAATGATCATAACCTTTGCAATGTGAGGAATTCTGAAATAAGCTGTCGGGTAGCTTTATGGGAGAAATGGAAACTGGGTAGAGCTCTTGGATATTTTCTTTAAATCTAACATATAATATAGTCTCTTGTACACATCCATATGTTGTTTTCTAATGTTAGCAAAACACACATGAACTCTACAACCACCATGCAGGGTAGGTCAGTAAGTATCTCTATTTGCTTTATCTCAGAAAAGTTCTTCAAGGCTTGAACAGGTTTAAACATGAATCTTGTATGACTACCATGTGGTGAATTGGGTTCTAGACTAGTGTCCTTTCCTGTGTCCATTCTTCGTTTCTTGATGTCTCAGTTCTAGGAAAGTTTTATTCAATGGTGTGGATGTGTCTTACACATATCTGTAAGCATGTGTAAGTCGCCGACAATATATAGGCATATATACAGTATGCCTATATACATGCTTTCTGTGAACTGATTTTCTGATACCTGTATCTGTGTCTGTCTAGCTATACTTTTATCTAGATTTTCTCTGTCTCCTGCCAGCCTTTGTGTGTGTGTGTGTGTGAAAAAATGGACTAACATAAAACACAGTAAAAGAAACGGAAATGTAGATTTTGATTCATATAATTATTCTCACAATGACTGGGTTTGAATTGTGGACCTCAATGGCTTTGAACCACTCGTTTACTAGGTGATTGAATCCGGACTTGCCATTTGGAAAAAAAGGGGATTTGGTTAAGGCACTGGACGACACCAGTGCCTTTCAGCCTAAGGTCTGCAGAGTCCCTGAGTTTCCAGTCTCAGGGTGTCTGGGGTGCAAGGGGAGGAGATGAAACCCTAGGCTTCACCCCATCAAGCAACTGAAAACTCCACCTCTCCGGGCTGAGTTATAGACTGGACTTCTGAGGAAGACTTCACTAGAAATTCAAGATCAAAACGCATGTAAAAATCTCTGATCTTTAAGGCCACTTATAGCACTTATAGTACTTTCTTGTCATTTAATTCCTTAAAGAGACACACTGATCTTAATACTTACTGATCTAAATCTTTACTTAATATTTATCATATAAATATTAATATTTATATAGCATGGCATCTTCACACTCTACACATCTGTGCAAAATACAGAAAAGTACAATATCACTGCTTTCACAGAGCTGACAATCTAATTGTCTAGAAGTCACTGTTACCTATCTATAATGTGTGTGTGTATATACATATATATACACACACACACACATATATATAAGCAAGACTCTATTGCCTTAATTTGCTTAATTTAGGTTAACTATAAGTGCTCAACAGTAATGAAATTTCATTTAACTTAACACTAATCTTCAGACTTTATTGTATCTGAATCAATGAAGTTTTACATGTCTTATTTTAGAAGAGCAAACTATTATCTGACGAAAATGTACGAATTCAGCTTTGCCAATTTTCTCTGTAAGTCTTCAGTATATGAAAAATGTTAAGGATCTGAAAAAACATTAACCTAGGATAAAGGTAGATTTGTAGTTAAGAATTTAGATTTACGAACATCTGCATTATTAAAAAAAAACAATTTTAAAATACATAACATTAAAGGAGTGCCAAATATCACAGTGATTTAAAACTTTTTTATTAAAAAAAAAGTGGTAGGATTTGTGCTTAAGGAAAAAATATTTAGATTTAAAGGACTGTTAATTCAATGTCTACCCTTCAAAAAATAAAAGATCTACTTGTGGTTTTTAAGATTTATATATCAGAATATAACATGCTAACAAGCAAGATTCTAAATCTTCCAGTTGATAATTAATAGTCATTGTTAATGAGTAGGTGACTTCACGAATATTTTCTGACTCTGAAGAAGATGTGGGTTTATTGCTACGTCATCAGACATGATGGACCAGTTGGCTAAGAGAAGGACAAGTCTTCATTGGAAGTAAACATTTTTTGCAGCTCCACTGTATCAACAGCTATTACTGCATTCATCTCATTTGCAAAGGAAGGGAGCTTTCTGATCTATAAATGCCTATAATAACACGGTTCAACTAAGTGGGAGTGGCATTTGGAAAAGAAATGAGGACATGAAATAAACGGAAATAATTTTCAAAGAGACGCTGCCACCTTTTGGTTGCTCTTCCATGAAGCATACATTCATTCCTGAAAGCCTGTGAAATCAAGAGAAGCACTGAATGAAATGACTGAACACTTCAGAATCATAAGCAATTCCGTGATGTTGGTATTTCTTACTTAGATGGCACTGGCTCTTTTTGATAGGTTTCAGAAAGACTCATTGATACGAAGTAATTTTTCCAAATGTTAATACAGCAGCAGAAAAGATCCATTTTAGAAATGGAGAAATGTTCCCAGTTTTATTGAGGTCGGACATATTAATGGTATACCTATCATACCAATCAAGGCAATAGAAAGTAATTTTTATTCTACTGAACAAAAGACTAGGGAAGATCACATACACTTTCTGTACTCAGCAATCCATTTAGACTTCATGTCTCATTTCATCATTGATTATTTCTCATATTTGTAAGCATCTTTTCACTAATTCCACTCTCTGAATACAGTAGGGGTCAAATTTCTCTCTTCTTGTAAGTTCTTTAAAATTTCTTTCATTCCTAAGGAGTTAATTTGCTTTAAAGTTAAAGCAACAGATACTCCTTAGGAAATAATTTACCTACTGTAGTCCAATCAATAATTATAAGAAGAAGAGGTACTATGATTTTTTAATGAATTCATTTAACTAACTCTGACTTAAAATCGAAACCTTTTTTTGAGTCAAATGGTTATATTTACTATTTATCAAAATATTCGAACAAATTGAAATGCTAATCATGGTATGCTAAATGTCAATTATTTCACTTTAACAACTGAACAGTTGTCTTAAGGAGTATTCAGTAGCAGTGCTGATATTTACCATATTTCTTCGATTCCTTTAAAATAAGTATATATTCAAATCAATGACTTCACATGCCAAAGATGTGCAGTGTTACCAAAACACACCTGCAGCTGAAAGGAATAGTGTCCAACCACGTAAGCCATGGGCTAATATTAAAAGACTCAAGGAACCTGAGATCTAATCCGTTTTTTTTTTTTTACTAGCATTGACCTTGAACTGCCCTTCAGTATACAGTCGAGATTTAAGCTGAGACCGTCACTGCCCTTGAGGGTCTGCAACAAAGTACTTCGGACGCTTCTACTGCACAATGGTGTGTGGGTGCCCCAGGCCCTCACTGGACATTGCATATTCCAAGAGTCATTCCACAGCTTCCATCCCTGGCTCTTGAACTTCTGAGTTCCTCCTCCCACCTCTCTCCTGACCCTTGCAGACCACGTCATGAATCTCAGCTCCTAACTGACTTCGGCAACAGAAACTCACCCAAGTTCTAACTCCAGCCTCCCTCTCCGCCCCCCCCACCCCACACCTCTTCCATGGCCCCTCAACCCATTGGTCACAAAGATGCTTCTCCCAGAAGAGGAACCGTGAGGGCAACTGTGCCTCGAATCATTTCCTACAACTTTATTACCATTTCTCTCCTCTCCTCACCCCATATCCTGCCTCGTGGCTCTTCCTTTTTAATTCATTCACTCAGCATCCTTTATCACGATAATTCTGAACTGAGAGCATTACATTAAATAATCCCCCAAATGCCTCCCTGTTTATCTTCTCCCTACCTGGATAAAATAATTCCGTGGCTATTCAGCCAAGGCTAGTTTTTAAAGTTTATTTATCTATTGTTGTTCTGAGGCATGAAAAATAGCGGGACTGTGAAAGCCTGTGTGTTAACTTGAGGACCATGAGGAACGAATAGGTTTGAAGCAGCCAGGCCAGGTTCAGCTGTCTCATTTCTCTGTTAGACACATGCTACGCACCCCTCGCCTCCACCCCCACCCTCGGGTACCAAACAGTACGTGGTCAGAACTGTCACGTTGACAGAATGTTTGGTTTTCATCCAAGCAGTGATTCAGGGCATCGGTGCTTCATTGTCAGATTTCTTCATGGGGCTAATGCCCTTGGACTTGTTCTTAAAGCCCATGATGTGTAAAACAGGGCTGTTCTGTGGATGCAGCTGCTGGCATCTTGCATTCCATCAGAAAATGCAGTTGGGGTTTTCAGAGTCCCCACCTACACCCCTGATGTTAGGAACATGGATGAAACACTACACATCTCGATGATAACCTTGGGAGAAGTCTATGTAACCTGAAGGGACGTAGATTCCCTCATTAGTAAGTAAAGGGAACTCACCAGAGAGATGCATCTGTTTAATGACCATATTCCAAAATTCCTTAGCCAGTTGTTTTGAGTTCCAAATTCATTTTCTCATAGAAACAGTATTATACATGATCATTAGTTCCATGTCCCACTCATGATATTACTTTCTTTTTTCACAACAAACAGCTTTTTATTGAAGTATAGTTGATTTACAATGTTATGTTAGTTTAAGGTGTATAGCAAAGTGATTCAGATATATATATTCTTTTTCAGATACTTTTCCATTATAGGTTATTACAAGATATTGAATATAGTTTCCTGCCATACAGTAGGTCCTTGTTGTTTAGCTATTTTATATACAGTAGTGTTAATCCCAAACTCCTCATTTATCCCTCTCCACCCCCACCCCCACCCTTTTGGGAACCATAAGTTTGTTTTCTATGTCTATGAGTCTATTTCTGTTTTCTAAATGAGTTCATTTGTATCATTTTTTAGATTGATGGTCTCTTGAATAAGTGGTGCTGGGAAAACTGGACAGTTACACGTAAAAGAATGAAATTAGACCATTCTCTAATACCATATACAAAATAAACTCAAAATGGATTAAAGATCTAAATGTAAGACTAGATACTATAAACCTCCTAGAAGAAAACATAGGCGGAATGCTCTTTGATGTAAATCGTAATATTACTGGGTT
Organism: Hippopotamus amphibius kiboko; assembly: GCF_030028045.1. NCBI lineage: Eukaryota > Metazoa > Chordata > Mammalia > Artiodactyla > Hippopotamidae > Hippopotamus > Hippopotamus amphibius. The sequence goes on along the minus strand of NC_080200.1, from coordinate 60,780,202 downwards.
CAGTGTCTAAGCACACTGTTTGGACTACACTAAGCAGAAAGTATGACAAGAGCTCTACAATGCTGGCCAGAGTTTGAGAGTGGGGTGGACTCCACACTCAGGAAAGAAGAAAGAGAGCAGCCCTGTCCTGGATGCCTGAGTCTGATTGCCTCTAACTTTGGGCCAAAATCTTTGCCTCCACTGTCTCACTACTCCTCAAACACACAGTCAGAGTGCGGGAGAACAGAAGGAGTCAACACAGGCACAGAAAAGTCAAGTTACTTGGGGAAGGATGGAGCCTAGTTAACCACTAGAGGTGGGGCTCAAATAATGTTAGTCTGTCTATGTGTCTCCAAACTTATAAAGACAGAACATTTGAAAAGAGGAAATCCCACCTCCAGGTTCTAATTGTTTTCACTCACCATTAGAAAACTATCTTTTTTGAGTACCAGGCTCAGTACTTCCAATGCAAAGGAGAACAAAGATGTCACTTCTGCATCAATGACACTTCTCATCTAACGTGAAAGGTCAGATCACATAAAGAACTATGTAAATAGAAATTATGCTGGGGTATGAAGAAAGGTGCCCTGAGCTTAATGAGGGTGTATTAGATTCAGTGGTCAGTGAAGACCACTTTGGGAGTAACATTTAAACCAAGACAGAAAGGAAAAGTAGATGTCTAGGAAGCAAAGAATTGTGGGTAGAGTAGAGGGGATGGTGTATGCAAAGGCCCTGAGGCACACAAGTGCAGAACGGGGAAAATGTAAAAATAGGCAGGGGTGAGATAAGGATTATCTCAAAAGAGAGAAGAATTTTATATTAGAAAATAAAAGATAGATGACCCATACTAGATCAGGGAACTGTACATTTTAGACATGATTTGTATGTGTGGATCACCCACAAATCTAGCATTTTTATGTCAGAAACCACCTATAAGTTGAGCACCAAAAATTAATGACATACTTGTGTAATATTGTAAGAAAATGGTTTTATGTTAGATTAGATTATCATTCAGCAAAGCTGACTTCCTCCCCACTCCACTGTGGTGGAGTAGGCTTCTGAGCTCCACTGACTTTGAGCCTGGCCAGGTGACTTGATTCAGTCATTGGGGTGGAAGAGCATGGGATGTGAGCATCAGATGGTGTAGTGACCAACCAGGAGAAGGACATGCACCTTCATCCTAGGCCCAGAATGACCACATACAAGCTGATCTGAACCTGCCTGCAGCCGGGAGGCAAGAGTAGCCAGCAAACTGCACGAATCAAGGCCGTCCAGCCAGGAACTGACAAGTCCCACTTCACAAGTGATATGCATAACTGTGTGTGCAAATAAATGCCTGGCGTAATAATCCACTGGGTTCTGGGGTGGTTTATGATGCAATTCTGTTGCAGCAACAGCTAATACAAAGCTTTAACAGTAAAAATCGCCCCCATTACCTACCCCCCACCACCCATGCACAGATGCACTTGCAAAAACACACACACACATTTGCTGCCCTCTGGACAACGGAAGAAGAAACACAGAAATAATGCCTAGGAGCCTAGATAGCATGTGAAGTATGACCCTTGACTCTAAACCAATAGATGGCTAGTTAGACCAAGACTTTAACTGAATTAAACCAGGCTGCTACTACTGACAGCAGTGCTCAATATAAACTTATTATACAGAATATTTCAGATTTTCTGCAAAATAATTTTATTCAAAACAAGGGAAGGAGATGGATCAAGATGGCAGAGTAGGAGGACATGCACTCACTCCCTCTTGCAAGAGCACCAGAATTACAACTAACTGCTGAACAATCACCGACAGGAAGACACTGGAACTCACCAAAAAAGACACCCCACATCCAGAGACAAAGGAGAAGCCGCAATGAGACGGTAGGAAGGGCGCAATCGCGTTACAGTCAAATCCCATAAATGCTGGGTGGGTGACTCACAAACTGGAGAACAGTTACACTGCAGAAGCCCACCCACTAAAGTGAGGGTTCTGAGCCCCACATCACGCTTCCCAACCTGGGAGTTCAGCAACAGGGGGAGGAATACCCAGAGAATCAGACTTTGAAAGCCAGCGAGATTTGATTGCAGGACCTCCACAGGACTGGGGGAAATGGAGACTCCATCCACTCTTGGAAGGCACACAAAAAAGTGTGCTCATCAGGACCCAGAGGGAAGGAGCAGTGACCCCATAGGAGACTGAACCAGACATACGTGCTGGTGTTGGAGGGTTGCCGGCAGAGGTGGGGGGCAGCTGCGGCTCACTGAGGTGACAGGGGCACTGGGGACAGGGGTTCTGGGAAGTACTCTTTGGTGTGAGCCCTCCCGGAGTCTGCCATTAGCCCCACTAAAGAGCCTATAAGCTCCACCCATTGGCAGACAAGCAGATTAAAGTTTTACTGATCTCCACCCACCAAATCCGGTTAAAGTCTTACTGAGCTCTGCCCACCGAGCCATACCCACCAGCAGTCCCTCCCATCAGGAAGCACACATGAGCCTCCTAGATAGCTTCCTCCACAAGAGGGCAGACAGCAGTATCAAGCAGTATCACAAGTATTTCCTTCTGTGGAATGGAAAACCACAGCCACAGAAAGATACAGAAAATGAAAAAGCAGAGGACTTTGTACCAGATGAAGGGACAAGTGAAAACCCCAGAAAAACAACTAAATGAAGAGGAGATAGGCACCCTTCCAGAAAAAGAATTCAGAATAATGATAGCGAAGATGATCCAGGACTTTGAAAAAAGACTGGATGCAAAGATTGAAAAGTTTACCAAAGACCTAGAAGAATTAAAGAGCAAACAAACAGAGATAAGCAACACAATAACTGTAATGAAAACTACACTAGAAGGAACCAACAGCAGGTTAACTGAGGCAGAAGGGCGAATAAGTGACCTGGAAGACAGAATGGTGATAATCACTGATGCAGAAAAGAATAAAGAAAAAAGAATGAAAAGAACTGAAGACAGCCTAAGAGACCTCTGGGACAATGTTAAATGCACCAACATTCGCATTATAGGGGTCCCAGAAGAAGAAGAGAGAGAAAAAGGACCCGAGAAGATATTGGAAGAGATTACAGTTGAAAACTTCCCTAACATGGGAAAGGAAACAGCTACCCAAGTCCAGGAAGTACAGAGAGTCCCAGGCAGGATAAACCCAAGGAGAAACACATCAAGACATATAGTAGTCAAATTGACAAAAATTAAAGACAGAGAAAAGTTATTAAAAGCCACAAGGGAAAAATGACAAATAACATACAAGGGAATTCCCATAAGGTTAACAGCTGATTTCTCAGCAGAAACTCTGCAAGCCAGAAGGGAGTGGCATGATATACTTCAAGTGATGAAAGAGAATAATGCACAACCAAGAATACTCTACACAGCAAGGATCTCATTCAGATTCGATGGAGAAATCAAAAGCTTTACAGACAAGCAACAGCTAAGAGAATTCAGCACCACCAAACCACCCTACAGCAAATGCTAAAGGAACTTCTCTAAGCAGGAAACATAAGAGAAGAAAAGGACCTATAAAAACATAAACAAAACAATTAAGAAAATGGTAATGGGAACATACATATCGATAATTACCTTGAATGTAAATGGACTAAATACACCAACCAAAAGACACAGACTGGCTGAATGGATACAAAAACAAGACCCACATATATGCTGTCTACAAGAGACTCACTTCAGACCTAGGGACACATACAGATGGAAAGTGAGGGGATGGAAAAAGATATTCCACGCAAATGGAAATCAAAAGAAAGCTGGAGTAGCAATAGTCATATCAGATAAAATAGACTTTAAAATAAAAAAATGTTACAAGAGACAAGAAAGGACACTACATAAAGATTGAGGGATCAATCCAAGAAGAAGAGATAACAATTATAAATATACATGCACCCAATATAGGAGCACCTCAATACGTAAGGCAAATGCTAACAACTATGACAGAGGAAATTGACAGTAACACAATCATAGTGGGGGACTTTAACACCCCACTTACACCAATGGACAGATCATCCACACAGAAAATTAATAAGGAAACACAAGCTTTAAATGATACAATAAATCAGCTTTATTTAATAGATATCTACAGGACATTACGTCCAAAAACAGCAGATTACACGTTCTTCTCCAGTGCACATGGAACATTCTCCAGGATAGATCGCATTCTGGGTCATAAATCAAGCCTTGGTAAATTCAAGGAAATTGAAATTGTATCAAGCATCTTTTCTGACCACAACGCTATGAGATTAGAAATCAATTATAGGAAAAAAACTGAAACATACATAAAAACATGGAGGCTAAACAATATGCTACTAAATAACCAAGAGATCACTGAAGAAAACAAAGAAGAAATCAAAAAATACCTAGAGATAAATGACAATGAAAACATAACAATCCAAAACCTATGGGATGCAGCAAAGGCAGTTCTAAGAGGGAAGTTTGTAGCAATACAATCCTACCTCAAGAAACAAGAAAAATCCCAAGTAAACAATCTAACCTTACACCTAAAGAAACTAGAGAAAGAAGAGCAAACAAAACGCAAAGTTAGCAGACGCAGAGAAATGATAAAGATCAGAGCAGAAATAAATGAAATAGAAACAAAGAAAACAATAGCAAAAATCAATAAAACTAAAAGCTGATTCTTTGAGAAGATAAAATCGATAAACCTCTATTAAGACTCATCAAGAAAAAGAGGGAGAGGACTCAAATCAATAAAATTAGAAAGGAAACAGAAGTTACAACAGACACTGCAGAAATAAAAAGCACCATAATAGACTACTACAAGCAACTATATGCCAATAAAATGGACAACCTGGAGGAAATGGACAGATTCTTAGAAAGGTATAACCTTCTAAGACTGAATCAGGAAGAAGCAGAAAATTTGAACAGACCAATCACAAGTAATGAAATTGAAACTGTGATTAAAAATCTCCCAACAAACAAAAGTCCAGGACCAGATGGATTCACAGCTGAATTTTATCAAACATTTAGAGAAGAGCTAACACCCATCTTTCTCAAATTCTTCCAAAACATTGCAGAGGAAGGAACACTCCCATACTCATTGTATGAGGCCACCATCACCCTGATATGAAAACCAGACAAAGATACTAGAAAAAAAGAAAACTACAGACCAATATCACTGATGAATTTAGATGCAAAAATCCTCAACAATATACTAGCCAACAGAATCCAACAACACATTAAAAGGATCATACACCATGATCAAGTGGGGTTTATCCCTGGGATGCAAGGATTCTTCAATATACACAAATCAATCAATGTGATACACCATATTAATAAACTGAAGGATAAAAACCACATGATCCTCTCAATAGATGCAGAAAAAGCTTTTGACAAAATTCAACACCCATTTATGATAAAAACTCTTCAGAAGGTGGGCATAGAGGGAACCTACCTCAACATAATAAAGGCCATATATGACAAACCCACAGCAAACATCATTCTCAATGGTGAAAAACTGAAAGCATTCCCTCTAAGATCAGGAACAAGACAAGGATGTCCACTCTCCCCACTACTATTCAACATAGTTTTGGAAGTCCTTGCCACAGCAATCAGAGAAGAAAAAGAAATCAAAGGAATCCAAATTGGAAAGGAAGAAGTAAAACTGTCACTGTTTGCAGATGACATGATATTACACATAGAAAATCCTAAAGATGCCACGAGAAAACTACTTGAGCTAATCAATGAATTTGGTAAAGTTGCAGGATACAAAATTAACACACAGAAATCTCTTGCATTTCTATACACTAACAATGAAAGATCAGAAAGAGAAATTAAGGAAACAATCCCATTCACCACTGCAGCAAAAAGAATAAAATACCTAGGAATAAACCTAACCAAGGAGGTAAAAGACCTGTATTCAGAAAACTATAAGACACTAATGAAAGAAATCAAAGACGATACAAACAGATGGAGGGACATACCATGTTCTTGGATTGGAAGAACCAACATTGTGAAAATGACTATACTACCCAAAGCAATTTACAGATTCAATGCAATCCCAATCAAATTACCAATGGCATTTTTCACAGAACTAGAAGAAGAAATTTTATGATTTGTATGGAAACGCAAAAGACCCCAAATAGCCAAAACAATCTTGAGAAGGAAAGATGGAGTTGGTGGAATCAAGCTTCCTGACTTCAGGCTATACTACAAGGCTACAGTGATCAAGACAGTATGGTACTGGCACAAAAACAGAAAGGAAGATCAATGGAACAGAATAGAAAGCCCAGAGATAAACTATGGTCAACTAATCTATGACAAAGGAGGCAAGGATATACAGTGGAGAAAAGGCAGCCTCTTCAATAAGTGGTGCTAGGAAAACTGGACAGCTACATGTAAAAGAATGAGATTAGGGCACTTCCTAACACCATACACAAAAATAAACTCCAAATGGATTAAAGACCTAAACGTAAGGCCAGACACTATAAAACTGCTAGAGGAAAACATAGGAAGAACACTCTTTGACGTTAATAAAAGCAAGATCTTTTTTGATCCACCCCCTAGAGTAATGGAAATAAAAACAAAAATAAATAAGTGGGACCTAATGACACTTCAAAGCTTCTGCATGGCAAAGGAAACTATAAGCAAGACGAAAAGACAACCCTCAGAATGGGAGAAAATATTTGCAAACAAATCAACAGACAAAGCACTAATCTCCAAAATATATAAACATTCATCCAGCTCAATATCAAAAAAACAAGCAACCCAATCAAAAAATGAGCAGAAGATCTAAATAGGCATTTCTCCAAAGAAGACATACGGATGGCCAAGAGGCACATGAAAAGCTGCTCAACATCACTAATTATTAGAGAAATGCAAATCAAAACGACAATGAGGTATCACCTCACACCGGTCAGAATGGGCATCATCAGAAAATCGACAAACAGTAAATGCTGGAGAGGGTGTGGAGAAAAGGGAACGCTCTTGCAACTGTTGGTGGGAATGTAAATTGATACAGCCACTATGGAGAACAGTATGGAGGTTCCTTGCAAAATTAAAAATAGAGTTACCATATGACCCAGAAATCCCACTGCTGGGCATATACCCAGAGAAAACCATAATTCAAAAAGACACATACACTCCCATGTCCATTGCAGCACTATTTACAATAGCCAGGACATGGAAGCAATCTAAATGTCCATCAACAGATGAATGGATAAAAAAGATATGGTACATATATACAATGGAATATTACTCAGCTGTAAAAAGCAAGGAAACTGGGACATTTCTAGAGACATTGATGGACTTGGAGACTGTCAAACAGATTGAAGTGAGTCAGAAAGAGAAAAACAAATACCGTATATTAACACATATATGCGGACTATAGAAAATGGTACAAATCAACCAGTGTGCAAGGCGGAAATAGAGACACAGATGTAGAGAACAAACATATGGACACCAAATGGGGAAAGTGGGGAGGGTTGGGGGGGAATGAATTGGGAGACTGAGATACCAAATTGGACGCTCTAAATATATGCAGTTTATTGTATGTTAACTGTATCTCAATAAAAGTTCAAAAAAAAAAAAAAAAAAAAACCAAGGGTAGGATGTCAGTAAAATGCAACGGCAAAAGAGAACTGCTTTTTGAGCACCTGCACATACACGATCTCAGTTTCCAGCTTAGGGAAATCTCTGTCTTTTCTAGTACGTGTCTTTACAGCCAATAAGACGCTGGCACTTAAGGCTATTTCATCTCTCCCTTGTGTATAACTGGGGGATTTTTATGTTGCTATAATGCTTCTCACTTCTTAAGGTTTTTCTTTGAAGAAGTCTTTTAATGGTGAGGTTTTACTGCATGGACTCCAGAATGACACTGAAAGGCACCTAAAAAAGAGAAGATTGCATTGATATATTTGGCCATTGTGTTAATCGCTAAACTGGTGTAAGATCTAAATGTGATTTTTTTAAAAATGTATCTGATGACTCTTAAACATTCTCATACCCTAAGAATTTAACTATATTAAAATAGAGTTCATGAAATCTAGAGTCCATGCCACTGTGCAGAGAGTTCTTAAAACAGGACAATTGTTCTTAGATATATGCGTGTACAGAATTTTAGAGTAGAAATAAGCTTCTGAACTGCTGTAACCTAGTGTATCTCAAATTTTGTGGGTCGTGAATGCCTTTTAGGATCTAGTGAAACCTACATGCCTCCCCAGAAAAAATTTCAAATCAAAATTTGGTATATACTTACAGGGATTTCAGACCATTCTGAAACCCATCTATGGACACCTCAAGAGTTCATGGTATCCAGAATAAGAGCTCTGATCCTGTCTGCATTCTAGATGTGAATCACTTTTCCTGTTCTATCCATCTAATTCTCCACTGCTCTGAAGACTCAGTAGCGGTTGAAAGCCTGGAGAGAGACCAGCTACTACAGGATTACTGTTTGTCAACTTGCCTCTGGTTTAGTTCAAACATTCATAACTATTTAGAGAGAAATATACTATGCCGTGGTGTATCTGTCATCCAGCCTTCTATAACTGTCAACCTCTGGCAACTTGGTTTCATCTCTTCCCTGTCCCTCACTTTTTTGGCTGAAGAATTTTAAAGCAAATCCATGGCATCCTACTGTTTCATCCATGAAACCTGCCATGCACACCTCTAGATGATGAGGATATACCATTAACCCAATTAGTAGAAATTCCCAGGTCAATTAATAGAAATCCCTCTTATCGTCTAATTCCAAATTCATATTAAAATTTCTCATCTTGGGACTTCCCTGGTGGGTGGCTAAGACTCTGAGCTGCCAGTGCAGGGTGCCTGTGTTCTATCCCTGGTCAGGGAACTAGATCCCACATGCATGGCACAACTAAGATCTGGCACAGTCAAATAACTAAATAAATAAATAAAAACATGACCATGTAATATTAAAAAAATTTTCTCATCTTGAAGATTTTTTTAAACAGTTGGTTTAAATCAAGATCCCCCAAATTTGCATATTTAATTTGCTTGTTATATCTCTTAATTCTTTTCTATTTAATTTAGTCCCTTCCTGAATTCTCTTTTTATTGATATGTTTTTAAAAAGAATTCTTTAATTTCTTTTCTCGAAGAATCTCCCACATTCTGGGTTTGGCCAATAACTTCCTTGTACGCTCACTGAATTTCTTCCTCCATCTTATGAGGCCCTAAAATCTGGGAACTAGAGACAGGTGATATTTACTCTTTGCTTTATTCTGTTTAATCTAAAAGGCAGCAAGATTCTATGAGAATCCTTTCACTCATTGGAGAGTAGGATCAATGGAAGACATATTTTTATCTTTCAATCTGAACCTCCCTTCTGTCTTTTTATAATGTAAGTGTTTTCATAATTTCCTGAGTCGTTACTCTTCTAAGGAACAGGCCTTTACTGATAAAGTGAATCTCTTTTTTTCCTGTATGCGATCTGTCTGAAGAGCAGATGGGCTGTATAAGCAGGGCAACACACATGGAAGCGTCTGGCACAGTCCCCAACAAATGGCCAGGTCTTAAATGTTGGCTGAAGTTGAACTGAAAGAAATTCATCAATCACTCCCAATAACTGTATAACAGTTATTAAAATAAATAATCAGTTTCTGGATTGAGGAAAACAACTCATCACAATATAAACCAAGAGAGTCTCTGCATTGACAATGGACTATGCATGCCCCCTTCCATCCTTGGTCACACACAATGTCAACTTCTTCAGAACTGTGTGCTATCCGGTACTGAAAACTGATAATCAAACCAAACAGTAAAAAAAATTAGCCAGTGAAAAGGCTGAATACTCAATACAACTTAGGAAGGCAAAAAGTATCTTAGTTGATTCATATCATACAGTCATAGGAAAAATGAATCCTCCACGTACTCGGCACCAGTCTGTCACCCCACACACCACCCAGCTTTCTCCTCCAATAGCTACCTATTCTAACAGATATTGAACACCAGGCTGCGAAGTATGCAATGTCAAATGCATCTCAAAGTTGATTATGATCTTATCTGAAGAACATAAACAGAATTGATTTTTTTTTTTGTACTCTCTCAGGTAGATTTCAAATCTGCTACTCAGAGAAAACTAATGATTATCATTAGAACTTATGTAGACAAAGCCCAGTGGGCCCTGGTGTGAGGACTGTGCTTGGAAGAACATAAGCATGTCAGCCGTCCGCACCTCTTAATGTGCAATTAATCAACAACCGCCTTGGAATATCTCTTTTACTGAATTTTCTTGTTGTTTAACTTTCTGTGTTTCTCAAGCATATTTAAAACTCCTTAAAAGCAGAGACGACTCTGGCAGAGTCACTGAAGGAAGACGAGTTATCTGATCATTCACTCTTTCCTTTGACAACTTGTTAAAACACTATGGTTACAAGCTTAGCCAACATGACAAAACGGTAAAAAGTCACAGCTCTGGTCCTCAGCAGACTTACTTCTTTGCATCTGTCTTGAACCCATTCCTGGGAACTAAAGAGAAGCCTCAGAGCTTTCAGTGTTCCAAGAACAAGGCAGGAGCCTCCAACATGGAGTCTTTCCAGGTAAGACCTCTACTGTCCCAGAAGGAGAAGGCCACTCTGGAATCCACGCCTGTGCTCCCTGTCTCACCTCCACCATCTACCTTGACAACTCTCAGGGGTATCCTCTGTGTGCTCTCATCCCTGCTCACACCAGCCACCAAAAAGCCCAGGAAACCTGGGTCCCCATCAGCCCCTAGACCATTACCCTCATGAGGCTTTGTACATCTCTTATCCAAGTCCACCTTGCACCTCGCCAACCCCGGAACCCCTCCACTGTGTTCTCTTCCACCATGTCTTCATAGAAAGGTGGAGAAGGAAGCTCTCAATCCCCCCCCAAAAGTGTATTTTTAAAAATCATAACAAAGACGAGATTGAAAATAGAGGGACTTCCCTGGTGGCGCAGTGGCTAAGAATCCGCCTGCCAGTGCAGGGGACATGGGTTTGATCCCTGCTCCAGGAAGATCCCACATGCCACAGAGCAGCTAAGCCCATGTGCCACAACTATTGAGCCTGCGCTTTAGAGCCCGTGAGCCACAACTACTGAGCCCATGTGCCGCAACTACTGAAGCCCATGCGTCTAGAGCCCGTGCTCCGCAACAAGAGAAGCCATGGCAATGAGGAGCCCACGCACCACAACAAAGAGTAGCACCTGCTCACAGTAACTAGAGAAAGCCCACGCGCAGGAACGAAGACCCAATGAAGTCAAAAAAAAAAAAAAAAAAAAAAAAGAAAGGAAAGAAGGAAAGAAGGAAGGAAGGAAGGAAGGAAGGAGGGAGGGAAGAAAATACCAATCAAAATTTTACAGTCAGAAATTGAGGAAGCATGTATTTCACACAAAGGAAATTACAGTGAATCAAGTACTGGAAATGCAAAGGCATGCATAAGTGTATGATTTGTATTTTATCATCAAATATGAGCTCTAATGAAAGTTTTAATAATGTCCCTGGTTAGTGTAAGAAAATTCATTTGTCATCTGGATTAATTATACTCATATTAGAAACAGTATCAATGAATGAAACTATATACAGCAACAGAAGCAAGCCTAAACATTGCAGCCAGGGAGTGTCTATGATGTCATAGGGGTCAGCTTGCATTCCGCCCCCTCCGCATCCTCAGACTGCCATCTGTCACCTCAGCAATCCAGGTCCCCTCGGCAGCCTGCTAATGCACGTGCCAGGCAGGGAGAACTCAGCTTACTATTGCTCCTGGGCTATCAAGTGTCTGAACAAGGGAATGGTATATCTTCACGCCTCCTAAGAGCCGCAAGTCTTAATTTTTCTGCATACCCTACTGTGACAAAAACAAACCGTGACTATCAGCTCTTTACTTCTTCTGGGCTGTTACATTTAATCGGGGAATATTTGCCTTCAATTGAAGTCAATTGCCAAGGTGACCCCTAAATGTCACAGGTGACTTCTTTACGATCTTCATATTATTAAGTTTTGGCTTTCCAGCTTTTTTTCTGGATGAATTTTGTAAGTTATCAACCATGTGGTAATATGATTTCAAAAACAAGCAATAATAAATGCATCTGTGTTTGACATTCAAACGGCATAAGGAGCATCTTCTGATATTGCCTGTATTCAAAAGCAACAGATCCACGTGGGTTTATTACCTTCACACAAAGAGAACTTAGTCACGAGGGTGAAAACACAAAGCGCTTTCACCCAAACTCTAGGCAAGCCAGAGAGAGCTGAAGATCTCAAGCTATCTTGCAATCAGATTTGGCATTATTTTTCTTTCTGTAAACTGACTTAAATGTGCCTGTACCTCCGTAATGCTTGTCCATACCTTGTGACAATTAACTATGGAACAAATAAGGATGTTTTAATAAATAGGAGGTGGAAAAAAATCTAAACTTTCGTATGTTCTCTTTACACCTCCTCTTCCAATCCCCAGTCTTGGGAGTGGGGGCCATTCAGAGAGTAGCACAACACGGAAATAACACACAGAGGAAAAAACACTGCCTGGATGATATCAAATCAGTATCTCCATTTAAATGACTTTACCATGACCTCATCCTGAAAGACCATTATCAAAGCACCAAAGATATGAATGAGCATGCAAGAGAATCACTACATTTATAACCGACATTCTCTGGAAGGTAAATTTTGGGTCACTATTTGTAACTTTTACATGTGCATAAGATAACCGCAGAGGATGCAAACAGAGCATCTGATTCTCCCAAAGCAACACCCACCCTCTCTGTGAGGCCATTTCCACTCCTCGGATAAAATCCTAGGCGGGTGGTCCTTGTTTCCCCCCTTCTCCTCCCCCTCCCCCTCCCCCTCCCCGTCCTTCTCCTCCTTCTCGTTCCTCTGCTTATCCCTATACTTATTATCCATACGTTGATTACTCAGATCATAACTTTAGAAGTTCTTCTATAAATTATAAAAGTAAGACAATTACAGTAATTCAAATGTAGAGTCTCTTGTAAGAGTCAAAATTCCAAAATATATATACAATTTCATCGCATTTTCCCAGGTAGGACCTGCTTCAGTTGGGAAGCACCCTGTAGTAAAGTGGAGGATGTCTGACCCCTCATAGATCACCTCACCTTCCATTTTTCTCCCTTTGCACCCGAGCTTGCAAGCGGGGGCTTCCCCCTCCTTCAAGGGTCACCATGAGTCGGGGTGAGCACTGAGGATGGAGAGTCTGACCGCAGGAGCAGGGTCGTGGCCCAGCCCTGATGCTCTGGAGCTGACTCTTTGTGGGAAAGATGTTCAGCGGGGAACCTCTGAAGGCCCCTGCCTGGCCACTGGACGTGGGCAGTACCTCTCCACTCTTCCTCCACTAAGACCCACCCTAAGCCCAGGTGTTAGCCCTTGAGGGTGCCCCTGCCACCTTCTTTGCTGAAGTTTCCTGCTCTGACAGGTCTCTTGAGTGGGCTTCTTTCCCAATGACCCAGCAAGGTTCCCACCCCAAAGTCCACATCTGGCCCCTCCTCCACCCGACAGTCAGAAGGGCCATTTTCTCTCCCCTGGCCCTGCTCTCTGCTGCCTGGGTAACTCCAGCCAGTGTCCTGCCTGAAGGCTCGGTGGGCTTGAGTCAGAGTATAAACTGGTGAAACATTTCTATAAAGGAGAGTTGATGTTTCTAAGAAACTACGCTGAATGCTCTGGAAAGGCATTACCAAAAATTATTGAATAACTTAGGAGAAAAAACAGCAAAAGAGAGAAAGAATCATAAAATTAAAAATCAGTCAAGATGGTCTCTATTCAAACTGCTTCACAAGTAACCCTCCGCTTCTTTTTAAAGACACCAGAACCGGGAGCGGCAGGGCTGTAGTATTAGGGGTGCAGTTTGTACAGAAGGGACGGTGAGGCAACGCAAGCAACAGTCCCCCCAGCAAAGAAAAGGCCCAGCTCCTCAGCAAAAAGTTAGCAGAGAAACCCACATTTACATGGTTTATGTTAAAATAAAATGCCCCATATACGGGTATTATATTTATGATTTTCTGTTTGAACCAGGTTTTTCAACTCCCTGACTCTCTCCCCACCAGTGCTGACTTTGTAAGAACAGAGAGCTTCCATTTCACCCTGTCCTCTCCTTTCCTCAGGTTGTGGAATCAGAAGACAAAAGGAAAACCCCCAAAAATCTGAGGCAGAAAACCAAAACAAAACCTCTTCTCGTTTTGGCTTCTCCCTTAAGGCATCTTTTCATATCTGTTTTTTGTATTCGTGCCCCCAATTCTAAGTATGTTAGTCTACTTATATCTCTACTTCATAATCCCTCAAAACGTCATGCAGGCCTGGGACTTCCTAGGTGGCTCAGTGGTTAAGAATCCGCCTGCCAATGCAGGGGACACGGGTTCAATTCCTGCCCCAGGAAGATCCCACATGCCACAGAGCAGCTAAGCCCGTGCGCCACAACTACCGAGCCTGCGTGCTGCAACTACTGAAGCCCTCACACCTAGAGCCCATGCTCTGCAACAAGAGAAGCTGCACTGAGAAGCCTGCGCACCGCAATGAAGAGTAACCCCCGCTCTCTGCAACTAGAGAAAGCTAATGTGCAGCAACAAAGACCCAACACAGCCATTAAATTAAAAAATAATAATAAAATAAATAAATATTTAAAAAGAAAAAAAAAAGTCATGCAGGCCAGTTTCTGGGAAGGGAATTCATTACCCCCCAAATTAAGCGCCTCAATCTTCTTCCATGGAGTAATTTCCTGGAGCAATGACATGGGTGCCCACCTTGGTTCCCGTGCTATTCGGTTGGGTTTTCTTCCTCTTTTGCTGACTACCTATTTTTCCTCTGCTTCCATGGCGGCTTCACGGGCACAGCCTGAGTTCCTCTGTTTTAGCTCAGTCTCTTCCCCTTGCTCACAACTCCTTGTTATTTCACCTCACACTTCTAGGGTGTTGCCAAGGTGTCTGGGGGCCCGCGGCTCAGAGTACAGCTCCCGGCCACTGGCGGGGACTCAGTAGAGGCTGTGACCAGATGGCTAACGTCCACTGCCAGCCTCGACTTCTCTCCAGGCTCCAAAGCCACATACGTGGGGGCTATGGCTGGGCAGGGGCCCACAGGGACAGCTACTTAATTAAGACTCTCTTCGTTCACCCGGGATACAGAAGTGATAATAAAATATCACTGATGACGATAAAATGATAAAGATTTTATTAGAACAGCACGAGGCACCTCAAGGACTTACAAAGTGCCGGGAACATAGCAAACCCTCCATGGACGGTAGCTTTGTTTAACAGCTTGTTAGCTATCACCTCATGGATGTCACCTCAAATCTGCCCAAACCTTAACCTATTTCCTCAAACTCAAAAAGGGGTTCCCTTCCCCTGTGCCCTGCTTCAGCAACTAAATTAGCACAGCTTTAAGCCCTGAGACTAGTAATCAATTTCTGGGTCATTTTCTACTTCCTTCTCAAGCCTTACAGCCAATAAATCACCAAATCCTGTCCATTGCTCCCAACCTCCCCCCCAAATCTACAAAGTAAATCTGAAAGCTGAGCTGTGTTCCTCTTTATGTTCCCACAGTCACTGACCTACTTTGGGTCCCCGTCATGTCTCATCTGGACCCTGTAGGAGGCCCCACACTGGGATATTGTGCATGGACTGCCTTGTAGAGTACTAGCCCATAATAGTTCCCTCTGGCTTCTAAAACACCCTTATATGGTTGCCAGTAATGTCCCTACGTAATCATGTCTTTAAATGGCTCAGAAACTTTCCATGGCTCTTTACTACCTGAGGAATCAATCCAGGCTTCTAAGCACTGAATGGTCTGACCTCAACCCACCTTTCCAACCTCCTCTCCCAGGTGCAGGCAGGTGGGCCCTTGTAATTCCCTGCATGTGGCACTTTCTCAATTTCCAGTCTTCCAGCCACTGTGTAGAAGAGGCTTTACCTCCATTTCTGACCATAAAGGTCCTACCTGTTTTTCAAAGCGCATCACTTTCCCGATGTTCTCCTAAATAAACTTTCCTTGGAATTAAAGAATTAATTACTTCTCCATCTTCCTATGCTGTTCTTTCAAAACTGTCATAAACTATATATTTTTCCAAGTTTAATAATAATTTATACAGAGACATACATTATATGCAAATACATGTGGACACAAACATATGTGTTATAGACTAATAGATTACATGCTCATAGAGGATTTTACTTAACTTTATGAACACAGTGGTGGATGGGTTCAAAAAATGACTGAATAAATGTATAAATATAGTCTACGCTATATAAATCTAACTGTGAGTAATGGCATCTTGAAATGTGCTATAAAATATGTGTCCGGAAAAACATTTTTTCCCCGGATTACATGAAATAAATCCCCAAAGTTGTTAGTCAACCCTGGCTTATTTGTTATCTATTATAAATTTATTACAATCTAAAAAAACTTTTTGGTTGAAGAATGAACATCAGACTTCAAATCAGTTTGACTTCGGCTCACTTTGTGCTACATTTTTCACATATTCCGGTTACAGGGACAGAAATCCTATAACATACCCTGGTGCCTTCTGGATCCCTCCGACTCTCTGAGCATTCATTGTCTTATGACTTCCAGTCCTACTGGGTTTCTGACAGTTTCTTCCTCTCTGTGTAAGCCCTCCAGGTACAGTCTGGGGACAACCCACCTGGCACTTTTACTTGGCTTTTCCTTTAGATGTATCTGGCCCCTTGCCTCCACAGGCCGCACTCCTAGGACAAGCAAATTGTGCCGACCCAAACTTCCAGAGACCAAAGTCTCCCCTGGAACTTGGTACCCTTTCCTTAACAGATGCCTGGAGTCTATTAACCTGATAGAACTCTCTGATAAGAGACTCAATACCTGGGTGTTAGGGAATGCTCTCCGATCTGTATACAATAAGGGACAATTTGATGGAAAGCCACTCTAAGAAGAAAAAAATAAGCAATGTTTTGATTACCTCACTTACCAAAAGCCATGAGGAAAAGAGGTATCAAAAGCCTCATGGAAAAGAGGCCCCTGTAGAACGATGTGACTATAATTTGTGTCCATGGTTCAGTAAACATTCAACACTTCATTAGATTATAGGTATATGTACCATGTTTAGATTCTCCATTTCTACCCATTCCCTTTTGCCGTGGATTCAGCATGGCGGCACCTGAATTAACTTCTACCATTCAACACTCACTTCGGACAACAGTCTTCCAAGGGCCATCTTTTTTACCTTGATGCTCCTCTCACTGTGCTTTATTTCACACGTCTATTTTAATATTTATCACTTCGTTATGCATTTAACCTCTGACTCCCTCTACCACTAGGACATTCCAGTGCTTAGAGAATAGAAGCTATTGTTATTTTAAGTGAATATCTTCCACTGCTATTCAAATCCCCAACACAGAGTCATCAGCCCTTACATGTCTGCGGAAGGAACAAACCTGAAAGAATCAAGGCATGGAGTCCATCTATATGACAACACCCCAAGTTGGAAAATAAGTGCTTATTCTTTATCCTGACAATTATTCCAGAACCCCCAGGTGGCTGATTCCTATTTGGGGGATTAGAGGCCTTTGGAAAATGCAGCCATTTTCCTTCCATGGCTGTCGTGGAATAATATTAATTAATAATAATAATAATAACAACAGAACATCATCAGCTAATTATGATGTTCTGGTTCCATGTTGACGCAGGTTCTGTTGGAGAAAAGGATTTCAGAATTTTTGAAGCCGAGATGCTGCTGCTTCAGGACCTTCAGGTCCTGCATTTGATCACACCACAGGGAATTTAACTTTGCAGTACTCTTCCCTCTTTGGGTGGGATATGGCTTTAGGGGGCCCTTTCAGTCACCCAGATGGTAGACGAGTGTTACCCAGCACGTGCTCCAGCCCGAGACTTTAAGGGCTGCTTAGTAATATGAACTGGGTGTATTTTAGCTGGATCATGCCTGGGAAGAGGAAGAAAAGGCTCAATGCCTGTGTCTGAGACACGTTCGTACTTACTCCACACAGTTCTCAGCAAATCTGGGGTAGGGGGTGGGGAGTGGGTATCAGGGAGGGTCTGATCCTCTCTTAAACTCTCATTAAAGAAAAACCTGTGACTAGAAATCAGACCGAGCTTGGTCCCACATAGCTTGGGTTATATTGTTGGAGCTTCACGCGGTGAAGACGAGGTCAGTCCAAACGGAAAACGCGGCCGTATTGTGACGATCTCTGCAACGGACTGAATGTGTGTGTCCCTGCACCCCACGCCCCCCAACTCCCGCCCCGACCAAATTCATATGTTGAAATCCGAACCCTCCAGTGTGTTGCCGTCAGGAGGTGGGGACTCTGGGAGGTGGCCGCCTCATGAGGGTGACGCCCCCACGATGGGATTACTCCCTTTTAGGGACCCCGCGGTGCTCACCCACCCTCTCTCTGCCGTATGAGGACACAGTGAGAAAACAACTCTCCCACCAAGGAGGGGCTCACCAGAGCCCTTCCACGCTGGCCCCCGATCTTGGACTTCAGCCACTGGAACTGTGAGAAGTAAATTACTATTTTTTCGTAGCTGCCTACTTCGTGAAACTTTGTTACAGCAGCCCGAACGGACTGAGAGCGCCTTATGCAGGCTACAGGGTCCAGGGTGTACCTTGTAGAGGTGGACAGGGGATTCTGCTCAGAGAAGTAAATGTCCCTTCTCCATCATCCAGGGGCAGAAAAGGAGCTGGGCTTCTGAGTGGGGAAGGGACTCCTCCTCCTCAGTGGCACGAGGGTGGTGCCCCACGGGCTCGCGGGTGTGGCAATAAGGTACACAGCGTCCCTACCACCACTGCGAGGCTGCCGAAAGCCTGTCATGGACCCATGGGTGGCCGGCAGCCAGGTCTGAGAGCAGGTGTACACCCTTTCCTCGTGGGGTTTCCCAAGTCTTTACAATGATCAGTGCTAGGGGAACCAGATGATGGGGTCTTGCCTACTGCCTGGAGTTGCCCAGATTACACACTCCTGGGCATATCAGCATTGACAGAGACCTGGGGACCAGAGGAGTCAAAGGGCAAGCGATGGAGGATGCATTCCACAGCCTTGGCACCGAGGTCCCACATGCAATGCTCCGGAATACTTAGAATAACCCTGACGGGCTGACCTCCAACAAATCAGGAGAGGATGCATGGGACACAGAAAGCAGTAGAATTTTATTTTGTCAGCGTGAGCTGCTGAGGAAGGCACATTATTTACTCTACCTCTTTGTCTTCAGGCCCTCAACTTTATGTTATGGCTGCTAGGATCTAGAATTACTGTAAATATGTGAAATAATACTCTACTATCTCTGAGGAGTTACTCTAAGAAAATAATTCAGCTACTGGAAATTGCTGGTCTCTCCTCTGGCCAGAAAAATTTTGCTTACAAACATTTCCTTTTCTTAGGGACAAAACTATTTTGCAGCCAAAGTTCTCTCTTCCACACAGGCATTTAAATACAAAGCGTTAGCCTGAAGTGGATGCTGACTTTTTTTCCTTGTGTGTATGTTGATGATTGGCTAAGCAAACAATTACCGTGTTTCTCAGACTTCAGGTTGAAACAACAGAGGTAGAGCTGGAGAGGAAAGGGCTTCCCTTCTTCTGATATGATAATGCAAAAGAGAAAACTGCTTTTCTTTAATGTAGCCACAAACACCATATATCAACACATTATCAAGTGAAATCATCTTTTTTATGTTGCACTCAGAAAAAATTTTAATATTCATGCGGAAGTAAGAAATGCTTAGAGTTAGGAAAAAAGAAATGTAACATAAAAAATTTCTCCAGGATGTAGCCCAATTTCCAAGTCATCGTTAAAATGACAAAATGGGTAATACTGATGTTAGAATTGAGGGGAATCACTAGAAATATCATTAAGTCAGGGTGACTTTAGTATGATATTAACACAATTTGCCTTTAACATAGGTAACATTATGTTACCAAACCAATCAACTGCTTTAAAAGACAAAAGAGCAGCATGAAGATTGAATAAGTAAATGTTAATAAAAAAGACCACATTTCCAGTAACTCTAAAGTCGGGCATTCTGTTGGTTTCCCTTAAGGGGTTGCATCAGTGAACAGATTTGAGTTTTACTGGCTAAAGGGAACAATTGTCTGTAAATACAGGCATTTAGACTTATAAAACGTACTTATGAATCACATAGAGGATGCCAGAAATTACACACAATGTGGAGCTATAAAAAAACTATTTAAAAAGTCATCCCATAGGATGTCCTATAACATTTATCTACTTGGAAACAGCTTTATATTTCCTCTGATTCTCCCATCTAATAGTAGACTGGGGGCGGGGGGATAGGAAGTAAATAATGGAAAAAAGTAAGAGAAGTATGGGGGGGAGGAGAAGAGTGAATCATGTTAAGAGGAGCTGGAAAGTAGGAGAATATTTATAATTAGAGAGCGGAGACACTGATCAGTAGAGAAACGAGTTTCAAAGGAAAATAAAAGGTAAATAATAAGGAATGAGTGTTAGGTTTGTTTATTGTTTAAAAAGGTACAACTCATATAAAATCTCTGAGGTAGGAAAAATCTTGAAAAGTCAATTTAGTAGGTCCTTTCCCTTTCTTTAGGCAGAAATGCATTTACCTTATAGCACAAACACGGCTATTCCGAAGAGGCTTTACTGAGGACTGTGTTTGAATTTCTCACCTTCTCTAGAGAGGGTTCTCGTCCTTAGGAAGGCAGAAATGCTTGTTTTAACTTTTAGGGACGGTAGAATCTTCACAAGGTAGAAAAAAGATAACTTTTTTAAAAAGTCCTGCATTTTGCACTATGACCCAAATTCTTGTTACTGAAAGTGTGGTCTTTGATCCTAGCTATATCTGAGTCACGTAAGTGCTTGTTAAAAATGCTGCATCTCAGGGTCCCTCCTCAAACTCCCCAGTCTGCATCTACATTTAGCAAGATGCTTGATTCCTACGATCACTAGTTTAAGATGCAATAGTCTAAATACCTCTCATGAGAGATAAATTGAGCTTGTGTAGGTAGCTATCATTTACGACAACTTTACCTTGTGGTTATGTTTATATAATTGAACGACCCTAATTTCAACTTCTATTAGTTATTACTAAGACTCTCTGTAATTGTAAATATTTGTGACTGACATTACAAATTATGTAAGGAACTGAACTCAAAGTAATGATAAAGTAAATAGACTCACATTAAAATGCATTTGCATAGAAATGCTGCCTCTAGCTTTTATCATCATTTCACAAAAGCGGAACACGTAACAGAGTTTCTACATGACAAAACAGGAAACTCTGATAATGTGGTACTATGTTCAAGAGTTTGAACTTTATGATAATAAGGCCTTGCACAGGAAAAGCCCTCTGGTATTTCATGTTGTCTTGCTGAGAGCTGATTGCAGTTATTCTTTAAAAGAATCACTACTCTCAGCACTTCTATCCCGTTTTCTCAGAAAATGTTAAAGGTCATTTCAGTTTCCTAAGGGAAAAAAAAGTCTCACATTTAATGTCAAAGAAATATCATTCTATTTGGTTTCTGTTTGTAGTAGGCAAAGATCAAAACCAAAGTTTTAACCCAGGATGTTTTGGGGAATTAGAATAATTGATCCAGAGCCATGGCTGTGGGGAAGGTTAGAGATGGCAGGAATCCTACTAGTACCGAGATGCTTTCAAGGAGGAACATAAATGATGGAGCCAAGGTCAGTGAGTGGGGGGCCAAGGAGCCCAACCTTCAAGGATTCCCCATTCCATTCAGTTTTCCTTAAATTTAGAGGGTGATGAACAAGCGCATTTGGGGACATTCAGTAGACTGTCTAATTTCGAGAAATGTAGCGAAAGTTTCCATCTTGTCTCAAACAACTATTTCATCTTTCCTTTTTCTCCTGCCCATTAATTTCCCCTTTCTGTGCCAAGCATTAAGCTTGAGGCTAGAAACTGAGATGAAAAGACATCCTAAGAAATCCTTCCATTTTGAATCCTGGTGTCCCACAGACTTCTGCTCTTTACTCTTATTTACATAGTTTTCCTGAGGGTATCACAAACTACCTCCTAACATTTAGCTTTTTATTCAAGATTTCACCTCTCCTCTGAGTTCCAGATTCATACTTCTGACTGCCCTTGGATGTTACCAAAGAATTTTTTTGAAATAGCCTTAAAATCTTCAGGACAAATCTACTTTGCACTCTCGTGAAGCAGATTTCCCTTCTGAATTCAGTTCGCATTTAATGTGACAATGGCACTTTCACCCATTCAAACATAAATACAGAGGTTTCCTGGATTTATCTCACCTCTCACTCATTCCCCAACCAGGGCAGTCAAATAGGATCCTGCACTCAGAAGAATCCTGTGCTTGGTTTAATGCTCTGCTGTTGCTATCTCAAAATTCTGAATAAGTTTTTGAATAGCATGCTCCACATTTCATTGTGAATTGGACTCTGTGAATTATATGACGGGCCATGTCCCCAAATCCTATAAGTTCTGTCCTTAGTCCTGCCTCTCCATATTCTGCCCCTACACGCTGCTCCTGGAATTATTTTCCTAAATCAAATCTAGACAGTTCTCATCTCTATTATTTTTGTTTTAAAAGACTAAAGTTCTGGGGACTTCCCTGGTGGTGCAGTGGTTAAGAATCCATCTGCCAATGCAGGGGCCACAGGCTCGATCCCTGGTCAGGGAAGATCCCACAGGCTGCAGAGCAACTAAGCCCATGCGCCATAACTACTGGGCCTGTGCTCTAGAGCCCATGAGCCACAACTATTGAAGCCCTCACACCTAGAGCCCATGCTCTGCAACAAGAGAAGCCACCTCAATGAGAAGCCCACGCACCACAACAAAGAGTAGCTCCTGCTTGCCACAACTAGAGAAAGCCCATGTGCAGCAACAAAGACCCAACACAGCCAATAAATAAATGAATAAATTTATTTAAAAAAAAGACTAAAGTTCTGCTATCAATTTTCCAAACAGTAAAATTAAAACAAGTGTCTTTGGGCCTTGACGGCAATTAATTCACCCAATGTGAATTCCCAAGCATCTTTACCTCCACCTACCTACAGGGGGCATCCTATCCTGGCTTTCATGTGTTTGTGTCAATATCACATGTACTTGAAGGCACTTCCTCCTTTCTACATTTGACAGCTCCACCCATTCTTCAAGATTCCATTTTACTAATGAGGTACATGGCTCTTCATCACTTTTCATCATCCTCTCTGGGTGGACCCCACACCCTGGGTCAATGGTATTGCATGGGAAGTGATTACCAGCCGATTTATCTAGGCTCCAGGACAATGAGGAATAACTCTCTTCCAGCCCATGGTTTCTTCCAGCAGCGTGGCTGATGACAAGAACAGGTGAGGAAACTTGAGTATGTAATTAATCACCTTGGCTTTGAACATAGTCAGAAGGAGAAAAAACATATGCTCGTAAACCACATCTCTCTCTGGGGCATTGCTTCAAGCTAATCTTTGCACATAAATCCCAAATCATTCCTTTCCTGACTTCATTCCTTCTCTGTGGTACAAAAACTCTCCCAATACCTCTTTCCAGATCTTCCTGAAGATGGCACTAACTTCACCCACTTCAAATCATGGCTACTTCATTTCATGGCTGTTTTCCTAGCTCTGTACGTGACGTGACTCACTTCACCCCTTCTGGGGGCTGCAGGACTATTAACAGCCCCAAACTCCCTCTACTTCTTTTCCATTTCTCTGCATAAGGAATAAGGGACCTGAACTCACGTCCCTGAATGCATGACCTCGCACGATGCTTGCTCTACAAGCTAGTCCCAACTAAAAACAAACAGTGAAATCTTTGGCAGAAAGGACCATGTCTGGTATTTCTGAATCTTTTCACATCTATTTCATTAGATAGGCTGTAAATGTTTGGTCAATGGGATGGAGAAAGGATTAACCTTCATTTATATTCTTAAGTTCCTATAAGAACTTAACTTCCTATAGGAACTTAACTTTACTCAACTTTTCTGCATCTCACCATTTCACTTTAAAAATTATGATTTTCACTATTACAATAAAACCACCTCAGTTAGAGAAAAAATAGAAGATGGGTGAAAATATGTAACTGAAGACCACCAAATACATATAAATGATTTAAATATTTTTTTTGCAATTCAGTCCTATAGTTTTAAAATCTCTTCAAGTATGTTTCAGCTTCCAAATGTACCCAACTATAAGTTGAACCAGTTATTTAATAGACATTTATTAAGTCCATACTAACCATTGTGCTTAGTTGAGAAACATATAACTCAATAATCTAAAAAGGAAGAGAGAGATATTTACGAATACATCGTAAGATAACAGAAAGTATGTGTAAGTATCAAATGCCCTAAAGACGAGAATGCCTTTGACCCAGCAATTCCATTTCCATGTATTTATAATAAAGAAATAATTTAAGACGTGAACCAGCATTCAGCAATAATCATCTTGATTGACATATATTAAAAGATGTGAGATAAAACCTACTACCTGGCTATACATGCAAGATAATCCAGCCTTTAAAAATGATGTAGCATAAATTTGTCCTGTTTTGGAAAGAAGTTAGTTACTTCCTTTCCCTGATGGCTGGCTGTATTCACATGATGGATACTGAGTTACTAACATGTTTAAGAGTATGAATATAATACAAATATTTTAAAATTGTTTTCTCTCTATATAATTGCCAACACACTTCAAGGATGATCAGCTTCAAGCTTATTTTACTGTGTCCTTTACAGTCGCTACAAAATAAAAACTTTCTCATCTTTAAATATCACAGTGTGACCTCAAAAAGCAACACTGCATGAATGTGCAGTGACAGCTATACTCAGGAGTTGGCATTTTAGGCATATGTACTGGAAATATTAAAACAAACCTCTATCTATTTGCTTAGACTCTGACCTCACTCACGTCTGCATAACATGCAAACAGGTACACATGCACGCACACACAGGCCTCAAAAAATCATATGCAATGATATTTCCATAGAATAAATTCAAATACTTTTGCATTGCAGTAATGAAAAGAATGTATTCTAATGTTTGTGTCACATAATGAAAATATGAAATCAATCAAGTTTCCTTAAAACAAGACAAACACAAACATACAAACAAAAAACATGCATCCCATTAATTCACACCAAAAAAATCGATTTCTTTATAAAAAAGGATGCTTTTCTTTGCTGGAGCATGATGGTCATCACACTGTGAAAGTGTATTTTCTCAGCACGGAGAATACTGCAGTGCTTTTCCTCAAATATTAGTCCATTTACTTTCCTCATATAATAAAAGTGACACTGGAAGTTTAATGATGTGAAACCCTGCAGACAAAATGAAGCTACTATCCTCTTTCTGCTGACAAGACCATAGTAATGTAATGTGAAAAATCAGAAAAGAGAGCAAGAGTCTCAGATGGAAATTCAGTGTATGACGTATTTTAACCAGCAGGGGCCCCACTTTACTAGATAGCATATAGACGTACATATACCTATTTAATTCATGGGTAAGAGGATTCAAGATGTTATAATCAAGGGGCAAACTAGGTTGAGTTACACCATATTCTGTACCATAATGTATCTTTGAATTCCTTTGTATTTGGTAATCCCAGACATAAGTGAAACACAAATATGTGATTATACAATCTACAAAATACAAAGTATGTCTTTTTATGTACATAGCACCACACTGGGCTTTAAAATAACACTCATGTTTCAATTTCAGCAGAAGTGTATGTGTTAATTACATGGAAAATCTAAATACTCAAAGATACGGCTTTCTGCTAAAAAGCTCTAAAATAGTTATAGAGTCAAATAATAAAATCTTTTAGTTATAGTTAATAGAAAAATTGTTAACAGTTCCACTCAGGTCAAAAATATTTACTTATTAAGTACAATAATTTCATTATTGTTAAACAAGAAAGAGAACAAAGTATCTGAATTTTCAGGGTCACCACCAATATACCTCATTACGAGTTACATCTTAAAACAAATCATAACCCCTAAAACCAAGACCAAGACAAGGATGTTCACTATTGCCACTTCTACTCAGCATGCTAATAGAGGTCCTGGCCAGAGTAATTAGTCAAGGAAATTAAATGAGGCACTTAGATTGGAAAGGAACAAATAAGACTATCTGTTCACAGATGATAAGATCTTGCCTAAAGAAAATCCTAGGAATCCAGAAAACAACTTTAGAACAGATAATTATGTTCAGTAAGGTTGCAGGATATAAGATCAATATACAAAAATTATTTGCATTTCTACCCAATGGACAATCTGAAGGGGAAATTAAGAACAAAATTCTTAATGAATTCTACATGAATAAACATCAAAAAGAAAATATTTAGGAATAAATTTAGCAAAATAAGTGCAAAACTTACATTGTGAAAAAAAATTTTTAGTGTTGAAAAAAATCAAAGATCTAAATAAATGTAAAGACATTCCATGTTCACAGATGGGAAATTATAATATTGCTAAGATGGCAATACTCTCCAAATTGATCTACAGATTCAACAAAATCACTATCAAAATGTCAGCTGTTATTTTTTTTTCTGGCAGAAATTAACAAGCTGGTCCTAAAATTCATATGAAGATGTAAGGACATGGAATAGTCAAAAACCTTAAAAAAGAAGAACAAATATGGAGAGCTCATATTTCCCAGCTTCAAAATAGGGAAAATCTACAGTAATCATGACAGTGATATACTGACATAATGGTAGATGTATAAATCAATGGAATAAAAATAAGAATCCAGAAATAAATCCTCAGATTTACAGTCAACTGACTTCTTCAATGATGACAAGAAAATTTAATGGAAAAATGATAGTCTTTTCAACAAACAGATGTAGCCACATACAAAAGAATGGAAATGGACCTCTAACCTTATACCATATGCTAAAATTAACTCAAAATAGATCACAGACCTACACGTAAACACTAAAACTATAAAACTCTTAGAAGAAAATGCAGGGATAGATCTTCATGATCTTTGAGTTTCTTGAAAATGACCAAAAAACAGTAAGCAACAAAAAAATAAAACTAGATAAACTGAACTTGATCAAATGAAAAGTATTTGTGCTTCAAAGGACACCATTAAGAATTTGAAATGAAAAACCATAGGATCTTAGGAAATATTTGCAACTCAACAATATGAAGACAAACCAATTAAAAATGAGCACAGCATCTGAGCCAGATATTTCTACAGAGAAGACATAAAAATGGCCAATAAGCAAATGAAAAGTTCCTCAATATTGATAGCCATTTGGGACAATGCAAATCAAAACCACAATGGGATACCACTTCACACCTCCTAGAATGCTAAAATGAAATAAAAAGATAGATGCTATCACCTCACACCAGACAGAATGGCCATCATCAAAATGTCTACAAACAATAAATGCTGGAGAGGGTGTGGAGAAAAGGGAACCCTCCTAAACTGTTGGTGGGATTGCAAACTGGTACAGCCACTATGGAGAACAGTATAGCAGTTCCTTAAAAAACTGAAAATATAAAAGGATGAGATGAGAACACTTCCTAACACCAAATACAAAAATAAACTCAAAATGGATTAAAGACCTAAATGTAAGGCCAGACACTATAAAACTCCTAGAGGAAAACATAGGTAGAAAACTCTATGACATATATCAAAGCAAGATCCTTTTTGACCCACCTCCTAGAATAATGGAAAGAAAATCAAGAATAAACAAATGGGACCTAGTGAAATTTAAAAGCTTTTGCCCAGCAAAAGAAACCATAAACAAGATAAGAAGACAACCCTCAGAATGGGAGAAAATACTTGCCAACGAAGCAACTGACAAAGGATTAATCTCCAAAATATACAAGCAGCCCATGCAGCTTAATACCAAAAAAACCAAATAACCCAATCCACAAATGGGTGGAAGACCTAAATAGACATTTCTCCAAGGAAGACATGCAGATGGCCAACAAACACATGAAAAGATGCTCAACATCACTAGTCACTGGAGAAATGCAAGCCAAAGCCACAGTGAGGTATCACCTCACACCGGTCAGAATGGCCATCATCAAAACATCTCGAAACAATAAATGTTGGAGAGGGTGTGGAGAAAAGGGAAGCCTCTTGCACTGTTGGTGGGAATGTAAGTTGGTACAGCCACTTTGGAAAACAGTTTGGAGGTTCCTTAAAAAACTAAAAATGGAACTACCATATGATCCAGTAATCCCACTACTGGGCATATACCCAGAGAAAACCACAATGCAAAAAGAAACATGTATCATAATGTTCACTGCAGCACTATTTACAATAGCCAGGACATGGAAGCAACCGAAATGCCCATCCACAGATGAATGGATAAAGAAGATGTGGCACATATATACAATGGAATATTACTCAGCCATAAAAAGGAATGAAATGGAGCTATATGTAATGAGGTGGATAGGGTCTGTCATACAGAGTGAAGTAAGCCAGAAAAAGAAAAACAAATACCATATGCTAACTCATATATATGGAGTCTAAAAAAATGGTTCTGATGAACCCCGTGACAGGTTAATAATAAAGATGCAGAAGCAGAGAATGGACTGGAGGACATGGGACTGGTGGAGGTGAGGGAAGGAAAGGCTGGGACGAAGTGAGAGGGTAGCATAGACATATATACACTACCAACTGTAAAACAGATAGCTAGTGGGAAATTGCTATGTAACAAAGGAAGATCAACTCGATGATGGGTGATGTCATAGAGGGCCAGGACAGGGAGGGTGGGAGGGAGTTGCCGGAGGGAGGGGTTATGGGGATATATGTATAAATACAGCTGATTCACTTTGTGTACTTCAAAAACTGGTACAAGAGTGTAAAGCTATTATATTCCAATAAAGAGCTAAAAAAAATTTTTTTTAAATTAAAAAAAAATAAAAAAACATTAAAAAATTGAAAATAGAGCTACCGTATGATCCAGCAATCCCACTCCTGGGCATATATCCAGAGAAAACCATAAGTTGAAAAGATACATGCACCCCAATGTTCACTGCAGCACTATTCACAATAACCAGGACATGGAAGCAACATAAACGTCCATGAACAGAGGAACGGATAAAGAAAATGTGGTACATATATAAAACGGAATATTACTCAGCTATAAAAAGAACAAAATAATGCCATTTGCAGCAACATGGATGGACCTAGAGATTCTCATACTGAGTGAAGTAAGTCAGCCAGAGAAAGACAAGTATCATATGATATTGCCTATAAGTGGATTAAAAAAAAAAGGGTACACATGAACTTATCTATAAAACCAAAATAGAGTTATAGATATAGAAAAGAAACTTATGGTTGCCAGGAGTAAGAGGGGAGGAATAAATTGGAAGATTGGGATTGACACACACACACTACTATATACAAAATTGATAACTAATAAGGACCTGAATAGCACAGGGAGCTCTACTCAGTACTCTGTAATGGCCTATATGAGAAAAGAATCTAAAACAGAGTGGATATACGTATCTGTATAACAGATTCACTTTGCTGTACACCTGAAACTAACACAACATTATAAATCAATTATACCCCAATAAAAATTTTTTTAAAAAAGATAGATGTTAACAAGTGTTGGCCAGAATGTTGAGAAATCTGAACTTTGTTGTTGGGAATGTAAAATGGTACTATTACTTTGGAAAACAGTCTGGCAGTTCCTCAAAATTAATACAGATAGAGTTATCTTATGACCCAGCAATTCCACTCTTAGAGGTATACTCATGATAAATGAAAGCACACCTCCACATAAAAACCTGTAGATGAATGTTCTTGTTGCATTATTATAACAGCCAAAAAGTGAAAACATATTAAATGGCCATCACTTGACGAATGGATAAACCATGTGTGGTATATCCATATAATGGGATATTCAGCCATAAACAGGAATGAAATACCAACACATGTTACAAAATCAATAAACCTTGAAAACATTACGCTAAGATAAAGAAATCAGTTACAAAAGGTCACACCCTGTATGATTCCATTTATATGAAAGGTCTAGAAGAGTCAAATACAGATAGACAAACGATTCATGGCTAAGAGGGATAGGAGGAGAGGAGAATGAGGAGTGGCAGGTAACGGGTACCGGATTTCTCTGGGGGTTAACGAAAATCTTCTAACACTAGGTAGTGGTAATGTTCACCCTGCACAACAGCATGAATATATTAAAACTCACTGAAGTGTACATTTTAAAGAGTGGATTTCATGGCCTGTGAACTTACTCTCAACAAAGCTGTTATTAAAAAAAAAAATCATCTTTACAACAACAGAACCACTTCTTCTTTGGCATGGAGAATGTGTAACTATAGCTAAAATACTCATTTTCTGCACATTGAAAAACTGCATAAATTGAGCCAGAGATGTTTTGGCTGCCATTAGAAAGTATTTAGAATGAAGACCATCTACTTGCATGATGGTATGAGCTGCGTCTGACATTTTCTTGCTTGCATCCTATCAATCTAATTATATGGATGCTTCTCTAGATAAGAAAGCACCACACTGAGCATCAGAAGGCCTTGCTTCCATTCATCTGTCTGCTACCATATGATCACACCAAGGAACTAAAGCATTTCTGTTTGGAAGAGGGATTTCCTTTTACCATTCCTACCTCAAAAAGATGTTATAAATTTAAAATAAGATCTACTTAGAGGCACTGTACTTTTATATAAATACAGTAACGCTAGTTATTAACGGTAATAACTATTACAGGTGTTGCTGTTTACATTGTTAACTACTATCTACAATGAATCCTGCATATGAAATGTATATTTCCTGGGCAGGTATGTAATCATTACTTTCCAATATCAAAAGGAATTTCAATATTTCAGATTCAATATTCCAGACATCAGGGAGGCATAGCTTCTGAATAAGCATACCTGACCATCATGTGTAAGTTCCACATAAGATCTTTGGAGTACACACCGCTAAATACCCAGCACAAAATACACTCAAGTCACATGATTATCTTCTTAGTCTTTGAATCACCAGCTTAATTTGATCTTCCATAATTTTACATCTACTTTACTCTGAGATATATACTTACTGATAAACTAAGAAGAATATTAAAAAAAGTCAAGCCTTTACATCTATCCCCACTGAAATGAAATTGGTTGAACACAAAATCAAGTTAAAGTAAACTCAGTATGCCTAAAATCTTGTATTTAAGAGAGGAGAACACTAATGTAAGTAATTATATTACTTAAGCAATTTTAAGACAATATAATTTTACCACAAAACATCTATTGTTTCTTCTTTTTTTCCCTATGTCCCTCCCTACCTCCAAACACATATACAAATGTAAATACACTGAAACAAAAGAAAACATTTAGCTCTGTGTGTCTTTTCTTAACAGGCATTATTCAATTCATTATATAGATGAAGTCACTGAAGCTCAGGAAGGCTAAGTGACTAGTACATTGTAATACCGGCTCACAAACAGTGAAGCCAAAACTCATTTCAGCTTAATTTTATAGACCACACACTTGATCATTACATTCTTAACAGCAACAATTTATTGCTTCTTTTTACAGCAAAACTTTCCAAAAGCTTCCACATCTTTAGGTACTATCCACCTACTAAGACATCATGCCTACCATTTCACTGAACTTGATCTTGCTAGCATCACCCATGGCTTCCATGTTAGAAAAGCCAATAGTTCCTAGTCTTGATTCATCTTCCACATCTCCTAAGCAGCATTGAAATCCTCTCTTCTCGGCAGCTATGACTTAAAGGCTCTTATACTTTGCTTTCATTCTCTTTTGTGGGCTCTCTCCTGCTCAACTGCTAAATATTAGGGCGGTTCAGGCCTAGACAACTGGCACCTTGGCTTCTGCATCTGCACTTTCAGAGGTGGACATAGGATGTTGTTTGAAATTATCTGGATTTTATTTCCTCTTTTACTGTTTTGTTGTCTCCCCACACTAGTATGTAAGATCCATGAGTTGTGACACATAGGAAATATTTAGTAAGTGTTTTCTGGATCAAAGGATGAATCGATGAACGGATGGATGGATAGATGAACAGATGGATGGATAGATGAATGGTGGATGGATGGATGGATGGATGGATGGATAGATGAATGGTGGATGGATAGATGGATGGATGGATAGATGAATGGTGGGTGGATGGGTGGATGGATGGATGGATGGATGGATGGTTGGAAGAAAGAGAGTGCAGTTAGGCTATAAACTTCACTGTCTTCTTCCTGGAAAAACTGTGACCCGACCTGGTAAGGAGTGACTACAGAATATCTCTACTATAAGGGTTCTCTTTTCTGACAAAGTTTGGTTTGGCTTTGTCTGCACTCCACCTCCTTGGCCAATCTGCATCAGAATTGTTGATTTCAAGTATTATCCTGGCCCTGCCTCTATTGAATCCTAAGATTAAAAATAAATTAAACTCGGACCAGTTCAGTTTATGATACGTGATGCGAGTATAAATTCTCCAGAAGGGAACTGTTGTGCTGGATTTAACCACCCTCTCATCAAGCAGGGATGCCAAAAATCACAGAGGCAGAGTGAAGTCTGTCCTAGGTCTAAAGTGAGTAAGCTCATAGTAGAATCCCTTTTACAGGTGTTCCTGAGAAACCTACAGTTTAGCATCAGGCCTTGATTTCCATCACAGCGACTTGTCACTCACAGGACTCTCCAAGGCTTTATTTAATTTCCTTAGAGTCCTGTCTCATGCTGTCTACACTGACCTCAAAGTGTGGCCCTTCCAGTTTTGACGGCCTTCATCCAGTGCCAGCTCATCAACCATCATGCTTCCATTTTCCCCAGTCAGATGGCAGCCCCGATCTCCAGCTGGTCCTCGGCAGCTTTTGTGGGGAAGCTGTGTTACTTCCTCTACCATATGCCAGAGCTCAGCACCTAGCAGTTTGCGATAAATAGACTTAATATAATCGGGATTTCTGTTTAGGAGAAATGCTAATGCTGATAACGATTTACATTTCACAAGGGAACGGTGTGATTCTCTGAACCTAGAGAAACAAATGAAAAGAAATGACTACTCTGTGCCATTTGGCTTATAGTTTACTTAATGCAATTTTCATTGTTTTCCTACTCTCTCCACCTCCTATGTTAACTCAGGGAGAGGTAGATGAGTCATTTGAATGCTCAAGCAGGTGATGTACTTATTACTGCTTAGAAGGAAAATAAATATTCC
Organism: Hippopotamus amphibius kiboko; assembly: GCF_030028045.1. NCBI lineage: Eukaryota > Metazoa > Chordata > Mammalia > Artiodactyla > Hippopotamidae > Hippopotamus > Hippopotamus amphibius. The sequence goes on along the minus strand of NC_080200.1, from coordinate 60,747,183 downwards.
TATCAAAGGAAAAGCAACAGATCAAAGGCTCTTTTCAAAATTAAGATGGTCATACGTTTCTAAGGCTATTTACCTTTCAATAGCACTTTTAATTTTGTCCCCTCGCCCAGCAATGGTAAGTCAAATAAATCCTATCTTAACATCAAGGCACATATCAGAGGACTCTTCTTTTTAATGAGCCTTCCTCGATAACTCTCGAGTAATTTATTTAATCTGTGGAAGCCTCTATTTCCTCATCATCATTCTTACAAAGGAATAATAATAGCTCTGACCTTAAAGGGTTGTTCTGAAGACTGAATAAATAATCTGGGTGGAATATTTACTACATGCTTGGCTCATAGTAAAGGCTCAACATGTCTGTCATCATCATCTTTGTCACCATCACCACTCAACAAATACTTAGTCAACACCTACTTTGAATCTCCTTAGCACTCTTCAAAGTGGTCTGCCACACATTATTAGGGTTCTGGTTCTAACCCAGTACCTGGCAGAAATCAAGCCTTCAGTAAATGCGTATGGCTTGTCAGTCATGTACGATCCTAATCTGTAGTTCTGCTGAGACAAAGATCATGCTGCATCCCTTCTGAGGCTGGACATAGTGTTGGAAACAGCAAACTCAACAGATGCTCAGTGAATGAAGAGCGCACAGCCAACGTGAAACATGCACTAGGAAATGATGCAGAGACCTATGTGTTCCATTACAGGGACAAGTGACACCAACAGGAATCATTTATACGCTCTCCTTTCTTGTCCTTTACCCATAAGTGATTACATGTCTAAGAACACTGCTGCAACCTATAGAGTCTACGCAGGTGTCTGAGACCAGCTTCACACGGTGATGTTAAAGCACAGGGAAGAAAGAGATCTATCTCAAATCAAGCCCGCACGCCGTGTGGTTATTGGCTATTAATCTTGGCGTCAAAGAGAGTGAGAATTTAAAATATTAAATACGTAAGTAAATGTTAAATAGAGAGTAATCCATTTACTACTGTCACTGAAACGGATTTTTGAAAGTGTGTGTTGGCATAAAGATTGTAAATTTTGCACGACCGATATGATGGAGGTACCACTTATTACTCAGCCTCCGGACTGGGTGGTTTAGTGGAAAGGGTCCTGGATAGGAAGTCACAGGAATTCAGCTGTCCAGTCTCAATTTCATGATTTTGGACACATCACTTTACCTCCAGGACTTAGTTTTAATCTGAAACCTGGCCGTCCCCTTCCGGTTGTAAAACTCTAGGTTTCAAATAATAACCCCATCATCACAATCTGGTGTTTTGTTAGTATCTGCCTCTGGGAGCACTGCCGCAGATGACAATCAATGCTATTTTTCATGTTAGAATTCAACACTCTATCCTGGCTCTATCTGCACGGAGACAATATCAAAATCAGCGCTCACAGGGTCTGCTGCAGCCAGCCAACTTCATTCTATGTGAATGAGCATCTCACGCAGTCCAGAGACATCACAGACCAGTACTTTCCATTCACTCTGATCACAGCCTACCCACGACAAGATGGCAGACAAGGCCATAGCTGGTATCAGATCACATAACTCAGGACTAATTAAGTCCCATGATGTCCTACAGACATAGCCACCATTCTTGGATAATAAAGGGACAGACAAATTTGGGGACATTAGAAAAATCTGATATGATGAATACTGTCTATAAGCTACACACACACATATATTTTTGTATAGTAGCACACAAAAATTTTAATTACTTTTAAAGTCAAGTTTCTGTGGGAAAACAAAGACATTTTCAACACATACTGTCCAGTATTTCTAATATCAAGAAGTTGGAGTAGAGTAATGTGGCATGATTATATGCAATGGGCTGGCTTCCCATGTCACTCCTATTGAATATGTCAATTTAAAAAGAAAATTTCCGTGGTACTAATTTCACACATGATCCACAAATACTGGCCATGTTCAGAGCTTAATATAGAACAAAATGATGAAGGATAATGATTAGGTTTTCTCCAACGCTTGTTCCAGCTCTAAAGCAAATCATTTTACAATATCTGCAGTAATAAGTGGATGTGTAACAGTGCTATTTTTAAATCACGTAAGATTATTTTCTATATGGTTTCTATTTTGCAGTTGTTTTTATGCCTTTGAAAATAATTTCCCAGTAGACATAAATGCACAGAGAATACGTATCGAGACACAGTTGCATAACCATCAATCCCTCAATCATGAATGACCCTATATGGCAGCACCCAGAGCAGGAACCTTTAATCCCATATTTCTATTTTATCAGTCTACACCGGGATCACCTCAAACCCACAAGGGGGCACTTCTCAGGTGCCTACAGGTTTAGTGGTTCAGGTGCAAAGTACCATAGGCTGGATACACATCTCTTGAGAGAGAAATCTGGGGTGAATACAGAATAGTGAGAATGGCCGGGCATCACAAGTGGTGATGAGAAGACTATAACAAGAAGAATGGACTGGTCCATGCACTGGCGTCTGAAAGACCCAATGCATGGACGGCTTCCTGAATCTTCTCTCTCTCTCTGTCTCTCTCTCTCCCCCCACTCTCTCCATCCCCTCTGGCTGGACACCTCCTCTTCACATACCCAAATCCTGCCCACCCCTGTCAGCTAGGTCCACGAAGCCAGTTCTTCAGCAGCCCTCCTCGGATTCAGTCAGCATTCATGGACCTCTCCTTGCTGTGAACTGGGGGGTGGGGAGACACAGATTGCCTGCACCTCCCATTTTCCTTTCCTCCACACTGTCTGGTCTCCAGGCCCCCCACCCATGGCCCCGGGTCCTGGTGCTTTATCTATGCTACTGTCACAGTGATTCTTCAGCTAATTAATCCCCGGTTATACAAGTTCAGCCACATTTCAAAAGTGATGCCCATGCATCATGATGGGCAGAATACTTGTTCAGGAAAAAAAAAATCCCTCAGGGCCAGCTCCTTTTAGAATCATCTGTGTTGAAGGTAAGATGACAGATGGGAGGAGGCTTAAAGCCCCTGCTGGAGGCTTAATACCTCAGCGCCCTGGCATCCCACCCCCTCCCAAACGGGTACCCCACCCTGGATCTCCACCTTCCCACACCCTCTCTGCCTGCCCATCCCCAACACCAGGCACTCAGTCACAAGTGTGCCTTTTCACCTCCTACCAAAACAGTCACTTTAATGGTTTCCCTGACTCATGACACCCTGACTTCAACACAATCACACTAAAGCTTTAAACCCGAAGTATTCATGTTGTAAGTTGCGACATGAAAAGCTTTTGTTCTTTGGCTAACAGAATTTCAAGCATCAGCAAACAGAGTAGTTTTATTGTTGTTTGGGGTCTAGAAGGACCATTGAAGGGACGCGCCAGTCCTTGCCGCTTTAACGGTGACAGTGACATTGCATGCACCACGGAGAAGCCTGTGTTCACAGCTTCTCTGTCCAACAAAGCCCTCTCCAAAAGGACTTTAAGTAATTGGAAGATTGGTGCTAGAGATGAACGAGAAGGGGAGAATAGCTTCTGTCTGTTCCTTAGCATATTCCTCTCTTTCAAAAGGTCCACCTTTTCTATTTTCAACAAAGCACCTATACACTTCCACAAAATTGTTGCCCATAACAAAATAAATGCAGCACGAGTGTTCTCTGGTGGCCATACACACGGAGCCTTTCATCATACATCCAATTATGAATGGAGAAGCAACTCACTTTGCAAAGCTTCTCTTTGTTTCCCACCCTGTGAAGGAAGCAAACATTAAAAAAAAAAAAAAAAAAGACTATAATGGTGTCCTTTTACTTGAATCCTTTAACTGGCATCCTTTATATGCTGTGTTCATTGATCCACAGCTTACAATTCTTTGTATGATATGATTCGACAAAGGAATTTCCACAGAATATGTAAGTAATTTTACCTAATTTAGAAAAGCAGCTTGTCTAAAGAAGCTGAAAGTGGCTTTTGTGTTTATTATAGATGGTCTTTCCCGAGACAGTGAGGAATACATCCAAGGTATTAACTTCCTCAGGAGAAATGCACCAGTGAAGTCTTTAGTGCTTTTAAATACGGTCAAACCTCCATTGGGGAGTTACGTATCCAAGTAGATTTTTTACCCTCAGTCTAAGTCATAGCACTTAGAGCACCATTATCAACAAGAAATGTTTACTGAATTATTAGTTAACAATAATTGTTAAATTATCAACAGGAAACCACCTCTCTGGCTCCATACACCGGGATGCTCCTACCAACACGTGATGTTTCAGAGTTAAACTTAACAGATGGTACACCAATAGATACACTTTCTTTTTATATTATGAATAAAGTGTTCACATTAAGAACATATAATCATATTTGATTTTCCCAAAGAGTTTAGGAAGAAGTTCAATTTAAACATTTCCATTTAAGATCTCAGGTTTTGCAGGCAAGGAGGTCTAATTTTCCACCACGTACCAGTGGGACACACAAAAAAAACATCCAAAGCTGGAGGAAGAGCAGAACAGCCATGGTCGGCAGGCATCTCAGAAGGACTGTCCATCACTGCTAGCAAGAGCACACTGCCTTGCTGGAAAAAGTGCTAAGTTCAGACCTCACCTCCAGGTGTTCGCCATGCAGGCGGCACAAGGCTGTGCTTTCAGGTAAAATCAACCAGCCAGCACTTACGTACAGCCTGCCACATGCCTCTAAGCACATTTAAACACTTCATATACATTTAATCTTCACAACAGCCTTGCTCACTTGGAACTATCGTTATCCCCATTTTATACCTAAGAAAACTAAAGTGCGAAGTTAAACACAGAAACACCATTTGAACCAGCAATGTCCACTTCCAGGTATATTTATAACAAAAATTTTTTTTTGAAAGCAGGGATTTGAACTGATACTTGTATACCATGTTCAGAGTAGAATTACTCACAGGAGCCAAAAGGGGGAAGCAACCAGAACGGCCAACAGCAGATGAATGGATAACCTGATGATTAAACATAGTATCTATACAATGGAATATTACCCAGCCCTAAAAAGGAATGATATTCTCAAATAAACCACAACATGGGTAAAACTTTTTTTTTATTTTTAAGGTTTTTTTTTTTTTTGAGGCATCTTTCACTACTATACCCTAAAACTGACCCTGTGATGACCAGCTATCAGAATTACACAACCTCACAAGGAAGTTACTGAGATCTAGAAATCTAACCAATAACAGTGAGGACACCATACAGCTAAATGACACATTTTCAAGCCAACAACATGGATAAAACTTAAAGACATGATGCTAAGTGAAATAAGGCAGACACAGAAGAACCAATAATTATATGATCCCGTTTACATGCGGTACCGACAAGAGTCAAACTCACGGAGATAGAAAGCAGAATAGAGGTTACTAGAGACTGGGGAGAGGGGGAATGGGGAGTTGTTATTTAATGGACACAGAGTTTCAGTTTTGGATGAAGAGAAAGTTCTAGAAACAGTGGTGATGGTCGCACAATGTCATGAATGTACTTAATGATATTGAATTGCACACTTAAAATGGTTAAGATGATAAATTTTGTTATTTATATTTTACCACCATAAAAGAAAAGAAAAAAAAATAGGGTACAAACAATTGCAATGTCATGTTCCAAATCTTTGAGCCTGTACATGGCAGAGCTTGGCCTAGATCTTAGGGGGTCTGGATCCAGAGGCCACATCTTAGCTACGTGTCTGCACGACCCACACACCTGTATCCACATCCCCCATCAGTGCCAGTCATGGGAATGTGCAGAGATGCTTGTGCACAGGGCACATTGTGGCAGACTACAACCTACACCGGCACACCTGCCAAGCCTCAACTAGACCCCGACAAGTCTGTCTGCCAGCCTACCCGTGGCTCCCACCCTCGTTCCCACACACCTCTGACCCACACTCTGCATCTCCCAGCACCCTCCTTACCTCAGCTAACCTCACACACCCCCTTCCTTTTATCTCCAGGTTCTCAAGATCACCTTCCTATTTCCTGTATGTTTCACTTTGGATCAACTGAAGCACAGATGGGAGCTGTTCCATCAGCCATCAATATCGGTTCCACCAACATCTTCTACAACATCCCAGTATGCACCTCTGGCACTTTTTTTTCTCTATTTGTTACTCCAGTTACGGATTCTCACCAAGAATTCTGTGACCAGATAACACTCTTCTAAGTGACAATGTCACTATATTTAACATTTCTTATAAACCTGTCTTCAAAATTTTACTGTGTCCTCTTAAAGAAGAGAGAGTGATTTTATGTTTTATTTTTCCCTCGGCACTTAACAAAGAACAGCGGACACAGAGACTCACAAAAAACATTTGCTTAATGAATATCTTCTAACAGATCCACTAGGGCATCACCTAGGTAATGGCAACAGTTTGTGACTTGGATACTGAGATGCCTTACAGGTCTGGAGCATTTTTTTCTAAACAGAATTAAACAGATTTCTCAAGAAAAGTAAATAAACTTGAGTAATATCATAATGACATAATAATGCTAACAGGTTCAGTGAAAAAAAAGAAACCATGCCCTATGAGCACCCATATAAGGAGAGGCACACTTAAAAGCTCCCAGGGTGGGGCTTCCCTGGTGGCACAGTGGTTGAGAATCCGCTTGCCAATGCAGGGGACATGGGTTCGAGCCCTGGGCTGGGAAGATCCCAAATACCGCGGAGCAACTAAGCCCGTGCGCCACAACCACTGAGCCTGTGCTCTAGAGCCTATGAGTCACAACTACTGAGCCCATGTGCCGCAACTACTGAAGCCCACATGTCTAGAGCCCAAGCTCCGCAACAAGAGAAGCCACCACGATGAGCCTGCACACCCCTGCTTTCTGCAACTACAGAAAGCCCGCGCACAGGAACGAAGACACAACGCAGCCAATAAATAAATAAATAGGAAAAAAGAAAAAGTTCCCAGGGGACTTATCAATCAATGTCATTTTCACAAGCGGTCTCGTACAGGGTTCAGACAGAATGAACATATTGTTACTCCCGCAATTGTGCTTGGGGTCAAATGACAGCATCATTCATCAGAGAGGCATCGCGGAAAATTCAAGTGAAGCCTGCCTTGGGCTGTATGCACAGAGGCTTTTGGAACACAGATTACTCTCAGAGTTTCAAAGCCTTGCTCTTAAAGAATGAGTGGCTGGCATTTCATTTGTATGCTTACTTTGGGTTCATCAAGTTAAACACAGCAACCTATGAAATTAAGAGCATTTATTCCCAACGATGCACTTAAACATGAAATTTCTCATTAAACATATTCAGGAGTTAGTCCTCCATCTCCCTGGAAGTTTTAGAAAGTCAAAGTAATTGAAATGTATCTAGAATGGGAATCAAGGTCCCTTGGAAACCACCAAAAGGGAGGTACAGGATCTGCGGCTGGTGCCAGACTTCTGAGCATGGCCAAGGGCCTCACAAAACTCTGTCCCAAATGGCCAGAGACACACTGACACCAAACCCCTCCCAACTCAGACCCTATCTCAGTGAAGATGACCATTCCCAGCTGGACACCTGGGGCAGAGTCTGCACCAGGCCACACAGAATGTGAGCACCCATGTACTTGCTGAAGGGAAGAAAGCACTCAGGTATGGCAGGCATTTCTTTCATTTAATTCCCATCTAGCCTGACTTCAGTGGGGATTCCAAGCTGCTTCTTATCATCAACATAGAGGTGGCCCCAGTGGTCGCTGGGACCAGGCAGCGCAGCCTGAGGTTGGCAGCTTATGTCATCCGCTTCAGGGGACACACCTGAGTTTCTGCTCCTCTTAACAGGAGGCAGGCCTGTGCTGACATCAGTGGGGATGAAAATATTTGGGAAGAGAAGCCCCAGGCTCACAGTGCACTAACCTTGGCAAAGGAATGCCTGCAATAAATGGCAATGAGTGGAACCAGGATGCTTAGGCATCTCTGTGTGTTACCTGCTGTGAGATCTGGAGGAGTAAAGGTGCTTACCCCTGGCCAAGGGGATGGAAATTAAGGCTTGACCCAAGGCAGTGCTGTTTCCATCCTACTAACTGGTCTTCCCGAGTCAAAGTGGGAATACCCTGCCCAGTGAGGGAACAATGCTTAGCTTGAATGTTCTATCAGCTGTGTAAAAACAGGTTGTTTTTTTGTTTTTTGTTTTTTAGACAGAGATATTGTTATTTTGGGGAATGCTAATAAACGGATTATCTAATTTCTGTTAAAAAATCAAACGCTCTGTAAAGCCAACATCTTCTTTCCATGAAGTATATTTTATATATAGATACTCAGAAAAGGCGACCAAAAAAGGGGAAATTCTTCTATAGTTCATAAATAAGAAATACACACTATGGTTCTACATAAGTCGAGCCATCTCGGATTTATTTTTAACTCTGCTTTGGTGCTCAAGAGAAACTCACAGGGAAAAAAATGATTCAATAAAAAGCAATATCCTCATGGGAGCATAATCAGATAAAGCTTAGTTTGGAAATGCATTTTGTAGTCTCCTAAACACAAAGCATGTGATGGATTTACTAGATCTTTAGCAAAACTATGAATATGAATGGGAACTTCCAAGTAACCCAAGATTATGCAGGTAGCTTAAGCTTTCTTCAGAGCAAAATTTCACATAGATTTAAAAATATTTTCATAAAAAAAGGCTGTAAAGAGATTAATCATATTTCAAACAATCTAAAATCATGGATTTAAAAGATCTTGCTTTGGTTTATTGTCTTCAAAAAATCACTCAGAACAATATGCACTTAGGTATCTAGAACAGAATTATCCAAATCCTTTCGTACTGATTACTCCACCATTCCTATGTTATTTAGAAACAATAATTTACCTTAAAAATTACATACTATGTGCCATGAGATTGCTTTTTAAGCTATATTCTTTCCTGAGCTTTAAGCTTTATGGTACCCTGAAGTTCGCTTAGTTTCAGATATCAAAATGTTTCTACCAAATGGGCATCCTAGGTTTTCCTTGAGTCCAATAGTTCCTTTGGTTTTCACTCTCTAAGTGCCCACCTCAAACTTTTCACTTTCAAAGAAGTCGTTACAGTTCTAGCTGGGAAGCAAGTGTGAGGGGAGGATTCCAGAATGGCTTATAATATCTATACACATAACGAAAATAACAATGGAAAGATTCTTTTGGTAAATATCAATAGAAATGGGTGGGAGAGGAATAATCCTGTCCCAACCACATGCTTAAAAGAATCCAGTTTTAGACCCATTTTGGCATCATTGCCCAGCAGGCACAAAGGTCACACAGCCTGTGTTTGTGGCTTCGGGGAGTTCCCCACTCTGCTATTAGGCCCTGGGGCTAGCACTTTCCGGGAGAAAGCTGAAGTTCACTCCAAGATAGACACAGCACATCTCCATGGCTAATCTCCAATCAGTCAAGGAGACCACGTCCTCTGTAGCCGGGGAGAGGTGGACCTGTAAGACTTCAGACCTTAGGCCCTGAGCACTGCACCCGAAGTTCTATAGCGTGCAGGATCTTCCAGAATCTGACATCCTGTCACACAAGGGTGGCAGGATCTTGCCAACATTTCTAACCATATATTTCTCTTGACACTGCTCATCTCATCCATGACTACAAATGGCAATGCCCTTTGGTATAGCTCTTGGTACCCTTTTCTGAAGGGCCCGGGGACCATACTGAGATTATGGACTCCTGGATTGGGATTCTTACCTGCTAGTCATTCCTGCCTAAGGTGAAAAATAACGTTAAATTGCAAACGCACATATTTTACACTGTCAACACTGAACTACCTTTAAAATAAATGACTCTACGGACAATGTAACTCATTCTGCAGACACAACCATCACTACAGGCTTTCTCCACTGTCAGGATAGAAAGTGATGGAAAAAGTCATTCCTTTATAAGAACTACTTATTCTGAATTTACAAAAAGGGCCTGATCCAGTGCAGTCAGGCTAAAACAGATGATACAATTGTTTCCAAAAAAGCAAGGCTGGCCAAGGGAAACAGGAACAGGGCCATGGCAAAACGTCAAGTACAGGAACAAAAGCAAACAAGAGGGGGCTAAATCAATGAATCAAATCCGTGCAGGTGAGGAGTGAGGATGTGGAGGATGGTAAGAGACCTTGGCTCACAGGGGTGAATTTGAAAAGCTAGGATGAGCCACTGCCATGCGGGATTTTTACCATAAGGTAGTCAATATTATTAAAGTAGGAGATCTCAGAAAACAATACACAACAAAATAAAAACCACCCAACGATAACATTCATCCTTTTGTTATATGATTTTCCAGGCTACTTTTCAATGAATATTTTCACACAGTTGAAATACTGCACACAGGAATTTATATTCTGTTGTTGTCACCAAAGATTACAATTAATGCCATTTAACAATGATTTTGATCATTGATTTGCTTGTCCACTAAATCAAGTCCGGTGACATTATTACAAGGCATACTAACTGGGGTGGGTGCTGTGATGCTCTGCTCATATTCCTCCCAGGACGGAAGGGTCTAACCCTCCCCCCTTCTCCCTCCAGCTGCCAGACAACCCTCACCTGTCAACCCCCCATGGGTGGCTCAGCCCAGGAATCACTCTCCCTTCCCTCCTGGGAACAGCCTACAGCCCTTGACTGGTTGGCTGTGAGGATATTCAGGCTCAGCCTCCTGGCCCCAAGCAAGCCCTGCAGCTCTTCTAATAGGTCGGCTGGGGCCTTTGTTGTGACTGCACCACAGCCCAGTTTCTCCTTCTACCCCATCCAGTGTCCTGTTCTCGTCCCTTCCCTTGGGCAGCGTGGACCACAAGAGCACCCCAATAAGCCTCCTGTTGGCGACTCTACATGTCAGAGTCAGCTTCCTGGGGAACCCAGCCTGCAAGATGAGTATTTATTAGAACCATAAGCTCTTTAATCACCAACTATTTTTGAGACAGCATTCTGCAAGACAATTTCCATCCTAAAATTTTAAAATATGACTCAAAAGGATATTTAAGACCTTTGAACTATGAAGCAAATTTTATTGATCTATTGAGCATCTGCTGCAAGGTATCCACCTTGCCAGGGGCTGAAAATAATAAAACAAACATAGTCCTTGATCCATAGATTCTATGGAGATTACTGATATGTGTGTGTGTGTGTGTGTGTGTGTGTGTGTGTGTGTGTATTGTATGTATGTGTGCGAGTTGGGGTGAAGAGTCTACATAGAACAGAACTATTGAAAATATGGTATGAAATTGATGAAATTAACAGGAAGTAAGAAAGCCTGCATATCCTCACAGCCAACCAGTCAAGGGCCGTAGGCTGTTCCCAGGAGGGAAGGGAGAGTGAAACTTGGGACCCCTGCCAGTGCCCAAGAGTGGACTCTTAATCTAACACTCAGAAATGAATTGTCCAAGGAGACACATGGCTGCCAAAGCAAGAGACTATTGGAAAGGGACACCCAGGCGGGGAGCAGGAGGGTAAGGGAACCCAGGAGAACTGCTCTCCATGTGGCTCACAGTCTCCGCTTTTATGGTGACGGGATTAGTTCCCGGGTTGTCTCTGGCCAATCATTCTGACTCAGAGTCCTTCCTGGTGGCACGAGCATCACTGTGCCAAGGTGGATTCCAGCGAAGAGGATTCTGCGAGGTTGGTAGGACACATGGTCTGGCGTCTCTTCTCTCCTTTTGACCTTTCCTGAATTCTTCCCGTTGGTGGTAGCTTGTTAATTTTGTGATCCTTAGCAGGACCTCCTGTTCTAAGATAACACATGTAAGTGGCTAATATCTCTCCTGGCCAGGGCAGGCAGTTTCAGGCAGTGTTTCCCCTAACAAAACCACTGTATATAAAAACATTTTGTTCTGTCATTTCAAATTACTTCTGTAGGTTCAAAATAGAAAAAAAAAATCATGCTAGCTCAGGAAATAAATTTTAAGCATTATTTCATAGGATAAATGTTGATGTTACCAGGACAAGTTGGATGCTGGCTTCCAAAGCTATCCAAAGCTTGCTGATTGTTCTCTAATGACGGGGAGAAAAAAGAAAAGTAAAAGAGGGAGGAAGATGGCAAAGCATTTGAAGTAGTAATTTTGCATAAAAGGAGTATGCAATTCAGAGAAAAAGAGGAAATTATGTGAGCAATTAATGCCTCTTTATGAAATGATAAGGTAATTAGTGGAAACTTTAACACCAGGCATTAGTGTTCACAGTGAAGTGTAGCCCCAGGGGGCCGAGGAGGGAAAAGGCAGAAATGCAGGTTCACAAGGACGCTCAGAGGCTCAGAGCAGTCAAGGAGAGCTCACATTCACGTGCCTAAAGGGTCACCATCCTTGCTAAAAATACTGAGTTGACAGGAATTCTTGCATGAAATGCAAGACTTTTAATGCCTCAATGGATAAGCATTTTTAATAGGAAACAACACGATAGGCCGTGCTAATATTTCTGAGTCATCAGTCAATGACCCTCAACAGCCCTGAAAAAAATCACACTCAGGAATAGTCCCTGAAGTCCTAAGGATACTTGACCTTAGGACTCCTCCCACCTGGCATAGGACCTGGTGGTCTACAGCTGCCCCAGGAGAACACGTGTTTCCAGTAGCTCCACTGGGAATCATGAGCAAAAGCTGCTGAGACTCAGGCAGCCAGCACCCCTTAGCCTGTACCACACCACAGAGGTCCAGAGGGAGCTGGGAGGAAGGGAGTGGCACAGCCCCAGCTGAGCCCTGACTTCCAGAACAACTCCAGCTCTCCAGGTGGCCCAGGAAGCTTCCTTTCTGGGCAAAGGCCTCCCCTCCCCACGCCAACATCCTCACCCAAGGCAGCTCCACCCCTGGCTTCACAGAGACACCAGTACTACAATCAGTGGACCACTCAGGGCAGCTTCTTTTAAACCCTGATGTGTGTTGAAATCATCCCAGAATCTTGAGAGTCTGTGTGTCTAACAAGCTCCCAAGGGATGAGGTTCCTGGGCCTGGCACCTCACTTTGAAAGCCGGGCTTAGTGATCTAGACTGTAGGAGGAGGGGAAGCTTTGCCCATCATTCCCAAGAGCTGCCTGCATTTGTCCCGCGTGCAAGAAGGAATGTGTTCACTGGGCACCGGCTTCTGAACCGCAGGCAATTTTACAGGATCATCCTATCAAACAGTTCCTCCCCTTAGTGCCCCTCCCCCGAATTAACATCCATCCTTTTCTTCTCAAATGGCAGGAATATAAAAACAACCGTTCCTCCTCCGCTTTTACACTGTTTTTATTTTGTAAACCATTTCACCTCCCCTAATTACTTTGATGAGTAGGAACATCTTGTGGAAAAACTGAAAACCCCAAGGTTGTTGCAAATAACTGCGACTCCCAGTTTCCCAGGCTTGGGAGGCACTAGAGTCCCGTTAGGGAACAGGGTAGCTCATAGGGGTAGGATGCAAGACCCCAGGGCTGATTCTTCACCACGGGTCATGGCAACATGCTTGCTTGCTTTATTTACTTATTTATTTAGATGATGAGTTTTCTTTTTTTTTAACTTTTATTGAAATAGTTGATTTACAATGCTGTGTTAGCTTCAGGTGTACAGCAAAGTGATTCAGTTACATACACACACATATATATATCTATTCTTTTATAGATTCTTTTCCATTATAGATTATTACAAGATACAGCATACAGTTCCCCATGCTACACAGGTCTTTGCTGGTTATCTATTTTATATATAGGAGTTCGTAAATTTTAATCCCAAACCGTTAATTTATCCCACACTCCCTTTCCCTTTGGTAACTATAAGTTTTCTATGTCTGTGAGTCCATTTCTGTTTTACAAATAAGTTCATTTGCATCATTTTTTTTAGATTCTACATACAAGTGATATCATATGATATTTGTCTTTATCTGACTTACTTCACTGAGTATGATCATCTCTAGGTCCATCCATGTTGCTGAAAATGGCATTATTTCATTCTTTTTTACGGCTGAGGAATATTCCATCGTGTATATCCACCACATTGATAGATGAATGGCAACATGCATTTAAAATAAGAGTTGCAGACTCCTTGTCTGAAAATGGGAGTGACGCCTCCCTCTTTTGTAGGTTGTTATATATTTGTGGTATAAATATTCTAAGAAACGCATAAGCTATCATTTCATCATTTTTCTGACGACCCATTCTCTCTGCTCTAACTTTGGTTCTTAAACACTTAAAAAAGTAAAAACGACTGCATCTACATTTTATGGTACATTAATCTGTACTAATTTAAAATACAAAAGGAATTCTCATAGAACAATTTCACTTTCGCAATCTACCCAACTATACTGTCTTGTCAAAGAAACAGCGTGAAATATGGTATAAAGAGGGCTTCAAAATACCCCAAATGACATACCACATTCGCTGTGTGTGTGTTAGGATTATGGTGTATTTTATTCTGAAATTTGTTTGTTTCCTATACATAATTTTCCTCCACAGGTAGTATCATGCTGAGTGTGGAATTTCTTGCCCTGTTCTCATACTCTCCATCATAACATGAGCATTTTTCACAAGTGTAATCTTGTGACAGGCAGCTTTTTTTCCTTGTTTATTCCTTGAGTATTTATAGATTGAAGGGAAACGAAAAGCATTACTGCATCTGTAATCTCACAGAATATTATCAAAAAATATGGTATTTCCATGCTTGACGCATCTCAGAAAAAAAAAAGGAATTGGTGGAATATGAAAACTGTGCAGTGTGAGAATTATACAATTAGTAAAATATATGAAAAGGTTGACCTGCAAAGATCATTTTCTCCTGGCGTTACAAGCATGAGCCTTCATTACTGGCCTCAAATCCCAGGTCTGCCATTTACTGCTTGGGTGACTTAGGAAAGTATCTTGAACTCTGTGACCTTCCATTGCCCCATCCATAAAATACGGCTAAACCCAGAACCTCCCTCATGGGCTTGTTGTAAGAATTAAATGCAATTCTATGTGCAAAGGGCTTACAAGAGCCCTTGATTCACAGTAAGTACTCAATAAATATAGTGCTTGTTACATCAAAATGCATTTAACAGGTGACAGCAGTGGTTCCGAAAGTACGGTCCTCAGACCCTCAGTATCATCATCACCTGGGAACTTAGAAATACAAACCCTTGGGCCTGATCCAAGGCCAACTGAATGAGAAAAGAAGGGGACGGCAACTGGACTTTAATAAGCCTCCTGGTCATTCTGATGCACCCTTAAGTTTGCAAATCGCTGGGATAAAGGCAGAGTATACCGTTGACCCTTTTCATAGATATGAATTCCCAATGGTATTTCAGTTTTCTTTCATGGATTAATTAATTTGAGGTGGTGAGGGAAAGGTTGGTTAAGAGCTATTAAGCACTACCTAGAGTATAGCTGACCCAGGCATCTTTAACATTAATTAATGATCTCTATGAATCTTACGCATTCTGAGACAAATTTCATCCTCAGATTAACAAGCTAAATATCTAAAATATGTTAAAATTTTCCTTTTTGTTATAATGAAATGCTACATAAAATTAAGAGCAAATATCAGTATTAAAATAAACTTTATTTTAATCAAAGAACATTACAGAATTGAATAGAACTTATATACACAAACCACTCAGTCTTGAGAATCCAGTCATTCTCAGATAGCAAATGATTAATAAATGATATATCAATGCTTAATGATTCTTTTGAGTTGGGCATTAGTATCCTATAGACAGAGAGATGAGAGTTACCTTAAGAATGCTATTTCCTTTTCATTCTATTTTGACTTGGAAAAAAAAGGCAGTGACCAAATGATAAAGACAGTTGAACTTAGGTTGGGGGAATGAGAACCCCTGTTGTAGGGATACAGGAGGGTACTCTTCCCAAGACCAAGAAGAAAGGTGGGATATATATTAACAACATAATTCTTACTAAATAAAATTATGAAAAGCATATCTTAACTTCCTACATAAGAATAAAGTAAAAGCAAGCTGTTTAAATACATATTCATAAAACTTTTATAAATATTTCTCCATTATATTTTCCTGGAAGATAATTTTATAGAGTGTGGAATCACAAGTGCTACTTTTAAGCTCATTAATCCCCAGTTTAAGACTCTCTAGAGTCACCAACGATATTCCTAGAATGTCCTGAAGCCACCCCAGAGCCTGTCTACCATTTTTTGGCTCCACCATGAACTGAATTTGAAGAAACTCTTCCTGCACGAGCGCCATTTTGAAACAGCTGATCCGTGCTCATGCTGGTTTATTCCAAACAGCAAAGCTGCAGTGTGTCCATAAACCAATCCCTTTCCTGACACTGGAAGATTAACCACGGCCTTGAATCCCACAAGAATTAGAATAAACTCATTTTCCAATGATAATGGAATAGTTTAGAAGCCAGGATTTTCATTGAACAGAAGCATGGGGGGAGGGGAGAAAACTGCACGGCTCTTTGCTGGATACCCAGCAAACCATACACATCTATGCTCATTGTGTAATAATTTTCTGTCACCAAGCAATGCTCATTCAAAGGAAGCCCAGCTATAACTGAACTCATTTCAACATTTTTATTAACATAAGAGTTTGCTCATTTAACCAGTGGCCACTATCATTAATAGTATTCTTAGCATATCAAAGTATAGAATGTTGTATAAATAGGGCAAAGAGATTTATTACAACAATTTCTTTTTCCTGATCTTAATTTCAAAGATTAATTGTTGCCATTAAGGCTGCTGCTTCTGCTGTTTTCATAACACTGGATGCTAAGAAATCCAGTAACTTGGCAGTTGAGCTACCTTATATATTCTATCGTTACTCAACGGCATTCTACTTGAGATATCAATGCTGAATGAAGAGAAATGTAAGTTATCTATTTCTTGGTGTCTTGTTAGTTTTTTGTGTGTGAAGAGCTCTTTCCTAATCAGACTGACTGGGAATACTTAGGCCGATGCATTCTGTTTTGTAGAGCTCTCCAACATGTCACAGGATGTTATTTTTAATGACAAAGTTCTCAAAAACAATTCTTAATAGTTTTCCAGCACTCTAGTAAGATTTTTCACCTGGCTGTCTATGATAAGCATTAAATGGAATCAACAAAAACCATAAATATTTCTTATAAATGATGTGTAGCACACCTACACTCAATTTTTTAAAATCCCTGTTATTTTCATTAAAATTAATTAAAATTATTGGTTATAACATTAACTACTGCTTCCTAGATGTGTAGTGTATACTTCAAGTCAATTCAACTTACAAGTGTACAATGCTCTTTGATGTCCTATGCTCAGACTTTGGCGAGGGGAGTCCAAGGGGGAAATGTCAAGGTCACTGCTCTCCAGGTGCGCCCCACGGCAGATGTGAGATGCAAGATTCGTCAGACATTGTGTGCATGTGAAGATTGTTCTTTGACTTCAAAGTTACTCTAGTTGACTACAGAATGCACCCACACTTGAGTTCTTACTCCTTTCCGGGACTGGTGCTTTGGGAAAGAGCTCACTTGTCTCTGAGGTCCAGGGCCCAGCCAATGGTTTGCCTTAATGGTTCAGTTTTAAGTCTTTTTTTTAAATTTCTTAGAGTAAATTTATTTATTTATTTATTGGCTGCACTGGGTCTTTGTTGCTGTGTGAGGGCTTTCTCTAGTTGTGGTGAGCGGGGGCTACTCTTCATTGTGGTATGCAGGCTTCTCATTGCCGGGGCTTCTCTTGTTGCGGAGCATGGGCTCTAGGCATGGGGGCTTCTGTAGTTGCAGCACATGGGCTCAGTAGTTGTGGTGCATGGGCTTAGTTGCTCCGTGGCATGTGGGAATCTTCCTAGCTCAGGGACTGAACCTGTGTCCCTTGCATTGGCAGGTGGATTCTTAAACAGTATGCTACCAGGGAAGCCCCAGTTCTATTAAGTCTTGAGAACTCTCAGCCCCAATGAAGCGTTGACTCCAATTCTCTTCTGATCACCTATTTTCACTTGTAATTTACAAGGGGCTTAGTGACTTCTGAGTCACTCTGTACTGTTGCCGTTTGGGGGACCATCAGAACATGTCCATGGTCTAGATGAGCAAGTCATTCAAGTGCGGAAATCACCTGGATATATAACACTGATGTAATTAGCAAGCCATGGATGACGCCAATGGCCAGTGGAGGTTTCAGCCCTTCTCCAGCTGATGCTACCGGTGTCCACAGGGACTCTCATGGCACTGTCACTTGCTCATCTCTCTCCCGGGATCACCCCCCTCTCAGAGGCTCAACCATATGAAATTGCTATGGCTGTGGGGCAACGGGTTGGATATTAGCAATCTCTTAAGTTTGACCAAATATCTCTATAAATCTACAGCAGCGTATCTAACACGGCTCCAGTTTCAAATGAGCTGTGTTCAAAGTCTACTGCCTTGCTGCTTACTTCAGCTGCAAGACATCTCTCACTCCTCTAACGTCCCTCTTTGGGGGCACCTCTAGGTTACTAGCATAGCCCTTTACGAAGCGAATCTCGCCCCTAGGTTGTGGAGTATGGCTCCCCCTGAGGGCTGTACCTGTGCTCTTCACCTCTGCATCTTACAGGTGCCCTTGCTCCTTGTAAACAAATCCTTAAAAATTCTCTGCAAGAGTCAACGGAAATCTCAGAGGAAGGAGAGGAAATGGTTATGACCCTGCAGTCATAATGCCCATGTTTAAATCCCAACAAATTCTTTCAAACTGGTTTACCTGTGCCGAAAACGGAAATAATAATAGTTACGCTTAGCAATGAGAAGTAAATACACTGGAGAATGAAATAAGTTAACTTATCCAAAAATGCTTAGAATAAGCAAGGGTTCAATGGATATTAGCTATCATTATTATTATTATTATTACTTCAAAATGACAAATTCTGCAAACTAGTCTCCTGTAGACTTAGGGATACTGAAGACTAAACTGCAAACTACGAAGCTGTTGCTCTGACTCAAAGTCCAGTGTGTACAGCAGTGGACATCACCAATGAAGGACAGAGGCTGCTTCAGAGCACAGAGCAGAGGCTGATGCCCCGTCTGCTCTTGGGGTTCACCTGGGGCACCTTAAAAGCTGTGGATTTCAAGGCTCTTCCTCAGACTAGTGAAATCAGTCTCCCGAAGGTTGGGGCCCAGGTATCTGTGTTTTTAAAAGCTTCCCAGGTACAGTACAACCAGGCTTGAGAACCCTCATGTAAAACACTCTTGAGCCACATTTAACCACTACTTACAGTAACTTGGTACTAGTTCCTGGGATAACTGAAACTAATCATAAAGAATAGTCATTCAAATTCAAAGTTCTTTTCCAAGGTTGTCATGCCCCAATTAGGAAAGCATTGCCATTTCTGTTCCTTTTATTTCCTCCAACCATGGCCACCACAATAAAAGGACATCAAAGAATAGAACACATTTCCCAAATTAAACTTAGGGACTGAAACTTAGTGGCGAAATTAGGGGAAAAGGGCACCTAAGCTTCTAGCCTTAGAGAATTACAAACACGCATGCATTTTTCTATAAAAGGCTATAGATAAGGGACAGGAAATAGTTTTCTTATCTTTGATAAGGGGACATTTGGATATGACACCTAAACTAAATTGATTCTATTACTGGACTGTAATAAACTTCTCTCAGGGCACATGAATCCAAGTACATATCAGGCCCCAGCAGTTGAGTTTTACATGAAACAAATCTCCAGATCCTCTTATGCTATATTTTTCTACCTTTTAAAAAAAAATTATTGGGTCCCTGAGGAGTCTTTTTAAACTTTTTTCCCAAATCAACCCCACCCATACAATTTTAACACCATAGATATACCATATATTATTTATGTACTGTGGTCTTTGGAGAACCACAAACCACTATAATAGCTAAGGTTTTTGTGCCCTCCCCAACAAAAACCAATCTTTGTCCCCTTAGGGACATCACTGCACCCCTTTTGAGAATGCTTTTTATAACTTAAACGGCTGTATCAGCCAAGAGCATGAGCTGTGAGGGGCTGCTTCAGAGGAAAACCAAAAGAATATTCTTAAATCTTGGAATCAGTAAATACTCACAATCAATAACAAATTATGTCAAGTTCTAACCCCTCACCCATATCTTGCTGCGGAATCCTACTGTTTGGGGAAAGCCACCTTCTTCTGAGGGAAAGGTAAACTGATGGGTAACTGTAAAATAAAGAATGACTCCCCTTATCCATTATCTGAAATATCCTTTTAATATTCCAGGTTTTTCTGCTCATTTTTCTGAGTAAACTCTCAAAATGAGAATTCTGAGTATTAACTTTTGTTGTAAAATAAACAATTTGATGGTTACCACTGCCAACATAAGTTGGTGATGTACAGTAACTGTTATTACAGTTTGCAATAACGATGCAAAACGTTATTATATCTGCAACAACTTTCATTTACATCAGATTTTGTCCTTTAAAAATGCTTTTGCTATATTACCTTATGTAAATAATGGAAAGGTGGTGAAATGGTTATGTAATTACAAATAAACTTAAGAAGGCCTATAATCCAGTCGAGTTACTATAATTATACCTTTGAAAGAAATGAAAAGGTCACTATATAACTCTTAGGCAATTTCTCAATTAACTTATGAAAAACAGTGGCTTCCGTTTTCACTCTTTGTGTGTGGATCAAAACCCATGCCTCTTCTGGAAAACGGCGAAGCCTTAATAAGGCATCACCCTACCTCTGATTTATGTGAGTCCTGCAAAACCCACAGCAATGGGAAACAGAGGCTAAACATTTGGGGTGGAGCACAGGCTCTCCCTGCCCCTTATTTTTGAATTCTAGTTTCCTCATTTACTGACACTGGATTTTCACATCAAAAGTCTCAGGATAGGCAAGATATGTAATTGTCTGGCACCTGTAGAACTTGAATAAACACGCGTGTATTTTATCTAGGGGCGCTCTGGGGCTACAAACAGGAATTTCAGGGAAGTGAAATCCACTTTTGCCTATGAGGCTGCACCATCATCTGCAGTCAAATCACTGAATTCTTTTCAAGTTTAACTCTGAAAACTCTTCAGGCACAGCCAAAACAGGCAGGGTCTTCTCATTTTCTATGTAGATTAAGTCTGCAAACATTCCAGCCTCATAAAAATGCTTCTTTATGCTGAAATATAATAGGGATTGATTGGAAAGGTAATGAGGTATGCTTTCCACTCAAAGTAAGTGTTCTCCACATATAGAAGCATTCTGTGATGTAAGGAAGATGGGGTTTAGGGCAGAAGATACTTCTTTTAGCCGAATACTTATAAATAAAAGCAGCCCTATATTACATGTACAATTCATGTTTGCAACAACTAAATAGTTTGGAGGTTTACTGTCATCCTTCCTTGCTTTGTTCTATTTTGTTGTGTTTTATTCATTTATTCACTGATAAAAAGATAGATGATATCAACAACTTCTGTTTAAAGCCACAAGTATGTACTGAAGCAATTAAAACAAGTATAATGTGCATCCTTTATCAGCTCAATCTAAACACAGAGGAGAATCACAGGCATTACAAGACAGAAAAGTCATATATACTACTATGTATAAAATAGATAACTAACGATAACCCACTATATAGCATAGGGAACTCTACTCAATGGTCTGTGGTGGGGACCTAAATGGGAAGGAAATCGAAAAAAGAGTAGATATATGTATATATATGACCGATTCACTGTGCTGTACAGCAAGAAACTAACACAACACTGTAAAGCAACTATACTTCAACAGAAATTAATTTAAAAAATTGAAAAAATATTACTCAATTGAGCTTCACGCTATGTTTATACTACTTGTGCTTTCTCCAAATTCAGGTGAATAATTTAGTTTAAATTGGTGTTAAGTCACCAGCGCTTTCTCATACTCGGCAGAAGAAATGAAACATCTTCCTTGGAAGACCACCCTTTAAATTCAGACCTCAAATAAGCCCCACACACAAGCTCCTAGGAACATGAACCCACAATCAGAAACTTCAAACACAAGAGTAAGGCCCTATGAACAAGATTAATCAGAAGTAATAAACAGAAGAAAAAAATCCACAAAGAGTGACGACAGTGGAATGATCAGATTCAGAATATGAAAAAATCATATTTAATGTATTTAAAGATAGAAAGGAGACTTTGAACTTAAAACTTAAAAGAGATCATCCAATATGTCAAAGAAAATGTGAATAAGAACAGGTTGGGCTTAGAGAAATGAAAAACATAACTTAAATCAGCATACTTTTGGGGGGAAAACAGTTTGGCATTCTCTTGAAAAGTTAGACATGCTTCTGCCATGTGACCCAGCCATTCTGCATGTAGACATTTACCTGAATGAAAAGAAACTATATGTCATAGAAAGACTTGTGTATAAGACTTGTTCACGGCAGCTTCATTTGTAAATAGCAAAAACAATAAACAACCCAAACGTCCAACAACAGGCGAATGAATACACAAACTGTGCTACATTCATACGGTAGAATACTGCTCAGCAACAAAAATGGATGAGCGATTGATATCTGTAACAATTAAAATCTAATAAAACGCTTGGCAAATTAGGAATTAAAAGAATGACCTTAACTAGAGAAAATGAGTCTATTTTTTTTAAAAACTGCATTGACATAGCATGACCCAGCAATTCCACTTGTAGCTATACACCCAAGAGAAATGAAAACATATGCGCACACAAAAATATGCACTGCAGCCCAATGATAACATCCCCAAATTGGAAACAACCTAAATGTCCAACAACTGGTTAATGGATGAAGTGTGTTATAGCCATACAACTGAATAGTATTGGACAATAAAAAGAAATGACGTCCGATACATGGCATGGCATGGGTGGACTTTGAAAACATTATGCTAAATGAAAGGGCCAATCCCTAAAGACCTCAGATTGCATGATCCCATTTATATGAAATGTCTAGAAAAGGTAAATCTATAGAGCTGAAGAAGGGTCTGAGGCTTCTTTTTGGGGTAATGAAAATGTTCTAAAACTGTGGTAATTGCTGTAAAACCCTATAAATATACTAAGAACCATTAACTTTTACATCTTAAATGAATTCATTGAATGGGATATGAATTACATACATATCGATAAAGTTATTTTAAAAAATCTGCAGCAATTCTTGTAATGATAAAGGGATACCATTAACTAAAAGGATGCCTAGCCTTCCCCTCTTCTTACCAGCACAAAAAGAAAACAAAATGAAATGAGGGTCAAAAGATTTTAAAAGAAAACAGAATACAGTAATTTTCACAGAGGACTCATATAAAAGCCCTGAAGGAATCTACAAACTAATTACAGAACCAGTTCAAGAGCTTTTAGCAAGTTTGCTGGTATCACACCAATATATAAAAATCAATTGCATTTCTATATAAAAAAGAAACTCTTCCCAGATACACCTTATAAAAAAGATAACATTTCCAAGAGCAGTGAAAACTCTAAGGAGCCTAAGCGTGGATGAAACAAAGAACAGTGCTAAGCCTTTAAGAAGAAATGTATAAACTTCATTGAAAGACAGTAAACAAAATGGACCAACATCAAGTTCATGAATAGGAAGACGAAATAATAAAGCTGTAATTTCCTCCAATTTCCCAGAAGTAGACCACACGTATGTGAAAATCTGACACATGACAGAGATGGCATTGTAAGCTCATGGAACAAATGACAATCTACGCAACAGCAGGTATTGGGGTAATCAGTTATTTACATGGAAAAAAAATAAGTTGAATCTCTACCTTTTCCAGAAAAAGAAAAAAAAAGGAAAAGAAATCAATTACAAGTGAATTAAAGACTTTAATATAAAAAGGTATAGGGAATTCCCTGGTGGCCTAGTAGTTAGGATTCCGGCCTTTCACTGCCAATGGCCTGGGGTTCAAGCCTTGATCAGGGAACTGAGAGCCCACAAGCTGTGCGGTGCAGCCAAAAATAGAAAAAAGAAAAGGTGTAATTCTACAACTATTAAAAAAAACTTAGGAAATTATTTTAATGTTGTTTGAATAGGTAAGATTTCTTAACAAGAATCCAAAAAAGCATGAATCCTAAGGAAAACAGACTGATCAAACTAACAAAATTAAAATAAGCCCTTCTGCTCATCAGAGGACACCACAGGGAAGTGAAAAAGCTCAAACCGGAAGAACACGGTGATAAACATATTCAACTAGCAGAAGATGAGTATCCGAATATATCGAGAATTAAAATAACTAAGAAAAAGGAGAACCAGTAATAGAAAAATGTGCAAAAGAAATGAACAGGTATTTGGTGGAAACACAAACACGAATATCTAATAAATACATAAGAAGTTCTATTAGTGCAAAAGGTAGTGAGATGCAAATTTCAAAGTCACCAGATTTGCAACAACGCTGCCAACGAAACTCGGAAAGTAGCAAGTTTTGCTGAGTATACGAAGCTTGGATTAGTCATCGCTGATGGGGATGTAAATTTGTACAGTTACTTCTGAAAGCTCTTGGACTTTATAAAGGAAGTTGAAGATGTTCAAATCCTACAAGGCTGCCAGGGCTGCTCTGTGCGTGCCCAAGAGAAACACATGCACACCTACACTAGGAGTCCCACACAACTGTGTCCCAAGCCATGTTTCCAAAAGCAAAACCTGCACACTCTGCAAACGTTCTTCTCAGGAGAAAGGATAAATGCCTTCTGGCATAATCAGATGATGAACCAGGAGGCACCAGTGGAGAAAAAAAAAATTCACGAACTACAAGCACCCACATCAACATGAATAAATCTGCGAAACAGACAGCTGGGTGAAAAAAAAAAAAAAGCAAGCTGCAAAGAATATGTAACGTAAATATGTAAGATTCAAAAAACAGGCCAACCAAATAATATTTTGCATATTTGGATATTTACATGTAGGAAAATACAAAGAAATCCAAGGGAATGAATAAACATGAAAATTCAGTCTAGTGTTTCTCTCTAAGGATGGTGAGAGAGGCAATTAAAGAAAGACAGAGAAGCATCTCCAGCAATCATTGGTCCAATTCTATTTCCTCAGCAGAGCTGTGGCATTTTTGAAACCATCCATGTAAATATACCACATATTCTCCATTGTATATATCATATTTTTCATTATACTCTATATGCCACTATCTTCAAATATAAGATTTGTTTCTGAGAATCATTTATGTAGCATAATCTCAAAAAATTCACTTCATAACTAAAGCCCTATGGGTAAATGACAATGTTAAAAAAAATAAGCTATCAGTCCATTTTAATAGAATACTTTTATTTGGACTATCTTATTTTATCACCATATTCCAATAGCATCTCAGAGTTTTATTTGGTTTTGTGCTTTTCTGACTTAACATGAAAGAATTCTTCCTGGGAATAATGGTGCAAGTGAAATCTTCTGTGAAAAATGATGAATTCAATCCCCCACTGCCAGTTCCTTTATATCTTCTTTCCTAAAATTCCCTTACTCTGAAGCTTTTAATATTTCTCTAAAAACTTTCAAATAGTCTATGGAGCTTTATTTATTCTTCATTAGTTTATTATTTCTTTGTTCTGACTCCAGGACTTGCATAGGAAACTAAGCTCTGATTGAATTTTCTCCCTCTGGAATGCTAGTTCATTAGCCAAATATAATAAGTGATTGAAATGGTCAGGTTCACGCTTAAAATACACCTCTGTATCTGCACCCCAAAGGGCAGTTTAAATAGAATTGAGCTAATTTAATTCTCTCTCTTGAGTTTCACTCTTGCATTTGCTGTGTTATCTTCACATTAAGGGGTGGGTCACACACGTGAAGGTTAGCTTGACAGACGCTTTGTCATACACACTAAGGAGAGCAGAGAAAGATCTTGCTATTATCCTTACTAAGTAAAATCACATCCCTAAGGCAGCATGAAGACTAGATTACTTGAGGGCAGGCAATGTGCTTTCCTCATCCAGAGCTGAACTCCCAGTGTCTATGACATTGTGTGACACATAGTAGGGCCATAATTTATATGTGTTGTTGAACGAAGGAATGAATGAATGGAGGAATGAGATCTTGTACTCCTTCCTTAAAAACAGAGGACTTCACAAACCCATGTTCTTGTAGATTTCCCCTTGTTTTGTTGAATCTAGCAACCTACTCCCATGGCCGTGGGCAACACTTCTCTTATTTGGGAACTAGATAGGCAGACTTCAGCTTTTAGACAAAGTGCCAGAGGGATGCTATTAGCTTCCACAATCCCTTAAAGACCCCAAAAGGCTTTAAAACAATGCTAACAATTCCAGTGTCTCAGTAACAACAAGGGATTTCTCTATTCCCCTCTTCATCTCTTTGGTAAAATTATTTTCTAGTACCAGGTTACAAAGGCATTAAATGAAGCTTATTAATAACAGTAGGACACAGGTACTTAAAATCACAGTGACCTTGAGCAACTGTCCATCTGAGGCAGATACAATTTTTATGGTGATGAGACCATATCAAACAGTGTGATGTTTCAGTGAATCATGGCTATATTATCACATACATATTATTCACACATTAATTCAAGAATGCATCATACTGTGGTGTCCCTAGCACAAAATGTTAACAGTCAGAATACTGTCTTCAGTTAATTTGATATCATCATAATCACCCACTAAATAAAATAAAAAAGGAACAATATAAATAAATAGCATTGCTCTATGAAGAGGAGGCCATTTCCCATCTACTTGTGCATGTGACAAGTGAATCATAGTTATATTTATAAAAAGTAATCATTCATAAAGAAGAGGACCAGCCCACATATATTGAATATTTTCTCAGTAACAAACACTATGCTATTTGTTTTAAACACTTTTCCACATTTGGTCCTTATAACAAACATCTTAGAAAAATATTATTCTCCCCAATTTACAGACAGATAAATCAAGTTTCTAGAGGACTAGCATTCAATATCTTTTCCAATGTCACACAGTTAGCAATGGGCAGAGCTGAGATTCAAATCCAAAACTTACTGGCTCCAAATGCCATTGTCTTAAACACCACCCAGACCACCTCCTAAACATTAGAGCTTCAGTATTTGTTGGTCATTTAGGCTGCAACAGGCGATCCGAGAATCCCGGAAGACAGAATGAAACCCTTTACCTTAAATGAGGAATGTCAGAATGACGCCAAGTCTCAACAGGTACAGATCACCATAAACACATCAGAGAGAGAAGGTTAATTGCTAAATTTGGGGTAAAGCTGGCAGTCAATTCCTTGGACAGATCTTTTCAATAAAATCTTGCTGAGAGTTACATTCTCAAATAAGCACAAAAGATGCAGCAACAATTTGTGGCAAGTTTTAAACGTCCTCAGCTCTTGAGGTACCAAACAAACAGATGTTTCCGAAGACTGGGGCTTATGAATGCCACTTTACTGTCAACAAATTAGGCAACATCTTTGCTGCCTGCTGCTAACGCAGCAATCTCTTAAATTTAAAACTCTATGATAGCTTCTCCTGGATGAAAGGGAATTAGCATACATTCACATACCATGAAATAAAAAAAATCAAAGGTTCCTTGTTGACACCAGGCAAAGCTGGTGGTAGATCTAAGCTCCCAGTGTTGGCTTAGCCCACCGAATGTTTACGTTTTTTTTTCTTGTAAATAAATAGTAATTTTGCTATCCTGCTCTGTCTCCTTTGACACAAGTGAGTCCCCAGACCCACCGAACTCGGTAACTCTGAAACCACTGTCAAGTGCTCATGACCTTGGTTCACGTTTTATGACCCATCTCCTGGACAGAGGCTACCATCTCTAACTTGTGCGGCTGTCACCAGCCTGCACAGGCTGCGATCCATTCTCCACGCAGCTGGCAGAACCAATGCTTCCTTCCAGAACATCACTTCCTTGGGGAAAACTGTCTTCCATGTTCTGTTGCCCACTCAACGAAACCCAAAGTCTCTAGCCTGACTGCTTCCCGAATGGTCCTGTCTGTCTGCACCCACCCTTATTCAACACCAGTCCACCTAAGGGCTCGCTATGCCTGCCACACTGATTCCAATCCACCCTTGTCTTTCTGACCTTGTCTTTCTGAGCAGTGCCTTTCTCTCACTTCTTTCCCTGCCAGTGTTTCACATCCTTGACACACAAACATCCCTCTGTGAAACCATCACTGGCACTGCTTCCTGTTCTCTTTCATGGCACCAAATATTCTAGAACATTTTGCCTGCTGATGTGCCTCTCTTTGTATCTGACAGTAACCCCCTGGAGACCAGGAGCTGCATCAGATTCACCCTTGAAGCACAAGGAGTGCTGCTAATATGCGGGGTCCTTACGGTCCTTCACAGCGTTTTTTTTTTTAATAAATGGAATCAATGATTATTTCTTAAAAGTCCTAGTCCACATGATCTCTCAGTGTGAAAAACTCTCTCCCAGCTCCCTGCCTTTACCCCAGTTCTCAGCCAACGTGGAAAATGTCTAGACTATTGGAGGCAGTTTACAATATACTTACAAACTTCTTTTAGACTGTGTTTTCCCAAATGTAAAGTCCCTGCCATGACCTAACTGGAGACTCCTACACTGAAAAAACTCCCCACATAAACGTGTAGACATCTTTCTGCCTTCCTCTGAAGCACCGAATCTATTTGGTAACATCTTGTCATCCTCAGGACTTAATTACTTGGATTTGTTATTTAAGTTCAACTAACATCCCCCGTATTAAAATATTCAGATGTGACTTACTGCGTATTATGGGAGGTTTGAATGAGATGAGGGCACGGAGTGAGAACTGGAACACACCTAGGTGCTCAGTGTTTCCTATTTTACAGGTGAGAAAACAGAGGCCGAGAAAACCGAAATGATTTGTCCCAAGTCACACCTTGAGTGTTTTGGTGCCAAGACCAGGATCTTCCTGCTACACCCCCACTGCTCTTCCGTCTTAATAATTTGAACACACAGGGTTCATGGTGTTCATCATCTAGTCTTAACAACTGAAGTTCTGTCTTCTTAAGTGGGTCAAATGCTCACTGTTTTTTTGTCAATTTAAATATCAATGGTTTCCAATCCTCTGACATGAGCATAAACAGACAAATATAAATTTAAGTAATTTAGAAAACAAATGTATGGATACCAAGCGGGGGAAGGAGGAAGGGTGGGATGAATTGGGAGATTGGGATTGACATATATACACTACTGATACTATGCATAAAATAGGTAACTAACGAGAACCTACTGTACAGCACAGGGAAGCCTACTCAGTGCTCTGTGGTGACCTAAATGGGATGGAAATTCAAAAAGAGAGGGGATATACGTATATATAAAGCTGATTCACTTTGCTGTACAGTAGAAACTAAAGCAACATTGTAAACCAACTATACTCCAAAAAAAATTAATTTAAAAAATTTCGGACTTCTGTGGTGGCGCAATGGTTAAGAATCCACCTGCCAATGCAGGGGACACGGCTTCCCTCCCTGGTCCGGGAAGATCCCACATGCCACAGAGCAACTAAGCCCATGTGCCACAACTACTGAGCTCAAGTGCCACAACTACTGAAGCCCATGTGCTTAGAGCCCGTGCTCCACAACAAGACAAGCCACTGCAATGAGAAGCCCGTGCACCGCAATGAAGAGTAGCCCCCACTCAACACAACTAGAGAAAACCCCATGTGCAGCAACGAAGATCCAACACAGCCAAAAATAAATAAATAAATAAATTTGTTAAAAAAAATTTAGTAACTTGGTAAAAGCTTTTGGACTTTGAGCATCTGAGCAAAGGCAGAATGGACCTGAAGGGCATACAAATGCCTTCATCAACAGGTCCTTCTACTTCTCAACAGAGTTATACAATTACACAACCAGGAGACTAATAAGTATGCATCTTTTGGTCAATGTATTCATCTCCTGCTGTTCCCTGTTTGAAAAACATCTATTCAAAGAGTCACTGGCTTCTATATCTTAATTTACTGAGTATTTCCTGTCACACATATGTTATCCTTGCATTATTGCTCTTCTTTTGATAACAACACAATATCAAAAGTCCCATCTCCAGCTCCAGCAGTGGGTCCAGAGACACAGTAAGTTGCCCTGTGTGAAAGGGAAATTGATTTGAGCTTTCTTCCATTTCATCGTGTCAATTTCCGTGTGGTTCTCCAGTCCATTTTATGAAAGAGACAAATGTGATGCTTTCCTGATATATTGTTTTAGCCCCTAGTGAGAGGAACTATTTTATAATCTTTTGTAGAAAAATTAAGGAGACGTCAATGAAAAAATCATCGGTATCAGGAGCAAAAAATATATATATGATTCACTAGCAACAGCATGCAAGATGCTGTGTGAGATGCTTTACTTACATTTCTCATTTAATTCTCTACAGAATCACTGAAGAGCATTATCCCCATTTGTGCAGATGAGAAAAAGAAAATGCAGAGAAATTAGAAAGCCAGGTAATACCATAAAAACACAAGGGTGAAATTTAGCTCCAATTTATGAAGCCACAAACTTCACCTTTCAGATCTATGAGTTTTAAAAATGTGCGGTAAGGATGAAAAAAAATGAAGAATCTTCTACACTAATTATATTTGTAAAGATTTTCACTTTTCTGCCAACTGGAATGTTAAATTTCAAAATATATTAGAGTTAGATTTCTTAAAAATCTGTTTTACAATGTAAAACCTCTAAATAAAATTTGGTATATTAAGTATTTTTAGATGTAAAACTAATATTAGTTCTTTGATATAAGATGTGACCTTGGAAAGAAGTCAGGCTTAAAATTTGATGCAAAAGTGTTAAGATACAGTAGCTGAGCTAAAGACATACACCAAATAATTATAAGGATTAAATATTTTTAGGACCTACATAAAATTCTCAGGAGAGTTTATTTCTTGCCCCACAGAAATCTAGAACAATTGTTTTAATTGTTATAGAATAAATGTTTGTGTCCTTCCAAAATTCATGTTATAGAGTGAAACCTAAACCCTAGTGTGATGGTATTTGGAGGTGAGGCTTGGGAGGTGAGGTCATGAGGATGGAGCCTTCATGACTGGGATTGGTTCCCTTATAAAAGAGGCCCTGGAGAGCTCCCTTGTTTCTTCCTTCCAATGTGTGATGACACAGCACAAAGACTATGACCCAGGAAGCAGGTTCTCACCAAACACTGAATTTGCCTGTGCTTTGAACTCGCACTTCCCAGCCTCCAGAAATGTGAGAAATAAATTCATGCTGTTTATAAACCACCCAATCTATGGCATTCATTTACAGCACCCTGAATAAACTAAGACAATGTGATAACTAGTATTTTATAGGCTTAGTGTAATTTGTCCACTGGCAGTTTGCAAGAGAATACTGAACAGTTACTTTGGATGCATTTAAGAGCAATGGTAATGTATACTATCGACATTCTTTACATCATCTGTGTAAGAATAAAACCAGAAACATATTCAGATAAAGAACTTCAAAACTGCTATGATCATTGAGGGGTAGGGAGGGAGAGGGAAGAAGCAGAAAATCAGTTCAAAAATGTTTTATCTCTAGGGTGAAAATGGACTGGAGCCATTTAGGTGGTTATTTACAACATAATTGAAGACACCATTTAAGACACAATACTAAGAGCATTGAGGCGAGGCATTTTAAATGTGTACTTGAGGAGCAAAGATACCTAGGTTCAAAAATCAATGTCTGGTCACTGGCTGCCGGATGTTGGGAAAGCGGATTTCTCGCTCTGAATCTCACTGTTCTCATTTACAAAATGAAATACTAACAAGACTTATTAACTCATAGCGTTAACTAGGAGTAAATGGCGTGACCTACATAAACCAGCTAATGCTGTGCCTGGCCTATGGAAATCGCTCCATAAATACTACCCTTATTATTGTTAAAATTACCACTGTTATCATCACCTTCTTAAGATGAGAGTGAAAATACGAGAATAAGGTCAACCACAGTTCGACACCACAGAGGACATCAACCAACAGGACTTGGTTTCCAGGCTACTATTTTAACATGAAAACTAACTAGAATGAATTTCGAAATATAATATCCTGATCTGGAAAGGTCAGAATAATATACAATATTTGATATGTCATGTACAGAGATGGAAATATGTATAGACAGTAAGACTGGTGATTTTGCCAAAAAAAAAAAAATAGCAGTGAGAATAAGAACAGCAACGAAAGTACCATATACTCATTCATTCTGTATTCACTCGGCATTGACTGAACTGTCACTCTGTGCTGGCCACTGCTTTGTCCCATACTCCAAGGCATTGTCCTTGGGGAATTACTTAGAGGTGAGGGAAAGAAACAAGAGGCTCAGCACCTACGTCTAGTGGTTGAGATGCCTCACAAGTCTCAGTGCAGGGGAGGAAGAGGCAGCAGCTTTCGTCCAGGTTTTTAAAATAAAACTGCGTTTAATGAAAAAAAATTAAATTCTTAAAAATTCAAAGTGATTCAAAAGTTATCTTTTTTTTTTCTTTTTTTTGTTAATGTCAAAAGTATTCACTGGTCGTAAGCCTCTAGAATCTTATAACTTTGAGTGATTTTTTACCTTTGGCTACATGACTGTTTAGGAATGTGTGTATGTGCAGAAATATCTACATAATTAAAAAAAATTCGGTTGAAAAACAAATTTAAGTAATTATTTAATTATTTTATACGTCTGGTTTCCAAAATGAAATATTTTGGCAAATTTCCTCCTTCTTTATTTAAAAAGAATAAATGAAACTGTTTCAATATCATATCCTGCAGGATAATGAAAAAATCCACACTGTCTTACTTTGCGAAACAATTACTTTCATATATGATTTCTTTCCTTAAGAAAATGCAAAAAAGAAAAGGAAAGGAAAGGAAAGAAAAGGAAAGGAAAGAAAAGAAAATGCAGCAATTATGCTTTTAAGTAAATACATTTCACTCTGACAAAAAGTTCGTGACTACTTGACATATGTCTTCACCGCTAACTAATTTAACCAGATCAGCATTTTCTCTAAAATAAACCTGACTTCTTTGTAGGTCTGGAAAAGATTTTTAGACTCTATTTATAGAACTGTTGGCATGTGGGCCCACAGAAGTAAGTTGATAAAGAGAATGACTTCTGATAACATTTATAGCATTAATTCCTTTTGTATTCATCTCCAAAAGATGGCAAACTTTTGAAAAAACTTGTTTATAAGAAATTCAATACTTTTATCTGCTGGAAAGAAAGAGCATCTTTTTATGTGGAGTAAGCATTTTTTATACATATGTTACGTTATTTCTTTTTAAATTATATTACTGCAATTGGAGTCTTGGGTATCTATGTTACAGAAATCGCAAGGCTAAATATGATTGCTTTATTAGTTGTCCTTATGCTACAGTAAATAATGACTCTACTCTACATTCAAATACCTCTACTTCTTAGCATCAAAGCTACCAATTATTTTAATATGTGAATCCAAACGCATGCATTTATGTAGGAAAAATAAAATTGGCTACAGACATTAAACTTTTGAATGGAATACAGATGCTCACAGGATAAAATTTATTTTCTCTAAAAAACTTTCATAATTCAGCTTACTGTAATATACAATACCACCACTAGAAAAGCATTGTATTCATTTTCTATTACTGCGTAATCAATTACTACAAACTGAGCAGCTTAGAAAACATGCAGTTTTTTTAGCTAACAGTTTTATAAGTTTTGTACAGTTCAGGAGTGGCATGGTTGGAATTTCTGTTCAGGATCTTACAAGGTTATCATCGGAGTTTCTGCTGGGCCACTTTCCTTTCTGGAGGTTCTGGGGGATAATCTGCTTCCAAGTTCCTTCAGGCTATGAGCTGAATTCAATTCCTTTTGGTTGTAAGACTGAGGTCCCCTTCTCCCTGCTGGGTGTTAGTTGGGGATCACTCTCAGGATCTGGAAGCCACATGCATTGCTGGCCACATCTTTAGCTCCATCTTTAAAGCCAGCAAAGGAAAACTTATCATGTGTCAAATCTCTCCATTTTTGAATTTTTGACATTGTCTTTGCACTCTAAGTCGACTACTGTCATAAATCACCATCATCACCAGCATCACCATGTCTTCCAAGAGTCAGGGCTCCTTTAGGGAGAGGTCATAAGACAGGCTCAACTATTATTTGAATTAAATTTCTCTCCCATTATGTTCCTGCTGCCCATGAGTACCAAGGGATATGAGTAGACATCTATTCTGGTGTCCTTAAATTTTCAGTAGCTCTTGAGAAAATCCCCAATGTCCTTTGACTGAGGGTTAAGACATTCCATGGCAAGAATCTTCTAGAAGGGTCAATAGAGTTTCATCCCCAAACTCTGTTAAGTTCTAATGAAGGAAGGAACACCTGGCCCAACTTGAACTGATCAAGAAGATATTGTGAGCCCTGAGCTGGGTAACTGGATCCACAGGAAGAGGGGACCAGGCAAAAGAAGCAGGGCATTCTAGATGGAAGGGATCACAGGACTATCACCACGTGTGGTGGGAAAGAGAGGGGTATTTATGAAGTTGCAGAAGTGGGAATGGGTCTTTCACAGACGTGGTTCTGATGTATGTGTTTACACAGATCAATTTCACACCATGTGGGGGATGGATTTGGGCAGAATGCAGGCAAAGGGATGAGTTAGAATGCTGTTCCAGGGGTCTACGGAGAGTATGACAAAAATGTGGGCACAAGCAGGTCCTACGGGGCTTGCAAGAACAACACACGACCCCAGCCTGGGAGAGGACCAGGTGGCTCATTGGGCAGCTGGACCAAGACCTCCTTGACAGGTCTTAGCCTGAGGAATGGGCAAGAACCAAGTAGCTGCAACTGGCCAGAGAGTGGAAGCTGGGCTATTAGCAAGAAGGATTTGTTCCTGACCCTAAATAAAAGGCCTCCTCTATATAAATAATATCCCTGACTCAGATCTGGATGGTTCTGAGGAATTAGGGGGAAGGTATAGAAGCAAACTCTCTAGCTGTAGGAGGGAGAAGAATCCAACAGCTTGGAATGGTCTGGCCTGAAACCAGAGAGGAAAGCCAAGAGGGGAAGGTGATAAGGCACCCAGTGGAACTGTAGCTGCAGGAAGAAGCACTGTTCCCCGTGACTTTGAGATTCTTGCCTCACTGCGAAGGGATGCAGAGATGAAGTGGGGAGGTTAAGAAAGTAAAGTGAGGATTTAAACGCTCTCAGAGGGAGAAGAGGCAGACAGGTGAGGAGCTGCTGCCCGGGGTTTCTTTGGCAAGCCAGTTAGGAGGGGCACACAAATGAAGGGGAGGAATATTCACCAGGGAAGGAGGAGTCTGTGGGTCCTATTCCCTGATTTTCATCCCAGCTTATCTTGCTGAGGGGAGGCGGGATTTTTGTCCTTATTCAGCCTTGATCAGAAGTGTCCTGGTGTCGGTGCACAGTGGGTACTTCTTAGCTGCAAGGCTCATTTTATTGTAATGAGAACATAGTGAGCAATGGGTTACATTAGAACCCAGGAGGTTCCCACCTTTCCTCATCTTTCTCTGTCTGCCTTCAGGAAACTTATCACCCAAAAGGTGTGGTTTCCTGTCAGTCTGGAGGTTCCTGCTTTTCTCTGTCTGCCCATAGGCCCTCCACCCCCATCCCACTGTTCACAAGATGCATGATTTCCTGCCACCTGGCCACTGCCCCCAGTTTTCTGCTCATACCTAGCTACCTGCCTGCTGTAACAGCACCAATAATTCTATTCTAGAAGATTGATAACACTTAGACAACCACTAATTGATCTGAATTCTGGAAGCTATGATATGAATTTGCTTAGAAAAGTCTGTGAAGAGCTTAAGAGATCACGATGTTCCTATTTGCAGCTACTTGCCCCCTAGGTATGAGGATGCAGAAGCTTGCTTTGCTGCAATGGTAGCTATCTCCAGATTCTCCCTTCTCCAAATTCTCAGCACTCTCATTTACGATTTGACTGACTATTACAAAGTTGGCTGTTAGAAATGCATACTGGACTTCTCTGGTGGTGCAGTGGTTAAGAATCTGCCTGCCAATGCAGGGGACACGGGTTCCGTTCCTGGTCCAGGAAGATCCTGCATGCCGCGGAGCAACTAAGCCCGTGTACCAAAACTACTGAGCCTGCGCTCTAGGGCCCACGAAACACAACTATTGAGCCCATGTGCCACAACTACTGAAACCCAAGTGCACAGAGCCTGTGCTCCACAACAAGAGAAGCCCGCACACCACAGTGAAGAGTAGCCCCGGCTCGCTGCAACTCTAGTTGCGCAGCCCATGCACCGCAACGAAGACCCAACACAGCCAATATAAATAAATAAATAAATTTATATAAATGCATACTAATAATATCTTTTCATTAAGTTTAAATGTCAGTGTAACTACCAGGAAAGAGGTCTTAGGAATCAGATGGAGCAAGTTCCTAACACCAATAAAGGCAGAGGAAAACCAAACTATATTTCCCAGTCATTTTTACCATTTATATAAAAATCTTAAAAATACTTGATTTTGTTTCATTTCCTCTAAGACACCCTCTTACTCCCCTCTAGTATCCCGAAGAAGTATGAAACAACATCTAAATCATCACAGACTTCTTCATCTGTTCTCCTTTTTCAAAAATTGTTTACATTCTATTGTATTTTTAAACATCCTTTTTGATGTGCTAACTAGGTTAGTCTACCACCCTTAATAAAGACTTGAATTTCCAAAGGTGCATTTCTGAAGCTGAGCAAACAACTAGGTTAGGACAAACACACACACACACACACACACACACACACACACACACACACGTGGAAGTTATGTATTGGATTTTCTCCAGTGACAGATCAGTAAATTGCCTGTATTATTCAAATGCAGATTCATATGTTAGACATTTCCAAAATACAAAATGATCAAGCTTGATGAAGACATATTAGATAGCTATATGGCAAGGGGAAATAATTAGACAGGGTCATCTGCACTCAGCACTATTATTTACTATGCATTTAACACAGAATTATAGATTATGTATCCTGGGCTGTGAGCTAGGAATATAAGACATAGTATAAATAATCACAAGTTGTCATGGGATAATTCTTCTGTCTACTTCAGTGGTTCACTGATGTGTTCTATTCATGAAACATTAGACCTAAGAAAAGATATCAACTCAATCAAATCAATTGAGGGAGGAGGAAAGTTTCTAAGATTTAAAAGGTAATCTCACAGATGCAGCATCTCAATGCAGCCAGTCCTAATGTGACCTAAACTGGTCTCTGACTTCTAGGAACCACAGAGTCTCTGCTGGACTGAGGCAGGAGACAGATGGGGCCCCAGGGCAAACGGTCTGAGTTTGTTCTCTGTGGACCGATACCCTGAGACAGGAATAACAGGACAAATGGAAGAGGAGGCTGGGCCCTGCCCAGATCGAAGATAAGAGACCATATATTCCTCATTCTCGAAGTCAGGAGACCTCTCCCGACCACACATGCACAGAAAGCCTCCTTGGAAGTCAAAAGGGGAGTGATGCCAAGGGGCCAAAGCTACCCATAGGCCTCTTCGGTGGAATCCATCTGGGCTAAGAGATGCGTGCGCACACTGGGGATATCCTGAGATACACCAAATATGGACTCTGAACCAGGCAAATCAACATGATTGGTCAAAGGAAACACTGAAGAAATGCCCCATAAAAGTGATTCAAATTGCCACGAGGGCGCGACTCTCTCTCCTGTGTGTCTATCCACACATATTATACTTTTTTCTCCTAATAAATACTTTGTTTCACTATTTTCTGTTTCTGTGGGAATTCTTTTTTGCAAAGCCATAGGGCCAGGGCCTTGCCATTGACCACTGGCCTAGTGGCTAGGATTTGGTGCTCTCACTGCCACAGCCCAATCTCCATCACTGGCCGGGAACTGAAACCCTGCCTCAAGCTGCTGTGGGCCGAGGCCACCCGAGATCAGGACTACTGTATGTCAGCACAGATTCTTCCACCAGCACCCAATCCACATGGCTACCATCCACATGGCCACCATCTCCTAGCACAAACAACTAGATGTCACATATTTAGGGTCACTTAGTTCACATTCTCAAGAGTACAAGACTAATTTCTTGTAGGACAGTTACTGGATGAATCATCCTTGGGTCAGATATCCATTTCTCATCCAATCAGAAGCTGGGAATTGAGACACAGGACACAGCATGGTCCCCCAGACCTGATGCTACCAAGGGCTGGAGGTGGGTGAAACAAGATGTAGAAACAAATACAAGATGTAGAGTATGCAAAATTATCACACAGAAAGATTAGGAATACAAATCGAAAAGTTAATCTGACCAATGGTGAAACAATGGGTTTCAAAGCAAATGATGTAGATGTCAATTCAACCAGTGTTTACGGACCTGAAAACCTGACAGAGAGCTTCTCAGGCAATGTTCACCATTAAAAAAAAAAGCTCTTCAAATATGTGAAACCACATGTAGTAAGTCAAATACGCACTTATAAATATTATTTTTTGCCATACTTCAGTCTCACCACCTTCCACCAATCAACCTTCTGAAAACAATTTCAAGTGGACACAGTTCACTTCTTTTTCTTATCCATCTTACTTCAGTTAAATTGGGTGTTCAGACAAGTCTGTGATGAGTTTAAGAGATTACGATGTGCGTACCTAGTTGTAGCTACGTATAGCCTAGGTACTTGGATGCAGAAGCAGATATGCTTTCTTATACCCCAATTAAGTCTTTACAATTGAAAATGACATTTCAAAGTAATTTAGTCTAACAAACAAGAGGTGCAATGATTTCCATTTAAAGGTTATCACTGTTGGACAAAGAAAAGAACAATGTTAAAAGACTAATGGCAGGTGGCTCCAACAGGAAACATTCCAACTCCAAATTAATCTTACAATGATAAAATATGAGGGTGAGTCAAAAATTATCCACACTCTGGTTATATTAAAACCTCTGTAAATTCTACAGCCAGAGTGCGGATAATTTTTGACTCACTCGCGTATTCGATCCAAGGATGTTTTAATTCCTCTGTGGCAGCAGTTGGGT
Organism: Hippopotamus amphibius kiboko; assembly: GCF_030028045.1. Taxonomy (NCBI): domain Eukaryota; kingdom Metazoa; phylum Chordata; class Mammalia; order Artiodactyla; family Hippopotamidae; genus Hippopotamus; species Hippopotamus amphibius. The sequence continues at coordinate 60,708,508 of NC_080200.1, read as the reverse complement.
AAGAGACTCCCAAACTCAGATCCTGCTTCCTGGGCAGAGTGGCTCTAGACCCCAAGACTAGGAATCTTTGCCCCATTTTCATCTATGATAGGCCATATAACTAGTTCTCACCAATAGAGTGAGGGTACATGGATGCAACTGACAATGCAATTGATCAGGAGGCCATAGTGAATGGGTAGGGCTCTCCAGAGAAGCCCGGTCATTAATTACTGCAGAGAAGCCCCGTCATCAATTACTCCATGGAGGGGAAGCAGGGAAGCAGCACCCTGACTGGCATCAACCACCTCTATCTGTTGCATGAATAAGAAACAAAATGCTACTATATTGTCACTATAACTGGAGTTTATTTGCCATAGCAACTATTGTTTCCTTAACTAAGATACCTCCCTAAAAATGCAGCATGTCAAAAACACAATATAGAACAAGATGACAGGAAAGTACCATGCATTTTTGAGAAATAAAAGTCGTTTTATTTATGTTTCTTTCACACACACTCACACATTCACAGTCACACTCACACATCTTCGCAAACATGCTTCTGTTTTTAAATATGAAAACATGGTCCTTAGGCAGATAATTTATTTTTTGGTCAAGTGACTAAGTTTTGTTTTTAAATATTTCATAATCTCAAACCAACCCCAATTGAATAATCATTCTACCTATGGATTTGAAATGTGTTCACACACAGGAATTGCATGCATGGCTGATGTTTGAGGAGCAATTTCATAATTTAGCATTGTATATTAGCAAACAACGCAAGTTACACCAAAACGTTCTCTCCTTCATTTCCAGAACATGCAACTTTGGATTATTTAGACAAAAAGAACCAAACTGAGAGACTGTGACATGGCATCTCATTTCCAGTAAGTTGACTAAATGCAAAGCCTCTTGTTTGTGTAAAATGATGCATAATTTGCATTCAGGGCAGGTGTTCATTTTGTGACAAGAGTTTCAAGTACAACTCATTTCGGATACCTTTTGAACATCTTAAATCAGGTTGGTCACAATCCTTCCCAATATCTGACCGAATGTTTTAATTCCACTGCCAGGTTTGTAAGGAGAAGATAAACAGCACTATTTACTTTCACTGGCAACTCAAAGCCCGGCCCCGAGGAGCGCCCAGTACCTGACGCTGCTCATGCTGCCCGTCTCGGATCCAAGCTTGCATCGCTCCAGCTGGCTGGCGACGATCTGGCGTTCTGCCTCCAGCTCTCGGGTCAGCCTTTCAAACTGTAATTCCTGAAATAAAACCACCAAACAGATTAATTCTATCAGCTATACGGAACATGGAATTCAGACCTTTTTAGGACAGAATGGTCAAGCGGAAAATTAGGGTTTCTCAGGACTTCAAATTTGAGAAGCAGAGGTTGCTGATGTGGACTCGAAGAAGGGTGAGGATTTCAGACAGATCTAAGTTCATATTACAGTCCTGGGACCTATCAGCTGCAGGGCCTTGAATAAGCTATTCAGTCTTTCTAAGGATCAATTTCATCATCTGTAAAATGGGTTTAAAATACTTAATTCATTAGGTTGAAGTAAGGATTAAAAGAGACACTGATCATGAAAAATAAGCCTGTGCTATGTTTGGTAAATGTCCAGCACCCAACAGATATTAATACTCCTGTCATCAAAAGTGAAACAATAAACAATATATTTTTTATATGATTGGAGTATTGTGTTTAGTCCCTACTGGCCATCTAGGTGCTTCTGTATACTAATCTCATCTTTATATTACTTACATATTGTAGGCTGAAGAAAATAATGCTTTAAACCAACACTTTTCATGATTTAAATTTCAGCAGAACAACAGGGACACTGATTCCAATTACAGAACTCTAATTATACGGTGAATTGCAAAGTGAATGACCTTTGCAATATTTGATACATCACCCTAAAAAATAGCCAACTGAACCAAGGAAGAATACATCTACAAAGCTGCCTGAAATCCACTGTTAAAGGTCTGACATTAATGAAAAATGATTCAGTGAGTACATCAAGGATTTTAGCTGTTCCAACCACAGGACTTTTATACCATATTGTAAACTTTATGTTTTATTTTTCCATACACTTAAGATCTTAATAAAGTAATTATACTAAATCAAGTATTTTAACTAAAAAATTCAGAAAAGTTGTACACAATATCACAATTAACTTCTTGTAAAAAATAAATTATTTGCACAGTTGTGTTTTGGAGGTGGAAAAACTTCTAAGAATGCTGAAAAATACTGAAAAGGAGAGCAGAGGTCAACTTGGGAGAACAAAACTCCCAACATTACAGGGATTTGTCTTTCCAGAAAAGATGAGTTTATTTTATTTGCTACCCTGGGATGCTCTAGGGTGAGGCCTTTAAAAAGAAGGATCTGGTGTGTCCTCTACATATATTAAAAATAATCTTGCTCTTTTCCACAGGAGCAAATTTTTTTGTTTGTTTTGTTTTTGTTTTTGCTTTATTTGGGTTAGGCAATGGTCTTCTTTTTTTCCTTTTCCTCTTTTTTAGTGCTTTACAATTTTTTAAAAGTTTCACACATGATTTCATATAATTCCATAATAACCCCTTTTCTTTAACCCCCAACCCCTATCTTGCCCCCCCCCCCACACTGTTAACCACTAGTTTGTTCTCCATAAGAGCAGATGTTTTTATGTTGACATTATTTTGGGGTCTGAGTAAAAAACATCTCACAAATGAGAGCTCAACTTTTCCACTTATGGTGTGAAAACTGAGGAAGCAGATTGCTGAAGCCAAAATGTTTCTTCTTATACATTCTGAAGGACAGTAAAGATTATGCGTAAGGGTGAGTATGAAGACCCCTGCTGACTGCATTTTGTGTATCTAACCTCCCCTTATTCTCCTGCAAGTTCTACCGCTTTTGGGGGGCAGTTCCTTAAAAATATGCAAGTTCTAGAAGATTCTCATTGCCAGTCTTTATAATACCCAGGCATATCTCAGAGATACTACAGGTTTGGTTCCAGACCACCACAATAAAGTCACAATCAAAAAGAAGCAAACTGCATGAATGTCTTTGGTTTTCTAGTGCATACAGAAGTTAGGTTTACATTATACGGTAGTCTAGTAAGTGTGCAATAACATTACGTCTAAAAAACATGTTCATACCTTAATCAAACAATTTATTGCTAAAAATGTCGACCACCCCCAGGCTTTCAGCGAGTCATAATCTGTTGACAATAGTTAATATCAAAGATCACTGATCACAGCTCACCACAACAAATATAATAATAATGAAGAAGTTTGAAATCATGTGAGAATTACCAAAATATGACACAGAGACATGGAGCGAGCAAACCCTGTTGGAAAAATGGCACTGATCACATTGCTCAATGCAAAGTTGCCCCAAACCTTCAATTTGTAAAAAAAAAAAAAATGCAATTTGTAAAAAAATGCAATATTTGTGAAGTGCAATAAAACAAGGTATGTCTGTATATTTTATCTCAAATATGTCTGTGTAACAGGAACCCAACTCATACCTTAGAGTTGATAACAGCTTAAAAGCATTAACACTTAAAGATTATGCAGAACTCCTCATAGGTAAATGGAACTTCATTATTCGTATTATCTAAAGTAAATAATTTGCTGCACGTTTGCATATGTTACAAGCAGTCCAATACGGTGAGACAGTGAAACAATCTGAGGATTTATAAACCTTCTTGGGTTTCTCCTAGGACAGACACTACCCTCGGATGTGTTTGCTGAAGGCTGCAGCCTCACTATATATTTTCTTCACATCAGGTTTTTGGGAGGGAGGGTGTTAGGAGACATTTTTTCAGTCTTCCAAACATAGTCACAATATCCAGTGACTATCCAGCTCTTCATCTGTGTAGATCTCTCTAGTTCCATCTGGCATCACTTTCCTTCTGTCTGGAAGACTTCTTTTAATATTTCTTATAATGTGGTTCCTTCAGTGATGAACTCTTTCAGTTTTACATGCACAATAAGGTTTTTATTTTGACCCCATTTTCATTTTTGTTGTTTTTTTTCTTTTTTTCTTTTGGCTGTGTTGGGTCTTAGTTGCTGCACACAGGCTTTCTCTGGTTGTGGCGAGCAGGGACTACTCTTCATTGTGGTGCATGGGCTTCTCATTGTGGTGTCTTCTCCTGTTGTGTGTGGAGCATGAACTCTAGGCGCCTGGGCTTCAGTAGTTGTGGCATGTAGATTCAGTAGTTGTGGCTCTTGGGCTTTAGAGCGCAAGCTCAGTAGTTGTGGTGCACGGGTTTAGTTGCTCCACGAGATGTGGGCTCTTCCCGGACCAGGGCTTGAACCCGTGTCCCCTGCATTGGCAGGCAGATTCTTAACCACTGTGCCACCAGGGAAGTCCCTGACCTTATTTTTGAAAGACATTTTAGTTCTACTGTCCTCTCACTTGCATTTTTCTCTCTCTAACAAGAAAAAAAACTATGGTATTCCTTATCTTTGTTTCTTTGTATATTATGGCGTCTTTCTTCTCTGCTTCCTGTTAAGATTCTTCTCTTTATCCCCAGGTTGGAACAACTTGATTTCAAAGTTCTTTGGGTGTGATTTTCTTCAGATTTCCCATGCTTGAGGTTCACTGGGCTTCCTGGATCTGTGAAGTTATAGTTCCCACCAAATCTGGAAATTTTTCAGCCATTAATTCTTCAAGTTTCTTCCTTTTTTCTTCCCCACTATCTCTTCTCCTTTGGTGACTACAATTAAGTATACATTAGGCCACTTGGAATTGTTCCACAAGTCATGGATTCCTTTTTCCACTTTTAAAAGTCTTTTTTTCTTTCTTTTGCATTTTGTTTACTTTCTATTAGTGTCTTCGAGTTAACCAATCTTTTCTTCTGCAATGTCTAATCCACCATCAATCCCATGAGTGTATTTTTAATCTCAGACACTGATGAATCAAGCATCTCTAGAAATGTTCTTTGGGTCTTTTTTTATAACTTCCATGTCTCTATTTAACTCTCCGAACATATGGAATACACAAATAAAAACTGTTTTACTGTCCTGATTCACTAATTCTAGCATCTGCGTCAGTTTCAACTGATTGATTTTTCTCCTCAGCACAGGCCCCATTTCCACTCCTCTGCACATGTGATCTTTGATTGAACAAAAAACATATTGGATTTTACCTTGTTGTGTTCTGGGCATCTTCATATTCCTACAAATATCTTAAGCTATGTTCTGGGGCACAGTTAAGCTACTTGGGACTAATTTGATACATCTGAGTTTTGTATTTAAGACTTGTTAAAGAAACAGAACATCATTTAGTCCAGGGCTAATTACTCTACCCTACCTGGGCAGACCCTTCTGAGTACTCAATGTCCCATGAATTACAGAGTTTCGCAGCTGATAGAGGATGTAAGGACATATTCTTGGTTCTGGTGTGAACACCAGGTACCAGTTCTTCCCATTGTTTCAGGTAGCTCTTTCCCTGCCCCTGGTGGTTTCCTTACATACGTGGGCTGCTCAGTTCTCTGATAAATAGTCCAAGGGGACCCTTTGCAGATGCCAAGGGCTTTCGGAGCAGCAATCACCTTTCTTCTATTTTGCCCTGAAAATTCCAGCCACCTTTACCTCCTTGGACTCTCAGTACTGTCTCCCCAAGTCACGGAGTCCTCTGGGCTCTGCCTGGGTCTCCCTTTCTCCTTTGATGTGGGGAAACTCTCTCAAGGCAGTAGCTGAGGCAATTGTAGGATTCACCTCATTTGCTTTGTGTCTCTTAAAAATCTTGTTTTTTTAATTGAAGTGTAGTTGATTTACAACGTTGTGTGAGGTTCAGGTGTACAGCAAAGTGATCCAGTTATCTATATGTATATAATCTGTATATATAACATACAGATTATACACCTGTGTGTGTATGTGTGTGTGTTAGAGAGAGAGAGAGAGTCAAAAATTATCTGCACTCTGGCTGTAGATTTTTATAGAAGTTGTAACATAACCGGAGTGCAGATAATTTTTGACTCACCCTTGTGTGTGTGTGTGTGTGTGTGTGGTGTGTGTGTGTGTGTGTGTGTTTTGTAACATACACACAATGCATTTTTGAGGAATAAAAGTTGTCTTATAGAGCTTTATGTGTCTTTCACACACACTCATAATCCCACACACTACTATATATAAAATAGATAACCAACAGGGATCTACTGTATAGCACAGAACTTACATTTGATATTTTATAATAACCAATAAAGGAAAAGAATCTGAAATATATATATATATCTCAACTATACTTCAATAGAAATTTTTTTTTAAAAAGAATAATCACTGTCCTTCATTGCCTACAGTTTAGTGTTTTGAAAACTGGTGTTTCCTATTTTGGGGTTTTTTGTTGTTGTTTCAGGTGGGAAGGTATTTCAGGGCACAGTTATTTTCTTAGCTGAAAGCTGAAAGGTTTTTAAGAGTTAACTATTCTTCCCCCATGTTTGATTTGTAAATGCTTATTTTCCATTGTATTTAAAAATTCATACCAAATGTACAACTGCACAGCTAAGTACTTAAGTTTTTACTCGTTTTCTTTAATTTTGTTTACTATTACAATATTAAAAAGAGAAGCTACTTTGGGTTACTTGTTTATTTTGTTTTCATGATGACTTTTTAATTGAATCAGCACATTCTTTATAAGGAAACTGAATCAATGTGTTGTCTTTTAAAAATGTCCATTTGATAAATGTTTGTTATCGCATATATAAAACAAGCAAGTAATTAAGTGAATTTTCTCTCTGTGTTTCTCTAAGGAGTACACAGTAAATATCAAGGTATTCAAGGAGCATGGAGGTTTCTCTTTTGCATCTAAAATCGTATGTTTTATTAATAAAATAACACAAAACATAATAAAATTGGGGCAAAAGTATTTATTGAGCACTGCCTATTGATTCTGTAATTCCTAGGACAGCATACAAAGAGGAAACGTTTCCTGCTGAGTAGCCACTGTATTTGGTCTCTTAGGACAGTCCTGGCATATAGTAGGTGCTCAATAAATATCTATTAAATAAATGTACCTGTACTAAGTGCTTTACATGTATTGCCTTGTACAAACATCATAAAACTGCTATCTCTTACCTTCTCTTTTTTTCCTTACTTTACAAAAATGTTAAAGTAATTAAGATGAAAGGATTAGCCTTGGCCAGGAAAGAAATTCTTCCTTCAAAAGTAGGAAGGAGAATGAGATTAAAGATGATGTTTTAGGAGATCTAGACATAGAGAAGGGAAAAGTTGAGTGAACTAATTAATATTGGATGGACTAAATATTCCCAATACTGTCAATTATTTTGTTTCAGAGACCACAGCAGTCCATTAATGTAGAGACATATGATGTCAGCGTAAACTATGAAGTTCATTAACATTCATATTTACTCATTTTTTTAATAGTTTTTATTTGTATGAACTCTAGAGATTGGGCTTCCAAAAATGCCTTACTGCATTGTCACTTATTTTATAGTCATTTTCTACCTTACCCCAATCCAAGAGCCTCAGACTCATAGGAAGGGTTGTTCCGGCCACGGCACATCATTGCGGATGGGAACCCTCAGGACCTAAGTTGGTCCTAGTATGGTTTTAAGCTTGGAATTGAAAATTGACCTTGGAATTGCGAACTAGCAGAGCTGCAAGTTGGATCACTTGCAGTGAGTTAGATCACTCCTGTGGCCTAAAGGCAACTGTAGTATCCTCCAGGGCATCGTCACAATAGTGAATGAGCTTCTATTCCATTGGGAGATACTGAAGCTGTGATGTGGGTGCAAAGATGACCTTCCCAGTTCTAACTCAGTTTGATATTTGGAGGGAGAAGAGACCCTCTCCAGGACTGAATAATCCCTGAATATCTTGGAGACTTTGAGATGAGAGGGCATTGAAGAGAGGGATGCTGCTAAAAAGGCCAGGTGGTACCCAAGAATTAATGGGAAAAATAAATGTAGACATATTTGGTGAACTTTGTAATACTGGTTGTAAGTGAATACATACTATTAAATTAATTCAGTGAAGGTGAGACTATAAATGAGAAGAGTGAAGAAAGATCTCTGCAGGTATACCTAGATTTGGAGGGTAGAAGGAATAAGAGAAGCCAACAAAATACATACAGGAATAACCACCAGGCACAAGACCACTAACAGGGCCTTCTCCTGGGCAGATTCAGTGGAGAAGTGGTGATATAAATCAGGCTATATAAAAAATGATATGACACCAAAAAATACAGGAAACAAAGCAAAAATAGCCAACTAGGACTATGTCAAACTAAAAAGCTTCCTTTCCTTTCAGCAAAGGCAACAACTAACAGAGTGAAAAGGCAATCGTATGGAAA